>NC_060120.1:484845496-485470496 GCF_021461395.2 Schistocerca americana
CGCCGCCGTCAGTGTCAGCCAGTTTGCCGTGGCATACGGAGCTCCATCGCAGTCTTTAACACTGGTAGCATACCGCGACAGCGTGGACGTGAACCGTATGTGCAGTTGACGGACTTTGAGCGAGGGCGTATAGTGGGCATGCGGGAGGCCGGGTGGACGTACCGCCGAATTGCTCAACACGTGGGGCGTGAGGTCTCCACAGTACATCGATGTTGTCGCCAGTGGTCGGCGGAAGGTGCACGTGCCCGTCGACCTGGGACCGGACCGCAGCGACGCACGGATGCACGCCAAGACCGTAGGATCCTACGCAGTGCCGTAGGGGACCGCACCGCCACTTCCCAGCAAATTAGGGACACTGTTGTTCCTGGGGTATTGGCGAGGACCATTCGCAACCGTCTCCATGAAGCTGGGCTACGGTCCCGCACACCGTTAGGCCGTCTTCCGCTCACGCCCCAACATCGTGCAGCCCGCCTCCAGTGGTGTCGCGACAGGCGTGAATGGAGGGACGAATGGAGACGTGTCGTCTTCAGCGATGAGAGTCGCTTCTGCCTTGGTGCCAATGATGGTCGTATGCGTGTTTGGCGCCGTGCAGGTGAGCGCCACAATCAGGACTGCATACGACCGAGGCACACAGGGTCAACACCCGGCATCATGGTGTGGGGAGCGATCTCCTACACTGGCCGTACACCACTGGTGATCGTCGAGGGGACACTGAATAGTGCACGGTACATCCAAACCGTCATCGAACCCATCGTTCTACCATTCCTAGACCGGCAAGGGAACTTGCTGTTCCAACAGGACAATGCACGTCCGCATGTATCCCGTGCCACCCAACGTGCTCTAGAAGGTGTAAGTCAACTACCCTGGCCAGCAAGATCTCCAGATCTGTCCCCCATTGAGCATGTTTGGGACTGGATGAAGCGTCGTCTCACGCGGTCTGCACGTCCAGCACGAACGCTGGTCCAACTGAGGCGCCAGGTGGAAATGGCATGGCAAGCCGTTCCACAGGACTACATCCAGCATCTCTACGATCGTCTCCATGGGAGAATAGCAGCCTGCATTGCTGCGAAAGGTGGATATACACTGTACTAGTGCCGACATTGTGCATGCTCTGTTGCCTGTGTCTATGTGCCTGTGGTTCTGTCAGTGTGATCATGTGATGTATCTGACCCCAGGAATGGGTCAATAAAGTTTCCCCTTCCTGGGACAATGAATTCACGGTGTTCTTATTTCAATTTCCAGGAGTGTATATACACATAGCATACTGTGGCAGGCTATTTTGTTTCTCCTGTTATTTTCTCGAAACAAACCGCTCCTGTTGTCCTTGCTGTGTATTCCCTCTCGTCTGATGCTGTTGTCCTTGCCAGTTTTGTCGATTTTTAAAGAAAGGGTGAGGTATCACGTCCTGATAGAAACGCCAAGCCCCACTGCCCATCTTACTAATTAGTTTGCAGCGGCAATTCATTTTAGACGAATATCGAACTGTTTTCCAGTTTACGTAAAAAATTGATACAGTTTTTACCCCACCTTGAATATACGCTGACTTTTCAGTTGGTAGGAATGACATAATTCAACGTTTGAACAATATGGGTCATTGAAAGCGAAGCAATAACTTAGTTCGACAATGGTAAGACCGCCGGCCGAAGTGGCCGAGCGGTTCTAGGTGCTTCAGTCTGGAACCGCCCGACCGCTACGGTCGCAGGTTCGAATCCTGCCTCGGGCATGGATGTGTGTGGTGACCTTAGGCTAGTTAGGTTTAAGTAGTTCTAAGTTCTAGGAGACTGATGACCTCAGATGTTAAGTCCCATAGTGCTCAGAGCCATTTGAGCCAGTACTTTTGTTGACTACTATGACTACGCACTTCGAGGGTTTTACTACATCACCATAGCATTTGTTAATTTAACGGGAGACTCAAGTTTTCGCCTGGTAACTATTCTCATTATTTCTGTGAGTTAAAGCACACTCTTACCAATACTGTCTTAGATTTAAGTGTGTATCTGCACCTGAGAATGCACTGCAGTCCAGTATCTTATTCGTACATTTTCTACTGTCCGTAAGCAGTTCTGCTCACATTATCATGGACTTTTTCGGGCCCTTGAAATGTATATCTCTTGCCTTTTCTTGACAGATATTGTCGATGATTCTGCTCTTTGCCTCCCCTATAATCACATTTAAATCTGGTATGAGCAGAATAATTTTAAAAAAGTTCCCCTTGTTACTGTACCCTCCAATTTTGCATACTATCTTCGTTGTGGACGTCGTAATCGTCAGCATAATCAACATCAACATTGTCATCTTTTGACAGAATGCAAGAACTGTACGTTGGTGATTTCGATCATTTTTAATTTGTTAAACGTACTGCCACCGAGTTTATCATAGTACCTTTGCTTTTAATTCATCTGTTTCTTTCTTTCATCAGCAAGCGACAATGTTTCTGAAGTTCTCCATGGCCTTTTCGCGTTTTGCCTTTTCACTTATCAGCCTTATTTATGTACCCCTTCATTATACCTCACTGAACCATTTCTTCAGATAATTCTCATATTATTTCAGGCCTTCGTAATTTAAATATAACAAGTTTATTTTGTACACTCCTTTTTCCCGTGTTCCAGCATATTATTGGAGGTTATTACATTGTAATCTGGATCTATACGTGGCAGTACTTTATTTAATTCCCAATTGTCTGTCTGTGCATTATGTAGACCAATTGATAGCTTCCTGCATATCACATCCAGGTATGGTTTCTCATGTAGGGACTTAAAGAAGCCATTCGGTACAAGGAGTTAAAAGCTACAGCCTTTCTTCCTTGTCTTTTCTTTTTCTCACTCGGTTTAGTGTTTCTGTAACTCTAAAATATTTTCAGTTCTCTTTGCATATTTTAACAATTTTTAAATTTTCTTGTGCATTCTCTTTCAGCTCTTCATCCAATCGCAACATGCGTATGGATACTTGCACATTGAAGGCTGATGCACGCTTTGTTGGTGTACACTTTGTTGCAACTTCATTTTGTTACTGTTTTGCGCGTAGTAACGTACTTCATTTCCATATTCGTAACAATACCAACATCAGTTACACCACTCGGTGACGCCGATGTTACCGTCTGGTCGCCTTGAGTAGTCTACCTACAGTCAATGCTGACTAATGAGTGAGTCATGACTGAAACCACCTCTACGCTGACGTGACAGATATCACGCTGTCACCCGAAGGAATTCAAAATACAAGTATTGCACATAAAGTCTATTTCTAAATCAAACAGGATACTTGCTCCTTGCAGGTCTTTAGCCATCTCTCCCCATCCATCACTTCTAATCTGAATGACATGAATATTAATAATATAAAAGCATATACTTCTGGAAGTTAGAGAGTACCGTGATACCAATTGTCAAACCAGGTGTGTTTTTATGTTTTACAAGATTTAGCTCGTGAGGAAACTCGGCAGAGTGAGCGACTGCCATATTGTCCAACTGCTACTGATGGTGTCAGCCTGTCTAGGAAAGTTCCTCAGCACAGGAATCTTGACTGAATGCCTATTTTTCGTAGAGAGAAACAAATTCTCGACTATTTTCCCTTTTCAGTTTGTAGGTCTTGCTACAAATAGCTTTATTCCTTCCGTCTCCCTCCGTCATCCCCTCCCCCCCCCCCAAACACCCGCTTCCCCCGCTCCCGCTCTCTCTCTCTCTCTCTCTCTCTCTCTCTCTCTCTCTCTCTCTCTCTCCTTCCCTCCCTCCCTCCCCGTAGATTTCCTAGCTTCACTGAAATTTCTATTTTCGTATGTACAACAAGAAGTGAGAAAGTTTTCCACAGCACCGGCAAGGAAGGTATACAGGGTGTACCAGAACTCCACCGACAAACTTTCAGAGGTTTTTCGGGGATAACTTCTGAGAATTTTGGGATGAAGGCCCACGGTCTCCAGCGGGTCGTTACAGAGTTGTTGCATTTCGTTCGGTTTCTTTCTCCAATTAGTTTTTTTTTTTTTTGTCTATTTAAAATTTTTTAACTTGGCTGAAGCAGCAACTGTTGAAGATCTTCACGGTAAATAATAACAGCCAAACAGTTGCAGGATAAAGATTTGGTTCAAATGGTTCAAATGGCTCTGAGCACTATGGGACTTAACATCTATGGTCATCAGTCCCCTAGAACTTAGAACTACTTAAACCTAACTAACCTAAGGACAGCACACAACACCCAGTCGTCACGAGGCAGAGAAAATCCCTAACCCCGCCGGGAATCGAACCCGGGAACCCGGGCGTGGGAAGCGAGAACGCTACCGCACGACCACGAGCTGCGGACAGATAAAGATTTAATGAAACCCTTGACCACAGTTTCGGTGTATCTAAATATACCTTCATCAGAAGCAAAAACGCACTAAAATCACATACTGCAGTGGAGATACATAAAGCAAACGTGCCAAAGGCGTCGTCAGTAGTTAAAATACCACGTCCGTCTGGACAGCATAGTTATGAAGCTACTGACGACGCCTACAGCATAGTTATGAAGCTACTGACGACGCCTTTGGCACGATGGTTTTATGTATCTCCACTGCAGGATGTCATTTTAGTGTGTTTTTGCTTCTCATCGAGGTATATTTAGATATACCGAAACTGTGGTCAAGGATTTCAATAATCTTTATCCTGCAACTGTCTGGCTGTTATCATTTACCGTGAAGAATTTTTTGTCTATAGTGTACTGAAAATATTTGCAAAACAGTGCAAATTTCGACCATATGCGCTGTGTATCTTGTTCGCAAACATATGAAGAATCTAGTTTACGAGACTCCGGTCGATAGTCACATGGACCTGGTCGCTAGGATTGCCGCAACCGCGGAGCTAGACTGTCCAGTCGCATTAATGTAACCACCTGTCAAACGCCTCAATAACCATATTCTGCAGCGCGGACCTCTGCGACACCTGCAGTAAGAGGACCAGTGCGGTTCTGGAAGGCGGGTACTGACAGCGATATGGAACCGTGCCACGTGCAGTGCCGTCATCAGCTGCGCTAGGTTTCTCGTTTGAGGATCCGTGGAACTACAGCCGCCGGCCGGGGTGACCGAGCGGTTCTAGGCGCTACAGTCTGGAACCGCGCGACCGCTACGGTCGCGGGTTCGAATCTTGCCTCGGGCATGGATGTGTGTGATGTCCTTAGTTAGGTTCAAGTAGTTCTAAGTTCTAGGGGACTGATGACCTCAGAAGTTAAGTCCGATAGTGCTCAGAGCCATTTTTTTTTTTTTTTTTTTTGAACCACAGTCTTATCGAAATGGTCCCACAGATTCTCGATCGGGTTTAAATCTGCTCTTCGAACTACGTACATACACTGCGACATGAATGACCTGTTGCATTGTCCTGCCGATAGATGCTATCGCGCCGAGAAAAAACAAATTGCATTTAGGGGCGGACATAGTTCCCAAGGACAGATGCATACTCGTGTTGATCCACTGCGCTTTCCGGGATAATGAAATAACCCGGGCAATGCCAGGATTACATTCCACAGACCATAACGCCCCCTCCTCCAGCCTGGGCGTTTCCGACTATTGTTGTAGGGTATTTTCTTTCAGACGTTTCCCCTCTGAAAAGGCCACCTGTCGCTACTCAGAGGACATCAAGTTGTGATACTGGCGTGCAAATTCCAGGCTTCGTGGTCGATGAACAGCAGTCAGCGTGGGTGTATGCACCAGGCGCCTACTGCGGAGAACCATACGAACCAACTTTCGAGGAACGCTCGCTGAGGAGACGCTGTTGGTAGCATCTTGGTTCATCTGCGCGTTTAGCTGCTTAACAGTTGCACTTTTATTCGCTCGTACACATCTTCACAGCCGTTGTTCACTCATCATCAATGGCCCGTGGTGTATCACAGTTGCTTCGGCGCCGGATTTGGATAACGCCATTTTGGCATGCACGGTATAGTGTAACCACAGCTTGACGAGAAGAGTTTAGACACGTCTCCGTTTAGGAAATGCTTCCACCTTTGGTCCGAAAGCCAATCATCATGCCCGTTTCGACGTAAGATAAATCGCTCCGTTTCCACATTACGACAATGACTGCACTGTTTTCCGCGTCCCCTCAACACTGCTAGTGCTGCCACATGCTTTCCGTGAGCGATTTTGCAAGCTGACGTTGAAAGTAAGCGGTGGTCACTTTAATGTGAGATAGGTAGGATGACCCGGGGGAGGGGACCAAAAAGCGAGGTCATCGGTCCCATCGGATTGGGGAAGGATGGGGAAGGACGTCGGTCCCGGCATTTACCTGAAGCGATCTAGGGAAATCACGGAAAACCTAAATCAGGATGGCCCTAGTCGGTTTGAAACGTCATCCTCGCGAATGCGAGTCTAGTGTGGTAACCACTGCCACATTAATGTGACTAGACCGTGTAGCAAATCCAACTTGTATTCCTGCGCCGCTGTGCACACTACAAGATTATGGTGTTTGAAATTTCGACTCATTTCTGTGAAGGAACAACTCTGCATGTGTTCCGTGCTGTACGGCACACGGACTGAATAAACTGAACACACTGTGCTAGAAGTATAAGAGTTTCGTCGGAGGGGAGTTGCATTACTCTGTGTTCTATCTTGTATCTAGAGGGTTCTTCACTGTTGTGCAGGTATTCTCGCATAAACAAGGGTGATGCGGTAACATACAGAATAAATCATATTTGTATTATTAATGTGTAACGAGCCGCCGGAGATCGTGGGTCTGTCATGCAAAGGACTAAGAAAGTACCACTGAACAACCTCTGAAAGTTTGTCGGTGGAGTTCTGGTTCACCTCGTGTATGGAAAATAGTGACTAAATAGAGGGGTGGACTGGTATAGGATGTAGTTACGATATCAGCGAATAATTTCCGGCCGCGCGGGATTAGCCGAGCGGTTTATGGCGCTGCAGTCATGGACTGTGCGGCTGGTCCCGGCGGAGGTTCGAGTCCTCCCTCGGGCACGGGTGTGTGTGTTTGTCCTTAGGATAATTTAGGTTAAGTAGTGTGTAAGCTTAGGGAGTGATGACGTTAGCAGTTAAGTTCCATAAGATTTCACACACATTTGAACATTTTTGAATAATTTCCGTAATGTAGAGGGTATAAACTGTAGATGAAATAATGGGAACAAATAATTGAGGACATCGGCTTTAGGTGCCACTCTGAGGTGAAGGGACAGGCTCGGCTGCGACGTGGGTGCAGATCCGGCACAAGCGTCTTCCGAGCAGTGGCAGATACCGGATTCGTATTTTCGCATACTCAGAAATCTCACACGGCATCGACGCCGAGCACAGTGAATGCTGATGTACGAATGATGCTAAATAGTCCACAAAGTATGATTCCCATTGCTTGGTTTAGGTCTTAAACATTGCGTTGCCATATGCAGGAAAAAGAGTGAGATATAGGAGCTCCCGATGTTAGTGAGGGTAATTTTATTGCACTGACAAAGAAAAAGTTGCCGCAGATCAGGAATGAAATGTGCGTATGGCGTTATTGGCCGGGAGATCACATCTGGCGTGTTCTGCCGCCTGGTGCAAGTCTTTTGAGTCGACGCCACTTCAGCGACTTGCACGTCGATGATGATGAGAACTCACACACCCTGTCTCGAGGGGAGAAACACCAGGCCGGTTCGGGAATCGAATCCGGAGCTCCGGGATAGCGAGTCATCAACGCTAACCACAAGACCACGAGCTGTAGATTAGTGGGTGGGTCAGTAGCTGAGAGGTGAGCAGTTGGGCGGCTGCGGGGCTGCCGACACGCTGTTTGGCTTGGCTGCGGGCTGGAGGCTTCTTCCTCCGAGGCGTCCTTGCGGATAAGCTGCGGACAACTAGGACGCAGGCGGCGTGCCGTCTATTAATACGGACGGCTACCAGCTGCCTTCGCCACCGCCACCGGCACACTTTCCAGCAGGCAGGCTCCTCCATGGGCTCACGCCGCCCCATCTGCTTTGTCTGCTGCTCGATGACGCGCCGCGGCTGAGTCTCACCTGACTGCGGCGTGAAGGGTGCAGACCCAGCACAATCGTCTCCGCGCAGCAGCAGCCACAGGATCTACATCCATACTCCGCAAGCCACCTGACGGTGTGTGGCGGAGGGTGCTTTGATTACCTCTATCGGTTCTCCCTTCTATTCCAGTCTCGTATTGTTCGTGGAAAGAAAGATTGTCGGTATGACTCTGTGTGTGCTCTAATCTCTCTGATTTTATCCTCATGGTCTCTTCGCGAGATATACGTAGGAGGGAGCAATATACTGCTTGACTCCTCGGTGAAGGTATGTTCTCTAAACTTCAACAAAAGCCCGTACCGAGCTACTTAGCGTTTCTCCTGCAAAGTCTTCCACTGGAGTTTATCTATCATCTCCGTAACGCTTTCGCGATTACCAAATGATCCTGTAACGAAGCGCTCTGCTTTCCGTTGGATCTTCTCTATCTCTTCTATCAACCCTATCTGGTACGGATCCCACACTGGTGAGCAATATTCAAGCAGTGGGCGAACAAGTGTACTGCAACCTACTTCCTTTGTTTTCGGATTGCGTTTCCTTAGGATTCTTCCAATGAATCTCAGTCTGGCATCTGCTTTACCGACGATCAACTCTATATGATCATTACATTTTAAATCACTCCTAATGCCTACTCCCAGATAATTTATGGAATTAACTGCTTCCAGTTGCTGACCTGCTATATTGTAGCTAAATGATAAAGGATCTTTCTTTCTATGTATTCGCAGCACATTACACTTGTCTACATTGAGGTTCAATTGCCATTCCCTGCACCATGCGTCAATTCGTTGCAGATCCTCCTGCATTTCAGTACAATTTTCCATTGTTACAACCTCTCTATATACACAGCACCATCCGCAAAAAGCCTCAGCGAACTTCCGATGTTATCCACAAGGTCATTTATGTATATTGTGAATAGTAACGGTCCTACGACACTCCCCTGCGGCACACCTGAACTCACTCTTGCTTCGGAAAATTTCTCTACATTGAGAAAGACATGCTACGTTCTAATTCGTATTTTCGCGTACTCAGAAATCTCACGCGGCATCGACGCCGAAATTGAGGACAACCACGGTGAATGCTAGAGGTAGAATTATCTTGTAACGATCCTTCTAATTCACATTAAGAAACGACAGCATAATCTGCACCAAGCAATCTCATTTTGTATCACGAACGAAAACGGCCCCGTGTTGACGAGAGCGTTCTCCCTATTTTTGAAAGAAGTGCATTGCTTTTTCCTTTATAGCACGCTACTGCTGTAAAACAGTGAGTATCACCAGATTAATCTTTTTTGTTGTTTACGGCCATTAAATCCATTCCAGATACGCACTCTGTCTAACAGTGCGTCCCTGAAGAAACATGAAGAACAACACGTTATGAAAAAAAAAAGAAAACGTTAAAAATTGGAAACCGGTAAACAAAGACGAAGTACGGCTGGTATTCTTTTTCGCTAGTTCATGGATTAGTCGTGCACATATGCAACGATGTTTAGTTAGACGTCTTCCTTGGCCTTAGCGATTTGCTTTTAGATCGGTATTCTGTAGCTTACGTATTTCTCTCAGTCGCGTTTATGATTGTATGAAATTTTCAGTGTTTTTAAGTACTGAAAAAGTCTTATGAATATTAGAATTAACAATTCTTCGGCGATGAGTCGGAAAGTATATTGCAAACAGGTCCACATGAAAGGAATTAGATCAGTATCTTCATTTTTCCATGCACCGCGTGCGATAATCTTTGATTTTGTACGATGAAGAGGAAACTAAAGCAATGTTGGTGACTGTTGTGGTCCACAGTCTGGAGACTGTTTTCATGCATCTATCCATGCAACTGTGACCTGTGCGGGTCTCTTCATCTCCGAATAACTGCTGAAACCTACATCCTTCTGAATCTGCTTACTGTAGTCATCTCTTGGTCTCCCTCTACCATTTGTACCGCCCATCGTCCCTCCAGTACTAAGCTGGTGATTCCTTGATGTCTTAGAGTGTATCGTATCAACCTGCCCCTTCTTTTGATCAAGCTGTCCCACAAATTTCTTGTCTCCCCAGTTGTGTTTGGTACTTCCTCCTTAGTCACGCGAACACCCATCTAATTTTCAACATTCCTTTGTAACACCACATTTCGAAGGGTTCTCTTCTCTTCTTGTTTAATCTGTTTATCGTCGATGTTTCACTTCTATACGTGGCTGCACTCCAGATAAATACACTCAGGAAATACTTGCTAGCACTTAAATTTATTTTCGATGTTAACGTATTTCTCTTCTTCAGAAATCCTTTCTTGCCATCGCCAGTCTACATTTTACATTCTATCTACTTCGGCCATCATCAGTTTTTTGCTGCCCAAATACCAAACCTCATCTACTACTTTAAGTGTCTCGTTCCCTAATCTAATTCCCTTAGCATCACTTGATTTAATTCTACTACATTTCATTATCTTTCCTTTGCTTTGTTTGATGTTCATCTTATATCCTCCTTTTAAGACACTGTCCATTCCATTCAACTGCTCTTCCAAGTCGTTTGCTATCTCTTACTGAGTTACAGTGTCATCGACAAACCTCAAGATTTTTATTTCTTCTTCCCGAACTTTAATTCCTACTCCAAACCTTTATACGGTTTCGTTCAGTGATTGTTCAATGTACAGATTGAATAACATCGGGGAAAGGTTACAACCATGTCACACTCCCTTGTCAACCACTGCTTCCCTGTCATGTTCCATCATTCTTATAACTGCCTCCTGGTTTCTGTTCAAATGTGTGTGAAATCTTATGGGACTGAACTGCTAAGGTCATCAGTCCCTAAGTTTACACATTACTTAACCTAAATTATCCTAAGGACAAACACACACACCCATGCCTGAGGGAGGACTCGAACCTCCGCCGGGATCTGCCGCACAGTCCTTGACTGCAGCGTCCAGACCGCTCGGCTAATCCCGCGCGGCTCCTGGTTTCTGTACAAGTTGTAAAAAGCCTTTAGCTACCGGTATTTTACTCCTGCTACCTTCAGAATTTCAAAGAGAGTATTCCAGTCTACATTCTCAAAAGCTTTGTCTAAATCTACAAGTGCCTCAACAGGAGGCCTTCCGTAAACTATCTTCTAAGATAAGTCGTAGAGTCGGTATTGCCTCGCGTACTCCTACATTTCTCTGTAATCGGAAATGGTCTTCCCAGTGATTGGCTTCGATCGTTTTTTCCCTTTCTTCTGTAAAGAATTCGTGTTAGTATTTGGCAACAAACAGTTATTGAACTGACGCTGGCGCGGTAGCTCAGCCTGCTCGGTCAGAGGGTTGGCTACCCTCTGTAACAAAAAACTGAATGAACGGATCAAAAAAGAACTTGAACGTGTGTCATCGTACGTCCGCCCCGAACAAATTCAACGAACAACTCAAATTGGAACCATCACATAGACAATGTTGTAGGGAAGGCTAACCAAATACTGCGTTACAGGCAACAGACAGTACACTTTAAGATGCAACAGATATACTAAAGAGACTGTCCCACTAAACTTGTCCGTTCTCGTCCACTGTGCTGCTGCGCTGTATAGGATCCTTATCAGATTATCGGTGTACAGTCCTAATATTCCTGAAAGCTTCAAATCAGCATCCACTCCGCTGCAGAATGAAACTTCATTCTATATAGAGAAATAATCTGAAAGTGGGCATTGCAGCGTAATCATGTAGCCGTAGATGTAGAGGAGTCTCCAGCCTTCGCTACTGGAGAGCTGGCGGCTCGAAGGCAGCCCGTAGCGGCCAGCTGGTGGGGCGGTGGGCTCCAGCGAGTCAGTCCAGGAGGGGAGCAGCAGAGCGCCGCGAGCCGGCCGCATCGGCCGCGTAGCTTCCGGGCAGCGGACTCGCCGTCCGCGCTTTAATTAGCCCCTCCTGTTAAAAATGTGCGAAACAGCGTGACAGCACGGCCGTGTCTGATGGCCGCTGGCGCAGTGAACCCCTCCAGCTAGTGATGAACGTCTGGAAGAAGAGAGCACTCTAAGAATTCCCATCCATGATGGACTAATTTCCCTGTTCTTCTCTACCGCCTTCTGTTGCTACCGTGGCGTCACCATTATACTTTTTCAATAACAGACTACATGTCCTGTTGAACCAGTTTGTGCGTCTTTAATAAAGTGTTTTCCGTAGCCTTCTGCATCCTCACGCCGTTGATTGTTGCTGATTCTTCCACATTGTAGTGGCATTTTCCTTCCCCAAGGGCAAGAATTTGTACTAAAACTCTGTCCGCTCCTCCAGCCTCTTTGATCAAGCTGCCAGGAGAAAAAGAGTGACTACTTATATCGGAAGACTTCAGTCACCAATGCTGGTGATTTTTGTTCAAAACTAGCCTTTAACCAGTGGTTTCACCTACGTCTGTGTACGGCATATATATTGCGAACATCTCCTCCTTCCCCCTTCTCTCTCTCTCCATAACCTTTTCCCCTCTCTTTCTGTCTGTCGCCTTCTCCACCTCATCCTTTTTTACTTGCCCAGTACTCCTCTCTATTTGACACCTGCCTCCGCCGCCTCTCCCTCTTTCCGCCCTCTATGACCACCTCCTCCTCTTTATCTTGTCGTCTCCTTTTTCCCCCTCTCTCTGTACATTCCCACCTCCCTCTTTCTCTGTACATTCCCTCCTCACCCATCTCTATCCACCTCCTCTTTCCCCTCTGTTCATCTCCTACTCCCCCTTTTTCTCTGTCCATTTCTTCCACCTCGTCTCACTGTCAGTCTTCCCTTCCCCTCTCTCTCTGTCCATCTCCTCCTCCCAATCTTTCTGTCCATATCCTCCTATGCACCTCTCTCTCTTCCCATCTCATCCTCTCATCTCTATCTGTTGGTCTCCTCCTCCCCCTCTCTGTCAGGCCATCTCCCTTTTCTCCATTCTCCGTCCACCTCATGCTCACCCTCTTGCTTCCCACCTCTTCCTTCTTGACTCCCTGCTCAAACATGCCCATCCACATGTGAATGCCCTGGAATGCGTTCTAATACAATATGTGCAACACACTTGCTGTGCACAGCAGCCTAGATGTCAGGATTTACCAACCCTTTTTATCCCCATCCCCACCCTATTGAAGATCTGGGGCTAGCTGGTTCTTACTCCCACAGTACTTCTTCCCAGTTCATATGTAGTATGTGTACCAAATTTGATTGAAATCGATCTAGTTGTTTAGAAGATGTGAAAAAACCACACACACACACACACACACACACACACACACATACATGTCCACTGTTATATATGTGTCGGATTTAAACAGTGGCTAGTTTCGAACCCATGACATTTATATCAATAGTTAAAGACATTAGCCCAAGAACATGCTACTGCTATTGACTGTAAGAACCAGTATGTTGTGAAGTTCAAGTAAACGCATTCAATTTCCATTTTTTCTATTAATTTTCAATTATTACTCTGGTATGGATCTTCCCTTACACTTTTCCTGGTGACTGTTTTAGGGTTGAGAAAAATTCGAAGATGTACACTGGAGAACCAAAAACACTGTTACACCAGCGTAATTTCGTGTAGGTCCCCCTCGAGCACGGCAACATGACGTGGCATGGACTCGACTAATGTCTAAAGTAGTGTTAGAGGGAACTGACACAATTAATTTTGTAGGGCTGTCTCTTCTTTCAGGGCTGTTTCTTCTGAACAGCACGTTGTAAGGCATCCCAGATATGCTCAATAATATTCATGTATGGGAAGTTTGGTGGCCACCGGAGGTATTTAAACTCAGAAGAAAATGGCTCTGAGCACTATGGGACTTAACATCTGTGGTCATCAGTCCCCTAGAACTTAGAACTATTTAAACTTAACTAACCTAAGTACATCACACACATCCATGCCCGAGACAGGATTCGAACCTGCGACCGTAGCGGTCACGCGGTTCCAGACTGAAGCCTCTAGAGCCGCACGACCACACCGGCCGGCCAGAAAAAGAAAAAAATCAGAAGAGTGTTCGTGGAGCCACTCTGTAGCAATTCTGGACGTGTGGGGTGTCGCACTGCCCTGCCGGAATTTCCCGAGTCCATCGGAATGCACAATGGACATGAATGAATGCAATTGATCAGACAAGATGCTTAATCGTAAGTCACCTGTCAGAGTCGTATCTAGGCGTATCAAAGGTCCCATATCACTCCAACTGCATACGCCCCACACCATTACAGAGCCTCCACCAGTTTGAATAGTCCCCTGCTGACATGCAGAATCCATGGATTCATGAGGTCGTCCCCATCCCGTCCATGTCCGACCATGCAACATGTTTCCAGGCATGAAGAGTCCAATGTCGGTGTTGACGGGCCCAGGCGAGGCGTAAAGCTTTGTGTCGTGCAGTCATCAAGGGTAAACGAGTGGACTTTCGGCTCCGAAAGCCCATATCGATGATGTTTCCTTGAAAGGTTCGCACGCTGACACTTGTTGGTGGCCCAGTACTGAAATCTGCAGCAATTTGCGGAAGGATTGCAAAAAAATGTGTGTGAAATCTTATGGGACTTAACGGCTAAGGTAATCAGTCCCTAAGCTTACACACTACTTAACTTAAATTATCCTAAGGACAAACACACCCACCCATGCCCGAGGGAGGACTCGAACCTCCACCGGGACCAGCCGCACAGTTCATGACTGCAGTACCTAAGACCCCTCGGCTAATCCCGCGCGGCGGAAGGGTTGCACTTCTGTTATGTCGAACGATTCTCTTCAGTTGTCGTTGCTCCCGTTCTTGCAGGATCCTTGTCCGGCCGCAGCGATGTCGGGATTTGATGTTTTATCGGATTCCTGCCATTCGTGGTACATTCGTGGAAAGTTCCGAGAAAATCCCCACCTCGTCGTTCCCTCGGAGATGCTGTGTGCCATCGCTCGTGCACTGACTATGACACCACGTTCGAGCTCACTTAAATCTGGATAACCTGCCATTGTAGCAGCGGTAACCGATCTAACAACTCGCCAGACACTTATCGTATATAGGTGTTACCGACCGCAGGGCCCTATTATGCCGGTTTACACATATCTGCATTTGAATATTCACTCCTATACCAGTTTTTTTGGCGCTTCAGTGTATGTGCCTGGGATTTGCTGCACCAATCGTGTTTATGTGCACAGCCTTACAGTTCTCTGCAATAAGAGTTGCCGAGGTGCACATGAGGAGACAGGCGGCGCTAAGGAGCAGACACGGCTGTGGCCTCGGCTGGCCTTGCCTCGCCTCGCGACGGGCGCGCTGGGGCGTCGTTGTGAAGGCCGCGGGCGGCGGCCGCTGCACCTCTTTGCAGCACTACTTGCGATGCAGCAGGTCCTGTCACTCGCTGACTCACCGAATAATGAGTTTTCCTGCTGATAGCAGCTAGGACTATGTGTTTCGGAATATGCAAGGTGTCCACATTTTCATAACTTTAGACTTTCATAAATTTGAAACTGTAGAAGCGGACCTCGGGGAAGATCAGTTTGGATTCCGTACAAATGTTGGAACACGTGAGGCAATACTGACCCTACGACTTGTCTTAGAAAAAAGATTAAGGAAAGGCAAACCTACGTTTCTAGCATTTGTAGACTTAGAGAAAGCTTTTGACAATGTTGACTGGAATACTCTCTTTCAAATTCTGAAGGTGGCAGGGGTAAAATACAACGAGCGAAAGGCTATTTACAATTTGTACAGAAAGCAGATGGCAGTTATAAGAGTCGAGGGGCATGAAAGGGAAGCAGTGGTTGGGAAGGGAGTGAGACAGGGTTGTCGCCTCTCCCCGATGCTATTCAATCTGTATATGGGGCAAGCAGTAAAGGAAACGAAAGAAAAGTTCGTAGTAGGTATTAAAATCCATGGAGAAGAAATAAAAACTTTGAGTTTCGCCGATGATATTGTAATTCTGTCGCCGGCCGAAGTGGCCGTGCGGTTCTAGGCGCTGCAGTCTGGAACCGCGAGACCGCTACGGTCGCAGGTTCGAATCCTGCCTCGGGCATGGACGTGTGTGATGTCCTTAGGTTAGTTAGGTTTAACTAGTTCTAAGTTCTAGGGGACTAATGACCTCAGAAGTTGAGTCCCATAGTGCTCAGAGCCATTTTGTAATTCTGTCAGAGACAGCAAAGGACTTGGAAGAGCAGTTGAACGGAATGCACAGTGTCTTGAAAGCACCGTATAAGATGAACATCAACAAAAGCAAAACGAGGATAATGGAAAGTAGTCGAATTAAATCGGGTGATGCTGAGGGAATTAGATTAGGAAATGAGACACTTAAAGTAGTAAAGGAGTTTTGTTATTTGGGGTGCAAAATAACTGATGATGGTCGAAGTAGAGAGGATATAAAATGTAGACTGGTAATGGCAAGGAAAGCGTTTCTGAAGAAGAGAAATTTGTTAACATCGAGTATTGATTTAACTGTCAGGAAGTCGTTTCTGAAAGTATTTGTATGGAGTGTAGCCATGTATGGAACTGAAACATGGACGATAAATAGTTTAGACAAGAAGAGAATAGAATCTTTCGAAATTTGGTGCTACAGAAGAATGCTGAAGATTAGATGGGTAGATCACACAACCAATGAGGAGGTATTGAATAGAATTGGGGAGAAGAGGAGTTTGTGGCGCAACTTGACTAGAAGAAGGGATCGGATGGCAGGACACGTTCTGAGGCATCAAGGGATCATCAATTTAGGATGGTAAAAATCGTAGAGGGAGACCAAGAGATGAGTACATGAGCAGATTCAGAAGGATGTAGGCTGCAGTAGGTACTGGGAGATGAGGAAGCTTGCACAGGATAGAGTAACATGGAGAGCTGCATCAAACCAATCTCAGGACTGAAGACCACAGCAACAACAACACTGATTTTCGACATGTAACGAGGTAACTCATAAAGTTTATTTTCTTTTTTCATACACGTCCTTATACGTACCACTAGTGGCACGGTCAGTATGAAGTTGGTATTGAATTTCTCTCCATGTACAGTCCAGGATCTCCGTGGAGAAATGTTCAAATGCTTTGCAAATGTTTGTCTCAAAAGCCTGTAGGTCTGTAACACTGGTTCGGCGTACATTCTACTCTGCATAACCGCCTATGAAGAAGTGTAGTGGCGTGAGTTCAGGTGATAGTGGCGGGCACTGAACCCCACCACATCGTCCAGTCTACATCCCAATCTAACCAACCCAACAAAACTTGTAATGACAACAACGTGGTTGGGACATTATCCTCCAAGTTCCCTTCCTTCAAGCGAAATGAGAAACTTACGAAGCAAAAGCCGTTGTTACTTTCCCAGAAAACTGTTGGTAACATTTATTGTACGAGGGTCACTCCAAAAGAAATGAACACTATTTCTTTAAAAAAATCCATATTTTATTCTACATGTTTGAAAGTTTTATAGTGTGTACATACATCCTTTAGGAACAATATTTTCATTTCTCCACATCGTTTCCATCCCTCTCAACTGCCTTATGCCATCTTGGATTCAGCGCCTGTATACCCGCACGGTAAAATTCTGGACCAACCTGTTGGAGCCACAGTTTGGCAGCGTGCACAAGGGAGTCATAATCTTCAAACCTTGTTCCACGAAGAGAGTCTTTCAGTTTCCCAAAGAGATGATAGTCATATGGAGCCACGTTAGGACTGTAAGGCGGGTTTTTCTTGTTTCTTTGTGAGCCACTGTCAACAACCTGGGAACCCACCTGGCACAAACCTTTTATAATGCCAACACTTTCAGTATTCTGCAAACACTTCCTTCCCCTATCCCAACGTAGCTTGACAATAATTCGTTCACTGTGAAGCGTCTGTCAGCAGTCACCAATTCGTAAACTCTCTGCACATTGTCTGGAGTGTGTGCAGTACGAGGCCTGCCGCTGCGAGGACAATTCTCAATATTGCCGTTCCCGCTTTCATCACGTAACGTGCTTGCCCACCGACAGCAGAGTCTCCATACACTTTTTTCAACCTCTTGTGGATGTTTCCCACTGTCTCGTTTTCACAGCACAGGAATTCTATGACAGCACGTTGCTTCTGACGAACGTCAAGTGTAGTAGCCATCTTGATGACATTCTGTGACGGCGCCACTCACGGCAACAGGTTGAACTAAGTTTGAAAACAAGCGGGAAGGATGTATCTACACACTGTAAAACTTTCACACATGCAGAATGAAAACTGTATTTTTACAAAAATAGTGTGCATTTCTTTTGGAGTGACCCTCGTATTCTGCATTAGAGCAACAAATGTCTCAGATGTTTCAAATAAGGTGGGCAAACAAAATACAAATTAGATGTGTAAATTGTGTAAGCATACAGGCTTCTTTTTCCATATATTTTACTCGCTATCGAGAAGGGAATGAAATATACTGTAATGACAAAAAATGTGATCTACCACGCTCTTCGTAATGTTGATGTGGCGTCACAGGTATCGTTCTCTATCGTTCGTAAACTATAACAGAAGCGTGAACTGGTTTCAAGACACCAGCAACAGGTGTAATGCTACACATGTCATTCCAGGCTCTTCTACAAGTAATCTATGTTCTGTTTGGCTCACAATTTTAGCTACACGCCACATCGCGTGATTTCCCAACTTTGCCATATGCTTGATCCTTACGTACTCGTCTTGTTACAGCCACACAAAATTCATCGGGCGATGTAATGTGGACACAAGTCGTTCCCTACTCATACATTCACTGCAAAACGGCGTTTATCATCGTACTTCGGAGAGGGAAAGACGGCTTACACTCATAAATCACCGTAAACATAGATTTCCGTCTCGCGAATAACATTCCAGTAAGAACCAACCTTTCGGTGCTCCATAGAGTTTCCCTGGTATGACAAATTAAATCTGTACGCCCCACGGGATTCGAACACGGAATCCTTGCCACTCTTGGACTGCGTTATTTAATCAAGGTATCGGGTATCCTCGAATACTTCACAAAAAAAGAAGACTGATTCCGTGATCTTGCAATAAAGAATTCGGATAGGTTTACTGCTCTCTCCTCTTACCCATTGCTTGTAAGAATGAAGTTCCACTGCGCCACAAGCGGAAGATTATCGGTAACAAAGGGTTCAAATGGCTCTTAGCACTACGGGACTTAACATCTGAGGTCATCAGTCCCCTAGAACGTAGAACTACTTAAACCTAACTAACCTAAGTACATCATACACATCCATGCCCGAGGCAGGGTTCGAACCAGCGACCGTTGCGGTCGCGCGGTTCCAGACTGAAGCGCCTAGAACCGCACGGCCACCGCGGCCGGCGACGATCGGGCAACTCTGTAGTGTTGATCTCATGAAGTGTTCTGCATGTTACTGAACCGATTATACGACTCCAAGCAAAAGAAAGATGTATGGTTAAAATCTGCGTCGAAAGAGTGTAGTTACAAATGTGCCACTGGTCTGTGGCATAAGCGCTTGGTCATATACTTGCTGCGGTTTGCCTAAAGTTTTACCGCGAACACTAAATGATACGCGTAACATCACTTTACTGGTTGTACTTGTCCACTTGAAGATATACAAAGCCATTTCAGAGCACCGCTCTTGCTTCACAACCCGTGTACATAAAAGAAAACGTGAAGAGTACTGATCATACAAAAATTATCAAATACTTTCGTTTATGTGTAAAGAGTATTTCAGTTTCTTGAATCGTTTATGGTACCTTAGGAGCATCCACTTTAAACACAAAACACATCTGTATGTGTTGAACAAGGATGTCGTCACAGTTTCTTGCTTGGTGTCCGTCGCTACTGTCGCTTTTAATTATCTCCGGCGGCGTAATATTGTCGGCTAGAGCAGAAGAAAAGACCTAGTGTGTGTGTTGGCCTGATGTATGCCTTTTGTGGTTGGCACCATTTGATTGCCGTGCGAGTCCGGTTTCTTAAGAGTACTTGTGTTGCTGACTGCAGTGAGTCGATGTACAGCGTAATGTCGTATTTGTTCTGTTACTGATGATGGTGGAGGCGCAAGGCCTGCTTTTCCCGAATAACTCCGAAGAGCCGCCAAGCTTACCTTCCTCACTCTATGTACAGATGACTACCTTGCTGGCCAAGTAGTGACGACACAAATGTCTTCATGGTAGAGCTGCTATTACAAGCCGGCCGGATTGGCCGAGCGGTTCTAGGCGCTACAGTCTGGAAACGCGTGACCGCTACGGTCGCAGGTTCCAATCCTGCATCGGGCATGGATGTGTGTGATGTCCTTAGGTTAGTTAGGTTTAAGTAGTTCTAAGTTCTATGGGACTGATGACCTCATAGTGCTCAGAGCCATTTGAACCATTTTTTGCTATTACAAAACGGCACAAGAAGTGGATAACTTACAAATGCAAATACGTAATGGGTTCGGAAAAAATCTGTATTTGCGGTGTTTCCTACTACGGGATGTGCTTATTTGTTTTTGCATCTATTTTACCTTAATATTACTGTCGCAGGACTTGGTTTTGGAGGTTACGCATAGTCAGCCGGCGACGTATGGTGGAATGATGGTGTGGTCATACTTAGATTTTAAGTGGGCCGTATCCGCAGTCTGTAATCAAAAGTAACTGGCGTGACGTACACAGTCGTTTTACCTGACTGAATTCGTTCAGTGGCACATGCTGAAGAACACTATAGCTTCCAGCATCATGAGGCTGCCACTTGGGTGGTTGGAAAGGTCGTGGAATGAATGTACAGCCCTGCAACAATTGTCGGGAGGACTGGAGGAGCGAGCGTTATGGTCTCAGGAATGCTTACGTGGCATGCCATGAGTAATCTTGTGAGTCTGGAAGGAACAATGGGTCAACACAAGTACGCATCTGTCCTTGAGGACCGTGATCATGTCTACATGAAGTTTGTTTTTTTCTCGGCACGATCGCATCTACCAGTAGCACAGTGCAACGTTTTAGAGCTCGCAGTGTACGTGAGTGATTCGAAGATCACCAGGCCGAGTTTACCGGACTGTCGCGGCCGCTAAACTCCCCGCATTCAATCCCAATCGATCGGGCTGTTTGCGCTAAGGATCCTCAACGGGAAAAGCTAGCGCAGTCGCCAACAGCACTGGAGACGACAGGGCTCCACATCGCTGTCGGCACCCTCCAGAACCGTATTTACTCTCTTCCTTCACGTCTCGCAGCGGTCCGATTTTTAGATGACGGATATTCAGGCTTTTTCAAAGGTGGTCACGTTAACGTGGCTGGACAGTAGCATTAACAGGCACACTAGGCCCACGAAGAAGCACGACACCATCAATTTTGGAAATTTGTGGTAAGGTCTTATGGTCCCTAAGCTTACACACTCTTTAATCTAACTTAAACTAACTTACGCTAAGGACGACACACACACCCATGCACAAGGGAGGACTCGAACCTCTGACGGGGGGAGCCACGCGAACCGTGACAAGACCCCTTAGACAGCGCGGCTCCACTGTGCGGCCGACACCATCACTTCAAACAGTCAGGCACCTGGGAATGGCAGCATGCTGTCGAAACACATGGAGCCAATAACTTCTGGAGAATAAACGTGACTGAAGCTTTGTAAATTTTATGATACAGTCGCAGACCTCAGTGAATTACACTGAAGCGCCAAAGGAACTGGTATTCGCTTGCGTATTCAAACACACAGACACAGTATGTAAACAGGCAGAATACGGCGCTGCGGTCGGCAATGCCTATATAAGACAACAAGTTCAAAAATGGTTCAAATGGCTCTGAGCACTATGCTACCTAACTTCTGAGGTCATCAGTCGCCTAGGACTTAGAACTAATTAAACGTAACTAACCTAAGGACATCACACACATCCATGCCCGAGGCAGGATTCGAACCTGCGACCGTAGCGGTCGCTCGATTCCAGACTGCAGTGCTTAGAACCGCACGGCCACTCCGGCCAACAAGTGGCTGGCGCAGTTGTTAGATCTGTTACTGCTGCTACAATGGCAGGTTATCAAGATTTAAGACACTTTGAACGTGGTGTCATAGTTGGCACAAGAGCGACGGGACACAGCATCTCCGAGGTAGCGATGAAGTGGGGATTTTCCCGTACGAACATTTCACATGTGTATCGTGAACATCAGGAGTCTGGTGACACATCAGATCTCCGACGTCGCTGCGACCGGTAATAGATCCTGCAAGAACGGGACCAACGACGAATGAAGGCAATCGTTCAACGTTACAGAAGTGCAACCCTTCCGTAAATTGCTGCAGATTTCAGTGCTGGGCCATCAACAAGTGCCGGCCGGGGAGGCCGAGCGTTTCTAGGCGCTACAGTCTGGAACCGCGCGACCGCCACGGTGGCAGGTTCGAATCCTGCCTCGGGCATGGATGTGTGTGATGTCCTTAGGTTAGCTAGGTTTAAGTAGTTCTGAGTCTAGGGCACTGATGACCTCAGATGTTAAGTCCCATAGTGCTCAGAGCCATTCATTCGAACCGTCAACAAGTGTCAGTGTGCGAACTAGTCAATGAAACATCATCGATATGGGTTCTGGGAGCTGAAGACCCACTCTTGTACCCTTGATGACTGAACGACACAAAGCTTTACGCCTCGCCTGGACCTTTCAACACTGATACTGAACTGTTGATGACTGGAAACATGTTGCTTGATCGGACGAGTCTCTTTTCAAATTGTATCGAGCGGAGGGACGTGTACGAGTATCGAGACAACTTCATGACTCGCCGGCCGCTGTGGCCGAGCAGTTCTAGGCGCTTCAGTCCGGAACCGCGCTGCTGCTGCGGTCGCTGGTTCGAATGCTGCCTCGGGCATGTATGTGTGTGATGTCCTTAGGTTAGTTACGTTTACGTAGTTCTAAGTCTAGGGGACTGTTGCCCTCAGATATTAAGTTTAAAAAATTCAAATGTGTGTGAAATCTTATGGGACTTAACGGCTAAGGTCATCAGTCCCTAAGCTTACACACTACTTAACCTAAATTATCCTAAGGACAGACACACACACCCATGCCCGAGGGAGGACTCGAACCTCCGCCGGGACCAGCCGCACAGTCCATGACTGCAGCGCCTTAGACCGCTCGGCTAATCCTGCGCTCAGATGTTGAGTCCCATAGTGCTGGAAGCCATTTGAACCTCATGAATCCATGGACCATGCATGTCAGCAAGCTGGTGGAGGCCTTGTAATGGTGTGGGGCGTGTGCAGTTGCAGTGACATGGGACCCCTGATACGTGTACATACGACTCTGACAGGTGACACTTGCGTAAGCATCGTGTCTGATCGCCTGCATCCACTCATGTCCATTGTACACTGGATATTCCAGTATGACAATGCGACACCCCACACGTCCAAAATTGCTACAGAGTGGCTCTAGGAACACTCTTCTGAGCTTAAACACTTCCGCTGGCCACCAAACCTCCCCGACGTGAATATTATTGAGCATATCTGAGATGCCTTGCAACGTGCTGTGCAGAAGAGATTTCGAATCCCTCGTACTCTTACGGATTTAAGGATAGCTTTGCAGCAGTCATAGTGTCAGTTCCCTCCAACACTACTTCAGAGATTAGTCGAGTACATGCGACGTCGTGTTGCGGCACTTCTGCGTGCTCGCTTTGGCCCTATACGATATTAGGCATGTGTACCAGTTTCTTTGGCATTTCAGTGTACAAGCGAATTAACTCTAACGTTCCTGCCTTCTCGCTAAATGGGCACCGTTTTTCTTTTCGTTTCTTTTATTTGCCGTACGAGATGAGTCACTGTTTCCGGGGTGTGTCGCGTCGTGTGGCAGGGCGCGAGCACTGCGCGGGTGCGCCCATTCACGGCGTGAGTGACGACAGGACGGGACGGGCCGGGGGGCGGGCGCACCGGAAGCGCAGTGCGCGTGCCCGGCCGGCTACGGCGGCTGCCTGCTGCCTGCTGCCTGCTGCCTGCTGGCTGCCGCCGGCCCTGAACTTGGCTCTGCTGCGCTGCGCCACGCCGCGGCCCGGCGAGTCGTGTCGATACCGCGAGCCGAGCCGAGCCGAGGTCACTGCCCTCCCGCTGCGGCGGCACCGTGGTGCAGTCCCGCTCCCAGTCCGGGCCCCGCACCACGACCCCTGACATTTCTGGCGACGCCCTTCTGCGCCCACTGTGCCTGCCATTGTCCCTGCCGCTTGCGTCGCTCTTGAGGAAGTCCATTTACAGGGAATGGACAAGTAATTTTAACCATCGCATAATGCACTGAGGTGACAAAAGCCACGGGATAACTCCTAAGTCTTGAAAGGAGGATATAAGATGAACATCAACAAAAGCAAAACGAAGATAATGGAATGTTGTCGAATTAAATAGGGTGATGCTGAGGGAATTAGATTAGGAAATGAGACACTTAAATTAGTAAAGGAGTTTTGTTATTCGGGGTGCAAAATAACTGATGATGGTCGAAGTAGAGAGGATATAAAATATAGACTGGCAATGGCAAGGAAAGCGTTTCTGAAGAAAAGAAATTTGTTAACATCGAGTGTAGATTTAAGAGTCAGGAAGTCGTTTCTGAAAGTGTTTGTATGGAGCGTAGCCATGTATGGAACTGAAACGTGGACGATAAATAGTTTGGACAAGAAGAGAATAGAAGCTTTCGAAATGTGGTGCTACAGAAGAATGCTGAAGATTAGATGGGTAGATCACATAACTAATGAGGAGGTATTGAATAGAATTGGGGAGAAGAGGAGTTTGTGGCACAACCTGACAAGAAGAAGGGACCGGTTGGTAGGACATGTTCTGAGGCATCAAGGGATCACAAATTTAGTGCTGGAGGGCAGCGTGAAGGGTAAAAATCGTAGAGGGAGACCAAGAGATGAATACACTAAGCAGATTCAGAAGGATATAGGCTGCAGTAGGTACTGGGAGATGAAGCAGCTTGTACAGGATAAAGTAGCATGGAGAGCTGCATCAAACCAGTCTCGGGACTGAAGACCCCAACAACAAACTCCTAATATCCTGTTGGACCTCCTTTTCCCCAGCGTACTACAGCAATTCGACGTCGCATGGACTCAACAAGTCATTGGAAGTCCCCTGCACAAATACTGAGCCATGCTACCCCCATAGCCGTCCATAACTGCGAAGGTGTTGCCGGCGCCGGATTTTGTACTCGAACTGAGTTCTCGATTATGTCCCATAAATGTTCGATGGGATTCATATCAGGCAATCTGGGCGGCCAAATCATTAGCTCGAATTGTCCATATGTTCTTCAAACCAATCTCGAACACCTGAGCCCCCGTAACACAGCACATTGTTATCCTTAAGAATTCCGTAGTTGTGTGGGAACATGATGTCCATGAATAGTCGAAAATGGTCTCCGGGCAGCCGAACATAACGATTTCTAGCCAATGACCGGTTTCGTTGGACCAGAGGACCCAGTCCATTCCATGCAAACACGGCACACAGCATTATGGAGCCACACAGTGCCTTGTTGACTACTTAGGTAGACGGCATCTTCCGGTTTCCCCACACTTGAATCCTACTATCAGCTCTAACCAACTGAAACTGCGACTTATCTGACCAGGCTACGATTCTGCAGTTATCTGCGGTCCAACCGATATGGCCACGAGCCCGGAAGAGGCACTGCAGGCTATGTTGTGCTGTTAGCAAAGGCACTTGCGTCGGTCGTCTGCTGACATCGCCCATTAACAACACATTCCGCCGCACAGTACGTTCGTCGTAAGTTCCACATTGGTTTGTCACCTCAGTGTACTGTGTAGCACCACCTTCCACATCCCAAATATCACGATCCTCCTGTACGTAGGAGCGTGTAAATTCTGCATTTTCGCCAGCTCGTGCTAAACAGCTTGTAAATATGCCAAGAAAGTCGTATTCGTCAATCACCAAGAATTGCTGATTAAGCAGACCTTCATGCACGACAAGTTTAGAACAACTGATCATCATGTAACATAATATTATCATCAGGGCAGCTCTAGTAAACTGAATTTGTGTTTGCCGTAGGTTGATAATTGCAGGCCATTTTAACATAAGAATACAGATAAGACAGGAGCTCTGACCATTAGAAGTATCTGGACACCATTATGTATGAATTTCTGGCGGCGCAAATGGTTTCTCCCACCATCTCTCCATCTTGGGCCTATTGCCCTTCCATTCGTTCACACTACGAAATTCGCTCGATAGGAAGCTCTCTTGGTCCTCCCTTGTATCTTACCTGGCACCCCGCCGCGCGGGATTAGTCGAGCGGTCTCAGGCGCTGCAGTCATGGACTGTGCGGCTGGTTCCGGCAGAGGTTCGAGTCCTCCCTCGGGCATGGGTATGTGTGTTTGTCCTTAGGATACTTTGGGTTACGTAGTGTGTAAGCTTAGGGACGGATGACCTTAGCAGTTAAGTCCCATAAGATTTCACACACATTTGAACAACCTGGCACCCCGGTGTACGCGGTTCCTCAATGCCCTACGTGTTCTCAATGGTACTTCCTGAGGTGCCGTTCGAACCACCCTCCTCCGTTTGTATCGGTCCCTTGTTCGTTAGAAACTCGATTATGGGTGCTTTGTTTATGTATCTGCACGCCTATCTCTTTTACACTGTCTCAACACTATCCAACATCATGGCATCCGTTTGGCCACGGGCGCCTTTTACACCAGCCTGGTTGAGAGTCTGTATGCTGAAGCTGCTGAACTACCACTGTCCTACCGCGGTGACTTTCTCCTCAGCAGCTATGCATGTCTTTTGTCTGACATGCTTGGCCACCCCTCCTATGCCTCTTTCTTTGATGGTTCCTTTGATAGTCGGTATGGGGCTCGTTCCTCTTCTCTGTTACCTCCTAGGGTCCGCTTTCGCCACTTACTACGGCGGCTTAACTTCACGCTACCTGCAACCTTAGCAGCTGGTGTGAACCCTTCACTACCTTGGCTTCGTGAAGCGGCCCATGTTAACCTTGGCCGGCCGGAGTGGCCGTGCGGTTCTAGGCGCTACAGTCTGGGGCCGAGCGACAGCTACGGTCGCAGGTTCGAATCCTGCCTCGGGCATGGATGTGTGTGATGTCCTTAGGTTAAGTAGGTTTAATTAGTTCTAAGTTCTAGGCGACTGATGACCTCAGAAGTTAAGTCGCATAGTGCTCAGAGCCATTTGAACCATTTGTTAACCTTGGCCTTCATTCGCTTCCTAAGGACACTATTCCAGCCTCGGTCTATCGCCTTCAGTTTCACGACCTTCCCATGGAACTTCACGATAGTACCTTTGTATACACTGATGGCTCTCGGACTGACCGTGGGGTCGGGTGTGCCTTCATTATTGGCACTAGTGTCTTTCGATATCGGCTTCCGGCACATTTCTCAGTATTTACAGCCGAGCTTTTCGCTTTGTATCAGGCCACGTAGTACATCCGGCGACACAGCCTTCCCAATTGTGTCCTCTGCTCAGACTCACTCAGCGCCCTCCAAAGTCTCTGTGAGCTGTATGTACACTGCTCATTCCTTAGTGCAGCGGGTCCAGGAGGGGGGGGGGGATATTAGTGTTTAACGTCCCGTCGACAACGAGGTCATTAGAGACGGACGCAAGCTCGGGTGAGGGAAGGATGGGGAAGGAAATCGGCCGTGCCCTTTCAAAGGAACCATCCCGGCATTTGCCTGAAGCGATTTAGGGAAATCACGGAAAACCTAAATCAGGATGGCCGGAGACGGGATTGAACCGTCGTCCTCCCGAATGCGAGTCCAGTGTGCTAACCACTGAGCCACCTCGCTCGGTGCGGGTCCGGGAAAACTGTCACTTGCTCACTCTTGGTGGAGCCAATGTCATGTTTCTGTGGGTCCCTGGTCGTGTCGGTCTGCCAGGAAACGAGGCTGCTGACGTTGCTGCCAAGGCTGCAGTCCTCGTACCTCAGCCCGCGAGTACCTATATTCCCTCCGATGAGCTCTGCGTTGCCGTCTGTCAGGAGATAGTGTCCCTCTGGCATCGCCAACGCTCCTCCCTTCACGGGAATAAGCTTCGGCTTATTAAGCCTCTCCCGGCGCCTTGGACGGCCTCCTCTCGGCCCTCATGCAGGGAGGAGATTATTTTAACTCGGCTGCGTATTGGGTACTGCCTTTTTAGGCATCATCATTTGCTTAGTGGCGCTACCGCTCCACTTTGTACGCATTGCGCCCAAATTTTAACTGTCCGCTACTTCCTGCTGGAATGCCCTTTTTTAAACAATTTACGTTCCAGCTTGGGTTTGCCGTCTGATTTATCAGCCGTTTTAGCGAATGACGCGCGGGCTCTCGACCGCGTTTTGCTTTTTATCTGCCGAAGCAATATGGCGGAGGCCATTTAATTTTTACTTTCGGACCTCCATTTTTGCATGGTGTTTATTTTAGCCCTTTTAGCTGTCTCCTATTCTGTCCCTTGGGAGTGACGTATAGTCGTTTCCCTCATCTCTGTGTTCGTGTTCCATAGTTCTGACTTGGGCGCGTATGACCTCAGTAGTTTTATGCGCCCTAAAACAAAACAAAACGAAACTAACAAAACAAACCACTATGTAATGCGAAATTGAGCACTAGATGTCACGAGAGGCGGACGCTCGTGTATAAAAGGTTGCCTTACTGCGCTTAGAAGAACGCTAAACGCGGAAGAATATGAATACATTTTACAGCATTGCGTACTCCGTACAGTAAAAGAACAGTTCAGGAATGACGATTGTATCAGCATGACAATACACCCTGCTCTAAAGCAACATCTGTGAGGCAATGATCTCTGGACAATAACATTCCTGAAATGCACTGGCTAGCCTAGAGTCTCGACCGTGACTCCAGCATCCAACATCACTGCGTTCTCTGGTTTTGGCTCTTGAGGTAGAATGGGTTGCCATTATTTCACAGACATTCAGACACTTCATTGAAAGCGTTCCCAGCAGATTTCATGCCGTCATAAAGGCGAAGAGTGGACACACCCCATATTACTTACTGTCCTCTCTAGTCGGTGTCCGGATGCTTCTGCAATTTTCTGAACCTCCAATTACTGTTACACTATTTTTCGACATTAATGTTAACATAAACATAGAGCAGTGTATTAACCCCCACATCGATTGTATTGTACGCACAAAAACCAAAGAATAGTTTCCCATCTAAGTATGATGTGTAGTTAAATGAAGATCTTTGTAATACAGGGTGTTTCGAAAAGGACTTTACAAGTTTAAAAATTCATATAAATTTATTGAAAGAAGGTATATAGCTGGGTTTAGCGTTATTTTGAAGGGAAACACTTCAAGTTTTTTTAACTTAAACTAAAGACGTTGTATGTGTCTTAGTTATCCTGCACACATCCCATCGGTAGTCAATTTCTTCCCAAACTCACTGTAGCATTGCAGGTGTGACATGCTCAGTGACGGAGTAAATTCTTACTCTAAGTTTAGGCAGGCACAGGAGGTACAAACACGACATCCTTGATGAATCTTCATAAAAAACATCGAGTAGTGTCAGGTCTGGAGAATGTAGGGTCCATGCAATTGGCGCATCACGGCCAATCCATTGACCTGGAAAGTGGTCACTGAGAAAATCCCGGACATCAGCCAGGTAGTGGCGTGGTGCACCTTCTTGCACGAAGTAAACATTTCGTAGGCCTGTTGACAAAACGTTGTCTCACACGCTCAGCGACGCCGTCTGATGAGCTTGGACGACCTGATGATTTTCCATGTCTTGCAGAGCACCCTGTTTCAACAAAACATTTATGCCACTCATAAATTGTAGGCCTACTAGTAGAATCTTTAGTTTGTTTGGTATGGAAACTACGCTGAACTGTTGTCGCCGATTTCGATTATTCAAACCAAAACACACAGCTAGCACGCTCAGGTCCAGTAAAGGCAGCTATCTTTAACGCAACTGCCGCTAGCGCTCGTTATGGTGCGATTCGGCACTAGCGAACTACGCGAAACGGAACTTGATGTATTTCCATGAAAATTGTTCCTACAATCACCTCTGTCCGTACTACGAATTAATTTATATGAATATTCAAAGTCTTAAAGTCCTTTTTGAAACAACTTGTATAGGCCTACATCAGTGCTGGAGGCTGTCGGATTTATTGTGACACTCATTCTACATATATATAGTGAACAGTGATCAAACAGTGGACAACTGACAATTTAAAATCGGAGCTGGCAGGTACATACTACACATAGTATCGCTCATACTGCCGCGTTTTTTGACACAACTTTTCATATAACTATTACTCATGCCATTACAATAAAGTTTTTCCTGTCATCTTCTCGCAGAGCATGTACCCAGCATCAAGATATGGAAGTAAAGTTGTAATACCTGTGTGACCCACCTGAAGATTAGCCTGAAAACGCTCGGAAACAAGTTTACGGGAGTAACCAAGTACTTCAGAAAATGACTATTCGCAGTTTTCTGTATTTACATTCAATAGACAGTGGCAAATTCTACAATATCGATAACGTATAAGCTTAATCTAACATAAAATGATTTTTGGTTTCGGTTAGAATCTGCTTTAGGCTCAGCTCCACACCTTCTATGCAAGTCATTTTTATGTAAACCATCAAAAACCTGATAAAATCTTTATTATTTCGCAAGTGTTTCAGACACGTTACACCTTCGTCTGGCACGCTTTAATATTTGTAATGGAGTGTATCGCTTGTTCATTTTTTAGAAGCATGCTAAATACCTGCTTAATGCCGTGGGAGCAAGTGGGCTCGGAGTACGTCACTACGTCACCTAGCCAACAACTTGTTGTTAAGGTGGCGCCAATAAAATAAAATAAAATACCACCTTGAGTCACTGCAAATGCGATCAGCATTCATACACATTAACACAGTTTTCCAAGACTGTTTAACTGTATTAAAGCATTTTGCTGTTGACTGCATTTGCAGTGGTGCCGAATCGTTTTATTTCAACTTATTTTACTGACGCCACAGTAAGAATGATAATACGCAACCTGACGTAAATAATTTTATGTTATATGATACTTGGTTTAATCGAAACCAGGTGTGAATACAGTTATGTTTCATCAGCAGCCCTTAGTGGTTTATATATGTGACTTCCTTCATAGATTTGTACCATTCCACGCAAAGCAGCGGTTTCTGTTCTTTGACATATTCTGGAAGAGAATAGCGGGCCCTTGTTCTGTCGATATAGAATACAGTAGCTTAATGAAATTCAAGCACTGCTATTGTGAAGGCCACGAGCGATGTGGTATTTTCACCCCCATGCACTCAAATCCATTCTACGCCATTTCCAGCCACCTAAGTGGGAGCCTTGCGGTTCTGGAAGCTGCAGTACCCTTCCATGTGCCACTGAACGAATTCGGTCAGGTAAACCGACTGCATACGTCTTACCACTTACTTTTTATTACAGACTGCCGACAGAACTCACTCAAAATGGCAATATGACCGCCCCAACCTTCCGCTATACTTCGCTGGCTGATGGTGCGCTAATCGCTTGTGCTCTCCACATGTAACAAAGTCCGGCGACAGTAATATCAAGGTAAAACGAATGCAAAAATAAACACCTCCCACATCAGATTTGTAAATACAGATTTCTCCTAACACATTACATATTTCCACTGGTAAGTTATCCACATCTTGTACCAATAGCAAAAAATGGTTCAAATGGCTCAGAGCACTATGGGACTTAACCTCTGAGGTCATCAGTCCCCTAGAACTTAGAAGTACTTAACCCTAACCAACTTAAGGACATCACACTCATCTATGCCCGAGGCAGGATTCGTACCTGCGACCGCAGCGGTCGCGCGGTTCCAGACTGTAGCGCCTAGAACCGCTCGGCCACTCCGGCCGGCGTACCAATAGCAGCTGTACCATGAATGCTGTAAGCGTAGAGTTCCCATCAGACGGTTTCGTTGACTGTTCTGCAAGCTGATATCAAACTCATCACCTTCTTGTTACAGCTACTGTTAATGAAAATAACAATCCTCTATAATATTTTCTTACGTATCTTTTTTTGTTACCACTGTTGTGTTAGACGAAGTTTTCATGTGAACACTGCATTCTGTCGTGATCCTACATAAACACTGTCCTAGTTACATTAAGAATACACCGGGAAGGTAATACGTAAAACGAAGCAAATCAGAGAGAAATTTGAAAACTTGTTTACCGATGCCTATAAATCGTGGGGTTCACGGTTCGACATACGGTTAGCTCGAAGATTTTGCTTCACTGTGACAGTATGTTGGTGTCCTAATCATTTCATCTCATCTTCACCGACACCCAAGTCGCCGAAATGACACCAAATATACTTACACCAGGCATCGAACAACCCCACAAATGATCTCCCTGCAAATAATGCTATACTTTTATTCAGTTCTCGATGGAAAGGAGATTAAAGTTCAGGGAGAAGAAATAATACTTCGACATTTACCGATGAAATTCTAGTTCTCTCAGACACGGCGAATGACTTGGAAGAGCAGCTGAGCGGAATAGGTAACGCATTGATAAAATGAACATCATCTAAAGTAAAACACAATAAGGGGATCTCACACTTTGACGCATACAGAACCATCTGATCTTAGATACGCCATGCAGACAGTCAAGGTGAAAAAGGAAGTAAAAGAACAACTACTCTCTTCCGATATATAAAAACCTTGTAGAAACATAAGCTCGAACTCAAGTCACCTCCACGGGCGACAGCGGAAGCATCAATGGACTTTGCGCTAGGGTAGAATGAAAGAAGCGCAAAACAAATTAAGGTCTAGGAACCATACTGCAAGACCGAAGCCACCTACTACATAAGACTTTCGGTTGCGTTGCTCCTAGTGAGGGCGGATATGGGCCGTTGTCAGCCTGTGTAGGCAACATTGGGCATGTGGCACAATGTTACATCTAACTTCTAGAGGAAAAATTAATGAAATACCTGTTGAACTAAAAAGTGACCTAATGGACTGACACAGTTTGGCAGGATAATGACACAATTTGGTGGAAGAAAGTCGTCGTAATACTGTAGGACGAAAGTTTTTTTGTTATTAAACGTTTTATTGGTGGGTTAAACGTTTTGAGTATCACTTACATCTTCCTTAACACAGAACAAGCAAATAACAAATAAAATTTTGATATCTGGGTCGTTTGACTGCTTTCTAGGAAAAACACTTTGTTCGAATAAGCAAGTATGCTTGTGACGCCCTCTTCACTTCCGCCATCTTGTGCGTCCTTGATTTCTAGATCGCGAATTTGTTTCACGTCTTCTACTGCAATGCTGTCCATTCCAATTGCAACCTCAGGAAGGATATCAAATAAAGAATTTTTTCCTTATGCGCCATAGAATGTTTGGAAGAGTAGGTGTTTCTATTTATAGGTGATTGAGGGTATAGTGTGCTACATTTATCACAGAGCTGCCTCTCTGGCAGCATTAACAGCTATGTATCGAGTGGAATTGAGCTTTTGTTATATATGGGTAAGTCGTTGCATGCTATACCAACTTCATGCCCTAGCTCACCAATTGTGGCATGCGAGTAGTCGCTTGCCATCCTCACGAAAACCCACGACCGATGTTTTCAGTGGTGGTGGTTGGTTTATGAGACGCTCAAGTGCGCGCTTATCAGCGCCCCTACAAATTTCCAATCTTTACACAGTCCAGTCTCGCCACTTTCACGCATGATGATGAAATGATGAGGACAACGCAAACACCCAGTCCCTGGGAAAAGAAATTTCCCAATCCCTCCGGGAATCGAACCCGGGACCCTGTTATCCAGAGGCAACAATGCTGGCCACTAGACCATGAGTTGCGAATAATGTTTCCAGTATGTGGTCGGGATAAAGTGCTGGCTAAGGTAACAGTCGACCACACTGTATCTACGTAGGTCAGTACAGCACGAACAACCCATCATCTTGCAATATGTTGTTGAAAAACAATGTCACAGAGACCTCGAACACACAAGGCCTGGACGAAAATACGGAAATACTGCGAGGACTCCATGCTTTAACATAAATGCAGTCGCTAAGCAAGCCTGCAGGTTGCGCTGTTGTATTTGACCTAAAAAAAGCACTGTACAATGTCTTTAGTATGTTGAAAGAGCCCGTTGTGGTCAGAACAATGTTCTGTGTAGTTGTGAGTGCATTATGTTGGAGTTGAGTGATTTCTAAAGTGGACAAATTGTTGACAGTCACATGGCAGTGCTTCCATATCAAAGGGAGCCAAACTGTTTGGAATTTCAAGAGGCAGTATATCATATAGTTATACCATATATAGGACAAGACAGAAAACGGAATTCGCTAACTAACAATGTGGACGAAAATGTGAGCAGCAGGGCAACAAGGACATCAGCACATTTTGTTAGTGTGGGTTGTCTACATCAGGGGCAGTAGTGTACACAGTGGCAACCTATTGTTCTCCCTTGATTGACAGATCAAAGGAGAACAATAGGTTTGCCTCTGAGTGCATACATACCACTGATTAGGCAACCCGCGCTAACAAAATGTGCTGATGTTCTTGTTGTCCTACTACTTGCTTTATGTTCAAGCGTGCATTTCTCTCGGTGTTTCCATATTTTTTGGCCAACCCTTGAACTTTGTTCAGTTTCACTGAAATCCTTATAATTTGCATATCCAAGCATCTAAATGTGACATTTGTTCCATGTCATCTTCATGGCGTTACAATTGAAATGACCAGCTGTGTACTTGTCATCCCAATTTACACACATGCGTCTACGTTTATTTGCCGGCCGCGGTGGTCTCGCTGTTCTAGGCGCGCAGTCCGGAACCGCGCGACTGCTACGGTCGCAGGTTCGAATCCTGCCTCGGGCATGGATGTATATGATGTCCTTAGGTTAGTTAGGTTTAAGTAGTTCTAAGTTCTAGGGGACTGATGACCACAGCTGTTAAGTCCCATAGTGCTCAGTGCCATTTGAACCATTTTTTCTATGTTTATTTAGCGTATATTCATTGGAAATGATGATATACCTGCAATTTTAGAAAACCGTTCAGGGAAGGTGCCACTATAGACCATTTCTACTGATCGAGTATGGCATCTGTGTTTTTGCATCTCCATCGTTTGAGAGATGGTTGCAGGACTTGGCCGCTGGACACAGGTTGTCAAATCAAATACCTTTCAGTCATATAGTTTTCAACTACGACCGACGTGTAGGAAGATTCCACTTCGGTTCTGGTCAAAACAGATTTCTGCTTGCTACAATGATCGCTATAACAAGCAGAAATCTACTAATATCAGTATTGCTGTTCCCTGTTTACATCAGAGCCGAGGTTAAATCTTCCTACACGTCGGTCAGGGCCTGGAAGATGGCGTAGTAAATCGCCGAAATTGGTAAGTAAATAAAATATGTTTGGAAATTAGACAGATGAAAGGTTTTTGATTTGACATCCTTCTGTGTTTATTCGAGTGGCAGTGCCTGTCAGGTCAGAGGCCTTCCTGCTTAAGCAAATAACCCCGTCACATTTCAGCGAGTTTGTTACGGAAGGTGAGCCTGCGGCGCCTTGATGTGTGTGTGTGTGTGTGTGTGTGTGTGTGTGTGTGTGTGATCGGGCGAGCGGGACGTGCTGTGACGGGCGCGTGATTAAAGGGGGAAGCGGGGCCGAGTGCTGCGAGCTCTCTGCCACAGCGCCGGCCGCCCCAATCGATGGCTGCCTGCTAACTGCATTAGCAGGAGCCCGGCCCGCGCCTGGCGCTACGCCCTCGGCTGCTGCTGCTGCAGGCACCGCGCCTCAGGCAAACGGATCGGCCAACCAAACGGCGCTCACTTCCTGTCGTGCACTGTCCTCACCCGTCTCCAGATCGTCACGTGCAGTCGGAGCTGAGAAACAATACTTCCACATCTACATGAACTCTAAGACAGAAAAAAAACGACCTAGTACGAAGGAGTTATCTGAATGGGACTGAATCCGGTAGATGTGAGGTACATGTACAGACAAACAAATGATTACAGTGTCAGAAAAACTGGGTGATTTATTCAAGAGAAACAGCTTCTCAAATTGAGCAAGTCAATAACGCATTGGTCCACCTCTGGCCCTTAAGCCGTCGGCACACGGACCGTGCATCTGAGCGTTGAGCGTGCCGAGTTTGTGACGTCATAGCGTCGAATAGCACGCTTGGGAGTCTTTCCGGACGTGCAGAGCAATATCTGGCATGTCAGATATTCTGAGCGTGCGTCTGAGCGTTGACCAATGAGATGGCACAACGCCACGTACGTCACAAGCACGCCGTCTCCCTTCAGTGCAGAGTTGTGAGGCGCCATATTGGCATTCATTTCAAGTCTATATGTATATATGCCGTTTCTGAGCACCAGCAAATTGAGTATCACTGGAAAACCCGTTGTTAACTGTGTGATTCTGTTCCAATAAAATAATGAGAAACATCGTATTCGTGGCAAAAGAATTATTGTAACTTGCGTATTATGAGAGTAGGCTATGTGAAGGCAGCGACAGACTGAAGATACACCCAAAAGGCATTGTTCTTGGTACAATTTCTTACAATTAAATTTCAATTAGTAACATATCTAAGATTAAGGGCTGGCCGCGGTAGTCTCGCGGTTCTAGGCGCGCAGTCCGGAGCCGCGCGACTGCTACGGTCGCAGGTTCGAATCCTGCCTCGGGCATGGATGTGTGTGATGTCCTTAGGTTAGTTAGGTTTAAGTAGTTCTAAGTTCTAGGGGACTGATGACCACAGTAGTTAAGTCCCATAGTGCTCAGAGCCATTTGAACCATTTTTAAGATTAAGGTTTTCCGAAAGGGTAAGATAATATGCTTAGATGTCAAGTGTGTGATGTTGGTTTAGCGTAATGAGTATCGTCACTATCCTGTATAGAGTTGCTAATTGGGGCAGTGGTTCGCGTCTAAACACAACCAAATTTTTTTCCTAACATTCGCGTTTTTATTAGGTTCTGATACTTTATTATTAGTTTAATATAAATATGTACTTTAATATTTGATGTTATGTAAACCTTTTTTTGAGGGGTGACTTTGTTCGATTGCATTAATTTACAGGACAACTTGCGCTACTTGTATAAAGATATTTTGCTCCTTTTTCTTTTACGCTTCGTAATTCACGTGTTGCAAAGATTCTGCTACTGGGTAGGAACAGTGATCAAGTAAGGCTGACCTTGGGGTTTTATTAAAATTTGGAAGTGGTGAAATAATGTTTATCTTATGCTGAGAAGTATTCCAAATTTGTAATGCACTGTTTGTAATGGAACTTTTATAAGCCCGTGTCCTTACTGATTGGACATGGTACTTTCCTTTTCGTGGACGGTGGAGGAAATGTGCGTTTTAATAGAGCTAGCGTGGGAATTTTACGCGCGCCCGTTGAGTAAACAGTGCGATTTACGAACTAGAAGCATCCCTCAACTGCCGCTGGTGTGCGTTGCAATCGCGTATACCACGTTTGGGGCCCACGTACCGTATGCACAAGTCGCATCGTTCCTGAGCGTTCAGCAGCACGTTGAACTTGGCACGCTCAACGTCAACGTTCGACAGCACGGTCCGTGTGCCGACGGCTTTATGCAAGCAGGTCTTCGCCTCGGCAGTGATTGGTGGTATTGTTGGATGTCCTCCTGAGGGGTATCGTGCCAATTTCTGTCCAACTGCTGCGTTAGATCGTCTAACTCCAGAGCTGGTTGGGGGGCCCCACCCATAATGCTACAAATGTTCTCAACTGAGAAGAGATCAGGCCACCTTGCTGGCCAAGCTAGTATTTGGCAACCACGATTACAAGCAGCAGAAACTCTCGCCGTGTACGGGCAGGTTTTATCTTACTCAAATGTAAGCCCAGGATGGTTTGCCATGAAGGGCAACAAAACGGGAGGTAGAATATCGCCGACGTACCGCTGTGTTGTAAGGTTGCCGTGGATGATAACCATTCCAGATCAGCAGTCCAGGTTATCAGGTCGTGTGGCGGGTGACAGTCATGTTGGTATCCCATCGCTGTCTGAGGCTTCTCCAGACAAGTCTTCAGCCTGTAATCTCATTGAGGGGAGTAGATCTGTCTTCGGTGTGCATTAAAGTTACAGACAGTCAACATGGCTCTGGACAAGGTGAGCAAGGCTTTACTCGTAAATCAGTTTCAAATCAACAGCAATAATTTCGCCGCTCTTCGCGATTATCGATGCATTAAGGGAATGCGGAGGTCCTCTTTCCGTACCGGGGTTGAAGAATCTGATTCGGAAGTTCGAATGAACTGCTGATTTGGGAATTGCTCGTGGGGGAGGTCGACGACCAGGTGAGTCACAAATTGTTGGAAAAGCTACTGTTGCAATGGCTGAGAATGTGTCCCGACAGCTGAAAATCCCTTGGCCCATTACTGTTTCAGGCAGCAGTAGAGTCTCTACTGCGATTCCAGGCTGCCATGGATGCAGATGGTCGTCGCACTGAGCAACGTTTGTAACCTGAAACGTAAAAATGATACGCAATTAACAAGTGTTACGTTCTCAAGTGGAAATTAAAATTTGTTCCTGTCAATGGTTTATTCTTTATTTCTGTTCCGCGTGTCCTTACAAATGTTTCCACAATGTTTCATTGCCCTACTGTCATTCGTTTTCCATGTGGCCCCTCTCATGTATCGAAAGTTTAATTGTAACTACCATTTTTGTGTGATTTTAACCCTTCTAGTCCCCTTTCGATCCGGTTCAATGCAATCAAACATACAACGGAAAAAACAAGACATGGAAACAAATTATCCGTTAAATTTACAGTTGTTATAAGCTCCTCGTCATGTCAAAGCTTGATGGTGTTGCCATAAAAAAAACCTCTTGTAGAACACTCAGGAATGCTTTAATTTACACTCCTGCAACGTCGCCGGATGGTCTTGTTCGGTTTGGTGCCTCGTAATCAGAGCATGGGCTGGGCTGCTTATCCCTTCTGTTCATGTTGTATGCACACAATGCGTGTTCTATTCGGATCCGATTTGTACTCATCCACGCATACCATGGGAGTTCAGAATAAGAAGTTGCGCTTCCTATGAAGCATTTGTAATCAAGGTTTCACCTCATTTACTGTCAGTGGCGAAGCTGCTATCTGTATGCTGTTGGACTAGTCGCAGGCGTGGCTCTCTGGAGCGAAATCGGTTCGTTGTCAACACAAAATATCTTCATGGATATGATTTGAAAATTATTCATTATTTTGGAATATTCTTCGACAGGACTTACTGTCTTCTTGCCACAGAGGGCTATGTGGGTGACCGTTGTAAGGCAGTGTAATGGAGTAGTTCTTACACAATCAGAGATCATTCTGTTGGTTGTATTGAGCTAAGTGTCTGTCTTATGTATCTGAGAACTGTCGAACCACAACAAAGTACAATATTTAGTTGCAGAAAACACTAAACTGAGCGTAGATGTTCGAAGCATGCCAGCTGAAGGTCCCAAGTTCGTACTGCAGAATTTCTGTATAAGGTTTCTGCGTGTGTTTATTTTCCAAAAAATTTTTTTCGAGAATGATTCCTGTCAGACAGTGTTATGTCAAACGTCATTCCAAGACATTCTGGGTGAGTCTGGTACCGAAGCTCTGTGTCTTTCACAGTGTGAAGGTGACAACGCTGATCTACATCTACTTGGTTACTCTGCAGTCCACACTTAAGTGCCTGGTAGAAGGTTCATCGAACCATTCTCATACTACTTCTCTACAATTCCACTCTCGAATGGCGCGTGGGAAAAAGGAACACCTAAATCTTTCCGTTCGAGCTCTGATTTCTCTTATTTTATTATGATGATCATTTCTCCCTACGTAGGTGGTGTCAACAAAATATTTTCGCATTCGGAAGTTGGTGAGTGAAATTTCGTAAATAGATCTCGTCGAAAAGAAAACCGCCTTTGTTTCAGTGACTGCCACGCCAACTCGCGTATCTTATCAGTGACACCCTCAACCCTATTGCGCGATAACACGAAACGAGCTGCCCTTCTTTGCACTTTTTCGATGTCCTCCGTCAGTCCTACCTGGTAAGGATCCCGTGCAGCGCAGCAATATTCCAGCAGAGGAATGTATGCTGTCTCTTTAGTGGGTTTGTCGCATCTTCTATGTGTTCTGCCAACAAAGTGCAGTCTCTGTTTCGCCTTTCTCGCAATATTATCTACGTGGTCTTTAGAATTTAAGTTGTTCGTAATTGTAATTCCTAGGTATTTAGTCGAATTGACAGCCCTTAGATTAGTGCGATTTATCGGATTTCTTTTAGTACTCATGTGGATGACCTCGCACTTTTCTTTGTTTAGTGCCAATTGCCACTTTTCGCACCATACAGAAATTTTCTCTAGATCATTTTGTAATTGGAACTGATCGTCTGATGATTTTACTAGACGGTAAATTACAGTGTCGTCTGCAAACAGTCTAAGGGGGCTGCTCGGATTATCACCTAGATCATTTATGTAAATCAGGAACAGCAGAGGGCCTGTGACACAACCTTGCAGAATGCCAGATATCACTTCTGTTCTACTGGATGATTTACTGTCCATCACTACGAACTGTGACCTCTCTCTGTGATGTAACAAGGTGGAGGAGAAGGAGCTGAACAGAGAGAGGGAAGGAGGAAATGGATAGATGGCTCAAATGGCTGTGAGCACTATGCGACTCAACTGCTGAGGTCATCAGTCGCCTAGAACTTAGAACTAATTAAACGTAACTAACCTAAGGACAGCACACAACACCCAGCCATCACGAGGCAGAGAAAATCCCTGACCCCGCCGAGAATCGAACCTGGGAACCCGGGCGTGGGAAGCGAGAACGCTACCGCACGACCACGAGATGCGGGCAAAATGGATAGAGAAAGGGATGAGAAGAAGATAGGCGGAGAGATGGGAGGAGTAGATGGAATTAGAAGGAGAGAAGTAGATGGACAGAGGGGGAAGGAGCAGGTAGATAGAGGGGGGAGGAGCAGATGGACAGAAGAGGAGGAGGAGGAAATGGACAGAGAGAGGAGTGGATGAGATGGACAGAGAGTGGTAGGTGGAGAAGGTGGAGAGGGAGAGGTGTTGGTGGAGACAGAGAGAGGGAGAAGGTGGAGAGAGAGAGAGAGGTGTTGGTGGAAACAGAGAGAGGGAGGGGTGTAGGTAGTGGACAGTAACAAGTGGGATAAGTAGAGAGAGGAAAGGGGAGAAATGGACAAAGAGAGAGGGGATAGGTAGAGAGGAGGGGGAGGACTAGGCTGATAGAGAGAGGGGAAAGGAGGAGTTGAGTAGTGAGACAAGAGAGGCAGAGATGGACTAATGGGAGATTGGCATAAATAAATAAATAAATACCTGCGCAACGCTGGGTTTCTCAGATAGTGAGTTGATAAATGACAAATGGATATCGACATGCGAAGAAACCGCATTAATTTCCGGCACCCCTAGTAGCTGCCAGATGAAGCGTGCACATAGCGTACCGGCAGCGGTGTGAAGAGCAGTGAGCCTGCACGCAGCGGCGGTGCGGCGCCGCCAGCGTGAGACGGCGGGGCAGTGTCCGCCCAGCGGGGGACCGGCTGCGGCCTTGGGCGGCGACGCGTCGAGGCCGCGCAGCGGACACCGGCGCGCAGGCACGCGCCACGGCAGCCAGCAGCCAGCAGCCAGTGTCTGGAATCCTTAGCAGCCGCCAGCGGCCGGCCGTGCGCCAGTGTTCGCTCACCGTCCGAGTGACCCACTCATATTTGACGGTACCACTCCAACAGTACCTGACCACCGGAAACGCTAACGAATAAGCAATACCTCCAGTACTGGAAAACCATCACATCTGCGAGGAGGAGGCAAATAAAAACCTTAAATAACTTACGGGTTTGCTGCCGGGTGACGTCGTCGAACACCGCCGATATTTCGACAGGAGCAAACCCTGCCATTCTCAAGGCACAAATGCAAGGAAGAAAAAATGTGCAAGCAAATTTAATACCTCGGTTCACAGAGGAGAAAGAAGGTAGACACCACACACAGAACAAGTGTCAACACAACCAAAGATAACCAACATCAGAAATATCGATAGTTACTATTAATCAACAGGTGAGGTAGCACTAATTCTGTCTCTCTGTTTTTTGATGAGAGACAGGGCCGGATTCCAAGCAGCATTTAAACAAAATCCACCATCTCTGTTAATAAGGTTGCTTGATAGTCTGATTTCAACAGCTTCCTTAATAACACTATCCCAATAGCTGGACGTGCAAGCCAGAATCTCCGTGTTGTTGTATTCCGTAGGATGACCGGTGTCAAGGCAATGTTCTGCAATAGCGGATTTTCTCGGCTGTTGTAAGCGTGTGTGACGCTTCTCATCGTAACTCCCAGCGTCTCTCTGAGTGATCCAGGCATGTGGTAATCACTCGGTACGAGGTCTGATAGGTATGGCAGATGTGGCAGATTGTCGAAGCGTAGGTTATCGATGGTTCCAAGTGTTGCACGGCTATTATGAGGCCGAGTGTTGTCGTGTTTCAGAATAACATCTTTTGACGGAAGTACACGTCGCTTACGTCTTACTGCAGGCCGAAGGTGCTTCTTAACGTACTGGAATATGACGCACTGGTGATGGTATTTCCTCCAATCGTATAGAGTTCAAAGACAGTTCCTCGTTCGTCCCAAAACACAGTCGGAAAAACCTTCCCCGCAGATGACTGCATCCGTAACTTCATTGGTTTTGGTAATAAAGAATCGCGCCATTCCATGCTTGCTCATCTTTGTTTCGGGTTGGTGGTAGTGTACCCAGGTTTCGACTCCTGTAATAATTCACGCGAAAAAGCCATCACCTGCTCTCTTAAAGAGACGCAAAAGTTCTTGACAGACGTCAACGCATCGCTCTTTCAGTTCTGGAGTGAGCTGCCGTGGCACCCACCTTCCAGACACTTTGCGAAACTTAAGCACTTCATGTATAATGTAATGTTCAGATTTGTGGCTATTTATCCACAGTCACACAGCCATTTTACATCACACTGGCTTCAACAGCTATGGCAGATGCTGCTGTCACAACGCAATGTGCCTGACCTGGTTGCTGAGCGTCTTTCACAGAAGTCACGCCATTTCCGAATTTTCTACTCTGCTCATACAACTGCTGCAGTGAGAGACATGCGTCACCCTACCGAACATTCATTCTTCGATGGATTTCAAAGGTTTCATACCTTCATTCTTCAGAAAACATACGACAGAACGCCGTTCTACCTTGGTGCAGGTCGCAAGCTCAAAAATGGTTCAAATGGCTCTAAGCACTATGGAACTTAACATCTGAGGTCATCAGTCCCCTAGACTTAGAACTACTTAAACCTAATTAAACTACAGGGTTATTACAAATGATTGGAGCGATTTCACAGCTCTACAATAACTTTATTATTTGAGATATTTTCACAATGCTTTGCACACACATACAAAAACTCAAAAAGTTTTTTTAGGCATTCACAAATGTTCGATATGTGCCCCTTTAGTGATTCGGCAGACATCAAGCCGATGATCAAGTTCCTCCCACACTCGGCGCAGCATGTCCCCATCAATGAGTTCGAAAGCATTGTTGATGCGAGCTCGCAGTTCTGGCACGTTTCTTGGTAGAGGAGGTTTAAACACTAAATCTTTCACATCACTATGCGTGAAACTTGCCCGCACGCGTTCAACCGTTTCTTCGCTCACTGCAGGCCGACCCGTTGATTTCCCCTTACAGATGCATCCAGAGGCTTTAAACTGCGCATACCATCGCCGAATGGAGTTAGCAGTTGGTGGATCTTTGTTGAACTTCGTCCTGAAGTGTCGTTGCACTGTTATGACTGACTGATGTGAGTGCATTTCAAGCACGACATACGCTTTCTCGGCTCCTGTCGCCATTTTGTCTCACTGCGCTCTCGAGCGCTCTGGCGGCAGAAACCTGAAGTGCGGCTTCAGCCGCACAAAACTTCATGAGTTTTTCTACGTATCTGTAGTGTGTCGTGACCATATGTCAATGAATGGAGCTACAGTGAATTTATTAAATCGCTTCAATCGTTTGTAATAGCCCTGTAAGGACGTCACACACATCCATGCCCGAGGCAAGATTCGAAGCTGCGACCGTAGCAGCAGCGCGGTTCCGGACGGAACCGCCTACAACCGCTCGGCCACAGCGGCCAGCCATGTCGTAAGCGAGGAGACCATTTTGAATTGACACTGGTGGCCGAGTTTCGCTTGTCTGTAGTATGCTGCCTCTCTTAGGGCGTTCGTTACGTTATTGGTAACAGTATTGCCACCTTACAGAACAATGGCGCGAAATATCGATTTTTGATTACAGGATTGAAAGTTTTCATTTGCCTCCTTGTATAGTCGAGCAAATAAGGCCCTGTGACGAAGATTTTCGTCTTACGTCATTTCTGTGCACTAATTGGACAGTAGTTTCTGTTTTATTAATTGTCTTTGCTGCCAATGTAAAGTTACTTCATATTATTTACCGCCTTTTATTCAACCAAACTTAAAATGTTAATTAATGTATCCTGTTGTATGAAACTTCAATTGTGAATGTATTTTTTTCTTTTAATTTATGCAGTGTAAATTTTATGATTTATCGTGATGACCATTTCTGCCTATGTAGATGGGCGCCAACATAATAGTTTCGCTATCGGAAGAGAGAGTTAGTGATTGAAGTTTCACGAGAAGATCCTGGCGCAACGAAAAACGCCTTTCTTTTAATGATTGTGTGCCCCATTCACGTTTCATGTCCGTGAAACTCTCTCCACTATTTCGCGATAGTGATAAACGAGCTGCCCTTCTTTGAACTTTTCCTATGTCCTCCGTCAGTCCCATCTGATGCGGATCAGACAACACAACATAAGAGGGCGGACAAGCGTGACGTAAGCGTCTCTTTAATAGACCCGTTGCTCTTTCTAAGTAATCTGTCATTAAATCGCGGTCTTTGGTTTGCTTTCCTCACGACATCGTCTATGTGATCGTCAGAATTTAAGTTATTCGTAACTGTAATCCGTAAGTATTTTGTCGAATTTACAGTCTTTAGGTTTGTGTGATTCATCGCGTAACCAAAGGTAATGTGTATGGCTTCACATTTTTCATTGTTTAGAGTCAATTGCCGCTTCTCCCTCATCGCCGGCCGCGGTGGGCTCGCGGTCCTAGGCGCGCAGTCAGGAACCGTGCGACTGCTACGGTCGCAGGTTCGAATCCTGCCTCGGGCATGGATGTGTGTGATGTCCTTAGGTTAGTTAGGTTTAAGTAGTTCTAAGTTCTAGGGGACTGATGACCACAGCAGTTGAGTCCCATAGTGCTCAGAACCATTTGAACCATTTTTCTCCCTCATCTTGTCTAAATCATTTTGCAACTGGTTTTGATAATCTGATGAGTTTATAAGGCGGTAAATGACTGCATTATTGTTGTTGTTGTTGTTGTGGTCTTCAGTCCTGAGACTGGTTTGATGCAGTTCTCCACGCTACTCTATCCTGTGCAAGCTTCTTCATCTCCCAGTACCTACTGCAACCTACATCCTTCTGAATCTGCTTGGTGTATTCATCTCTTGGTCTCCCTCTACGATTTTTGCCCTCCACGCTGCCCTCCAATGCTAAATTGGTGATCCCTTGATGCCTCAGAACATGTACTACCAATCGATCCCTTCTTCTAGTCAAGTTGTGCCACAAACTTCTCTTCTCCCCAATCCTATTCAACACCTCCTCATTAGTTATGTGATCTACCCAACTAATCTTCAGCATTCTTCTGTAGCACCACATTTCGAAGCTTCTATTCTCTTCTTGTCCAAACTATTTATCGTCCTCGTTTCACTTCCATACATGGCTACACTCCATACAAACACTTTCAGAAATGACTTCCCGACACTTAAATCTATACTCGATGTTAACAAATTTCTCTTCTTCAGAAACGCTTTCCTTGCCATTGCCAGTCTACATTTTATATCCTCTCTACTTCGACCATCATCAGTTATTTTGCTCCCCAAATAGCAAAACTCCTTTACAACTTTAAGTGTCTCATTTCCTAATCTAATACCCTCAGCATCTCCCGACTTAATTCGACTACATTCCATTATCCTCGTTTTGCTTTTGTTGATGTTCATCTTATATCCTCCTTTCAAGACGCTATCCATTCCGTTCAACTGCTCTTCCAAGTCCTTTGCTGTCTCTGACAGAACTACAATGTCATCGGCGAACCTTAAGGTTTTTATTTCTTCTCCATGGATTTTAATACCTACTCCGAATTTTTCTTTTTTTCCTTCACTGCTTGCTCAATATACAGATTGAATAACATCGGGGAGAGGCTACAACCCGGTCTCACTCCCTTCCCAGCCACTGCTTCCCTTTCATGCCCCTCAACTCTTATAACTGCCATTTGGTTTCTGTACAAATTGTAAATAGCCTTTCGTTCCCTGTATTTTACCCCTGCCACCTTCAGAATTTGAAAGAGAGTATTCCAGTCAAGACTGTCAAAAGCTTTCTCTAAGTCTACAAATGCTAGAAATGTAGGTTTGCCATTCCTTAATCTAGCTTCCAAGATAAGTCGTAGGGTCAGCATTGCCTCACGTGTTCCAATATTTCTACAGAATCCAAACTGATCTTCCCCGAGGTCGGCTTCTACTAGTTTTTCCATTCGTCTGTATAGAATTCGCGTTAGTATTTTGCAGCCATGACTTATTAAACTGATAGTTCGGTAATTTACACATTTGTCAACACCTGCTTTCATTGGTATTGGAATTATTATGTTTTTCTTGAAGTCTGAGGGTATTTCGCCTGTCTCATACATCTTGCTCAGCAGATGGTACAGTTTTGTCAGGACTGGCTCACCCAAGGTTGTCAGTAGTTCTAATGGAATGTTATCTACTCCCGGGGCCTTGTTTCGACTCAGGTCTTTCAGTGCTCTGTCAAACTCTTCACGCAGTATCATATCTCCCATTTCATCTTCATCTACATTCTCTTCCATTCCCACAATATTGTCCTCAAATACATCGCCCTTGTATAGACCCTCCATATACTCCTTCCACCTTTCTGCTTTCCCTTCTATGCTTGGAACTGGGTTACCATCTGAGCTCTTGATATTCATAAAAAATCGATTACACCCCTCTTTTTCTTGGTCTGTCCCTGCTTCTTTTATTCTAGGTAGGTCCCATTGCAACCCCCACATAATGTCTTACAAGCACACTGTTTCACACTACTTTGTCAACTACACTGGGTCCTAGTTTCCACTACGCATTCCTGCCGTTACATCAGTCGATTAGTATCAAGTATCACGCTGCGTGAGGAAGAGCTTGCTGTTACGGTTTCGAAATGTAAGAGTTCGCCCACACATGGAGTAGCTTATATTCCAGCATGACAATGCAGATCACATACGGTCGCTGATACATTGCAACAGTCCGAAGCCTTCGGTTCACTGTCATCTTTCATCCCCCATACAGTCTCGACTAGTCTCCATCCGGTTTTCATCTGTTTCCAAAACTTGAAGAACACCTTCGACGACTTCACTGTGGTAGTGATGAAGCAGTGCAAGCAGACATGAGCAGATTGTGACTCTGTCAATGAAGTCAAACATCCTACAGTGACGGTATCAACAAACTCGTCCCTCGCTGGGAGAAATGTGCTCGTTGCCAAATTGAGTACATTGAAAAATAAACATGTGAACATGAAGAATAAAGACGTAGAATGTTAATAACCCTTTTTAATGCTTTAAGGGTTTCCACATAAAAATTCGAAGGCATTAGTTTTCAGTACGCCCTCGTAGTACGCATGTCTTAACGGCTCCATACGCGCAAGTTTTGCAATGGTTCAAATGGCTCTGAGCACTATGGGACTTAACATCTATGGTCATCAGTCCCCTAGAACTTAGAACTACTTAAACCTAACTAACCTAAGGACATCACACAACACCCAGTCAGCACGAGGCAGAGAAAATCCCTGACCCCGCCGGGAATCGAACCCGGGAACCCGGGCTGCGGACGCAAGTTTTGCAATTAAGTCTGCCCTATGACAGGTATTCCCTAATTAATTTAACTTATTGATACTCTTCGTGAATATTTATGACATCTCTGACAAATAATTGTTGTTTCCAATGTTAAAAAACGGTAGTTGCAGTATAGAAATCGTGTAAGAAACAGTGTGTTATACAGGATTATTGAGAGGATCAAAACTGGGAGAAAATAAAATAGAAATAAACGCTGAAGCGGAATCGAACTCGAGTATTCTAACGCAAAACTCTATCCACGGCACAAACTTTTTTCTCCTTCTATCTGCCTGTTTCTTCGCCGTGTTTCGCCAGCAGTTGTAAGCGGAGGTCGCATCACTCTTCTAATATTCCATCGATATCAGTTTCGCTCAGCTCTTTTACTGCACTTAATCACTCCCCAGGCCGAAAACGCTGAGCTACCGCGCCGGCAACTGGGCAGCGTAGCTAACACAATGGAACGAAGTTCCTTGTATTACATTTGTTTAAAGTGTTGCCAGATTGCTTCTCTTTGACGTCCAATTTCTGCCGAAAATATCTACGGGACCAAATATTGTGACAGGCATTTTTGTACTGTTATCAGGCAAGGAATCGCGTTGTGTCGTCTGAGCGAGCGAATTTTGGTTCCCCCTGTACAGAGAAGAAGAGCCGTCCCGTCACACTTCCCTGGAGGACTCTTGGCGGTGGCCGATTCTCCGGTGAACACTCGTCGACTAGGACAACGTGCCAGAATAACGCCTTGTTACTCAATCGCTGAATGAGACTTCTAGACAGGTCTGTGCTCGGAGTTGCCCCTTAAGCCGTCCTCACGAGGGACGTGTTTGTCATCTCGAAGCACGCCAGACTTGATGTTCGTCGTGGTGACTACACGATCTGAAACGACCTGCTGCGTAACGTGCTCTTCATCGCGATTTGTGACCTCTGCGCCCTCCAGCGGCAGTCTGCGACATCTGACGCTTGTATCACACAGTTTCTTTGCGGAAACGGACGCGCATTAAAACAGCTGCGTTGAACTCCTCTACCGACTGTCGAAGAAAAGCAGAAGAAGATTCTGGACTCGACGATGGCTTAGACAGTGAATAATGCTGTACAACGATTTATTTACTAGCTCAATTGAATCTTTATCCCATTTTCGGTTTTAAGTTGAATATAGCGAAGTATATCGTGTAATGTCAGTCTGTGCATGCGTAATATACATGTTATCGATGTTCAGGTGACTACCATCACTGTGAAATTGGGAAATTTTTGGTAAGGTCTTATGGGACCAAACTGCTGAGGTCATCGGTCCCTAAGCTTACACACTATTTAATCTAACTTAAACTAACTTACGACGACACACACACACCCATGCCCGATGGAGGACTCGAACCTCCGACGGGGGGAGCCGCGCGCCATCACTGTGAAGTAATGTACCTCATCATCTCGAGATTCGTTTCGTGATTTCATTTGAGTGGAAGAGGGGATTTTTTCGGACCTACTCACTATCACTGAAGAAGATATTTACCGTCAGAATACAACCATGAGGCAGTCCATAAAACCAAGACATAGGTATATATATTATTATTTTCGATTATTCCCTTTTGAGAGAGCGATTGAACTTGAGTAGGCATGATTTCTTCTTCTTTCTTCGTTCTTCCTAAATTTTCTTCATACGTTCATTGTGTTCTCTCTTGCATTCTTCCGACCATCTTTTTCCCGTTCTGTTCTCCGTATGTTCTTGTTTAAGTGTGTGTTTCTGTATGATGTTTCTAAACTGTTCTCTATTGTTTATGTTGTCTTGTGTCATTCCAAGTTCTTTAAGGTCTTCTTCTGCTTCAGTGATCCACTTTGTCTTGTTTTTGATCTTGTTTGCTATCTCAAAGATTTCGCTTGTGAGCCTGCTTTTATTCATCCTGCTGATATGATCATAAAATTTCATCCTCCTCTTTCTAATGGTGTCTGTTATTGTTTCTACGTCTTTGTAAATCTCTCTAGTAAGCCTCTTCATCCAGATTCCTTCCCGAAACATTGGTCCATATATTTTCCTCAGAATTTTTCTTCCCTCTTTTCAATCTCTCTGATCTTAGTATGACCATGAATAACTGTAGTTTCTGCAGCATAAAGTGCTTCTGGTAGGTGTACTGTGTTGTAATGCCTTAGTTTCGCATTGACAGAAACAGATTTCTTACTGTAGTAATTCCGCGAGAGCTTATATGCTTTTTGTAGTCTGGAGATTCTATCTTTATTGGCTATTGAGTTCAGTCCTGATGGTTGGATTATCTCTTCCAGATATCTGAAGTGGGCAACTTGTGCCACTTCCAATGTTTGATGAGAGCAAAAACTTCTAGTATGTAAATTGTGATTGTTTCCTGACGTCGACTGACAGTTACCTTAAGGTTTCTGGCCATTGGTGAAACATATTTACTGATTAAATATTTTGCATTGGGGAAACATTCCAGTTATTGGCCTTTGAGACAATAACTGCACCAAATACATTATTTGTAGTAAATAACATCTGCTATTGGAGGCAATACTTCTATTAATTTAATAAGAAAGACCCTAAATCTTTAAGAAAACAGTAGCACAAGGTAATTTTTTTTTGTTTTGAAAAGACGCAAACCTGATACCTTTCCCTCCATAGTGCACTATCAACTAAGCTACATTTGACTATGTAGCCAACCCTCCGTAAGTGGTAAATACCGTCTAAAAGACTGTATCTATAAATGTCATTGTTTGATATTTAACTATGACGAATTGTATTAAAACGACGCGATTTTGATAGATCCTCAATGCGCCGTAGCATTGAAACGGTATACTTTTACAGCACACAACTTACAACACTAAAAACATCAGAGTCAGGAAGCTTTATCTAGTAATATATTAGTTTCCTGTCATTTTCGAGAGATTCTCAATTTGCTGATGACTTGGTTGAAATGGCTCTGAGAACTATGGGACTTAACATCTTAGGTGAACAGTCCCCTAGAACTTAGAACTACTTAAACCTAACTAACCTAAGGACATCATACACATCCATCCCCGAAGCGGGATTCGAACCTGCGACCGTAGCAGTCGCGCGGTTCAGGACTGAAGCGCCTAGAACCGCTCGGCCACCGCGGCCGGCGCTGATGACTTGAAACAGCTTGTATTCATACCATGTACTCTATGACAAAGAAGACCTATCAAATAGGAAGCTTAACTGAATAAAATACGGCGGCTCCTAAGTTCTGCTTGTATTTATCACGTTCCCATACACGAGGCAAAAATCTGACATCACTTCATTCCACGCTGCGCAGTGTAGTGGAATGTAAAATTCCTTGCTGTGACGTCACTAGCTCCTCGTCCACTTATGTTTTCACGTCCCGTGACAGAACGACTTTACACGTAGCTGTGGGAATTCAGATATACGCCACAGTTTCGGATGAAATAGGGCAGGTTGTTGCGAGTAGGGAGGACGTGGGTGGTAGCAGACCAGAGGCCACGGCTGGTGACCAGGTGGGCAGAGCGCGCGTGCACTCGCCGGGGCCTACCTGCCACCGATTGCCATGTTTGGCGCGTGTGGGTCGCGAGTCGCGAGCCGTATTCGGTGTCCTGCCTTTGCCTGTCTACCGTGTTTCACGGCTCCGCCCGCATTGGAAACGGCGGCGCTACTGTTTCACTATCCGTACACGACAAGCAGTTCATTACTCTCTCGCTCGGAACTATTAACTGCGAGGGATGACGTTTTTTTTATATTATCGCCTCCAACAATGTGACGTAATATTTTTTTTTTACTTTTTTAAAAATACAGTCTGCAGTGCTGGTATAAGGAGCAATCAAAAAGCGTCTGTTCGAAGGCCGTGCAGACCAGAATCAGTACGTCAATCAGAGAGAATTGTCGTGACCATTGAGATTGTAGCTTCCCCTTTGTATGTAAATAATGACAGTGCTGGAAAACTCTCACGTTATTTGATTTTCAAACAGCTGAGCAAAACTGAACGTACTGAGACAGTTGTCTCTTTACTTATTCTGATCATCACTAAACTGACACACAATATTTTTAGCGCAACTCAATCTGACTTTCAATAATCTCTACAAAGAATGGCCCTGACTACTAATAACCTATACCTTTCATGAGTCACTTACCTCACAAAAATCTTCGTTAGTCGAACTACTGCAATACAGCGAGCGCCAATAGTGCCAGCTAAATAAAAGATTCTAACTACTGATGGTACTAACTACTGATAGGCATAGTTAGCAAATGAGAACAAACAATGTATTTACCTTAATAGTGTTGAATAGTCATCCAGTCGTGCAAGTTTCCCTTTTCTGACAGACACAGGTCCAGATCGTCCGTTCTCAAAACTCTGGCATCTCTCTCCCCACATCCACCACTGCTGGCGGCTCACCTCCAACTGCCCAACGCTACACGCCGTTCACATCATATTGCAACAATGAGTCCAACCAGCCACAGACTGCACACAGCGCAGTCAGCGATTTTCATACACAGCACTACATGGCATTACCAACATAAAAACCTAAACAGCCTACTTACAAGATAATCATAACACTAACGCATCAGATTGAGGATACCCGTTTGGTTAAACACCGTGTCCTGCTGCGCGAAGATGTCTGTAACTGCCTGTTGGACATCGTCGTCCGACAGGAATCGTCGACCTTTCAACGCCCTTTTGTAAGGGCCGAAGGCGGGTTAATCGCGTGGGGAGAGATCAGGACTGTACAGTGGACAGTGGATGATCAAGAGTCGCCAGCTGGAGTTGGCGTAAATTCTGCGATATGAAACTTACGATATTTGGAAATTATTGGCATGAAGCAGTACGACCTCTTGTCGCAGATTTCCCGGACGTTTCACCTTAATTGCACGCTGTTTCGTTGTACCGTTCCCGAGTGATGGAGACATGGAGACACCAAGTTTCTGGAACTCAATAAGCAATTGGCTTCGGTAATAAAAGAACAGGGTATGCATCACTTTTCCAGCAGATGGCTGGAACTTGACGCTCCATTCCGCACCGTTAGTTTTCGACAGAAACGCTCCCCCTTTTTCATTCTTCATTCTCCGATAGATGTCTACCGATGTTTGTCCTTCGGCGGCCAGCAAAAGAATAACAGCACGTTGGTCTTGTTTGGGCGCATTTTTTAATAACGTCGCCATAGTTCACGTTTCCGCCCTTTCCACACGAGCTTCGGGAAGACGCGAAAGTCACACTAATCCCTTGCCTTATCGGAGTCGCGCTGCGTTGGATATACGCTGCAGCTGCGCCTTTCTGATCGCCCCTTATAGGTACTGAAATCCCAGCGCCAGCGCCAGCTGCTAGAGGAACCAAAACAAAACAGCGCAGCCCGTCTCACTACGTCAATGAGCTGGGCCATTTTGGGATTTCAGTATGTACCAGAACTCCAGACATGCAACTTCAGTAGAACGACGAAAAATGAATTTCTTTATGTTTTTTTCATATTAATTCGTCAGATCCAGAATGAGATTTTCACTCTGCAGCGGAGTGTGCGCTGATATGAAACTTCCTGGCAGATTGTGACGGACCGAGGCTCGAACTCGGGACCTTTGCCTTTCGCGGGCAAGTGCTCTACCAACTTTTTTTTATCTCATTTTGTTCGTTTTCGTTCGTTGCATCTGCTCGGGGCGGACGTCGTAAGACATCCGTTTGAGTTCGTTGTTGATCGATTAACCCATTTTTTCTATTACAGAGGGCAGCTAGCCCTCTGACCGAACACGCTGAGCTACCGTGCCGGCTACCAACTGAGCTACCCAAGCACGACTCACGCCCCGTCCTCACAGCTTTACTTCTGCCAGTACCTCGTCTCCTACCTTCCAAACTTTACAGAAGCTCTCCTGCGAAGGTTCTGATGCTTAGTTTTATTCATTTTGATTTTGAGACACGCACTCGTTCAGAGCCGCAGAATGTCAATACGAGAATATTGTTGAACGTATATGTGCATGAGGTTCACGCATTACATACTCATATTACTTGCTATTTTCCGCGTAAAATAACGTGTGTTCTTGAATAAGACTTCAAAACACGTTGGGCAGATGTGTCCAGCTTCCCCTTCCTCTTCCCTAGTCTTCAACAGCCCGCGAATAAGAGGACTCTGGTTGTCACTCCAGTATATAGTATTTCGCGGTCTGGCATTAGACGGCTGAAGTGGGACGAAACGAGTGAAAAACGGTGCACGCGAAAGTTTAAAAACTGCACTTTCAGATGGTCATAAATCCGTACTGTCAGAATTATGGCCCAAATTTTCGCCCCGGATCGATTCCTGGGGCTGACATCTAGCGTGTATGCTATTTTTTTTTCTTTTAAGTACGAGATCAAGTTGGTGATGTTTCCTTGTGGCTGAAGAAGAAAGAAGGGAGATTAGGGCGTAAAGCCACATGAACAACTAGGTAATTGGAGACGGAGAACAATCTCGTATGAATGAGACAATAATTCGACTATGTCCTTTTTCAGAGGTATTCACCTTAAAGAGATTCAGTGGAAATTACGTAGACCTAAATCCTAATGCCCTCTCTCTCGCGTGGCTTTTAAGCAGTCTCTAACACACTCATAGGCAAGTGCTGACCCGTTTTTCCGTCCCCTCCTCGGAAACGCAATGCACATACGATGGCATACAGAGATAGTAGTGAGTAAAATTTTCTCGAGTTATAGACGTATTCAGTCACGTTTTCTATCAGCCGATGTCACAGAAGCACACTAAATGTTAAATCCAAAGAAGTTTCATAAAAACACATCATTTCCGCCACGTCCTTTGGTTACAATAAGCGCTTAGAACTACTGTTTCCAGAATTCCAAGTAACAAGCCGCCTCACGAAATGACTGATAATGCGAGCTACTAGAGCCGGCGAAACATGAGAACATTATTAGAAAAACAATGGTTCAAATGGTTCTCAGCACTATGGGACTTAACATCTGTGGTCATCAGTCCCCTAGAACTTAGAACTACTTAAACCTAACTAACCTAAGGACATCATACACATCCATGCCCGAGGCAGGATTCGAACCTGCGACCGTAGCAGTAGCGCGGTTCCGGACTGCGCGCCTAGAACCGCTAGACCACCGCGGCCGGCAGAACATTATTAAACAAACGTCGGCCTAAGACCGAGACGAAAGCATTCGGACAACATGCGAATTTCTTGTACGTTTTTTCAGGTCAAACAGTAATACTCGGTTTATGAAACTCCATCCGTTCTTACAACCAGCTTAAACCTGAAGGTGATCTACACTACTGGCCATTAAAATTGCTACACCAAGAAGAAATGCAGATGATAAACGAGTATTCATTGGACAAATATATTATACTAGAACTGACATGTGATCACATTTTCACGCAATTTGGGTGCATAGATCCTGAGAAATCAATACCCAGATCAACCACCTCTGGCCGTAATAACGGCCTCGATACGCCTGGGCATTGAGTCAAACAGCTCTTGGATGGCGTGTACAGGTACAGCTGCCCATGCGGCTTCAACACGATACCACAATCCATCAAGAGTAGTGACTGGCGTATTGTGACGAGCCAGTTGCTCGGCCACCATTGACCACACGTTTTCAGCTGGTGAGAGATCTGGAGAATATGCTGGCCAGGGCAGCAGTCGAACATTTTCTGTATCCAGAAAGGCCCGTACAGGACCTGCAACATGCGGTCGTGCATTATCCTGCTGAAATGTAGGGTTTCGTAGGGATCGAATGAAGGGTAGAGCCACGGGTCGTAATACTTCTGAAATGGAACGTCCACTGTTCAAAGTGCCGTCAATGCGAACAAGAGGTGACAGAGACGTGTAAGCAATGGCACCCCATACCATCACGCCGGGTGATACGCCAGTATGGCGATGACGAATACACGCTTCCAATGTACGTTCACCGCGATGTCGCCAAACACGGATGCGACCATCGTGACGCTGTAAAGAGAACCTGGATTCATCCGAAAAAATGACGTTTTGCCATTCGTGCATCCAGGTTCGTCGTTGAGTACACCATCGCAGGCGCTCCTGTCTGTGATGCAGCGTCAAGGGTAACCGCAGCCATGGTCTCCGAGCTGATAGTCCATGCTGCTGCAAACTTTGTCGAACTGTTCGTTCAGATGGTTGTTGTCTTGCAAACGTCCCCATCTGTTGACTCAGGGATCGAGACAAGGCTGCACGATCCGTTACAGCCATGCGGATGAGATGCCTGTCATCTCGTCTGCTAGTGATACAAGGCCGTTGGGATCCAGCACAGCGTTCTGTATTACCCTCCTGAACCCACCGATTCCATATTCTGCTAACAGTCATTGGATCTCGACCAACGCGAGCAGCAATGTCGTGATATGATAAACCGCAATCGCGATAGGCTACAATCTGACCTTTATCAAAGTCGGAAACGTGATGGTACGCATTTCTCCTCCTTACACAACAACGTCTTACCAGGCAACGCCGGTCAACTGCTGTTTGTGTATGAGAAATCGATTGGAAACTTTCCTCGTGTCAGCACGTTGTAGGTGTCGCGACCGGCGCTATCCTTGTGTGAATGCCCTGAAAAGCTATTCATTTGCATATCACAGCATCTTCGTCCTGTCGGCTAAATTTCGCACGTCATCTTCGTGGTGTAGCAATTTTAATGGCCAGTAGTGGAATGGAATCAGCGTGCCTAGTTGACTGATAATTTTCCGATCAGGAATCTACCTTATTCTGGTCTGACTTCATACTCCGCTCTATTTAGCGAGACGGTAGCCAGACGCACATTAGCATACATAAAAGCTTGAAAGCCTCGTGCTGCGATATTACCTCGCTGCCCGACTGGGTGTGGTGGCGGACATTACGGCACTGCAGCAAAGTGGAAAGCCACACCGGGTAGAAGGGGCTATTCTGGGAACGTTTTGCGACAAACAGCGGCCGCCGCGGCCCTGCAGTCGGGCCCGTAATGACCCACGTGTCGACGGGACGCAGCCCGGCCGCCGCTAGCGCGCCCACCTTGCCATCCATCACCGCGCCTAATGCGAGCCGCCGGGCCCGAGGTAATGTGACGCCTACAGGTTCACAAGCAGCCGCAGAAAACTCCACTCTTTCTTGTCACCATACTGGATGTGACCTCTGCTGGCCGCTCTGGATGACTTGTCGGGCATGTTATCTGATTCTAAGGTCTCCAGTGTCTCATTATTCAGTAATTTCAGAGTAATTTGTTGTGCCACCTAGTCCTTGAAATGGAAATGTCGTGTGGCTAGGGCCTCCCGTCGGATGGGGGCTGAGGAGTTTACTAAAGTGTCGGCGCCATCTTTCACATATCTCTTACCTATCACTTACAATTTTTCCTGCTTATCTTTTATCAGGTTTATTTTACCACCGAAGGATTTCCGTGTTGCATTTACTGCTCTGTAGATTTTCCTTGCCTCATCCGTATTTCTCAGAAGCACCATTTCTTCAGTGTTTGCTTTTATCCACTCTTTCTTTCTTCTTTGGTAGGTCCTCTTTCCAGTCCTCTCTTTTTCTTTATAGATTAAAATAGATTGGATGTACTTTTCGTTCCAATTGATCCTAAGTGAGGAGATCTTCTGGTATGCGGAACATGTCAGAAAACAAGAAAACACAATAAACATTTACAAAATAAGAACAGATATGCTAATGTACCTTCCACAGATCCCAAATTAAATTGCCCTTCTGGATGTGGAATCGGCTTGTCACCAAAGACTAAATGTTCAGTACACTTAGCTGCATATGAGGATTCTTAGGCTATAGTAGCCACGCTTCATCAAATAAAAAAATAAAAAACATTTTACAGCACTTGTTTACAGTGATCGCATTACTGCAGAAACATTGTACAGAAGTCATATTTCATGGAGGTGCAACTAACTGAAAGGCAGTTTGTATTTTGCCGTATGCGTTTCGCTTCTTTTATTTACTAAGCGTCTTCAGTGGCGATTTTCAGTCTTGTTATTCCATATGCGTGGTCCTGGAGATATGTTCATTCGGTCCCCATGCTCCAGCTGGCCGATTTGCGGCGTTTTTTCACCAACATTCATTACAACTAGAGGAATAGATCTATTGATAAGATACATTCTGAGACATGAAGGTACTATCAGTTTAGTACTGGAGGGAAGTGTAAGGAGAAACAGTTGCAGAAGGAGACCAAGAGAAGATTACAGAATAGGTTAAACGGATGTGGGTTGCATTCTTTATTCGGAGATGAAAAGGCCTTGAACAGGATAGACTAGCGTGGAGGGCTATATGAAACCGGTCTTCGGACTGAAGACCACAATAACAACAAAAATAGCTTTGATAGCGTCCCACATTTTTTGACACACACACACACACTGCACCAGAAAATATTTTCGTTGCTACATTATAGAAACTGCAGCGACAAGCTTCTGTGGTAGTAAAGTACCCAACGTGGATTTTAGTTTGAGAAGTCGTTATACATACATTAATTGCGGCTTGAGAGACCAGTATAGTTACTTATTGTGGAGCAGAGCACCAGGCGTTGAGTGGATTTAGTCATGAAAAGAACCCGGTCCTTAGATGGCCAGGGGCACATCCTATGTTGTCAAATTTAAGTTTATGGTAAAAGTTTTACAGGCGGTAGCATATTTTTTTGTCTGAGAAGGTTTCAGTGATTGTTAATAATAGTTCTATGAAGAATTTCGGGACAGGACTGCATGTCCCTGTTTACCGAAACATCAGAGGAAGTTTTTCTGAACGCGTGGGCATGATAATAGTAGAAAGAGATTCTGCTAAAGTACACAGTTTAAAAGATACTTTCAGTTAGCTGCGAAGGAGGATGATCTACATCTACATGATTATTCTGCATTTCACATGTAAATGCCTGCAGAGGATTCGTCGGACGACCTTCAAGCTATTTCTCTTCCGTTCCACTCCTGAACAGCGTGTGGGAGAAAGAACTCTTAAATCTCTCCGTGCGAGCTCTAATTTCTCTTATTTTCTTATGATGATCATTTCTCCCTATGTACGTAAGGGCTAACTAAGTATTTTCATTCTCTGAAGGCAAAGTTGGTTATTGAAATTTCGTGAGAAGATCCTGTCTCCACTATTTCGCGATAATACAAAACGAGCTGCCATTTTTTGAACTTTTTCAATGTCCTCCACCAATCCTACTTGATACAGGTCCCACACCGCACGGCAATACTCCAGAAGAGGACGGTCAAGCGTAGTGTAAGTAGTCTCTTTAGTAGACCCGTTGCATTTTGTAGATTTTCTGCCAATAAATCACAGTCTTTGGTTTGCTTTCCCTACAACATTGTCTATGTGATGGTTCCTTATTCGTGGTTGCAATCCCTACGTACTTAACTGAACCGACGGGTGTGATTTAGCGTGTAACGGAAATTTAGCAGATTTCGTTTTTTACTCATGTGGATGACTTCAAATTTTTCATTATTTAGGGCCAACTGACACTTTTCGCACCAAAGAGATATCTTGTCTAAATAATTTCAAATTGACTTTGATCATCTGATGACCTCAAAAGACTGTAAACGACAGCATCATCTGCAGACAATCTAAGACGGCTGCTCAGCTGATCTCCTAAATCGTTTATGCAGATCAGGAACAGCAGAGAGCCTACAGCACGTCCTTGTGGAACGCCAGATATTATTTATGTTTTACTCGAAGACTTTTCTTCAGTTGCTACGGACTGTGATCTTTCTGACAGAAAATCACGAATCCAGTCGCACAGTACTCCATAGGTACTCAATTTGATTAGAAGTCGCTTGTGAGGAACTATGTCAAAAGCCTTCTGGAAATCTAAAACTATGGAATCAATTTTACATCTGCTCTTGATAACACTCATTACTTCCTGAGAATAAAGAGCTAATTGTGTTCCACAAGCACGATATTTTCTGTATCCATGCTGGTTGTTTGCTAATAAATTGTTTTCTGCGAGATAATTCATAGTGTTTGAACACGGTATATGTTCCAGAATCCAGCTGCAAATCGACATTAATGTTATGGGTCTGTAATTCTGCGTATTACTCCCATTTTCATTCTTTGGTAGTGGTGTGATTTGCGCAACTTTCAAGTCTTTAAGTACGGATCTTTCGGCTAGCCAATGGATCTAATGACAGTACCTGCTACCGAGGAAAAAATCAATAAATCTGTAATTACAGTGGTGGTTGTTTTATAAAGCTCATGCTAAACAACTTTATAGAGTTGGTCTGCTATAAATGCTCTGAGGATGGTCGTGGGCATTCATGCAGAGTAAGATGCAGATACTGAAGTCATCGGGTAAAGGGACCAAGGTTAAAATTTTAGATAGTTTTTCATTTTCCTAAGACGAAATGTGTGGTTTATTTGGACCGGCAACATTGCGTTTGAAGTACGGAGAAGTAGTGTGCAATCGCAGTTACCTCTCCAGTTGTTGGCAGCAGTTGTACAAAGGCCACGTCATTTGAGGTATTTTATTGTGTTTTAAACAGATTCTGGCGGATTATTTTGGCAGCAGTCCAGTGTTAAGTCGTAGAACTCACAATAGGTTGGAGAAGATTTAGGTGGAAGCAGCAGCATTGGCCAGGTTCAAATGGTTCAAATGGCTCTGAGCACTATGGGACTTAACATCTGAGGTCATCAGTCCCCTAGAACTTAGAACTACATAAACCTAACTAACCTAAGGACATCACACACATCCATGACCGAGGCAGGATTCGAACCTGCGACCGTAGCGGTCGCACGGTTCCAGACTGAAGCGCCTAGAACCGCTCGGCCACTGCGGCCGGCAATTGGCCAGGTTTGCCTGAAACAAATAAATTGTACTACGTCTGTGAAAGCTACGCACGTTTTACATTTGTCTGACTGTCTGGCTCTCTATATTTAAACTGTTACCTTCACACTTTTCTATGTCAGGATTCAAAGACATAACAAAAACGCAGTTGGGGTTCGTAAACATGTAGTTCCCTTGAGTGCAGTAAGCCTCTATCGGCGGCGAAGGAATTGTAATTATTTAACCCTGACTCGTGAGTCACTGCCAGACCGCCGACCGTAGTTTATCCACTTTATGTAGTGTAGGAAGTTGACCCAAGCTCGCTGATAAGTGTTCCTTCACTGACAGTATTGTAATTACGACACCAAGTGAAATCCCTTGCGTCGCACATCGCCATCAACACGTGAACTACAGTACCGGACGGTTAATTTATTTACGACCTTTTTAATTGGCATTTGGCCATCGCCACTCAGCCATCCATCATATCAACAAAGTACCTTTCTTAATGGTTGTTCTACAATGCACTCCGTTATTATTTTTCAAAAAATAGGGCTTGAGTGAATGACTGATACATGACACCTTTTAAAAACAACTCATTACGTGATTATTCCATAATAATAATAAAGAAACATGATACACGCAGTGTCTCTATATTCAGTAATTAGAACACTCTCTTTTAAGTGGTTCAGCATCACGTTTAATACTAGTGCACTTTTTTGGATTAACAACAACACTGCTGCCGATGCTGGAAGGGGATTCTTTGCGTTAACCAATGCGGTGATAAAGGATTTTTGATATGTTATGTATGTGGTACAGTAGATGATTAATGTCTGGTTCTTCATTGCATAAATCACATAATCGAGATTCCTTAAATCCTAGACGGAAAAAGTGGGTGGGGAATTAACCACAATTTAAACGCATGCGCGCAATCGTTGTTATGAATCATCTGCCCCTATTTCAATCACTAAACTAGCGAGATAATGCTGTTTCACGTTGCAGTTGGTCATAATACACTCCTCCTTTTGGTGTCTTGGTCGAAACCCATTGTGCCTACCAGTACGTTCTGGCTTTTTCATTGATTAAGCTCAGTATTGCTTGCAAGGAAGTCTATCATTTAGGATTTTGTCTAAGTTCATTGCTCACTTCGCTAAGGCTTCTGTTATTCAATTATGAAATACGCCACTGTGCCCTGAAACCCAAAAGAAATTTGTTGTTATTTCTATTTGCTTATTTGTAAGGTTTTCTTTAATAATGTCTGTAATTATAGGCGACACACTTTTGTTGCATTTTCGTTTTATCAAGCTCTTTAATACACATAGACAATCGCATTTTATTACCACTGTATTGTGTGCAAGAACTGTCGTATTTTACTGCTTCCATATCTGCAATGCCTTCCGCATTACAGATTGTTGCCTCCTTAGGATGAGATTATAGGATCTGACAACTTTTTACAAAAAAATGGTTCAAATGGCTCTGAGTACAATGGGACTTAACAGCTGTGGTCATCAGTCCCCTAGAACTTAGAACTACTTAAACCTAACTAACCAAAGGACATCACACACATCCATGCCCGAGGCGGGATTCGAACCTGCGACCGTATCAGTCGCGCGGTTCCGGACTGCGCGCCTAGAACCGCGAGACCACCGCGGCCGGCTAACTTTTTACAGAGTTGTATATTGCACAGTTGTATATTGCCGTCAGTGGTCTTCGATCTATCTGTATAAAACTTCGTCAAATTCAGGCAAATGGTATTGAGCAAAGTGTTGATTTCAGTCTTCAAGTTTGGAGAATCTTTATATTGTACGTTTTTTCCCTAAGATTAGTAGATTCACTTCTCGGTAGCTGAATAGGGCAAGGAATTCTGTTAAGATTTTGGATTTCTGTATTTTATTATACAGGGCCCACCATTCAAGAGACTTTCTTCTGTTTCGACACTTTTGGTGTTTGACCAAAATTTCATCAGTCCATTGATTAGAGGATGTCCTGTCTGTGAGCTTCGCTTTAAAATGAATTTATTCGCAAGTTTTCGCCTTCTGATGTGGTTATCCTGCATCAATAAGGAGAACATTCATACGTCGGAATAGTGAGCAGTGCATATTCGAACATAGCGATGCTGTAGATTGTCCAGTTTGGATATCGAACCCCGTGACAAGATAACCGTGAATATGACATACTGTTGTTTAGAAACATTTCTAATATTACAGTGCCCAAGCTGCTATTGCGAAATAAGCCTCTTAGCGTATTCAGCTAGCGGCAGACGAAGACACGCAGGGAGCACACCTTGAAGTTACCTTTCGGCAGAATGGATGTAGTGCGAATCAAGTCAGTTGCGGGCTGTGCTACTGACCAACAGTGAATCAGTGAATGACGAGCATAACAAAGTTTACAACATTTTTTATATATGTGTAGTCTCTTTTCTTTTGGGGACGTCCGAAAGAGCAGACTTCGTTCTTGATTCCACAGCCGTACATATACATAATGAAATGAAATAAATTCTGACTTCGGTCGCAATTTGGCATTGAAATGAATTCAGTGGCGGAAAGTGAAATTTGCGCTGGAGCGGGACTCGAACGTGAATTTCCCGCTTTACGCGAGCGGTCTCCGTAATCGATGGGCTATCCGAACACACTTCCCATTGACCCGAATTCCCATGTTGCCGCACACTATTTACGTAGCGCCCCGCTGTCCACCTTACTCATTGCGCACCACGCTGGATTCCCGTAAGATTTCAGGTGAGAGAGTGCATCCGCAGATCCAAAAGAACGGACATCCCAAATATATAAATATACACGGGTTGATGGCCGTAAGGATCATTTCAGTACGTTGCGTTAACATTAACCTTTCCAAAGGTACTGCTCTACGGAGGAAATAATATTAAGTAATTTCCGTCTCATTGCCGTCTCCGGGACACACAGAGACTGAAGAGGCAGTTTTTAAATTTATAGCTCCAAAAATTTATAAGGGGCTATTGAAAAAAACGAGACAGACGGAAAAAAGTAAGTAAACTGTTTATTATTTCAAAAGTAATCGTCATAACTGTTAACACAATTACCCTACGGTGAGAGAAGACTGTCAGTGCTTCACGGAAAACTATTTACTCTTGCGTGCGTCTCTTCGTCCGCGGCAAATAAATAACTACGAATGCCTTTCTTCAGGGCTCCACAAATATCGAAATTGGGTGGGAAGAGATCACGAGTGTACGGAGGATCTGCAGGGGCTTCTCAGCGAATCTTCTGCAGTGCAGTCGGAACCCAACCTAGGCAACATGTCGACGGCCATTACCCTGCAACAGAACAGAGCGGTGCTGTCCGTCAACATTCCTGGGCGTCTGGACTTGATGTCGCGCTTCAATTTCTGCAGTGTCCACATATCGCTTTGCGTTACGTGGGGCGCTGTATTCCAGCAAGTCAATGAGCAGAGGGCCCTTGCAGCCAAATAATAGGCTCATCATAACATTCCCGGAGCTGCTTCCATTGTTGGCTCTGACGCTTGCTCTCCGGCCATTCTTCACAAACACAAAAGGAACTGACGAGCTTAACATTCCCATTCCGTGGGAATTACGATCGTTTCTGAGATGCCCTCACTCCATAAGACAATGTGGCGAGGAATGAAATTTTACGAAAGGTACTCTCGTAACGTAATGATCAGAAACTGAAGGCCACCATCTCTGATCACTTTGAAGGCCAAATTTCAGTGATAAAAATTGTAATGCGCCATTTTCTTCGTTGCAATACTACGCTTTCGAGCGACGACAAATTACCTTTGTAAAAGGCAGAGGAAACGTACTGCCTTCGGTTGAAGCTTCTTAAAAAACTTACGCTTTTTTGCTTCAGCGACTTACTTGATTTCAGTGTGCGTTCGGAACGATGCGTTTCGTGGGCACAGTTGTCGTTTTCAGACACCCATATGTTATTATCAAATTATTAAATATCGTAGAACTCCGTTAAAATGTTTCTGTTGGGTGTGTCAAGTCACCTAAGTTGCGAAATCTAGATGGCACACCTAAAAGAGGCATAGTATTTTAAAGCGGGGTTTATTGCACAAAGTTATGTAATAATGACATACGAGCAGCTGAAAATGGCAGTGTACTGTCGAAACGCATCATGCCTAACTAATACGGCAAGTAGAGCTGTGACTCAAGCAGGCCAGCCGGAGTGGCCGTGCGGTTCTAGGCGCTACAGTCTGGAACCGGGCGACCGCTACGGTCGCAGGTTCGAATCCTACCTCGGGCATGGATGTTTGTGATGTCCTTAGGTTAGTTAGGTTTAATTAGTTCTAAGTTCTAGGCGACTGATGACCCCAGAAGTTAAGTCGCATAGTGCTCAGAGCCATTTGAACCATTTTTTTGACTCAAGCAGCCACTTCCAATAGAATATAAATTAATTACAACTACTTTAGTCAATAGCCAAGTCGCACCAACCGTCTCTGCAAGTGGTACACGCTTACCTATAGACGAGCTCAACAGAGCAAACTCATGTTGTCGAACCCTGTATTTCGAACCCTGAGTGGGGAACGAATCAGATACAGAGTTACCGTGGAGAATCTGGTCATTCATGCCATCGTGGAGGGCTCTTCGCAAAGAGCATGGGTTGTTGAAGTCTGAAACTTTCTGACGTGTTACTGGCATCGACGCCGACCAGTGAGGAAATGGGAGTAAGCTGAGAGAGTGCAGCCCACACAGGTGGCACGTGTCACGGTGGAAACGAAGCGAGGCTGTCGAAATGAATGGCGCGGTGTGCTGCGTGGGCAGCAGCGACCGCGGCCGTGGCGGCAGCCACGTGGGCCGAAGTCGCAGTCGCAGCAACGCGCTGACGCCCCCGGAATCCAGGCGGCGGGCCTCGCTGTACCCTGCAGGCCGTGTAGGCTGTCTGTACCCACAGCACCGGCGCGGTGGCTTAGCGCAGCCGCGGCGCTCACGTGCCAGGTGACGGCGCACTCGGTAACTTGTTTACGCCGTTCGCCAAGCGTGCTGGCTGTACTCTGTGCGCAGATACAAATCAACTGCTGTTTTAGATAACGGATTAGCACCGTCGCCTCAGACAATGACGAATGAAACCAGCGTTTCAGAGCTGCCTGTGAATATGATAGCCCCTCCGTTACTCCTGTGTACTCCTGTATACTCCTATAGCAACCTATCGCACAAGTATGGTGCAATGTGTTAGCATGATGCGTAGAGCATGAGCCCTGGTTATATCGTCGTAGTCGTCGTCTTGCGAGTTGTATGTGGGACACATTAAATTGCTCCACTTGGAATTTCGATTCTGTTTATATTTTATGAAAGTAAACGCTTTCTCCCTGATTTAACGTTCCCGGTGAGTAAAGCTGTTCCTCTTTTAGCCTACCGTGTCCCTGGTCGCTAATCCACGGTAGTACGTACCTGATTTCAGTCATGTTGGAGGAAACGTCTTGCGTTGACAACATGTGTTTGATATCTGTTGGTCCATCGTGGACAGGGAACATCGGCTGGTTAAGTAATTCTCAATGTCAATTAAATTCACGAACAACCGTGTAAGATGTTATTTTATTTTATTTTGTTGGCTACCAGTTTCAGCATGTTACTACGCCATCTTCAGGCCCCTGCATAATAAAAAATACACATGTAGTGTATATCAGCGTGTAGAAAACAAGCTTACAGAAAATGACGAGTAATCATAACAGCGCTTGAAGCTACAAATGAAAGTAGTGGTTTAAGCACTGTAATGATTACCCGTTACTTTCTGTGAGCTTGTTTCCTACACCCTGACACACACTACAGGCATACTCCTTTATTATGCAGGGGCCTCAGGATGGTATGGTGAAATGCTACAACTACTAGCCTGTAATAGTCACAAACGTGCAAGGACGTGGTATCACGTAACATTCCGTCATGACTGGGTGTTGTGTGCTGTCCTTAGGTTAGTTAGGTTTAAGTAGTTCTAAGTTCTAGGGGACTGATGACCATAGATGTTAAGTCCCATAGTGCTCAGAGCCATTTGAACCAACCATTCCGTCAGTGCGGACGGTATTTGCTTCGTGATACATTACCCGTGTTAAAATGGACCGCTTACCAATTGCGGAAAAGGTCGATATCGTGTTGATGTATGGCTATTGTGATCAAAATGCCCAACGGGCGTTTGCTATGTATGCTGCTCGGAATCCTGGACGACATCATCCAAGTGTCCGGACCGTTTGCCGGATAGTTACGTTATTTAAGGAAACAAGAAGTGTTCAGCCACATGTGAAGCGTCAACCACGACCTGCAACAAATGATGATGCCCAAGTACGTGTTTTAGCTGCTGTTGCGGCTAATCCGCACATCAGTAGCAGACAAACTGCGCGAGAATCGGGAATCTCAAAAACGTCGGTGTTCAGAATGCTACATCAACATCGATTGCACCTGTACCATATTTCTATGCACCAGGAATTGCATGGCGACGACTTTGAACGTCGTGTACAGTTCTGCCACTGGACACAAGAGAAATTACGGGACGATGACGGATATTTTGCACGCGTTCTATTTAGCGACGAAGCGTCATTCAACAGCGGTAACATAAACCGGCATAATATGTACTATGGGGCAACGGAAAATCAACGATGGCTGCGACAAGTGGAACATCAGCGACCTTGGCGGGTTAATGTATGGTGCGGCATTATGGGAGGAAGGATAATTGGCCCCCATTTTATCGATGGCAATCTAAATGGTGCAATGTATGCTGATTTCCTACGTAATGTTCTTCCGATGTTACTACAAGATGTTTCACTGCATGACAGAATGGCGATGTACTTCCAACATGATGGATGTCCGGCACATAGTTCGCGTGCGGTTGAAGCGGTATTGAATAGCATATTTCATGACAGGTGGATTGGTCTCGATGAACCACACCATGGCCCGCACGTTCACCGGATCTGACGTCCCCGGATGTCTTTCTGTGGGGAAAGTTGAAGGGTATTTGCTATCGTGATCCACCGACAACGCTTGACAACATGCGTCAGCGCATTGTCAATGCATGTGCGAACACTGCGGAAGGCGAACTACTCGCTGTTGAGAGGAATGCCGTTACACGTATTGCCAAATGCATTGAGGTTGACGGACATCATTTTGAGCATTTATTGCATTAATGTGGTATTTACAGGTAATCACTCTGTAACAGCATGCGTTCTCAGAAATGATAAGTTCACAAAGGTACATGTCTCACATTGGAACAACCGAAATAAAATGTTCAAACATACCTACGTTCTGTATTTTAATGTAAAAACCTACCTGTTACGCACTGTTCGTCTAAAATTGTGAACCATATGTTTGTGACTATTACAGCGCCGTCTATCACAAAGCGAAAAAAGTGGTCCAACTAAAACATTCATATTTCTTTACGTACTGCACGAATATGTAATACAAATGGGGGTTCCTATTTTAAAAAAACGCAATTGTTATCCGTTTGACTTATGGCAGCGCCATCCAGCTGTCCAACCATTGTGTGTGTGTGTGTATGTGTGTGTGTGTGTGTGTGTGTGTGTGTGGCAACCTACACCCTATGCTCGGTCCTTCGTCTGCAGTCCACAGTGGGGCACCGTGTCAAATGTCTACTGGAAATCTAGGAATATGGAATCTGCCTGTGCCCTGCAACCATGGTATGTAAGATACCATGTGAGATAAGGGCAAACTGAGTTTCGCACGAGCTATGCTTTCTAAATTCGTGCTGATTTGTCGAGAGAAGCTTTCCTTTTTCAGGGGAATTTATTGTTGTTTATCTTGAGGGCTAATTCGCTATCCCTGCAGCAGGCGCCGATTCTCTACAGATCTTCCTGCATTTCGCTAAAATTTTCTAGCGTTGCGACTTATATGGTTATAACAGCATCGTCCACGGACAGCCTTAAGGAGCTTCTGGCGTAATCCGGTAGCTTATTTAGGCGTGTTGTGAACAGTAATGGTCCTGTAGCGTCCCTCGGGAAACGTTCGTCGAGAGAGAAAACAATTGTTTTTACTGACCACAGAAGAACGCACGACATGACTAGGGCGGATACTGTGTAGTAATGGGCCTTCATTTTTATCTGTGTATTAAGCCATCTGTCAGTGTCAAACTTTTTTTTGGAATAGCGACTGATCCGGAATTCCATTCGACATGTTTGTGACGATGCGCTTTCCTCTTTTCTCTGCCGGCGCCTTCCAGGCAGCAGTCTGCAGAGCGTGTAGCCGAGGCGAGGCAGCCGCTGGTGCTGTACAGTACAGCTGGATAGCTGTTGGCTAGATGGCGCGGCGCGGCGCGTGTCGGATCGCGATAATCGATTGGCGCGCCTGGTTCTGCTGTGTTGTGCTGGACTGGACTGGGCTTTGCTGTGAGCGGGGCCGCTCCGATTTCACGCACGCCACGCCGTGGCCGGGCCTTTCATTTGCACGCTGCAGCCGCCCCGGGCCTCTCTCTGCTCGCCACTCTAGCCCTTGGCTTGCCACGGTCACACCAACACGCTACTTCATCACCCTCCTTACTAGGCTGGACGAATTCTTTCGCAGTATACGTTACACTACATCATCATCCTACTTACAACGGTGGACGAATGCTTTCGCAGCAAACGAACTAGTGTTACCAGCACTGTCACTAAAATATCCGTCATGGTACTATTTTTTTTTTTTTTGTTATTATTATTGAATGGATAGACGAGAATTGCGAAGCCGTGGACGCGTGCTTGAATACGGGAAAGATGTGTTGTTGATGCAGCGTTAGAGCGCTCAACATTATGGTCGTCAGCGCCCGACGGGAAAGATGGTTGCAGTGCATAGGAAAATACTTTTGGAGAAATGAGACTCCTCCTGCATGAATGTTAAGAAGTCATGTGGCATGCGCGCACTAAGCAGCGAGGGAAAGCTGAAAGGCTCAAGTAATACGTAGAGTGTGTATATAAGGGAAACAAACTTGAGGGCAATAGTATACAAAAGAGAAAAAGAAGTAATTGAAGATGAAACGGGAGGTATGATACTGCGAGAAGAGTTTGACAGAGCTGTGAAAGACATAAGTCGAAATAAATCTCCTGGAGTAGACGACATTCCCTCAGAATTTTTTTTATCTTCGGCAGAGCCAGCCACGAACAACTATCCCATATTGTATGTAAGATGCATCCTACAGGCAAAATATTTCCGGACTTCAAGAAAAATGTAATAATTCCTTTTGTATAAAATTATTATGAATATTGCCGATGTTTCGACCGACTTTCTGCGGTCCTCTTCACGGCGGCTATTTTATCCAAACTGATACCGGCCGTGGAAGCCTACGAACTTGCATAATTATTTCTATTGGAAAGATGGCAGACGTTACATGTGTGAATATTACCGAACCATAAGTTTAATAAGTAATGGCTGCAAAATACTGACACAAATTATTTACAAAAATGTTCAAATGTGTGTAAAATCTTAAGGTCATTAGTCCTTAAGTTTACACACTACTTAACCTAAATTATCCTATGGACAAACACACACACCCATGCCCAAGGAAGGACTCGACCCTCCGCCGAGACCAACCGCAATTATTTACAGAAAAATGGAACGACTGTTAGAAAGCTGCCTTGAAGAATACATATTTTGGTCCCAGAGAAATGTAGGAACACGTGAGGCCCAAACTGACCCTGCGACTTCACTTAGGGAATATACTCACGAAGAGCAAAATTACGTTTATAGCTTTTGTAGATTTGCAGAAATCTTTTGACAATATCGACTGGAATACAGTCTTTGAACTTCTGGAGATAGTAGGGATAAAATAGAGGGGGTGGAAAGTTATCTACAGTTTGTACAGAACCGGAAAGCACTTACATAAGTCGAGGCATGTGCAACAGAATTTGTAGGTGAGAAGGGAATCAGGCAAAGATATTCAGTGTGGACACTGCGGAAGCAGTAAAAGAAACCAAAGATAAATTTCGAGAAGAGTCGAAGTTCAGGAAGAAGAAAGTTAAAAAATTAAAATTTTCCGATGACACCGTAATTATGTTAGAGACCGCGAAAGGCTTAGAAAAACAGTTGAACGTAATAGATAATCTCTGGAAGAGAGGTGCGAAGATGGATGTCAAGAGTAATAAAACAAAGCTGACGGAATGTAATCGAAATAAATCACGTGACGTCGAAGAAAAGGCTAGTACTAACGATCTCTTCGTCAGGCCGTGAAGGCCCAAAAGATGTCTACCGGCCGCCGAGTCATCCTCTGCCTTGTAGCGTCATGTGGATGCGGTATGGTGGAGCATGTGGTCAGCACCCCGCTTTTCCGCCTGTTTTGCAGACTTTCCACACTGTGGAGCCTCTACAGCTCTGTCAAACACCTCTTGAATTGGCATCATGAGGCTGAGTACGTCCCGTACCAGTCCACCCATTACGGGGAAAAATCTTTGGCAGTACCGGGAATCGAACCCGGGTCACCCACATGGCAACGATCAAAGCTGACCACTAAGTTGCGGAGGAGGAGAAGACTAGAAAATGGGACACTGAAAGTAGACGACGAGTTTTTTTATATGGACGGCAAGATATCTGACGATTGCAGAAGTGTAGAGGATATAAAATGCAAACTGGCACTAACAAGAAAAGCATTAACTGAGAAAAGAAATTCGTTACCATCATGTCGGGCATGGTGGTCTATTGGTAAAGCGCTGACTAGAATCTGAAAATCGCGGGATTTCATACCGGTCGGAACACGGACTATTTCAGCTTAGCCTACATAACTCGTCAGGAGCAACATGTGGTTCGGATTCCACGTTAAGTCCCCAATCCCCGGCAAGTTTGCTGGGATAGGTTAGCGACACGCAAGTCGCCGAGCTATCATACAATTGAATGACTTGTATCAGGGCGTCGAGCCACACGGAATTGTCATTATTACTATTGTTGTTGTTATTATTATTGTTAACATGTAATATAAATTTGTATGTTAGGGAGTGTTTCCTGGAGTTATTTTTCTGGAATGTAGCCTTTAATGGAAATTAAACGTGGTTCATAAACAGTTCAGACAGAAGCGCAGTGGAACTTAGATGATTAGATAGAATAAGTAATGTGAAAGTGTGAAATCGAACTGAGTAGCAAAGAAATTTATGTCACAATTGACAGGACACACACGTAGTCCTTAACGACACTCAGTATGGTAATGGAGAATGTGGGATAGCAATTGTAGTGGGATGCCAAAGTTTGGCTACTGTAAACGGGTTCAGTTGGATTTAGGCTGCAGAAGTTATGCGAAGATGAAAAGGCTTTCAGAAGATACACTTTCGTGGAGAGCTACATTAAAACCAGTCTTCGGACTAAAGGCAATAACAGCAATATCAGCGTCAACTATTGTCCATGTGAACCAAAATGTCTAGATTCATTTACTACAGCAAACTTTTCAGTCACCATACACTGACTCTATGCTGTTGCTGTGGTACGATACCTTTGCATCGCACAGAATCTTGCCGAATGGAAAAATTAGTCCAGGTGCGAGTAGGACTCACGCCCCGAGGATTCGGTAAAAACGTATATAAGTACACCCAAAGACAAAAAAACGACGCATCACGAAAGAATTACCCGAAGGGAACGGAAATTTGTAGATATGATGTACATGTACAGATGAAACAAACGATTACCATTTCAGAAACTTTGGATGATTTATTCAAGAGAAAGAGCTACACAAATTGAACAAGTAAAATTGCACGTTTTCACCCCTGGCTCATATTCAAGTACACTACTGGCCATTAAAATTGCCACCACGAAGATGACGTACTACAGAGGCGAAATTTAACCGACAGGAAGAAGATGCTGTGATATGCAAATGATTAGCTTTTCAGAGCATTCACACAAGGTTGGCACCGGTTTCTACACCTTCAATGTGCTGACATGAGGGAAGTTTCCCACCGATATTTCATACACAAACAGCAGTTGACCGGCGTTGGCTGGAGAAATGTTGTTGTGATGCCTCGTGTAAGGAGGAGAAATGCGTACCATCACGTTTCCGACTTTGATAAAGATCGGATTGTATCCTATCGCGATTGCGCTTTATCGTATCGCTACATCGCTGCTCGTGTTTGTCGAGATCCAATGACTGTTAGCAGAATACGGAATCGGTGGGTTCAAGAGGATAATACGGAACGCCGTGCTGGATCCCAACGGCCTCGTATCACTAGCAGTCGAGATGACAGGCATCTTATCCGCATGGCGGAAACGGATCGTGCAGCCACGTCTCGATCCCTGGGTCAATAGATGGGGACGTTTGCAAGACAACAACCATCTGCACGAACAGTTCGACGACGTTTGCAGCAGCATGGTCTATCAGCTCGGAGACCATGGCTGCGGTTACCCTTGACGCTGCATCACAGACATGAGCGCCTGCGATGGTGTACTCAACGACGAACCTAGGTGCACAAATGGCAAAACGTCATTTATTCGGATGAATCCAGGTTCGGTGTACAGCATCATGATAGTCGCATCCGTGTTTGGCGTCATCGCGGTGAATGCACATTGGAAGCGTGTATTCGTCATCGCCATACTGACGTATCACCTGGCCTGATGGTATGGGATACCATACCTTTTGTTCGCATTGACGGCACTTTCAACAGTGGACGTTACATTTCAAATGAGTTACGACCCGTGGCTCTACCCTTCATTCGATCCCTGCGAAACCCTACATTTCAGCAGGTTAATGCATGACCGAATGTCGTAGGTCCTGTATGGGCCTTTCTGGATACAGAAAATGTTCGACTGCTGCCCTGGCCTGCACATTCTCCAGATATCTCAGCAATTGAAAACGTGTGGTCAATGGTGGCCGAGCAACTGGCCCGTCACAATAACCCAGTCACTACTCTTGATGAACTGTGGTATCGTGTTGAAGCTGCATGGGCAGCTGTAACTGTGCACACCATCCAAGCTCTGTTTCTCTCAATGCCCAGGCGTATCGAGGCCGTTATTACGGCCAGAGGTGGTTGTTCTGGGTACTGATTTCTCAGGATCTATGCACTCAAATTGCGTGAAAATGTAGTCACATGACGGTTCTAGTATATTTGTCCAATGAATACCCGTTTATCATCCGAATTTCTTCTTGGTGTAGCAATTTTGATAGCCAGTAGTGTAATTATTCGGCGGGACATTGATTGATAGTGTTGATGGATGCCCTCCTGACGGATATCGTACCAAATTTTGTCCAACTGGCGCGTTAGATCGTCGAAGTCCCGAGCTGGTTGGGTGACCCAAATTTTTCAATTGGGGAAAGATCCGCCGACCTTGCTGGCCGAGGTACTGTTTGGGAAGCACGAACACAAGCGGTAAAAACTCTCGACGTGTGCGGACGGGCATTATATTGCTGAAATATATGCCCAAAATGACTCTGTCCGGAGCGTCTTCATACACGTCTTCGCTGCTCATCGTGGGCTGGGGTCTCAATGACTGGAACAGAAGTGTCTTCATTCATGAGTACCGCTTCGAACTGAGCGAGTCCAAGATTTTGGAGAATGTTTTAATTTTGAATTCGGATACCAAATAACAAAAGTAGTAAGTTTTGTGTGATATAATGACAGATTAATAGTTTTCTGATTTTTTTCCTTTATTTGCACAGTGAAACCTTGCTTCTTGCCAAATATAGTGATTTCAGATCAGCGGGAAGTACACTATACGTTTTGATGAGTAAATTTTCTGCTATTAAAGTATGTGACACAAATCAACATATCTTTTGATTTCTTTGGCTTAGAAGTTTCAGTTTTATACACCACCAAGGGATCGTAGATCTTACAATGTGGTGTAAATGTCAACTTTAATAGGTATGCCGTTTCCTGAGAAAAAGTATTTTTAATAGTCGACAGACGGACGGGCAGCAAAGTGATCATATAAAGATTCCTTTCTTACCGAGTGAGATGCGGAACTCTAAAAATGGTAACTAAATCACGTAGCCCTGAATCATTGTTTCAAGTGGGCATCGCTCTTATTTATGAATTTCTAATGGTGATTGAAACGTCGATATTTCTTAATGTAGATGGCTGAGAGTAAGTTTGTCGAATTGGATGTAATGGATAACGATTTACATGCAAACATGGACTTTATTCCATGACTAGAAAAATATGCACATAGTATTATTACAATACACGTTTGTGTATGGTGCTTACAGAACATTTTCATCTATCGTACGACAGACAGCAGCTTTGGGCACACGTAAGTAACAAGCATCAGCGTCTGTAACACCTTCGCCACCCCACCCCCCTCCTCCCCCAGCAGCAGATGTTTGTAATTCATTGAAATTTCATTGTTGACGGTCACTGTGTCTGTTCTTTTGGTCCCACACATCTACATCTACATCCATACTCCGCAAGCCACCTCACGGTGTGTGGCGGAGGGTAGCCTGAGTACATCTATCGGTTCTCCCTTCTATTCCAGTCTCGTATTGTTCGTGGAAAGAAAGATTGTCGGTATGCCTCTATGAGGGCTCTAATCTCTCTTATTTTATCCACATGGTCTCTTCGTGAGATATACGTAGGAGGGAGCAATATACTGCTTGACTCCTCGGTGAAGGTATGTTCTCTAAACTTCAACAAAAGCCCGTACCGAGCTACTGAGCGCCTCTCTTGCAGACTCTTCCACTGCAGTTTATCCGTCATCTCCGTAACGCTTTCGCGATTACTAAATGATCCTGTAATGAAGCGCTCTGCTCTCCGTTGTCTCTTCTCTATCTTTTCTATCGACCCTATCTGGTACGGATCCCACATGTGTACTGCCTGCTTTCAGTGCACAACGGGTTCATGAATTTTTTTATTACCCATCCGCGTTGAGAGTTGAACCATAACATATTCTTAACAAATAAATTTCAGAAAATAATAACGCTCAACTATATTTCTAACGCCGTGAATCCATTATCAGTTATTCGACTTTCTACAATAATTAGACGCGTCCTTTATTTCGACATCGTATGTTACGTTTGACACTAATACAAAAAATGTAAATAATGATACATGTACACATTGTAGAAGCAAGAGATGGATCGACAATGCCATAACTGACGTTATACTTAATAATGTTATTTTTTTGAACCTTTGCTGAGATATTTCCGTAATATTAGCAGGCCTGACTGGACGCTCCGAAACTCCTTAAATTTTTCTAGCTAGGTGCTAAGCGGGGCTGGTCACGTTTCTTTTTCTGTGGGTCCTCTGTGTGTTGACGGGGATTCCCCATGGGCGGTGCCTGAGTGAACCGTTGCGGAGCGCGGCCCGCCCACGCACGTGCCCGTCGCCATGGCAACGGCCGTCTGCCGCCGGCTCGCAGCTTCGATCCCCCGGTCTCCGCTGTGGCGTTCCGCCCCCCTCGCACGCGCCCTTCCTCAGGCTCGCAGTCAGCTCGCCTCCGTGGCAAATATTCTTGCTGGGGACGCCGCTGCGGATAGTCTGAACGAACTCATGACAGGACACGTCTCCACGTATTCTCTGCGATATGTCAGTGTGAAAGGCTGAAATACTAGCACCGGAGGACCTATCAGTGATGAAAATGGGTGGCACTCGGCATCCACCTACAATGCACATGAGTAATTCTGGTGAAAGAACTTTGTTTATCATTATCACAGTTGTTATAGTGCATCAATTATCAATCTAATACATAAAAATGAATGTTTGTTTGTTCATCTCCCTTGCATTCCTATGCCATTTATCCAATTGCGACGACATTTCCTTTAGTTGTTGTGCACACGCCCACGAAAGTTTCTAAGGGGTAAGAACCACTTACCTTCTATAGGGGTGGGCGTGAAAATCGAATGGCTTAGCAGCATAATTCAGGAACGTCTGGAGCAATTTCAACCAAACTTTACTTATGCAAGACACAATATTTGTATAATTATTTTCATAAAACTGCTGTGAGGGTTATATATTCCTATCAACGCTAGGGTTGAGTGTGGGAGTGAGAATCCGTGACATGTAGAAATATTATTTAATGACCGATATTAACATCGAAGCCACAGTTTCTGGGCCGACAGACTCATTGGTGATAGCCCCTGCAAATCTGCACCCCTAGGAGAGGGAGTCGGGGAGGAGTACAAAAGCAATGACATATCAGCACATCACTGAAACGACTGAAGCGAAGTCTACCAAGCTTGGAAAATGTGTCACTGGACAAAAATTACTGTGACAGTAATAAACCCCTAGGATACCTATAACTGAGGGTGGGGATGAAATGGGGTGACATAAAAGCGTAACTCGGGAACACATGGACCAGTTCCAACCAAGTCTGCTATATGAATAACGCCTCAAGTTTAAAAAAAAAAAAAAAAAAAATATGCCGGCCGAAGTGGCCGTGCGGTTAAAGGCGCTGCAGTCTGGAACCGCAAGACCGCTACGGTCGCAGGTTCGAATCCTGCCTCGGGCATGGATGTTTGTGATGTCCTTAGGTTAGTTAGGTTTAAGTAGTTCTAAGTTCTAGGGGACTAATGACCTCAGCAGTTGAGTCCCATAGTGCTCAGAGCCATTTAAAAAAATATTTGACCAAGCACTGGATAGTTATGTACCCACTAGAACAGCTAATAATGGGGGGGGGGGGGGGGGTGCTTCATGGTATACAGTCACTATAAAGAAACTTCTAAGAAAACAGAGATTACTGCATAATAGGTGTAAAATAAAGCGTAGGGCTATAGATAGAGAGACGCCGAATGAAGCGCGTTTGGCTGTCAAGAAAGCAATGCGAGATGCCTTCAATGACTACCGTATCAGAACATTGTCAAATGATATTTCACAAAAACCATTCTGGTCGAATGTAAATGGTGTTAATGGCACCAAAGTTAGTGGCCAGTCCCTAGCGAATGAGACAGGAACTGAAATTGAGGGTAGCAAAGCAAAAGCTGAAATGGCTTAACTCCTTTTCCAAATGTTCCTTTACAAAGGAAAGCCCAGGAGAACTGCTCTATTTTTACCTTGTTACCACTGAAAAAAATGAATGAAATAGGTGTTAGTGTCAGTGGTGCTGAGAAAAAGCTGAGCAAAGCTCCAGGGCCCGGTGGAATCCCTATCAGATTCTATACCTAATTTGCGGCTGAGTTAGCCCTCTTCTAACAGTAATCACTCGTAGATCCCTCGAATAAAAAACCATGCCCAGTTCTTGGGAAAAAGCACCGGTCAAGCGTGTTTCTAAGAAGGGTAGAAGAAGTGATACACCAATATTCTTTACATGGATTTTTTGCATAATATTATAACCTTTCTGGCCTCCAACATAATGAGATGTCTTGAACACAATGATCTCCTCAATGCCATTCAGCATGGATTTCGAAAACATTGATCGTGTGGAACCCACCTCGCACTTTTCTCACATGACACACTGAAAGCTTCGGATGAAGGCAGTCAGATAGATGCAGTAATTCTTGTTTTCCGGAAAGCAGTTGACTCAGTACCGTAACTACAGTTATTGTCAAAACTACGATCATATGGGGTACAAAGTGAAATTTGTGACTGGACTGAGGACTTTTCGATAAAGAAACGCAACATGTTATCTTGGATTGAGAGTCATTCTTAGAAGTAGTAGTAACTTCAGGCGTGCCCCATGGAAGTGTGTTGGAACCCTTGTTGTTCATGTTGTATATCAATGACCTTGCAGAAAATATTAATAGTAACCTGAGACATTTTGCATATGATGCAGTTATCTGTGATGAGGTAATGTCTGGTAGAAGCTGCATAAATATTCAGTCAGATCTAGATAAGACTTTAAAGTGGTGCAAGGGTTGGAAACTTGTTTTAAATATTCAAAAATGTAAAATTGTGCACTTCACAAAACGAAAAAACGTAGTATTCATCTATAATATCAATGAGTCACTGCTGAAATCGGCCAGCTCATACAAACACTTGGATGCAGAACTTTGTAGAGAAACGAAATGAAATGATCACACAAGCTCAATCTACAAAGGAGATTGCTTACAAATCACTCGAGCAATATTGTAGAACTGGTCGCACAAGTGTGTGGGACTCGTACCAAATAGCACTAACAGAGGATATTGAACTCACACAGAGAAGGGCACCACGACTGGTCACAGATTTGTTTGATCCGTGCGGGGTGTCACAGAGACGCTGAAGGAACTGAACTGGAAGAGCCTTGAAGACAGACGTAAGTGATCTAAAAATACCTATTAACAAACTTTGAAGAACCGGATTTAAATGATGACTTTAGGAATATACCAGGGTTGGAACTTTAATGGCGGCAACTATTGATTTACAGCTCGTACAAAATAGATACGTGTTTCAAAATTTTACTGACCCTCAACGTAGTCACCAACATTGTGTATAACCCGTTGCCAGCGATGTGGAAGTCTTAGGACACTCTTAGCAGTGCCAGTTGTGTTGACAGTTCGAGCGGCGCGCTCTGTTGCCCGACGAATTTGTAGCAGTTCTGAGGCGAATGTCGTAAAGCGTTTCCTTCAGTTCATAAATCTAGTTGAACTCACAAGGGCTTAAGTCAGGGGAGTGCAGTAGGTGGTATAGCACTTTGCAGCCCCATCAGTTAAACAAATTAGTAACAGCTTGCACTGTACGTGCTTGAGCATTGTCCTGCAAAATGATGGTCAGGTCCCGCAGAAAGTGTCATCACTTCTGTCTTTAACTTGATCGTAGGTTGTGTTCCAAAAATGAATGGTCCAGCGAAAATCCACCTTCCTTCCTTTGTGGAGACACATTTTTGAAAACGCTTCTCTGTAAATGTGTGATGTGGTGTGGAAGTCAGTCAGCTGACGTGTTACTGCATCGTCTTACCGTGCTTCTAGTAGTGCTGGAAGAGGTTCCTCTGGTTACAGGGATGGGTATATTCCCCCAGTACGACGGTGTCACCGCACATTCTAGTCATCAGGTGGCTTATCATCTAAACCTAACATTTCCCCGAAGATGGACTGGCAGAAATAGTGAATTTTGCTAACCATCAAGGTCCCTGAACCTTATCTCCTTATATTTTCATTTATTCATCTAACGTGATCTGATTAGGGTCATCAGACCCGCTCTTACATTTCACCAGGGTTTCATAAATACAGTACTCTATTTTTACATCGTATTTACCTAAGAAAATGAAGTTAGTACTGACAGTACTTCTATACTGCTGTTGCTGCTGCCCCTATTAGCAATGGATGATGACAATAATGTCCGCCTGTTTAGCTGGGTGGTAAAGTGGTCGCCTCCGATGCAAGCGGGTCCGGGTTCGATTCCCGGCCGGGTTGGAGATTTTCTCCGCTCGGGGACTGGGTGTTGTGTTGTCCTCATCATCATTTCATCCATCATCACCGGCGCGCAAGTCGCCCAGTGTGGCGTCAACTGAAATAAGACTTGCACGTGGCGGCCGAACTGCCAACGACACCATAAGCTCATTTCATTTCATGACGATAATAACAATAACTATAGTGGCAAATATCAAAAGAATTTGTAAGTGTATATATATATATATATATATATATATATATATATATATATATATATATATATAATGTGTTCTCAGGAAAGGAAATTTGAGGATACTGCACCACCTAAGAGTACTGGGAAGATCTGGTAGTAAAGATGGATGAACAAGGAATAAGAGTGCATACAGGGACAATTTTTGGACGTTTTTGTTGCTTTAGTTGCTTTTGTTGCTTTAGTAGATATGTCATTAACTGTCCTCTGAAGCTTGAGATGTTATTGAGTTCTCCAATCTAATGCGGTGGTTATAGCGGAGTCGGATTCTTGCTCCACAGAGTGGCTTCGAGAAAGTGGCTGAGCGACGCAGTGGGACAGAAGGGATTTTTCTCTGATGGGAACGGGTGTTTCTGCCATGTCGCTCAGACAAGGACGTGAAGGTCGAGGAGAGACATGAGGGACTTTGATAAGACAGTAGAGGACACGGAGGGTACCGAAACCTCTGCGACTGTCTGCACCCAGCCAGGTTACCTGTGCATATGATGGTGAAATATAATCAGAGATTGAACATTACAGATATAACGGATACAGGCATTCATAATAAGTTTCAGGCACCGTGAGCTTTCCTCAGAAAGACCTTGCAGGATAGCATCGCTGTAATCAATAATTGGAAGTATAAGTATTTGAGCAAGTTTACTTTTCAGTCAAAAAGGAAGAGCTTTTTACACTTCTCTGGAGCATGGAGAGGTGCTGTCTTCTTGCACATTGCAGTTACGTTCTCAGTTGAATTCAGATTTTCATCTATTATTAGTCCTACACAGCCGGCCGAAGTGTCCGAGCGGTTTTAGGCGCTTCTGTCTGGAACCGCGCGACCGCTATGGTCGCAGGTTCGAATCCTGCCTCGGGCATGGATATGTGTGATGTCCTGATGTTAGTTAGGTTTAAGTAGTTCTAAGTTCTAGTGGACTGATGACCTCAGATGTTAAGTCACATAGTGCTCAGAGCCCGTTGAACCATTTACTGCTACACTCTTTGCTGAGGGAGAGAAATGTATATTTGTCCCATTTAGGAAGGAAGATGGTAGGGATTCCCTATATTTCGGGCTAATGAGCCTAGAATGACGAGAATGGGTTTGATATGGCTGTCCTGCGCCCATTTTGATAGTGCACACAGGTCGGTATAGAGATTCTCGGTAGCTGTCTTCAGGTTTATTGGTTTTGCACTTACATACTACTGGACTTTATCAGCCTGCATGAGGTATTTGCAGTAGCTGACACATTATTGACATACAATGAAAAGAGTATAGGACCAAATACCAAGCCATGTGGGACGCCTGATGCTAACTGCCTCCATTGTGACTTTATGGTGCCGAACATGACGCATCATGCGTCAGACATTTTGGCGTATGAGGAAACATACAAAGAAACTAGTAAACACAAGAGACGAATTGATCGTTTGCTTTCTGAATATTGCTACCCCCATAAAAGAACATCGATACGACCTCAGAAGAGCTACACGTGGTGCCGAGTTAATTCGGAGGTGCATCAAAATCCGAGGTCATATTTATGATAATCAGCTTTGAACACAATTGTTTACATTTGCTTAACACTTATGAGTATTTTTGTGGCCTACATTATAACAGCTGTAGCTCTGTAACCAACAAAATGGAACGTTTTATATGGAATGTGTTATCAGAATCAGTCAATACTACCATCTCTTAAAATGTTTACTATTCCCCCTGAAATCACCCGTATAATTTACCAGCGGGCTGCACGCTGAGTTCATTGTGGGAGACAATCTGACTGTGTGTGCTGTGCCACCACTGACACTGTGGTGACAGCCCCCCACAGTAGCGGGGGACCACTGACTCGCCGAGGGCCGAGGCCGTGGCTAGCGAAAGCCGATTTGGTAACAGCTGTGCGCAAGAGCCGCTCCGCTGCAGCCGACTGCGTCCGCACAAAAGCGACGTCGCCTCACTGGACATCAAAGGCGTCGCTGCTACCCCACTTCCAGGGCACTGCCTCCCTGCACTGCGGACTCTCCTCCGCGCGTCACATACTTTGTTCCAAGCTGCCGCTGCAGCACGCTACCGGGGACTAGCTGTTTCCTAGATAAGAAAAAAACAAACTGCTTAATCGATCATCTTGGGGCTGAAGCTCTTTTTTCCGTGTTTGCTTTAACAATGCATATGTTTTTGGATAGGGTCCGCCTTTGGCAAAACACAATTTTGTTTTTTAACCCAAACGTGTTTCACTGCAGTTGCAGCATCTTCAGTGGGCTTTTATTTTATGGCTGTTTAAGGTAAAGAATGTTTTTTGCTGTTTGTATACATGTAACTATTAGGTTTTAATTCGTAATTACAGATATTTGAAAAAACACATGGTGTTTTAGCACATGGTGTGGTTTTTCTGATGTATTGTGTTTCTACAGCGACTGTTTTGTTTCACAGTTTGTCATCTGCAACCACTTACACCTTAAAGTAGATAAATTGTTTAAGCCAAAAATTACGATTTGAGAATTGTTATTTCTATGCCTGAAGTTAGTTAATTCTATGTGTGTGCGTGTGTCTATTTACATTATGTTTCACTTACGTTTTCTTTTTCCTCCTCTTCATCACTGTCAAACAATATATATTGAGCTGTCACTGTCACGGTCACTTTCACTGTTTACCAGTGCTATTTTGTCGAAAACTGACCTTTTGAGACTGTGGTTGTGTACAAAACATTCTTTCAAATTAGGAGAAAGCTGTACGGCACCACCATCCCAAGAATCCTTCACAAGAAGGGGAAATACAGAACCAAAAATTTCAGCCGTGTGAAGAGAACCCGGCGGTTCGATACCGGTTACGGAGCTATTTATGCGAATAAATAGCATTATCAGTAGTTGCTGGTTGCTGTCTTTTTCTTTGAAAGAATCAACCTGTAATTAAATAAAGTTGATGAGAATGTCTTTTGTACGAAAACAAGAAAATAAATTAGGAACTAGTGAAGATGTAAAAAAATCTGCAAAAAAAAAAAAAGAGCGCTGCAAAATGCAAGTGACGAGTACGACTTTGAGAATGGTGACATCAGCACACTAGACAGATAACTAGCGACTCCCAAGAGACGTCCCGCTCACCCCGTGTAACTCCACCGCAAGCCTTGATAACGACCACCACAGTTCGGGGAGCAAGAGTATCCACAACTTTCGTCAGGTATGACATGTCCTGTTGAAAACACTCATTGATGATTAAATCCTGTAGCGCTGCCCAACTTCGGGCTGGTGATCGCTACGTTTCACCTGCTGGTACAGATAGTGTCAGGCTTTTTCGATGGGATTAATATCCGGTGACGTGGCGAGCCAATCGATGTGCGGTAGGGTGCCCGAATATTATCAAACCAGGAACATATATGTGCCGATCTGTGGATTTTGAAAGACGGGAGTTTCCACAGCTTACTTATCACAAAGATGTAGAAGAAAGGGCAACACTCTGTTACCGAGAATGATAAAAAAGTGTCCTAGTTGATTTTCACGATAACCTAAACGAATGGAACTCAGTTATGGAACAAAAAACGTCACAAAACTAGCTCCGCCTAGAAATATACCCTCCACAAACGGAATTAAACGCCTCAGTAGACCGTCGCCGCAGCAAACGCCGTAGGTTCGTTCAAGCAATTGCCAGGGAGCTAATTTCAAGCGCTAAAAAATAGATGTTACTGCACATGGACAGAATCTGGATAAATGGTAAGTCCCGAATCCGTCGTTTGTAATCACAGACTATTTGTAATTGCATGGAAAAATGATTTTTACGATTCAAATACGAGTGAAGATCTTTTGGAGGACTATTTATTCTAATGTCTGTCCCGTCGATTTCCCCAGTCGCACCAGACAGGTTATTTCCCCGCAAAATTGGCCTCAATTTGTGCCCTTCTCTCAGCAGACGGCCACTTATAACGTCGACTTCTAAACCGTTCTTTCTCTGACCTCGTGCAAAGAACGAATACAGACGTTAAATCTGTCTGCCGCCTCTCCAAAACTTGCTATCTCATGGCCAGCAAAGGACAAAATGTTCTGAAAGTGCTGTAGTGGGAGCAACTTCCCATTCCCCTTGTCTGATGCTTGTAATGACTACAGTTCCTCAATTTTTCACTAACTCCTCTGCCACATGACGCCGCACACGAAAATGTCCCATAAATTGAGTGTAGCTATACTGCGGCATCCTCGAAATAATTTTTTTTTTTCGGTACGGTGTATCATTTTCATCTCCTCGTCAATCGACAGAAGTCCGATTCCGATTTGGTGGACGTCTAGAAAAAATGGCAGCTATAAGTTTCATATTTCAATCAGTTGCAATTATTTTGCACTCCTACATCTATATGTACGTGGATACTCTGCAAATCACGCTTAATTGCGTGTCAGGTGCCTGCATGTAAATTTGATATTGTAGAAACTAGTAAAATTCATACCTTAAAATTAAAGATGAAGCGTAAACATGAAATAGTCGAACACGTGAACTGCAACAGCTTCCAAAACATTGAAGAATCCGCCATCAAGTGCAGTGTCTGCCGCTCTAACTGAAACCGCTTTGGGCATGCGTGTATCTGGCAGTTTGGAAGTGCCAGAAAAGATTTTCCAGGTAGAACATAGCTGCTTGCCCTTACTACGTATACAGCAAAGAGTCACGCTCCAAGTAGACAGAAGCGGGAAGTGTTGCAGCTTATACTTTGCGCTTGTGCGCGAACCCGTCGACAGCTGCTTGAACGAATGTCTTGTATCACTCGCATAGAGCCTAAACCGCGATTCGTCGGCTCGTACAACACGCCTCCAGTTTGCTACGTCCCAATTCTGAGTCTTTTGGCCCATTGGAGCATTATGTACCATAATGAGAAATGGCCATCTGCGAACTATCCGACTCAAAAACTGCATTTCATGCAGTTCCCTTCAGAATTTTCTCTTGGAAACTAGTTGAGATAACCTGCATTCACCGACAACAGCAGTTCCTGTCCGGTTTGAAACTGATGAAATGTTATTCGTTTCCGGTTCCTGTGTGATAGGATGTTTTACGGCCACTGATCTCACGCCGTGTTGCATGGCTGCGAGTGGTAGTCTAATCTATTGCTTTTAGACTTGGTGGACGGCAGTTCGCTTTGATACACCAATAAATCGGGCAACTTCATTCACGGTTGTGCTCATGGACACGTGCAAACACGACAGCTCCTTTCTGTACGTCGACCCACCTTACTATGCTAATTCTATGCAAAGGACTGGCGCACTGACAAAACACTTCACAGCCATCACTTACGTTGTCGGTCAAGTGTACGCGACTTCTTGGTACCAGTTCTACACCACCTTCCACTGCTCCAGAGCGACCAGTATATCCCTGTGAGGAAGCGATATCATCTCTTCAAATGGTTCAAAAATGGCTCTGAGCACTATGGGACTCAACTGCTGTGGTTATAGGTCCCCTAGAACTTAGAACTACTTAAACCTAACTAACCTAAGGACAGCACACAACACTCTTCAAATGGTTCAATTGGCTCTGAGCACTATAGGACTTAACATCTTAGGTCATCAGTCCCCTAGAACTTAGAACTACTTAAACCTAACTAACGTAAGGACATCACACACATCCATGCCCGAGGCAGGATTCGAACCTGCGACCGTAGCAGTCCCGCGGTTCCGGACTGCAGCGCCTAGAACCGCAAGACCACCGCGGCCGGCGATACCATCTCTCCGGCAAGCCCGGCAGTAAAGTACAGCGAGTACAGAAGTCGTTGGGCTTCCGTTGTGTATACAACGCAGTGAAGCGTGGGGCTCAAGGCGCGCCGCGGGTTTTTGTGGGCGACACTTGTGGCTGCGAGGGAGAGCGGCATCGCCGGCGCCGCCGAGCAGAGCCGGTGCGGCGACCTGACGCCTCTCCCGGCCCGCAAGTCTCCACGCCGTCTCGCCACGCTTTCCCTGGCCGCAACTCTACTGTCGGTAGCAGGTTTTCCTGCCTCAGACTGCAAAAGGAGGACGAAAAAGCGACAGCCTAGCGTAAATCTTATGAAACCACTGTAACTGCTGACTAAGGACGATCAATGTGGCGCAATCGACGACTCGTAAGACTCGTACTCGAGATCACTGGTTTTTCAGCTGCCTCTCCGGCCAATTGTTTTTGTGTTTTCCGTGGTTTCCCTAAACATCCTGAGGCGAGAACTGTAACAGTTTGCTCGAGAAGGTCAGGGCCGAGCTCCCCTTGTAGGTTTCCTATTCGTTTGCGCACGCACATAGTTAATGGCTTACTATCCCCGCTGATAGCGTACGTAAACCTCAAGCGGGGTGCATCACAGACAAAACCTACGCAATTTCGAGAGGGTGAGAACACAGTTCGGTAAAGTCACCCTCTGTTGCGCTGATTTACGCCACGCAGTCCCTGCATTTTCTCTGGACTGCACAATTGGAGGGTGTACTGAATTACGTTGCACAAGCTGCGAAAACACTTGGTTATTCTGTAAGTCCTTCATCCAAAGTACTCAGTTACACCTTACACAGTTCTACGCACAGTTGTTTACTAGTGGCCATGGCAGGCTGTTGACAGACCATTATTGTCGTCGTAAAAAAAAAAATGGCGTGTGACGAGGGCCTCCCGTCGGGTAGACCGCTCGCCTGGTGTAAGTCTTTCGATTTGATGCCACTTCGGCGACTTGCGCGTCGATAATCCCCATATATTCCCTAGTAATTAACGTGAGGCTACGTTTTTCTGAGGCCAAGACTGTACTGCCTCTTATTCAGTTCCTACACTGTTGAATGCACGTCCGTTCTCTAATCATAATACGAAAACATTTCAGAGTTCTTGCTATTGTTAGCCTGGCATTCACATGCATTCTCCCGTAGTCAGTTTGTTTTCACTAAATATTATTATGGTGCACTTTTCTGAAATAAGATTTACGCTTTCGCATTATTAAAACCACATTTCATTTACATTTTTACTTAATAGTAACGCCACGGTGCTCGTACGCCTTGGCCGTCCATCTGCACGAAATACACGGTGGACCATTTTAATCCATAATGCGGAGTAACTCGGAATGCAGATGAGATACAAAAAACCTTTTAGATAGAGGTTGTGGATGGCAAAGATGGACACGCATTGCTACTAATTGCTGTAACCTTGAACCTGATTTCCAAGAAAGTGATTTTTTTTTAACGGGACCACTAATATTCGATTTAAGATTTGAAAAGAGTGGATATTTTACCTATAAAGTTGTATATTATGCAAGGCCATGGTAAGGTTCATTGAAGGTCAAATAAGCCAAAATGTTTTTAGTTCTAGTAGGGATTAACTCGGACTAGAGGAGGCATACAGCAAAATACAATGTTAGATACAAATTGGAAAGGGCATAACGGGTCACGTATGTTGACAAAATCATCATTTTAAAGGTAACTTTCTAAGGTCATTGACAAAATCATCGTTTTAAAGGTAACTGTCTAACGTCATTCGAAGGTTGAGTTTTGTTTCATGGAAACCCTTATTTGGAAAGAGCGAAGAGCGTTTTGAGCTTTAAGCTTTAATTAACGAGTTTATTGCCAAAAATAAATACATCACAAATTATAAATGTAATTTTGACATTTGCAAGAGAGAGAAAACATAAATAAAACGTAGATAATTGATTTACAAGTCGTTCAGTGAGTCCCTTCCCCTCTCATTCGTCGATATGCCCCTCCCAATTTGTATCTAACATTGTATTTTACTGCATGCCTCCTATATTGCTAGTTAACCCCACCTCTACACAGAGCGAGGTGGCGCAGTGATCAGCACACTGGACTCACATTCGGGAGGACGGCGGTTCAACTTCTGACGATCCTGATTTAGGTTTTCCGTGGTTCCCCCGAATCGCTTCGGCAAATGCCGGGATGGTTCCTTTGAAAGGGCACGGCCGACTTCCTCGCCCATCCTTCCCTAATCCGATGGGACCGATGACCTCGCCGTTTGGTCTCCTCCCCAAAATCAGCCAACCAACCCACTAGAACTTAAAATACATTTGCTTATTTGACCTTCATTGAGCTTTGCCATGACTTTGAATAATGTTTCATTTTATGTGTGAAATTTGCTATTCTTTCAAATCTTAATTCAAATACTAGGATTCCAATTTTAAAAAATTACTTTAACGTCCAAACCACCTTGAAAATCACTTCCAAGGTCACAGCCATTAGTAGTGATACGTGACCATCTTCGCCACCTACAACTTTTATCTAAAACATGTTTCTATATCTCATCTCTTTGCCGAGTTATTCCCCATTACGGACTAAAATGGTCCATCCTGCAGATACGGACTCTTTCTAACCAAGACTGTTGGCGCGTAATCGGCGACGAAGCTAACAACACGACGAGAATTGCCAGTTGCATTCTCCAGTGTGGTCGCGTGACTTGTTTGGAACTAAGGCTACTTCGGAACGACGGCATGATTACACCATTTCTTATGCCACTGAAGAAACACGCCCTCTCTAATGACAACGGGACGCTTAATTCGAAGCTTCCTTTATTGAATAAGATGGCAGTGAGACCGCTGCTCAACAACAATTTTTCAAGTAAACTGGGCAGCAGTAAATACATGACTGCGCCTAGAATATGACAGGGCAGCCACGTTTACATTTTAGCGCGTCACATAATCTTTCTACAGCGACCTATATTATTTGCTAAAACTGTTTATAGTCTTGATCGCAACAGAAATAACATTACAACTTGTTCTTTATACCAGTTTCGGTCGATTGTCAACCATCCTTAGATCATTCTTACTAAAGAAACAGTGCCTATGTACAAAGATGGCCACAAAGCCGTCATTACTACGTGTAACTCAGATCATGTTTACTGTGGGATCGATATCCAGGTACAGTATTGCCCACATCATCGTTAGAAAGTGTAACTCACCACTAGTAACGATGATGTGGCCACCGTTGTATTTAGATGCCGTTTCCATAGTGAGCACGATTGCACAGCCCTTCCCGCCGGAGATTCGGGTCCTCCCTCGGGCATGAGCGTGTGTGTTGTTCTTAGTATAAGTAGTGTGTAAATCTAGGGACCGATGACCTAAGCAGTTTGGTCCCTTAGGAATTCATACACACTCATACACACACACACACACACACACACACACATAGCGAGCACGATGTGAGCATGGTTGTTGCCGGCCGGAGTGGCCGTGCGGTTCTAGGCACTACAGTCTGGAACCGAGCGACCGCTACGGTCGCAGGTTCGAATCCTGCCTCGGGCATGGATGTGTGTGACGTCCTGAGGTTAGTTAGGTTTAAGTAGTTCTAAGTTCTAGGGGACTGATGACCTAAGATGTTAAGTCCCATAGTGCTCAGAGCCATTTGAACCATTTTTTTTTTTTTAGGATGGTTGTTAATCAAACGGAACCGGTAGTCAGAAAGTTAAAAAAAAATTATTTCTTACTAAGATCAAGACTCCTAAGATTTTCAGTTAAATACACTATGTGATCAAACGTATCCAGACACCTGGCTGAAAATTACTTACAATTTCTTGGCGCCCTCCTGCTGGAATTCAATATGGTGTTGGCCCACTTTTAGCCACGATGACGGCTTCCACTCTGGCAGACATACGTTCAATCAGGTGCTGGAAGGTTTCTTGGGGGAATGGCAGCCCATTCTTCACGAAGTACTACACTGAGAAGAGGTATCGATGTTGGTCAGTGAGGCCTGGCACAAAGTCGGCGTTCCAAAACATCCCAAAGGTGTTCTATGGGATTGAGGTCAAGACTCTGTGCAGGCCAGTCCATTATAGGGATGTTATTGTCGTGTAACCACACCGCCAAAGGCCGTGCATTATGAACAGGTGCCCGATCATGTTGAAAGATGCAGTCGCCATGCCCGAAATGCTCTTCAACAGTGGGAAGCAAGAAGCTGCTTAAAAAATCAGTGTACGTCTGTGCTATGGCACGCAAAACAACAAGGGGTGCAAGCCCCCTCCATGAAAAACACGACCTCACCATAACACCACCGCTTCCGAATTTTAGTGTTGGCACTACACAAGCTGGCAGATGAGGTTCACCAGGCATTCGCCATACCCACACCCTGCCATCGGATCGCCACATTGTGTACCGTGTACCGTGATTCGCCACTTCACACAACGTTTTTCCACTGTTCAGTCGTCCAGTGTTTTCGCTCCTTACTTCAAGTGAGGCGTCGTTTGGCATTTACCGTCGTGATATGTGTCTTATGAGCAGCCGCTGGATCATGAAATCCAAGTTTTCTCACCTCCCGACTAACTGTCATAGTACTTGCAGCGTATCCTCATGCAGTTTGGAATTCCTGTGTGATGGTGTGAATAGATGTCTGCCTATTACACGCTATGACCCTCTTCAACAGCTGGCGGTCTCTGTCAGTCAACAGACGAGGTCGGCCTGTACATTTTTGTGCTGTACGTGTCTCTTAACGTTTCCACTTCACTATCACATGGGAAACAGTGGGCCTAGGAATTTTAGGAGTGTGGAAATCTCGCATAGAGATGTGTGACACAAGTGACACCCAATCACCTGACCATGTTCGAAGTCCGTGAGTTCCGCGGAGCGCCCCATTCTGCTCTCTCACGATGTCTAATGACCTGAGGTCGCTGATATGGAGCACCTGGCAATAGGTACCAGCACAATGGAATTAATATGAATAACGTACCTTTTTGGGGGTGTCCGGATACTTTTGATCACATAGTGTACTTTCCTGGGAAGCTTCGATGATTCACCAACATAGCCTGCACTGATGTTAAAAGACTTCCTTATACTATTGACGATACAAGATTATACCTTTATGGTGTCGCATAGGGATATCGATCACTGCGAATGCTGTGATGTGAATGTTGAAGTTTTCCAAGAGTGAATCGGGAATACTGAGCCTATTTCCTAGATTTTTCAATGGTTCTAGAGGATCCTGGTAAGATGATTAAATGCACAGAACCCATTTGTAGCGCGAGAAATGGCGTACAACAGCCTCCATGAACTAATATATGGCACTGTTTTAAATTGCAAAAGTAAGGAAGTAATATATGATCTCGACGATGAAGTTACTGGTGAGGGAGCACAAACTCTGACTGCACGATGGAGGATAAATTGACCGCGGTCTCCTTGAGGAACAGTCACGGCATTTGTCTCACAGCATTTGGGGAAGACCTGCGTAGTGGTTTTGATTCCCGCTCCTCCTAACTGCTATTTCGGTGCCTTGACCATTGCACACTCTCCCGTCTTTTTAGTTGCACAGGCCGGCCACACGTCTGTTAGGGCTTAAGTCAAATTCTGTATTCAAAGTCTCGAATGCTGTGAACATCATGCTTCCTAAAACCATTTAATTGTAACCTTCGAGATATGCATGTCGAGCTGATTGGAAATTGAAGCAAATACAAACCCTACTACTACTAATTGACTGAGTGTTCACTATCGTGTTGTGAAAGTTGATTCAAAAAATGTAACGAACAATACAAACAAATAACGCTTGGGAATATGTCGTATGATAAGTTCACTCATTGTTGAATTTTGCAAATACTTCATTTATTGTAAAATATTTTGTTTCGTTGTGTAGGTCACAGCCTCGTGAGCTGGCAGCTAGTAGAGGTATTCTATAATTTTGGGAACGTGCTTCACGTGCCATTAAATGGTGCCTTCAGCTGTTGTTGGATCCTGTGTTTTGGAAGTCATCGTATGTGCTGCGGCTGCTACTACAAATGACGTCCCGTTTTTATCGGAGCCGTTCTCATCTGTGCCCGGGCTTTTTCCCTGCCATTAAGCGGATAGCCGATAATGACGTGTTAATGTTATTGCTCAGTAATGGCTACGGCTCTACTAGGTCCCTTCTGTTGCAGCTTTTTGTATGTTGGACGCCCTGTCGCTCGATCTTTTGGAAGACCGAAACAATTCGAATCGCTATAATAACCACAATCATTTTTTTTTTCAGCCTCGAGATGCTTGAGGATTACGACTAGAAATGTTATTCTTTGCAAACTTCCAGACCACTTTTATAGGGTTTAGATCTATGTGGTATGCCGGGAATAGAGGGGAACCATTTTCTTGCAAAGTTACGTCAACAGCACAAACAAGAGAAGTCAACTGATTCTTCCTTCGTTTCTTGGTCGAACAGTTTCATAATTAAAAATGAAAAGCACAATATTGTGTGATCTGCAATATAGTCATGCCGAAATTTCCAATTATATTCACATAGGACAATTTAACACACCTGCGTGCACAAGTGTAAAATCTTTGACAACATTTATTAACACTGTAATGCGTATGAATCCACATTTCGTCTAAATAAACCACTGGCCGCTTTAATTCTAGTGCTTCATTTTTTCGTAGAAAGCATGTCCTCACGCCCGGACATCACCACTCGTTTATTCTGGCAACTTTGAAAACAACATCCCATAGATGGGACAGTTTTTTTCACAGTTTCGGTGCTATCCTTAAGTCCAGTTCCGTGTGAAAAAAGTCGTACATTTTAGCAAAGATTATATTTTCTCATATTGTCCATAATATTACAGAAATACCTGCTTAATGAATCATTTATCCCATACCACCAATGAAATATTTATTGTGCGCATTTTGACCATTGCTGCCCTCGGCATTCTCTCCGCGATGTACATACCACTGACTTACTTAATTTATGACGTCAACAGTTTTTTAGACGTTCCGTTACTTTCTCTATTAGCACCGGCACTGTTTTTTCCTTCTCACAGTTAGTAAATTTAATGACTTTCGTAGCAAGTCTTGCGCCTGCAAGCAATGACATTTCAGGAGATCATTACCCACCCGTGTAGTGCGAGGCAACTGCTTTGCACCGTAACGTGGCTTTACCCAGTCACACAGGGTAAAGCATTCCGATTCGAGTTTTCCGAGATAAGGAATCAGTAGCCGGAAATGAATACTGCAGGCAGTGCGAGTTACTTAATGAATAATGTTTGTGAGGCACAGGTTTATATTTCTGTTATGTGTTCGCGTATTTGTTCCTATCATGTTGCAAGAGGTCCTTAGTCATATGGAAACCGTGCAAAAACCGAAAATAAGCTAGTTGATATGATCCTGGCTGCCTGTTTGTTTGCGCAAGGGACATAGTATCATCTGAGCGAGTGTGGCAAACTCTATGCTCTGTTCAAATTCGAGAATTAAAACTGGCGGTCATAACATTGAACAGCTACTATGAGTATGTTGCTACAAGTTGTTAAGTTCTTTAAATGGTTCAAATGGCTCTGAGCACTATGGGACTTAACATCTGAGGTCATCAGTCCCCTATAACTTAGAACTACTTAAACCTAACTAACCTAAGGACATCACATACATCCATGCCCGAGGCAGGATTCGAACCTGCGACCGTAGCGGTCGCGCTGTTCCAGACTGTAGCGCCTAGAACCGCTCGGTCACATCGGCCGGCCTTAGGTTCTTTACGTTAAAAAAAACTAAGTATTGATGTTCGGCCATTGGCTCCTTATTTCATAGTATGCAGTTTAATATTCTCCACAGTCTGCATTATTTTGCTCCTAAAGATTTCAGACGCTCTAAGAGAGGTAAGGATGGGGGTGTTGATGTTGGTTTCATACACTACTGTTCGCGAAAATGCAACACTAATTTAGTCCACAGATTAGAGACATTACAACTCCCTGCAGAAGGTCAGAGATTCGTGATTTAGAAGCTTTCTGATGTAGAAATTGCTGTTCAGATTGTCCTCAACGCTGCGCTGAGTGGCGGCACGGTTAGAGGCCCTTGTCACGGATTGCGCGGCTACTCCTGCCGTAGGTTCGAGTCCTCCCTCCGGCATGGGTGTGTGTGTTGTTCTTAGCACAAGTTAGTTTAAGTAGTGTGTAAGCCTTGGAACCGATGACCTCAGCAGTTTGCTCCCTTAGGAATTCACACACATTTGAATATTTTGAACACTGTCCTCAACACGTATGAGGCGAAATCACTCGTACCAACGACCCAAAACCTCGCACTTCGCACATGGTGCCACTCGACAGTACTCGACTGCTTTCGCCTCGGTAGCTTCTAGCCGTGCGGGTTAGCCGAGCGGTGCAATGCGCCCTGGCACGGTTCGCGCGGCTGCCCCGTCGGAGGTTCGAGCCCGCCCTCGGGCATGGGTCTGTGTGTTGTCCTTAGCGTAAGTTAGTTTACGTTAGATTAAGTAGTGTGTAATCCTAGGAACCGATGACCTTAGCAGTTTGGTCCCATAGGAACTTACCACAAATTTCCAAAATTTCGGTAGCTTCTAACACGCACGTGGCCATCATTGTTGGGCATGGTGAAGGGCGACTGGTTCCACACACGCATCACTGTCGTTGCAGTACGCCCTGTACGAACCACAACGCCGTGGTATGACAAACTCGCTTTCCCGGAGACATTCTGCGCCGTTCATACTCACTCCGCCCTTTGACATCGGCCATTTCTATGCAATCTCAATCACCTATTATGGTTCCACTTTTCTGTGCATCCACCGATTCTGGAGTGAATCAAACCACACGTTGTGGGTGTTGCAGTTTTCAGAAACATTCCTGTCTCTTCTTCTTCCTGACGTCAGCATCCTAACCCTGCCCTCCCCCTACGATAGTCAATGGATATCTACAAGATCTACATAGGGCCCTTATGTAGCCTGTAGGTTGTATATCAGATCCTGAAGGATGGGTGATACCCACTTGGAATGTGTTGCATTTTAGTATTACATTAACGAAATGTTTCATAACTGTCTGATGATGTAATTAATACAGATGCATCAGAAAATACGTGAGGTTTAATAAATCCATATGAATGACACACGAAGTAATTAAATCAAATCTTGTAAAAAAATACACGCTTATCTGAGCATAAAAAAACGCTGGAATACCCACAGCACTAAAATATAGACTTGTCAGTAGAGAACCCCTGAGAGGCATCTCATGAAGAGGTGTAAACAAAAACTTAATATTAAGACGTATCAAGAAGAAGAAGAAGAAGAAGAAGAAGAAGATGATGATGATGATGATGATGATGATGATATTGATGATTAGTAAATGATCATTTAACTGATAAAACACAGGCATGTAGTTCCTATTCACATAGTATAACTAACCATTACGTGTTCAAGTATTTCACATTGCGAGGTGCCGGGGCTAGCAGTGTATTTAACACTAAATTCTAGAATCTACATATGTAAATGATGCTCTAAGCCCCCCCTATTCTAACTCCGACTTTTGCTGTTGCACAAGGATTAAAAAATATACGCGAACTGACTGTAATCAACCCTGCAAGTGGAGTAGAAAAGAGTTTGGCACCTGCAATAATTTAATTTGATAAATAAGTTAAACAAAGGAAGGTTTCATTAACGTAGTGAGAAATGATGGGTTGCTCTACCGATTAACAGAATGAAAGTTCTGTCCAAAATAACAATATGATTTATTAAGACTAAACACAAAATAATAAACAAAAACACATGAAACATTTATAATACATCAAATTGGCTCAAATTGGATACTCAAACAAACGCTGTGAAGGTGAAGTTGTCCCTAAACTAGATTGTGAGGTTTATGACGAAGTGGTATGTGGAGCCAATTCCTTGCCACTCAAATCTTAAGAGAAAACACATAGCCAACCCAACATTAATTGCTGCTACCCAAGACAGAACAAAGTTAGAAAAAGACGAACAGGCGCGCTCTGCTGAGCTCTGATTATCACCTAGGAAAATCCCTATCTGCCGGTGCTGCGGACATACATTACCAAACTGTCTTCTTAACTGCCAGAACACGATCTGGCGTACCGGAGGCGATGCCTGGTTGCTTCGACGTCCTCGACCGAAAGGCGAGAGCCGACTACTCCTGAGCACCCGTACAGGCCGAACACAGAACATTCCCGCCCCCACGACAGTGTCCGTGGTTAAACGTTCCAATCAGCAACTCGAAAACCGGCGGAAAATTCCACTCCATTGCCGGAGCACTACCATTCCACCAATGGAGAATCTTGGCGCCAATTTCTGCGCTGATTTTGCTACGTCACGGAGCTATGCCCTGAGCAAGCCAATCACAGTTACTATTTTGCAGAAAGCGCGGGAATTTTCCCGCCACAACCGCCTGGGTACACAAGTCATTCCCACGCCTCGCTGGTAGCCCGCCAGAAAGTGTTTTCGCTGAGTTTCTGCGAAGTAACGGAACCTCTACCCCAGCCACTACTTCAGGCCCCTGCTGGCGTGTCTCTTGACAATGTCGGCGTCTGGAAAGCATTCACTCGACTCCCTCACGCTCGTCGGCTTAACCCTCTCGAGATCCGCAGTGCCCGCCTGTCACCGGACCACCTGGGTGACGAGAGACGCTGCGTGGGAAGTCCGCGTGTGAAGGAATAGCAACTTTTCACCGCATGCAATTAGAGACGAAAATCGTAAGATAGAAATATGAGAGGGGGCTCATGCCACCTCTCAACATCACCCGTTTATACATAACGAAATTTTCTTCCATAGAACTGCTTGTTTTCTGACAAATACGTTTAAAATTACTACAGTTAAAAAAGAAAAAAACTTTACGAAGATACCCTTTAATGCTACACAGGTTGACGTCATCTGTCGTGTTTGTAATGCACATCTGTCTTATCTATATCAGAAGTCATTTTTTTTAGCAATTTCCACTCTGAGAAGGCTCAAAAATGGCCCTGAGCACTATGGGACTTAACTTCTGAGGTCATCAGTCCCCTAGAACTTAGAACTACTTAAACCTAACTAACCTAAGGACATCACAAACATCCATGCCCGAGGTAGGATTCGAACCTGCGACCGTAGCGGTCGCACGGTTCCAGACTGAAGCGCCTAGAACCGCCCGGCCACTTCGGGCGGCCACTATGAGAAGGCTTTCTGTCACAGTCAATTTCACGTTGTGAATATTCTTAATCTTTTATTTGCGATTTAAGAACCCCCAGTTTTGTATTATTGCCCTGTCAACTGTAGTTTTTAGATACAACAATCAGAGTGCAGACATTTAGCGTAATGGGGGCCTCTCCAGGCATCATCAGTTGCTGGGGTACTACGTGACGCATTCAGTTGCGTACAGTTGTGCATACAGGCAGATTTTGCTAAATTAGGGCAAACTGCAGGAAACGATCTGGCGGGATAAAGAGCACAATATATCATATTATGGCCAGAAATGCGTTCCAATGGAGGTAAACCAGCTTGAAGATGGAGATAAAAAATCTTTGACAGTGCAGGTTTCAAAGATTAAAAACGATAAGGAGAACACACCAAACAAGAGGAAACGTTTTGCCTGAAATAGAGGTTTAGAAATACGATGGCAGCGAACCATCAGCAGCGGTTCAGCCTCATTGTGTGAGTGGAGATTACTAGCGACCGCTTCGTGGTCGTGCCATCCTTCCACAAAGCTTCACAGCAAGGCATCTCTGCACATCCTCCGGGTGACGTGCCTGCACTGCTGCTCCGCTTTGGTTGTACAGTGGGTAATGTGGTTACTACAGATCGTTTCCGCATTTCCATGTGGCGCCACCTCGACAACATACACTCAAAAACTAAAAAAGAAACGAAGGAACTATCCGAATCGCGCGGAGATCGGCAGGAGTGATGTTCAAGTACAGGCAACGCAAATGATTAGAATTCCAGAAGAAGTGGATGATTTATTCAAGAGAAAGCGCTACACAGATTGAGCAAGTTATTAACGCGATGGTCCACCTCTGACCATTAAGCAAGCGGTTCTTCGGTTTGGCATTGATTGCTAGAGTTGTCGGATGTCCTCCTGAAGGATATCGTTCCAAATTCTGACCAACTGGCACGTTAGATCCGCAAAATTCCGGGCTGGTTGCAACGACGTGGCTATAATGCTCCAAACGTTCTCAATTGGGGAAAGATCCGGCGACCCTCGTTAGCAAAATAGGGTTTCCGAAGCACAAAGACAAACAGTACTCGTCGTGTACGGGCGGACATTACCTTGTTGAAATGTAAGACCAGGATGGTTTTCTATGAAAGGCAGCAAAAGGGGGCGCAGCATATCGTCAACGTAACGCCGTGTTGTAAGGGTGCCGCGGATGAGAATCAAAGAGGTTCTGCTATGAAGTGGAATGGGACTCCGACCATCACTCCTGCCTGTCGGGCCTTACGGCGGGAGACAGTCGCGTTGGTATCGCAACACTGTCTGGGGCATCTCTACATACGTTTCGGCATGAAATCTCATTGAGTAGAACTGTCGTTAGTGAAGAGTCCCGCATCGCCCCATTTTGTTTCACTTCAAGGCAAGCAATGCTGGGCTTACATTTCAGCAAGATAATGCCCGCTCGCGCACAGCGAGAGTTTCTACTGCTTTTCTTCGTGCTTGTCAAACCGTACCTCGGCCAGCAAAGTCGCCGGATCTCTCCCACATCGGTAACGTTCGGAGCATTATGGGCAGGGCCTCCCAACCAGCTCGGGATTTAGTCGATCTAAGGCGCCAGTTGGACAGAATTTGGCACGATGTCCCTCAGGAGGAAATTCAACAACTCTGTCAATCAGTGCCAAGCCGAATAACGGCATAAGCGGCAGAGGTGGACCAACGCCGTACTTTCTTGCTAAGTTTGTGAAGCCCTTTCCCTTGATTAAAACATACATTTTTTCTGAAATTATAATCATTTGTTGGTCTGTAAACGCACGTCACATCTACCGATTTTTGTTCCATTCGAATAATTTCTTCGTGGTGCGTCTCTTTTTTTTTTCCTTAGAGTGTTTACGCCGACCACACATCGAGGCTGAATCGGTGCTTATGGTTCAGTGCCAGCATTCCAGCCGGCCGGTGTGACCGAGCGGTTCTAGGCGCTTGAGTCTGGAACCGCGCGACCGCTACTGTCGCAGGTTCGAATCATGTCTCGGGCATGGATGTGTGTGATGTCCTTAGGTTAGTTAGGTTTAAGTAGTTCTCAAGTCTAGGTGACTGATGACCTCAGATGTTAAGACCCATAGCGCTCAGAGCCATTTTGAACCGCCATTCCACTAGAACACTGGTACAGACAGAACATTCCCACTTGCCTGTTGCCTTCTCAGGTGTGCATTCAGTTACTGAAGTTTACACTGTCAAAGACTTTTTCATCTCCACTTCGATGTCGGTGTACCTCCCTTGGAACGCATATTTGGTAATATTTTCAAACATTAATTTTTTCTTCCTTATGCTCTCGGAGCTCGTTTGATGCAGTTTTTTTTCCCCCGTACAGGAGTTAATTTGCTTTGTGATCCAGTTTCCTAGTATTTCTCTATCCACCTTTTCCTTCTGTTTAAATGATGGCTTAGTAACCAGTCGAAACCAGCAATGATACTGCTTGTGCTGCCTAAGACTGATACTTATATTAAAAGAATACAAATTACACTTTAAAATAACTTTCCAGCATCTTCTAAAAGCTGTTATCCAGTGAACTGCTCCGCGCCCGAAACGTTGCGTCGCTTCTGGCAGTGGGGCCGGCCACGCTGATGTAGGCTGGGGTGCACCCGGAAGCCGCCGAGCCCAGCCATTCGGCCGGCCAGCCACAGCTGCTTATCTCTTCCGTCCCGGCGAAATTTCCTCCGTCGCGTTAGCGGAAGTCCGCAGCTGGAACTGTTGCGGAGTTATCTGTCTGCAATAGACCCCACAGCCACAATTTTACTGTCACTCCGTTTACAATTATTAGCGCAAACCGTCCATGACTGTCGAGATGCTAGCGACGACTAAAATAGAATAATGTGAAAAAAGAATCACGTACTGTTCTATGCGGCATGCCTTTGTTGTCCTCCTAAGTCTGAAGGCTGGTTTGAAACAGTCTCCATTTCATCTTATGCAAGGACCTTCATCTCTGAATAACTACTGCAATTTAGATCCACTTTAACCTGCTTACGGTATTTATGCCTAGGTCTCACTCTGCTATTTTGACCGCTCCCCTCCCTACGTTACCAAATTATCGTTTTGTTTATGCCTCAGAATGTGACCTATCAACCAATCACCACTTTTAGTCAGACTGTCCCAGTGCCGGCCTTCGTGGCAAGATGCAAGAGCAGACAAGCCGGAGAAATAACAAAATATCCTAACAACATGATCAGAGAGGATGGATAAAAGCTTTCCCCATCCTGGCTGGCCGGTCGCAGTGGCCGAGCGGTTTTAGGCTCTTCAGTCCGGAACCGAGCTGCTGTTACGGTCGTAGGTTCGAATCCTGCCTGGGGCTTGGATGTGTGTAATGTCCTTTGGTTAGTTAAGTTTAAATAGTTCTAAGTCTAGGGGACTGATGACATCAGACTGTCCCACAAATTACTTATTTCCGCGGATCGATTCAATAACCCATCGTTTCCGTCTCTAATGACCTCGTTGTCGACGGGACGTTAAACAACACTAAGCTAACCTAACCCATCGTTTCTTAGCGATTTACGCATTCGGCGATCTCCTGTACCATCGCATTTCAAAATCTATCCTCTTCTTGTCTGAACTATTTATCGTCCATGTTTCATTTCCGTACAATGTTACCCTACAAATACCTCTAGAAAACAGTTCCTAACACGTTTATTCGATTCTAACTAATTTATATTTTTTCAGAAATGCATTTCTTGCTATTGTCAGTTCCATTTTACATGCTCTCTACTTCGCCCAGCTTCAGTTATTTTGCTACTCAAGAAGCAAAACTCATCTACTACTTCTATCGTCCCTTTTCCTAAACTACACACATCAAAAAAAAGTTTTTTATCACCTAGGTTCCGAGAGTTTCGGAACCTGTACAGAAACTTGGATTAGATATAATCATAAACATCATTTCCGCCCTTTTTATTGCTCATGAAAACCACAAATTGCATGTTGTACCACCATACAACGAGACTTTCAGAGGTGGTGGTCCAGATTGCTGTACACACCGGTACCTCGTATACCCAGTAGCACATCCTCTTGCATTGATGCATGCCTGTATTCGTCGTGGCATACTATCCACAAATTTATCAAGGCACTGTTGGCCAGATTGTCCCACTCCTCAACTGCGATTCGGCGTAGATCCCTCAGAGTGGTTGTAGGTCACGTCGTCCATAAACAGCCCTTTTCAATCCATCCCAGGAATGTTCGGTAGGGTTCATGTCTAGAGGACATGCTGGCCACTCTAGTCGAGCGATGTCGTTATCCTGAAGGAAGTCATTCACAAGATGTGCACGATGGGGGCGCGAACTGTCGTCCATGAAGACGAATGCCTCACCAATATGCTGCCGATATGGTTGCACTGTCGGTCGGAAGATGGGATTCACGTATCGTACAGCCGTTACGGCGCCTTCCATGACCACAAGAGGCGTACGTCGGCCCCCCATAATGCCACCGAAAAACAGCACTCGCTGGAGAGTGTGTCTCAGGCGTTTAGCCTGACCGGGTTTCCTCCAAACACGTCTCCGACGATTGTCTGGTTGAAGGCATATGCGACACTCATCGGTAAAAAGGACGTGATGCCAATCATGAGCTGTCCATTCGGCAAGTTGTTGGGTCCATCTGTACCGCGCTGCGTGGTGTCTTGGTTGCAAAGATGGACCTTGCCATGGACGTCGGCAGTGAATTTACGCATCATGCAGCCTATTGCGAACAGTTTGAGTCGTAACACGACGTCCTGTGGCTGCACGAAGAGCATTGTTCAACATGGTGGTGTTTCTGTCAGGGTTCCTCCGTGCCATAATCCATAGGTACCGGTCATCCACTGCAGTAGTATCCCTTGGGTTGCCTGAGCGAGGCATGTCATCGACAGTTCCTGTCCCTCCGTATTTCCTCCATGTCCGAACAACATCGCTTTGGTTCACTCCGAGACACCTTGACACTTACCTTGTTGAGAGCCCTTCCTGGCACAAAGTAACAGTGTGGACGCCATCGAACCACGGTATTAACCGTCTAGGCGTTGTTGAACTGCAAAAACACAAGCCGTGTACCTCCTTCCTGGTGGAATGACTGGAACTGATCGGCTGTCGGACCCCCTCCGTCTAATAGGCGCTGCTCATGCATGATTGTTTACATCTTTGGGCGGATTTAGTGACATCTCTGAACAGTCAAAGGAACTATGTCTCTGATACAATATCCACAGTAAACGTCTGTCTTCAGGAGTTCTGGGAACTGGGGTGATGCAAAGCTTTTTTTGATGTGCGTAGTTTCCTCCGCGAAACTTCGTCTCGAAACCAGGCAGAAAATGTGAAGAGATTCTGGTTGTACATGAAGTAATCTAGCGGCAAGACACAATCAGTGGCTTCTCTGTGCGATAGCAATGGAGATAAAATCGAAGACAGTGCTGCCAAAGCAGGTTACTAAACACAGCCTTTCGAAAATCCTTCACCAAAGAAGACGAAGTAAATGTTCCAGAATTTGAATTTGATGTGCTTAATTTTCCCAACATCACCTGATTTAATTCGCCTACACTTCATTACCATTGGTTTTCTTTTGTTGTTGATCTTTGTAAAACCAGTTTTAAAGAGGCTGTCCATTCCGTTCATCAGCTGTTGTTAATTCTTTGCCGTCTCTTCCAGAATTACAATATCAAAAGCAGAACTCAAAGATTTTTTTCTTCTCTCTGACCACAGTTCCATTTCCAAATTATTCGTACAGAGTTTGCTTAATGTGCAGACTGAACAACGTTGGGAATGGGCTAGCTACGTTGGCTCAAGTCGAAAGGGATGCGTGTAACAATATAGGATATGCCGGGAGGAATGACTGATTTACTGTTTGTCTAACGTTACGGATGTGAAGACGTCAACATACACTCCTGGAAATGAAAAAAAGAACACATTGACACCGGTGTGTCAGACCCACCATACTTGCTCCGGACACTGCGAGAGGGCTGTACAAGCAATGATCACACGCACGGCACAGCGGACACACCAGGAACCGCGGTGTTGGCCGTCGAATGGCGCTAGCTGCGCAGCATTTGTGCACCGCCGCCGTCAGTGTCAGCCAGTTTGCCGTGGCATACGGAGCTCCATCGCAGTCTTTAACACTGGTAGCATGCCGCGACAGCGTGGACGTGAACCGTATGTGCAGTTGACGGACTTTGAGCGAGGGCGTATAGTGGGCATGCGGGAGGCCGGGTGGACGTACCGCCGAATTGCTCAACACGTGGGGTGTGAGGTCTCCACAGTACATCGATGTTGTCGCCAGTGGTCGGCGGAAGGTGCACGTGCCCGTCGACCTGGGACCGGACCGCAGCGACGCACGGATGCACCCCAAGACCGTAGGATCCTACGCAGTGCCGTAGGGGACCGCACCGCCACTTCCCAGCAAATTAGGGACACTGTTGCTCCTGGGGTATCGGCGAGGACCATTCGCAACCGTCTCCATGAAGCTGGGCTACGGTCCCGCACACCGTTAGGCCGTCTTCCGCTCACGCCCCAACATCGTGCAGCCCGCCTCCAGTGGTGTCGCGACAGGCGTGAATGGAGGGACGAATGGAGACGTGTCGTCTTCAGCGATGAGAGTCGCTTCTGCCTTGGTGCCAATGATGGTCGTATGCGTGTTTGGCGCCGTGCAGGTGAACGCCACAATCAGCACTGCATACGACCGAGGCACACAGGGCCAACACCCGGCATCATGGTATGGGGAGCGATCTCCTACACTGGCCGTACGCCACTGGTGATCGTCGAGGGGACACTGAATAGTGCACGGTACATCCAAACCGTCATCGAACCCATCGTTCTACCATTCCTAGACCGGCAAGGGAACTTGCTGTTCCAACAGGACAATGCACGTCCGCAAGTATCCCGTGCCACCCAACGTGCTCTAGAAGGTGTAAGTCAACTACACTGGCCAGCAAGATCTCCGGATCTGTCCCTCATTGAGCATGTTTGGGACTGGATGAAGCGTCGTCTCACGCGGTCTGCACGTCCAGCACGAACGCTGGTCCAACTGAGGCGCCAGGTGGAAATGGCATGGCAAGCCGTTCCACAGGACTACATCCAGCATCTCTACGATCGTCTCCATGGGAGAATAGCAGCCTGCATTGCTGTGAAAGGTGGATATACACTGTACTAGTGCCGACATTGTGCATGCTCTGTTGCCTGTGTCTATGTGCCTGTGGTTCTGTCAGTGTGATCATGTGATGTATCTGACCCCAGGAATGTGTCAATAAAGTTTCCCCTTCCTGGGACAATGAATTCACGGTGTTCTTATTTCAATTTCCAGGAGTGTATAATCGCCCAACTTTCCAGCATCACCTTTAGGAACATTTTCCATTTATGAAGACAACCTACATACAGGGTTATTACAAAAGATTGAAGTGATTTCACAGCTCTACAATAACTTTATTATTTGAGATATTTTCACAATGCTTTGCACACACATACAAAAACTCAAAAAGTTTTTTTTAGGCATTCTCAAATGTTCGATATGTGCCCCTTTAGTGGTTCGGCCGACATCAAGCCGATAATCAAGTTCCTCCCACACTCGGCGCAGCATGTCCCCATCAATGAGTTTGAAAGCATCGTTGATGTGAGCTCGCAGTTCTGGCACGTTTCTTGGTAGAGGAGGTTTAAACACTGAATCTTTCACATAACCCCACAGAAAGAAATCGCATGGGGTTAAGTCGGGAGAGCGTGGAGGCCATGACATGAATTGCTGATCATGATCTCCATCACGACCGATCCATCGGTTTTCCAATCTCCTGTTTAAGAAATGCCGAACATCATGATGGAAGCGCGGTGGAATGGTTCAAATGGCTGTGAGCACTATGGGACTCAACTGCTGAGGTCATTAGTCCCCTAGAACTTAGAACTAGTTAAACCTAATTAACCTAAGGACATCACAAACATCCATGCCCGAGGCAGGATTCGAACCTGCGACCGTAGCGGTAATGCGGTTCCAGACTGCAGCGCCTTTAACCGCACGGCCACCACGGCCGGCGAAGTGCGGTGGAGCACCATCCTGTTGAAAGATGAAGTCGGCACTGTCAGTCTCCAGTTGTGGCATGAGGCAATTTTCCAGCATGTCCAGATACACGTGTCCTGTAACGTTCTTTTTTCGCAGAAGAAAAAGGGGCCGTAAACTTTAAACCGTGAGATTGCACAAAACACGTTAACTTTTGGTGAACTGCGAATTTGCCGCACGAATGCGTGAGGATTCTCTACCGCCCAGATTCGCACATTGTGTCTGTTCACTTCACCATTAAGAAAAAATGTTGCTTCATCACTGAAAACAAGTTTCGCACTGAACGCATCCTCTTCCATGAGCTGTTGCAACCGCGCGGAAAATTCAAAGCGTTTGACTTTGTCATCGGGTGTCTGGGCTTGTAGCAATTGTAAACGGTAAGGCTTCTGCTTTAGCCTTTTCCGTAAGATTTTCCAAACCGTCGGCTGTGGTACGTTTAGCTCCCTGCTTGCTTTATTCCTCGACTTCCGCGGGCTACGCGTGAAACTTGCCCGCACGCGTTCAGCAGTTTCTTCGCTCACTGCAGGCCGACCCGTTGATTTCCCCTTACAGAGGCATGCAGAAGCTTTAAACTGCGCATACCATCGCCGAATGGAGTTAGCAGTTGGTGGATCTTTGTTGAACTTCGTCCTGAAGTGTCGTTGCACTGTTATGACTGACTCATGTGAGTGCATTTCAAGCACGACATACGCTCTCTCGGCTCCTGTCGCCATTTTGTCTCACTGCGCTCTCGAGCGCTCTGGCGGCAGAAACCTGAAGTGCGGCTTCAGCCGCACAAAACTTCATGAGTTTTTTTACGTATCTGTAGTGTGTCGTGACCATATGTCAATGAATGGAGCTACAGTGAATTTATGAAATCGCTTCAATCATTTGTAATAGCCCTGTATTTATCTAACTGATCTTGGTCTATTTCATACACAAGAAGCTGACTGCGAAAGACGTAAGGGTTACTTCAGTGGTCGTTAAAATACGAAGTGCACAGATCTCCGAACGGATAGCTCGACATTCAACCAGCAGTTCACTATTATTCTGTTTCAAGCACTATTTCTGAGAAGACATTCCATGTCAGAGATGCATGATTGAAGGTTGCTAAATGAGGTGTAAGTGAAAACGAACTCATGTCATCGATGGACAGAGAATTGTAATAGATATTTTCATTCTGTAAACAAAGCTTCAGATTTTTCTGACTGTTACTTGTTCTGTGATTTATAATCGTGGTGCTAGAATACTTTCCAGCAATGAAGTGTTCTAATCACGCATTTGTTACAGTTAGCGTAATTTACTTCTCCTTAAAAATGTAATGCACCATCTGACATGAGTAGCAGAGTGAGAATTGTAGCAGGTAGCATGTGTTGCATCGCAAAGTTGTACAGAAATTATTCATAAGTTCCTAAAAACAGGAAATCTGTTCCATTTTTTACAGTTGTTTTTCTACGAAAATCCTCACAAACAATGGGCCAGATGAACTGAAACACATGATATAAATTTTTTAATGTGCTTCCTGTCACATCTGAGAAAAACCTCTGCCTGTCAGATACCCTGTGTTTTAATATTGGAAGCTCTTGCGCAACTGTTTTTCTCGCACGGCCTCATAGCCAACCAAAAGTTCGTTACGACATCGAAACGTCTGCGCCATAAATAGAATGTGACGTTCACAAACCGGTTTCAGTTTGTTGGATGTATTTGCTACGCTATTTCGACGTCGAAAATGAAATTTTATTCTCCGCGCGCTCTATGTTTTTGTTCCATTTTAGCTGCCAGTCTGAGAGCTCTCAATGTGTAGCCTAAAAAAACGTTTCAGCTGTCTCTTCATAAAATTGTCCGCGCTGAACTTTTTATCATAGAAAGAGCGAGAGAGATAGAGAGAGACCAGTCCTAAACGGAATACGTCGCAGTGTCTTTATACTTTCTGGTAGAGGGTAAACAAAAATATACCTACACAGTAGCCGGCCTTTGTGACCGAGCGGTGCTAGGCGCTTCAGTCCGGAACCGCGCTGCTACTACAGTTGCAGGTTCGAATCCTGCCTCGGGCATGGATGTGTGTGATGTCCTTAGGTAGGTTTAATTAGTTATAAGTCTAGGGGACTAATGACGTCAGATGTTAAGTGCCATGGTGCTTACCTACACAATAAACCTACACAATAAATACAAGAGAGTTCGTGTGTGGTGACAGTTCAAAATAAGTCACGCTCTATAAGTGGCCATTTGATTCTGTTTAGCAACTTTACAGTCTGCCGTTTCCCTCCACTTGGTGATTTTTTTATTATCGAAATATGTGGTCAACAAGCAAAAAGCGCCAGGAATTGGCGCCCAAGGACAGAATGAAGTATTACAGGTATATAGTTCAGAGAATGTGCGAGCGTGAACACGTATGTATAGAGTGTGCGTGTGTGTGTGTGTGTGTGTGTGTGTGTGTGTGTGTGTGTGTGTGTGTGTGTGTCTGCGAGCGAGCTTGTGCGGGTGTAAGCGCTAGTCTCCGGATACGTGTTAGTGGAGTAGCGTCCACCCGTTGCCTTTACAATGGCTTGAACTCTGCTGGGGGCTCTCTCAGTGTGGTGGCTGAATGTCTGTCCTCAAGAGTTTAAACTAAAGAAGGTATTGACGCTTATCGGTGGGTTTTGGAGTGAAGTCGATGTTCTAACTATAATCGGATTTACGAACAATGGCGGTTCGCGCAGGTCGAGGCATGGACGGGAATTGTGATGGTGCCTGTCCCAGGCGATATTTGCACTACCAGCAAACACGTGCTTTGCGCTTGAAGAAATCGTGTATTCTGCAAATTATATCTCTCGTTTGCTTGTATGGAATTTGTCTCTTACCACCACCATCATGATCATAGGTCGCTGCAAATCGCATAAAACGCTAGACAACTGGCAACGATCACGTTTAACGCTCGCACTGGCTGCAACGTTCACAGCAGAGCGCTCTGAACGTTACTGAATCCTCATTGGCTGTCAGAGGATACGTGACGTAGCCTAAACTCGACCGCCTTCGTTCGTGACTCCGACTACAATCGTAGAGCTGTTCGACTAGGTTTGGGTCGGGACGCTCTGCAGGAATGTTACTGTCCACTAACCATTGCCTTCCAGATGCTGCTCTATGACACGGTGCATTGTCATGCTGGTGGACTCAGTCATCGTCTCTGAGCTGCTCATGTTGTTGTTGTTGTGGTCTTCAGTCCAGAGACTGGTTTGATGCAGCTCTCCATGCTACTCCATCCTGTGCAAGATTCTTCATCTCCCAGTACATACTGCAACCTACATTCTCCTGAATCTTCTTAGTGTATTCATCTCTTGGTCTCCCTCCACGATTTTTACCCTCCACGCTGCCCTCCAATACTAAATTGGTGATCCCTTGATGCCTCAGAACATGTCCTACCAACCGGTCCCTTCTTCTAGTCAAGTTCCGCCACAAACTTCTCTTCTTCTCAATCCTATTTAATACCTCCCCATTAGTTATGTGATCTACCCATCTAAACTTCAGCATTCTTCTGTTTCACCACATTTCAAAAGCTTCTATTCTCTTCTTTTCTAAACTATTAATCGTCCATGCTTCACTTCCATCTATGGCTACACTCCATGCAAATACTTTCAGGAACGACTTCCCTCACACTTAAATTTATACTCGATGTTAACTAATTTCTCTTCTTCAGAAACACTTTCCTTGCCATTGCCAGTCTACATTTAATATCCTCTCTACTTTGACCATCATCAGTTATTTTGCTCCCCAAATAGCAAAACTCCTTTACTACTTTAAGTGTCTCATTACCAAATCTAATTCCCTCAGCATCACCCGACTTAATTCGACTACATTCCATTATCCTCGTTTTGCTTTTGTTGATGTTCATCTTATATCCTCCTTTCAAGACACTGTACATTCCGTTCAACTGCTCTTCCAGGTCCTTTGCTGTCTCTGACAGAATTACAATGTCATCGGCGAACCTCAGAGTTTTATTTCTTCTCCATGGATTTTAATTCCTACTCCGAAATTTTCGTTTCCTTTACTGCTTGCTCAATATACAGATCAAATAACATCGGGGATAGGCCACAACCCTGTCTCACTCCCTTCCCAACCACTGCTTCCCTTTCATGCTCCTGGACTCTTATAACTGCCATCTGGTTTCTGTACAAATTGTAAATAGCCTTTCGCTCCCTGTACTTTACCCCTGCCACCTTCAGGATTTGAAAGAGAGTATTCCAGCCAACATTGTCAAAAGCTTTCTCTAAGTCTACAAATGCTAGAAACGTAGGTTTGCCTTTCCTTAATCTATCTTCTAAGATAAGACGGTGGTCAGTACTGCCTCACGTGTTCCAACATTTCTACGGAATCCAAACTGATCATTCCCGAGGTCGGCTTCTACCAGTCTTTCCATTCGTCTGTAAAGAATTCGTGTCAGTATTTTGCAGCTATGACTTATTAAACTGATAGTTCGGTAATTTTCACATCTTTCAACACCTGCTTTCTTTTGGATTGAATTTTTATATTCTTCTTGTAGGCTGACGGTATTTCGCCTGTCTCATACATCTTGCTCACCAGATGATAGAGTTTTGTCAAGGCTGGCTCTCCCAAGGCTGTCAGTAGTTCTAATGGAATATTGTCGACTCCCGGGGCCTTGTTTCGACTTAGGTCTTTCAGTGCTCTGTCAAACTCTTCACGCAGTATCATATCTCCCATTTCATCTACATCTACATCCTCTTCCATTTCCATAACATTGTCCTCAAGTACATCGCCCTTATATAGACCCTCTATATACACCTTCCACCTTTCTGCTTTCCCTTCTTTGCTTAGAACTGGTTTTCCATCTGAGCTCTTGATATTCATACAAGTGGTTCTCTTTTCTCCAAAAGTCTCTTTAATTTTCCCGTAGGCAGTATCTGTCTTACCCCTAGTGAGATATGCCTCTACATCCTTACATTTGTCTGCTAGCCATCCCAGCTTAGCTATTTTGCACTTCCTGTTGATCTCATTTTTGAGACGTTTATATTCCTTTTCGCCTGCTTCATTTAGTTCATTTTTATACTTCCTCCTTTCATTAATGAAAATCAGTATATCTTCTGTTAACGAAGGATTTCTATTAGCCCTCGTCTTTTTACCTACTTGATCCTCTGCTGCCTTCACTATTTCATCCCTGTTCATATCCTTCCGCATTTAGCATTTCCTTAAGCACGACAAGTGAACCACACCCTAACCACAAGAAACATCCCCATTCCGTAACACGACCTCCTCCGTACTTCACTGCTGGCACCACACATGATGACAGGTAACGTTCTCCAGGCGTTCGTGAAACCCAAACCCATCCATTGGATTGTCACAGGTATAAATTTAGTCATCACTAAAAATCGCTCGCTTCCAGTCATCCACTGTCCAGTCCCGTCACTCTTTACGCCAACTCAAGTGTCGCTTACCACTGACTACAGAAACATGTGGGTGCTGCCTGACAACTGTACCACATAGCCATTGTCCTAGCTGGACTGCTGACAGCACTTTGGAACTGACGAGTGATTCCTTCCGGTGTTATTTCATGCGATATTTCACAACCACCATCCGTTATGCTCGTCGATGACTGTTCGTCAGAACATGAGGTCTACCTGGTCTCGGTTAATCTGTGGTTGTTTCTTTGTGTTTTCACTTCGCAAGCACATCCCACCAGTCGACCCGGGCAGCTGCAGAGGAGCTGAAATGTCTCTGATGGACTTGTTACCCCGGTGACATCCAGTGACTAGTCCAAGTCTGAAGTCACTGACCTCTCCCGACGGACTCATTCTTCTCTTACTGCTTCTCTGCTGACAACACAATACTTGCCACCTCCTTTAGACTGGTGGGTCTATCAGTCGTGGCATCTTGCGGTCGATTCAGCATTACGTAGGGGTGTCCGGACAGTTTTGTTCAGACAGTATATATTTGTATTATAGATGGCAATCTAGAAACATGTGACGTAACGGGAGTCGAAACCGGGCGCCTGCGTTTGGAGGGCGTTGTTCTATCAGTAGCAAGCCTCAGTTTTAGGTTGTCGCAGGCACTGTCGGCACACTAGATTCGAGTCACTGGCCGGCACACAGTTATACTTACCATGGATATACACTCTCAAAGAGAAGCAGCTTTCGGCAAATTTTCAGCTTTGTCTTCCTGGCACTTCTTAAGCTCGGTCACAGTATTTCCCTAGTATGAGAGCTGTTGTAAGTTGCCATTACGACAGAGAAAAATTTATATGCAGCAGCAATATTTGATCTATAAAGCTTTTAGTATGCAATAAATCTAAATAAAAAATATATAAATGAAAAAAGTACAATGTTGTGGGTATTGTGCAGTGTAGTGTAGGGCATCTACAATTTTGGGCTTTTCATGTATAAAAATCAAGTTCTTCTGTCATACAGCGACGGAACCACACACTGCCATAGAAATAAAGTTGCTTCGTTAACAAGAATGAGAGAGCAGGAGAGATGTGCTTGGATTAAAAAGGATGTAACGCAAGATTAGTCTTCGTCCTCTCCTGTTAATTTGTACATGGAAGAAACAACGGGGGAAATAAAAGTAAATATCAAGAGTGGAACCAGAAATTATGGTGAAAGGATACCAATGACAAGATTCGCTGATGATACTGCTATACTCAGTGAAATGAGGAAGAATGACATCATCCGTTGAGCCGGATGAATTGCCTAACGTGCACAGAATATGAATTGAAAGTTAACGAAAGAAACATGAAAGTAATTAGGAGTAGCAGAAACGAGATTAGCGACAAACTTCGCTTGCAAGTTGAAGACAGTATAGAAGACGAAGGAATTCTGCCGGCTTGTAAGCAAAACATCTGTTAATGGAGGAAAGGGAAAGGATGTCAGGAGTAAACTAGCTCAAGAAAGAAAATACATATATCAAACGTACTCCTTAATTTGCGGAAGAAATGGCTTGAGCGTACGTCTGGAATACAGCTCTGAAAGGAATTGTGTCATTAACTGTGAGGAAACCGGTTGAAAAAAGAGAATTGAAGCGTTGAAGATTGCATGCTACTGAAGCAGGATGAATAAAAAGTGGACTGATAAAATAAGACACGTATATACTCTTCGCAGAACCTAAGAGAAAGTGAAAATTGGAAACTCATTGACTAGAAGTAGCGACACGATGAAAGTACTTGTATTAATCGCACAGGGAATTATTTCCATCGTACTAGAAATATTTGTAGACGGCTAAGACTGTAGGGGAAGACAGAGATTGGAAAGTCTCCAACAAATAATGTATGACTTGTGTGTAACTCTTTGATGTGAAGAGATTGGCACGTGTAATATAATAAAAGATATATACAATAAATGTTTAGATATATGGAAATAATGAGATTAATTTTTCGGCGCTCGGACAAGCACAATAAGATGGGCGGTGTGTAACTCTTTGATGTGAAGAGATTGGCACGTGTAATATAATAAAAGATATATACAATAAATGTTTAGATATATGGAAATAATGAGATTAATTTTTCGGCGCTCGGACAAGCACAATAAGATGGGCTATGCCTGTAAATGGTTTCATATTAGTTCATATTAGTTCTGCATGGACGAAGTAGTCTTTCCCTTGCTGTAGATTAATGCTTCCCAATTAATAATACTACGTCCTATAGCCGTATTCACCTACCAAAATCTTGACCGTGTCCATATTCCTTTGGTGATCGTATCTTCGCATTAGCTCCGAAGTACACAGGTGCTTTTCTTGAATTCTTCTACATTACAGTACTACTTGGAATAATAACTCAATTTTTCACTAACGAAATACGAATGTATTATTTCTTCTACACACAAAAAAATACAGATTTTTTTACTTATTCTCTCAACCCACAATGGCTACCGGTGATTACGCTCTAAAATAACGTGCGTCTACCTTCGTTCATTAGTAGAGAGCAAGGCCTTCCTCTTACCGAAGAACAGGAAAAAATCTATGTTTTTTTAACATCTGAAAATCAAAAATACATGACAGTAGGCAAAGGGTCTACGCTGGGCTACCGCTTCACCTTTCCTCTTTGCCTTTAAAGGAAACGAAAACATAAAAGCAAGAAATGCAAAAGGTACATCACACACAGACAAGTAATTCTGGCAGGGCGAAATAAACCAAACAGAAAAAAAGGTTATCAGATACTTCTATTCACTTTAATGACAGTATGATGAATATTGCACGTGATGCAGTTCGGACAACCATACAGAGATAGGGATCACACACTTGAGGACTGCGGTGGCCGACGTGATGAGCAGAGACGCCGTCTGTGGCGCGGAAGCCATCGCTGTTACATTTTTAAGCGGCGTCTGCTACTTTCTGTTTAACGGCGGCCATAAAGTGGCACAAGTAGCGGTTCAGCTGCGATTTCTGCGCTCAGGTGCTTCCTTATTTATGACCAATCCGCAGGCCTTGTCAGTATCTGTCTTTGTATGGACAGTGTGGAAGAATACGCTGTGTCTCTTTCTTTTTCCTGAATGGGAAGGAAGGGGATGGAGGCCGAGAAGAGAGAGGAAGAGGAGAGGGTGCTGCTGAATTTCAAGTCACTTCTATATCACTTTGACAAGAATGAACAAAAAAATCAAATAAGACCTTACTGTACGAACTATAGTGGCGTCCGTCTGAACTGACAAACAAAAACCCGTATCACAATGCTCGGTGAGAAATCCAATCACTTTGCGTTGAATCCAAATCCAGTGTCTTATCAGTAGTTATGGTGTCTTCGGTAGAGTCGCGTTTTCCTTATGCTTATTAATACAAAACGTGCCACATCATTGTATTACCGAGAACGTATTTCAAAAAATCAAAGCAACCTTCGGTGAAGTTAAAAGCGAAGGCGATAACACTAAAAGTGCAACGGGAGCTCCATTGTTAAATGCAGAGGAGAAGGCGGAAAGAACACACTGAAGGACTCTGCGAGGGGGAAGACTTGTCTGATGACGTGATAGAGGAAGAAACAGGAGCCGACAGCGAAGAGATGGGGGATTCAGTATTGAAATGAGAGTTTAAAAGAACTTTGGACGACTTAAGAGCAAGTAAGGCAGAAGGGATAGATAACATTGCATCGTAATTTCTAAAATCATTGAGGGAAATGGCAACAAAACGACCATTCGCATTGTGTGTATGACCTATGAGACAGGCGATATACCATCAGACTTTCTCAAAAAACATCATCCACACAATTCCAAGAGTACAGGAGCCTACAAGTGTGAGAATTATCGCACAGTCAGCTTAACAGCTGAAGCATCCAAGCTGCTGACAAAAAATGAATTACAGAAGTATGGGAAAGGAAACTATTATATGACGATCAATTCGGCTTTAGGAAAGGTAAAGGCACCAGAGGGGCAGTTCTGAAAAAAAATGGTTCAAATGGCTCTGAGCACTATGGTACTTAACATCTGAGGTCATCAGTGCCCTAGAACTTAAAACTACCTAAACCTAACTAACCTAAGGACATCACACACATCCATGCCCGAGGCAGGATTCGAACCTGCGAACTAGCGGTCCCGTGGTTCCATACTGAACCGCTTAGAACCGCTCGGCCAGGCAGTTCTGACTTGGCGCTTGGTTATGGAAGCAAGACTAAAGAAAAACCAAGATACGTTCATAGGATTTGTCTACCTGGATAAAGCGTTCAACATATTCGAAATTCTGAGGAAAACAGGGGCAAGCTATAGAGAAAGACGGATAATCTATAACATGTACAAGATCCAAGACGGATCAATAACAGTGGAAGATCAAGAACTAAGTGCTCGAATTAAAAGACAGAGACGTAGTCTTTCACCACACGGTTCTGTCTATACATCAAATGGCTCTAAGCACTATGGGACTTAACGTCTGAGGTCATCAGTCCCCTAGAACTTAGAACTACTTAAACCTAACTAGCCTAAGGACATCATACACATCCATGCCCGAGGCAGGATTCGAACTTGCGACCATAGCAACAGCGCGGTTCCGGACTGAAGCGCCTAGAACCGCTCGACTACTACGGCCGCCCTGTCTATACATCGAAGAAGGAATGACGGAAATGAAAATAGCGAGTAACTCAGTATAAGAATTGGGGACCACGAAGTATACGAAGTTAAGGATTTCTGATACTTAGGCAGCAACATAACCCATGATGAATGGAGCAAGGAGGATACAAAAAGTTGACTCGCACTGGCAAAAAGGGCGTTTCAGGCCATGAGAAGTCTACTAGTATCAAACAGGACATTATATGAGAATGTACGTTTGGCACACAGCATTGTGTATTAGTGAAACATGGACAGTGGGAAAACTGGAACAGAAGAGGATTAAAGAATATGAGCTGTGGTACTACAGAAGACTGCTGAAAATTAGATGAATTGATAAAATAGGGAATGAAAAGAATCTCCGCAGAATCGGCGAGGTAAGGAATATATGAAAAAGACTGCCAAGAAGAAGGTACAGGATAACAGGACATCTGTTAAAACATCACGGAATAACTTCCATGGTACTAGGGGTGTGGACGGTAAAACCTGTAGAGGAAGACAGATATTGGAATACATCCAGTGTATAATTGAGGACGTAGGTTGCAATTGCTACTCTGCGATGTATAGATTGGTACAGAATACGCGACGGGCCGCATCAAATCAATTAGAAGACTGATGATTCAAAATAAAAAGACATACAGGAGCATCAAAGATACTGTGTACAAGGGATCTCTCCTAAACTGGGTACCTCAAATACATGTAACTCATCATACAGGAATCAAAATGTCGAACACGATAGAATGCAATGCAACAAGTATTTTTACTTTCAACTGGACTCCATTTTTCAAGGCTATTTAAACTAATTTTACAACATTCTGGAGCTTTCGAAAATGGAGTATATTGACAAGACAGTCACTGAATGTTTCTTTGAACACTTTTGCAGTTATTGGCAGGAAATATGCTGCATATAACAACATGAAGGGTGCAGTTACCCCTCCCCTGATCCTACACACAGTGACTAACAAGGTCGATACAGCCGTGCACCTTCAGTCTTTAATTCCACATTTAGAATATTGCCTTTTTTGTTGCTTATAGGATCTAAACGTATAATCATCATATCATTAACTCTTTCCTTGGAAAACCAAAGGAGTTCAATGTTAAAACAGGAATTCTGTTACAGTGTCTTTTTGGAGCGTTAAGAGTACAGCAAATTTCTCACCGCTTCGCTTACCTGTCACATATAGCGTTCTTTATTTCAGTATATTGAATTATTAATAAAAAGATGTGGTTATACTGGTACTGGGTTCAGATGGTTCAAATGGCTCTGATCACTATGGGACTTAACCTGGTACTGGGACCAGTGATTAAGTAGGGAGTAGAAGCTTATACACAATTTTGTCGCGTCATAACCGGACCTCATCGCTTCGCATATAGTTCCTGATAATCCAGGGCTTGTCATTTCATATCAGAAATACACGAAGCAAGAGAAATCGTGAAAGCGCTCGCTGCTCAGCTTCGTTCTCCATATTTGAAATTTAATCTCGTCCACGATGAGGTTGCTTGGTATTAGAGGTATCACCTGATTTCCAGTAAACACATTTTAAACATAAATTTATTCTGTATTTTGAGCTTCTGCATGGAACCTTTCATTTTCATTTTTAATTTTGGTAGATCATTTGGGGTTCTACTTTGTTCTCGTGCCAGTATGACATGTTCGCGGTACTTTCTTTTCCGCTCAACAGCAAATTAACGTTTCCCATTACAGATCTACTAAAGAGAATCCCTACACTGAGCTTGTTCGCCCTCTGCCAGAGTACTGCTGTGCTGTAAGGAGTCCTTACCACATTGGATTGACGGAAGACATCGAAAAAGTTCAAAGAAGGACAGCTCGTTTTATATTTTCGCGAAGTAGGGGAGAGAGTGTCACCGATACGATAAGCAAGTTCGACTGACAATGAGCAAAACGAGGCGTTTTTCATTGGAGCGAGATCTCTTCACGAAATTTCAATCCCCAACTTCCTCCTCTGAATGTGAAAATATCTGATTGTCGCATACCTACACAGGGAGAAATGACGATCACGGTAAAATGAAAGTAATCGGAGCTAGTACTGAACGCTTTCAGTGTTGATTTTTCCCACGCGCTGGTAGAGAGTGGAACGGCAGAGAAATAGTCTGAAGGTGGTTCGAAAAACCCTCTGCCAGGCACTTAAGTGTGAAATGCAGAGTAGGTAAGGTAAGCCGACCCTCCATTTCTAGCCCTGTGTTTACGCAGTAATAATGTTTCATATTAATAAAAGAATTTGTTTCATTTGCTGTTTTTAGGCATGCCTCTTCAGACGATGAAAATGGTGTTTATCGGCGGTCGGTGTACCGCTGTCACAGCGCCCAATTACATAATGTTCTGCTGATTAACGAAAATTTCGTCCTTTTCATCGCTTACCTTCTTTCTAATGCTGCTTGTAAACTATGTTTGTTCCTCCTCCAGTTTGTCCTCTTTATCCTGTCCCGCACAGCTCTTAAGCTGTCGCAGTGAATGTTACATCACATTAACACAGAGCACGTGATCGAACAACCATTCCTCTCAGATGAGTAGCAGTTTCGCGTGAAGCGATGTTCCTATGTTCTTCCGTTCTCTGCCTCATCAGATGCGTATTGATACGCCTCAGCACAGTATAATTGTATTCCATTAGGAGAAAGCCGCAAGGGATTAGCCGAGCGGCCTAATACTAGCATTCTGTTTACTGCCACTAATATATTTTATCACTGCCCAAGCGGATGTTTTCACCTCAGCGTCCGCAGTAGAGCATAAGAATAACATACAGGCGCCCGTGGTTGTCATATTTCCTGTTACCTTCGCGATACGCGTGTCGTATTATTCGCAGGAGTCTGCTCTGCATAAAGTGCTCCCAAGAGTCTGTTTAGAGTATCCGGAAATACTGCTACAGTATCGTAATGACTTTCTAATCTGTTTTTTTTTTCTGGGTTCTGCCTTCTCGTATAAGAATACTTGCAGCTGGTTGAGGGGAAAAGGCCACAAACAACTTACCAGTTCCTCTTACTCGCAGAGCATGCTGCAGATGGAAAGGCAAATACACCCTAAGACAAAAAAAAAAGACGCAACTCGAAGGAATTATCAGAATGGGACGGAAATCGGTAGATGTGATGCACATGTGCAGACTAACAAATGATTACAGTTTCAAAAAACTGGATGATTTATTCAAGCGAAAGAGCTTCACAAATTGAGCAAGTCAATAACACATCGGTCCATCTCTGGCCCTTACGCAAGCGGTTATTCGGCTAGGCATAAGTTGATTGAGTTTTTGGATGTCCTCCTGAGGGATATCTAAAATTCTGGGGTGTGGGCGGGGAGGGAGGGTACTGTTACGGTGTAGGGACGTTTTCCGTGTTTGGGGGGGGGGGGTGGTCTCCCTATTGTGCTTAATAAAACGATAAGTGCGGAAGTATTGGACAAATTTTACGGTGGAGGGGCAGTTCAGAGACGATGGTTGCTTGTATCAGCGTGACAATGCTGCATGTTATATAGCAACGTTTTGAGAGAATGGTTTTCGGACAATAAATGGAATGGCTTGTCTGGAGTCCCGACTGAACCCAAATTGAACACCTTTGTGGTGCTTTATAAAGTCGACTCTCTAAATTTGCATCTACATCAATGCTCCGCAAGCCACATGACGGTGTGGCGGAGGGTACTTCTGCTAACACTAACTGATCCGTCCTTCCCTGTTCCATTAGCGAATGGCGAGTGGGAAGAATAATTGTCGGTAAGCCTCTGTATTAGCTCAGACTCTTCGAATTTTCTGGTCGTGGTCATTTCGCAAGATGTATGTGGCAGGAACTGATATGTTGTCAGACTCTTCCTGGAAAGTACTCTCTCGAAATTTCAATAGTAAACCTCTCCGTGTTGCACAACGCCTCTCTTGTCGCGTCTACATCTACATCTACATCTACATCTACGTGATTACTCTGCCATTCACAATAAAGTGCCTAGCAGAGGGTTGAATGAACCACCTTCAAGCTGTCTCTCTACCGTTCCACTTAAATTTTTCTGTGCAAGCCCTGATTCCTCTTATTTTATCGTGATGATCATTTCTCCCTATGTAGGTGGGTGCCAACAGAATGTTTTCGCAATCGGAGGAGAAAACTGGTGATTAAAATTTCATGAGAAGATCCCGTCGCAACGAAAAACGCCTTTGTTTTAATGATTGCCACTCCATTTCACGTACCATGTCTGTGACACTATCTCCCCTATTTCGCAATAATACAAAACGAGCTGCCCTTCTCTGTACTTTTTCGATGTCATCCGTCAGTCCCACCTGATGCGGATCCCAGACCGCACAGCAGTACTCCAGAATAGGACGGACAAGCGTGGTGTAAGTAGTCTCTTTAGTAGACCTGTTGCACCTTCTAAGTGTTCTTCCAATGAATCGCAGTCTTTGGTTTGCGCTACTCACAATATTATCTATGTGATCGTTCCAATTAAGGTTGTTTGTTATTGTAATCCCTAAGTATTTAGTTGAATTTACAGCCTTCAGATTTGTGTGACTTATCGTGTAATCGAAATTTAGCGGATTTCTTTTAGTACTCATGTGACTATCTTCACACTTTTCCTTATTCAGGGTCAATTGCCACTTTTCGCACCATACAGATATCTTATCTAAATCATTTTGCAAGTCGTTTTGATCATCTGATGACTTTACAGGACGGTAAATGACAGCATCATCTGCAAACTAAGACGGCTACTCAGATTGTCTCCTATGTCGTTAATATAGATGAGGAACAATGGAGTCTGTTGAACATCTCTGTACCACCTTCACGCCGACTAAACGATCCCGTGACCAAACGCGCCGCTCTTCGTTCAATCCTCTATCTCTTCTATCAGCCCTACCTGATAAGGATGAACAATACTCAAGAATCGGTCGAAAAAGCGCCTTTTAAGCCACTTCTTTTGTGGATGACTTACATTTCCTTATGATACTTCCTGTGACTCTGAGATGTGGCTCCTAGATATTTCATGGTAGAGTGTAGTTTTACAATAGACGATTTCTTTTGCTATAGTATGCGCACAATGTTACATTTATTGACGTTCGGGATCAACTGCTAGAGACTGCACCATTCACCAATCCTCTGCAGGTCATTGTGCAAATGGATATTGTCTTTGCTCAAGGCACCAGGCCCAACATTATTATGTCCTGTGATTTCGGCTCTTGAGAAAGAATGGGCTGCCATTCCTCCACAGACAAATAGACACCTTATTAAAAGTGTCTCCAGCATTGTTGAAGTTGCTACAAAGGCGAAGTGTGGACACACCCCATATTAATGCCCATTAACAGCTGTCCGGGTACTTTTGATCTGATAATGTATATACTGGAAAAGATTGCAGTCTCACTTCAGAAATACTTTCCCCTCAGAAATACTTTCCCAACGTGACGCGGCCACCTGGTTTAGTGTGTCGGGTGGAGACTTGATAGGTGTTGGCGGCCGGCGTTCGCGTGGGCTCGCGGGGCTATTCCCGTCGCCCTGTGGCGCGGCCCGTGGATTCCAGCGCAGCCACCCGAGCCGCTGGAGGACGCCACCTCGTGACGTCACGGCTGAGCGTTCCTCCGCGCCACGCCGCGCGGCCGCATATAGAGCCGGGTGACGGGGTGACTCAGCACGGGACACTTGCCGGCTGCCGGCTGCCAGCTGCTCCACACGTACCGGCCGCTGCACGTCGCTCCCCAGCGGTCGTCACCCGCTCGCCAGTGCCTCTTCATTCTAGATGTGCTGCTGATACCTTCACCCTTGTCACCTAAAAAATAGCTCCGTGAGCATCCCTAGGTAATGTTGCTGAACCGTTGTATAGTGGACAAGGTCGGAAACTTCATAACGTAACACACAAATGATGCTGTTATACAGGATGTTACAAAAAGGTACGGCCAAACTTTCAGGAAACATTCCTCACACACAAATAAAGAAAAGATGTTATGTGGACATGTGTCCGGAAACGCTTAATTTCCATGTTAGAGCTCATTTTAGTTTCGTCATTCCAACGTGATCAAATTGTAAATTTTCACGATCAACATGTGTGGGCTGACGAGAATCCGCACGCAACTGTGCAATCACGTCATCAACAGATTTTCTGTGAACGTTTGGCTGGCTCTGAGCACTAGGCGACTTAACATCTGAGGTCATCAGTCGCCTAGAACTTAGAACTAATTAAACCTAACTAACCTAAGGACATCACACACATCCATGCCCGGGGCAGGATTCGAACCTGCGACCGTAGCGGTCGCTCGGTTCCAGACTGTAGCGCCTAGAACCGCACGGCCACTCCGGCCGGCTGTGAACGTTTGGGCAGGCATTGTTGGTGATGTCTTGATTGGGCCCCATGTTCTTCCACCTACGATCAATGGAGCACGTTATCATGATTTCATACAGGATACTCTACCTGTGCTGCTAGAACATGTGCCTTTACAAGTACAACATGTGGACCATGCACGATGGAGTTCCTGCACATTTCAGTCGAAGCGTTCGTACGCTTCTCAACAACAGATTCGGTGACCGATGGATTGGTAGAGGCGGACCAATTCCATGGCCTCCACGCTCTCCTGACCTCAACCCAACCCTCTTGGCTTTCATTTATGGGGGCATTTGAAAGCTCTTGTCTACGCAACCCCGGTACCAAATGTAGAGACTCTTCGTGCTCGTATTGTGGACGGCTATGATACAATACGCCATTCTCCAGGGCTGCATCAGCGCATCAGGGATTCCATGCGACGGAGGGTGGATGCATGTATCCTCGCTAACGGAGGACATTTTGAACATTTCCTGTAACAAAGTGTTTGAAGTCACGCTGGTACGTTCTGTTGCTGTGTGTTTCCATTCCATGATTAATGTGATATGAAGAGAAGTAATAAAATGAGCTCTAACATGGAAAGTAAGCGTTTCCGGACGCATGTCCACATAACATATTTTCTTTCTTTGTGTGTGAGGAATATTTCCCGAAAGTTTGGCCGTACCTTTCTGTAACACCCTGTATACAGGGTGATTCCGTGATGATCTCACAAACTTTCACGGATGATACAGAAAGGTAAATGTATTAATCTGAGGAAACGACCGCGTCGAAAGTTACAAGCTAAATCGTTCTGGTTCCTCTGTCACTCGACCTCTTCTACGGCAAGTTCTTTCCTTTCTGTGTACTGGTAGGAGGTAGTATGGACCAAACCAAGGAAAGAAGTCCAGTAAACATGTGCTCTAAAATTCATACCTTAAGAGCCATGAGTATTTCTGGTATGTATTTTAGAGCATTTATCTACTGAACATTTTTTTCTCCTCCTCCCAAAATGTGGTAAGCAAAGAACTTACAGAAGAACAGATGCACTATAAGAGATATTAGAACAATTTTCACTTGCAACTTTCGACTCTGTCGTTTCCAGTGCAGGGTCCTTTGCGTCGTATTGATAGATGTATGCCGCTGCATAATCCGAGTCACTCTGTATGGAGTAGTCGTATCTGGGAGTACGCGTGGGGAGCAATTTCAAGTGCACCTACGACATAAAGCTAATCGTATGAAAGCAAGACAGACATTCGCTGGAAGAATCCTCAGCAAGTATAGTCCACTTGTCAAAGAGGTACCGTACAAAGTCTTGTTCGACCGTTATCTGAGCACTGCTGTTCCGTGTGCCTTACGAGGTAGGATTTATAAATAGAGAAGATCCGAAGAAGAATGCTCTTCGTCACGGGTTCGTTTAGTATCCTCGAAAGCGTTGAGCGCATTCTGAACAAGCGGCAAGCGCTACAAGAGAGGAATTTAGCAAAAAATGGCTCTGAGCACTATGGGACTCAACTGCTGAGGTCATTAGTCCCCTAGAACTTAGAACTAGTTAAACCTAACTAACCTAAGGACATCACAAACATCCATGCCCGAGGCAGGATTCGAACCTGCGACCGTAGTGGTCTTGCGATTCCAGACTGCAGCGCCTTTAACCGCACGGCCACTTCGGCCGGCAGGAATTTAGCACCAAGGTTAAAGTTCCGAAAGCGTAGGCTCGTAGAAGAGTCAGCCAACATTTTGAATCCTCCTACGTGTACTTCCCGAATATTCCACCAAGGTAAAATTGGAGAAATTCGAGCTTACGTGGAGTCGATGTTCACCCATACCATTCGCGACTTGGACTTGCCGCGCTCGCCGATGGTAACCAATTAAAAGACTGCAGGAGACAGAAATATTCATTCCGGAAGCAGGGCGCAGGTGTGTTGGGATTCACAGCTGATAGCCAGACTAATACCAAGCTATATTCTTTGCAAATAAGAGATCGGTTACTGTCGATGGTGATGCTGCAGTGTAGACCGTAGACTTTCCCAGTGCGATTCACGTTCACGCTGGTGAGGCCAGAGCAACCATTGCGTCCAAACTATACAAAGAAAGGGTCTTTTGTAAATCAAGACAGAGAATAACATCTGTGCAATTAAAAATTGAATAGCCACAATCACGGGTTGATTAGATGCATATTGTCATGAGCTCGTGGCTTGTGGTTAGCGTTGTTGGCTCTCGAGCACAGGGCCATGGGTTTGAGTCCCGGCCTCGTCGGGGATTTTCTCTACTCAGGACTAGGTGTGTGTGTTGTGCTCAACATCATTTCATCAGCATCGATGCACAAGTCTCCGATGTAGCGTCGAATAAAAAAAACAACCCAGAAGGGAGTTCCCGGCCAATAATGCCATAGGCACATTTCATTTTTCCATGAGTATTAAGCAAGTACATAAACTTAATATGCAAATCTCTGCTAGTAAATCATTTATGTACGAAGTCCTGAAACCACAATATGTTATGGAAGGATCGGACTATAGACAGTGATATCAGAATAATTATAAATCACTTTTATTAAATATTCTATTATGGCGGTCGCCCTCAGGAAAAGCCGTTTCCGTTCAAATTTTTTGATGGTCGATGTGTTCGGGGCAGAGACATTAATCTCCATGTCTTTAGACTGACGTCACAAGGTGAGGGGAACACTAGAGCGTAGAGTTCTGTCCATAAAGTAGTAAAAGGGTCTGGTCAGTGCAAGTGTCCTGCAAGGCTGGCAACGCGCACTTCGTTTTTAGCCATGAAAACGTGTTACTCAATTCACAAAATTGCTGGAGAACCTCGCTCCGCCTCACTCACTCAATTAACTCTCACTCATTGCGTCTAATTAGTCGCATTCGTTTTCGTTCGTTTACCGTGGCGTTTTCGTTCTTTGTCATCGTGTCCAACTGCCTGCCGCCACGCTACGTAGCAGCACGCGCTGACCTTCATTGCCTTGGAGTCGGACTTTCAAGAGCCCATGTGTACTATTAATGCCGTCTCCTCGATATAATATAACGTTGACAGACTTCAGAGTAAACACCACACATGCCCAGAGTCGACGCTACGACTTGCCGCCCAGCTTCTTGCTGTCTATAAGCTGGAAAGTACTATGATCTACGACCCTCCCCCCCCCCCCTTGCAACAAATCTCTGGAACTCTCGTGGCTAGTTATCAACTTCCATTGTATCTGTGTATAGTTTTCCCCCGACAGTACGGCTGAAATTCAAACATTTTTCATTGTTTCGTACACAAGGGTGGTAGTTAGCTGGTCTGTTGCCATCTCATAGCTAAGGGCTGGGATAAGCGAACTTCTCTGTGCCTTTAATACGTGTTCTGTTCAAATAATGTCCCGTGTGTACCAGGGATACTTCCACCAACAATCCGACATTGTGGACTGGCTACATCAACCTTCATTCGTATTGAAAAAAATAACCAGATCACGTTAAAATTCTTCTAACTGTTTGTTGACCGGGATGTCTGTCCCTCTTGTCCCAGTATATGCAAACAGTAAGTTTCCACAGAAATCCCTACGATAATGCTCCTTGTGCACCATGGGTGTTTCCACTAAAAGTCCGGCATTTTGGAATAGCTACCTCAACTTTCATTCGTATTGAAATGAATCACCAAATTACATTAAAATGCTGTTGTTTGTTGTCTGTGGTGACTGTCCCACTTGTCCCAGTACATGCATATCTGTATATCAAGTTCCCGCAATAACACCTGCAATAATTTCTCGTGTATACCCAGAGTATTTCCACTAACTATCGGGCATTGTAGATTTGCTTCCTCAACCCTCTCTAACGCGCTGCAGTCATGGACTGTGCGGCTGGTCCCGACGGAGGTTCGAGTCCTCCCTCGGGCATGGGTGTGTGTGTTTGTCCTTAGGATAACTTAGGTTAAGTAGTGTGTAAGCTTAGGGACTGATGACCTTATTAGTTAAGTCCCGTAAGATTTGACACACATTTTGACCTCAACCATCATTTTTATTGAAAATTATAACTAAATTTACGTTAAAATTCTACAAACGGTCTGTTGTCTGGGGTGACGGTACCACCTGTTTCAGTATATGCACACAGCAAGTTTTCACAGAAACACTAGCAGTAAGATAATAAGTCCAACGGTACGACAGTCGTGCTAGGAGAATATGGAAGTACGAAATTACTAATCTGAGACAAGGGAATGAAGCGACAGTTAGGGAAAGACTACAGCCTGGATTTACAGTACATTAAATGAGGAAGTTGCTCTCAGCAGTTCCTTCATTTTGCTCGAAAAAAGCAGATTTTGCCCATCGTATTTGGTTTCATCCTCTCTCTTCATTTAATATTCATAATAATCTGAAGCAAAACGAAATCACTGCTACACAAGACGAACACTTATCACCGTAGTCCGCAATATGCAGAAACTTACAAAAACAGAGCGTAAAGTTTGAGTTTGAACAAACGGCTGGGTCCTAGACAGAGTTCTCGCTTTCCGCATGATATTACGTTTTGTCCTTAATATTAAAAACAGCTACGAAAGTCATTACATCCCGTTAGGCGGCACGGACAATGGAAAGACTTTGCCAGCGGAGTAGGTAATTATTCTGTCTCTGCTGTGTGTTCACTCACGTACAGAAAAAACTGGCCCATTAACGCTATAGTTTGCGAGCGTAATGAGGTGCATGACTCGACGCGTTAAGACTTGGCCAGCAAACCCATTGCGGACCGCCGCAGCCGACAGCCAATTAAAGTGTGTTTTTCGCTAACACAAAGTTGTCGGGCATCGCTTGCCGAGCCAGCCGCCAAAAGCAAGCAAGCCGCCGTCACCACTCAGCCAGTACACATCAGCGGGCCAAGTAAAACGACGCCGAAAAGGCTTGTATACGCTTAACTACCAAGCCAGTCGAGATGATGCACATACGGGCCGAAATAAAAATATACAGACAGACTTTGATGGATTGTAGAGGGTATCATGAGGAACACACTGAGGACAGAAAACCTGGGAAAACACCCGAAACAGGACCCAAGCCTGAACTGTAACGCTGACACCTCTGTCATATATGCAGTCTTTACACTGCTGTTGTTACAGCCAGGGACACTTTGGACGTCTAACCTCCTGAATACTTTCAAGTCCATTCCGAAAAGTTCGGACTTCAGTCCGTCAGAGTTGGACGACTTTTCCTGATACCTACATCTTCATATATACTCCGGAAGTCACTACAGAGTGCGTGGTGGAGAGTACACCGTACCAGTATTATTGATATTGTCTCCTACGCCACTCTCGTATTGAGCAAAGGAAAAATGACTGTCTGTATGTCTCTGTACAGACCCTAACCTCTCACATCTTTTTATCAAGATCTCTTACTGAGAGATACGTTGGTAGCAGCATAATGGTTTCACAGTCTTCTTCGAATACAGGTCCTCTAAATTTTGGCATAGGGTCTCATGAAAAATACCTCATCTTTCTTTCTGGGACTACCATGTAAGTTCCCAGAGCATATCTGTTATACTTTTTCATGGGCTATACCGACTTGTTAACTTACTACCAGCGACTCGTTCGAGGTCTGTCGTAATACATAATTGATAACCACTACAAGAACTGAAACGGTATCCTAGATTTGGTCACAGTAGCATCTTGAGTACGATCCTCTTTGCAGATGCATTGAATTTTCCCAGAAACTTTCCAACAAATCTAAGTCTTCCACTCGCCTTCCCAAATGCTGACGTTTGTTTCTTCATTTGTGTGGCCATGTTGTCCGTAGTTGCTTTTCAATTTTTTAGGGTAATTTTGATCTGTCGTTGCAACTACAAAAATGAGAGTTTTTTTTCACCAGACGCGTTTCGCTTTATGGAGGTAAAGCTTCATCAGTGGTCTGTAATTAACTTAATTGCAGACCACTGATGATGTTTTACCTCAATAAAGCGAAACGCTTTTTAACCTATCAAAGACACAATTAATGGCTGGAGACGTATTTATCATAGAATCTACAGGGCTATAAAAATCATGTGTAATGATTCAACATTGATAGACTAGGAAAAACACCTAACGCCCATGAGACAGAAATCCAGTAGAGAGGTGGTTGCGGAGTTAGGATCTTTCAGGCGGTATTCATACATACTTGAGACGTACACACGTCATTTTACGAATACTATTGAATCTTTCTGATGCAAATAGTTATAGACGTCGGTATTAGGGACTGGGTAGAAGATACTAAATTACTAGCAAAATGGTAAATGCTGAAATCATGGTTCCATCAGAGCAGTGAGCTACTGACAAAAATTAAACCTTATTTTTTGCATCACATTTGGTCATTTTCAGCCTTGGAGGCCATTTAATTGATAAACTGCCAAATACATTATCTGTCACAATCCTACGATATATTTATCACTTTCAGTAACGCGGACGAACGGTGCACATTAGGCCGGCAATTTGGCGACGTTGACAATTATTGAAGATAAGTGGAAAATCGTCTGTCTACATATTTTTCATATTATTGAAGTAGCCATTATAGGACAATGGCATTCTGAATGGTTAATGACACATCACTGTAAGGAAGTGGGTAATCTCTTACACTCCTCTGCCAACTCTGAAATGTAATTTGACATTTTTGAAGCAGTGCACATTCGAGCTTCATGATGGACAATTAAATATCCTCAACGGTTCGCTAGCTCACTTATCGAATACATGTAGGACTTCTGCATAATCCTGTACGATCCTTGGATCATTACTATGTTATTATGAAACCTTAATATGAGTGTAAGAAACACAACGTTTTGATCATTTTAGCGCTGTTGCGAGAGCTTCGTCCTGCGGAGGCTACTAAAATCTTCAATAAAAGACAAATTTTATAAACAATGAAGGGCTGTTCACAACGCCACTTAAACAGACAACTGTACAAATGCAATTTTTTGTATCCATAGTACGACAAAATGACATAAGTGAACTCAACGCATCAGTATTTACTATAAACAACAATATACTTATACTTACTGCACTCATCGCTACCTTCAAAAAATTATTCATCGAGCGAACTAACACGGTCGTTATAGCTATATTTTGAATTTTAAAGAGTGGGGTTCAAATTTACATGCAGTAGTACTGCTTTTAACAAATCATTATTCAAATAAATTTCACTTCTAATGATTGCACTGTCGGCGAGACGTTGTTTTAATTTAATTTCATTTTCATGTGTTGCAAAGCTTTCGTGGTACTGTCTGACGCAAAGCACCTTATTGATAGCAATTCACAGTGTACCGATTAAAACAGAGAGAGATATCAGAGGTCGGGCATAGCAGAAACTAATTTACATCGAGATACTTCTCTACTGAATGCAAGAAGCGAGCCAGAAACAAGTTTTTTCACATAGATTTAAAAATGTCGTGTATCGGTCACATCGTTCGCATCTGCTGAATCTTGGTCGCTTTCCTTTAAATCATATTCTTGTTTCTGTGACACAGAAACTTTTAGGGATGGTGGAATATCACAAAAAATCTTTTTACTGATCAGCAAAAATACCTTTAAAACATGAGAAAGTTAATAGTGAATTCTGAAATATTACTGAATGCACGGTCAGGACAGCCAAGCTTTGAAGTTTTTACTTTTTGTTACTTTACTATTCATCTTTAGAAACAAATCTTTCCACCTAATGTTTTATTGTATTACCCTAAAGTGAGCACGTCCTGTGAAAACCTGAATATCAGTGTTTGTAGTTCACGAGCTGGACTACCACTGGAGAACATCGGCCAGCTTTCTTCTGGGCCACAAATGCACCTATGTTTATTTTTTATTTATTCGATCTTCCTTTTCCTAACGTTCCAGCAGTCGCCAGTGCTCCGAGGCAATGTGTTGATGTGGAAATACGGTTGTCTGAAACAGCACTTGGAACCTCAGCAGGACGTGTGATTGACCATCTCTCCTCTGGTAGAAGGAAACAAACAGGCAGGCCACGTGCCTCTGGGTGTTGCCTACCCGCCAGGCGCCCCAGAAAGCCACACCGTCTGGCAAGCTCCGCAGTCAGATTAACCACTTGCGGCTGTTTTACAGACGCGAGCGCATTGTCTGAGCGCAGCCTCACCGCAGTGAAAAGCTAGCGTGTGTGACGGGCAGGTTTGCTCCTCTCATCTGCAGCAACCTGCCTCTAAGTTTCGCAGTCACTACTTTATCTAGTTAACCTGCCACTGCGGCGCGTATACAAGCTATGCTACAAGAAGGCATGTAAACAAATTAAGATCAAGTTACAATATCTACAGCTCCATCCATATTAATAACTACGCGACTAACTGATTTAAAAAAGAGAGAATTAGGAATTAGTGTGTACTGAATTTTACAAAAAATCCACCGGAAATCTGATTTAAAACAAAAAATATGTATAGTATTTATTGATCTAAATGGTTCAAAATAGCTCTAAGCACTATGGGACTTAACATCTGAGGTCATAAGTCTCCTAGACTTAGAACTACTTAAATCTAACTAACCTGACATCACACACATCCATGCCCGAGGCAGGATTCGAACCTGTGACCGTAGCAGCAGCGCGGTTCCGGACTGAGGCGCCTAGAACCGCCCGGCCACAGAAGCCGGCTATTGTTCTAGGTCAGTTCAGTAAGTTACAGCGTTATTCATGAAATAAAATAAGAAATTACACTACGACTGACTTTATAACAAGAGCATGTAAAACCCAAATTATGTTTTGTTCCATTTGCAAGACTCGAAGTATTTACACCTATTTTTCTCAACAGATTGACATGTTAATTTCATTCATTTTACGGTGGAGTGACATTTTAAAAGCAATTGGAACTCATTCTTTCTTTCACATGGTGTTGAAGTGCAAGATATATTCAGAACGTTGGATTACCTCGTGATAAACCTCGTCTAAATACAATAATTACCATACGTGGAACATCCAAATAACCAGCTTGAATCACAAGCAGACTTAGCAAAAACTGAAAGTTTATATTATATACATGGTACTCGAAAACGAAGCAAGTAGTATGAACTGTATTTGAAGCATGCCTTACGTTTCTTCTTTTTTTTCCTTACGTGCAACCACTAACTTCAGTGCACTCTGGAAAGCTAACCTGCACTGGATTTATCTCCTGAAAAAGTAACATAAGGATTTTGAAGAGATTTTACAACTTACCGTTTGACTGATAAGAAACATTACTTCCTTAACAGATTAATGTCATGCAGATATATTAATAAAAATTATATTGATCTCTTTCAAAATTGCACATTTATATTTGTATATACGTTTCTACTCCCACTGTCGTGGCCAGCGTGAGATCTAGCAGGCGGATATGAGCATACGAGAACTATCAGTCAGTTGTCGCAGTCACTGTGAATATATTTCTGAAAGTAATACTAAGTTCTGTCTGTGACTTATCTCATAATGCAATTCTCGTAAATCCTTCCCGCAATAGGCGCCGTCTTTATTTCATCGGCTTCCTTTGGAATTTTCTTACTGTTTCAGCAGCGTTCTCGCATAGCTAAACAAACCAAGGACGGTCTTTGTAGATTATCTTTGGACAGTCTCTATCTCTCCTGATGGTCCATTATGGACAGGGAACATCGGCTGGTTAAGTAATTGTCAATGTCAATTAAATTCACCAACAGCCGTGTAAATTAAGATGTTATTTTATTTTATTTTGAAAGGTTCCAGTTTCAGCATTTTTGGATTTACGACATCCATAGATTTATGGCTCTACATGACATTTTCGTGTTTTTGTAGAGATGCATATGGGGCCTGAAGATGGCTTAATGAATTGCTGAAACTGGTAGCCTTCAAAATAAAATAAAATGACATCTTAAGTTACACGGCTGTTGGTGAATTTCAATGACACTGACAAAGTGTCTGTCTCTTGTGATAACTATCTCGTTTCTTCTACTCCACGTTGCGTTCACTGTTCTTTTGTGTACCCTCAACCGTAATTCTGTGCTGCTGAGACAGTTCACTCAACTGAACAGGTACTGTAATTCACTCTCACTCACTCAGGACAGCAATTTCGTCAGCGAATTTTATCATTCATATCTTTTGCCCCTGAATTTTAATTTCACTTCTGAAATTTTCTCTTATTTCCATCAACGCTTCTTCAGTGTAGAAGTTGGACAGTAGGGGAGAATGACTGCATCCTCACCTCACAATTTGTTTAGTTCTATCATTTTATGCTTGGTCTTCCATTCTTATTGTATCCTTTCGGTTCATATACATATCGTACATCGCCCATTTTCCCTGTAACTTGCACTTGTTTTCCTGAGACTCTTGAACATCTTACAGTGTTTCACGTTGCCGAACTCTTTTTGTGTGTCGACAGTCCTTATTAAAGTGTGTTGATTTTTCTTAAATCTTGCTTCCATTATCAACCGCACCATCAGAACTATTGTAATGTATCACACCTCTCCTGGGTGCGACAACCCTTTCCGTGTAGTTTTGTGGTTCCGTGTATTTTATTATCGATGATCAGGTGCTCACTGTAACAATTTTATCTCTGCCGCCGTGTCATTTCCTGTTGTCTCGTAAGAGGAGAGAGGCAAACCTGATTTGTCTCCTCCTGGTAATTGTGAAGCTAAGCGAACATACACAGAGGCGTGCTGACCTCTTTGTACCATACCAGTAAACCACTGACTGTTTAAAGCAGGCATGAGCAATCTTTTTGAGATGTGGATCCGGTTCACATACTTATTTAAGCTCGGGGGCCGGCTCATCACGTGAGGCGATAGCAGCGCTCTTAGAGGAAGAAGTCAAAAAAATAACGTCCATGACGTCAACATCTATGGAGTAACGCACCGATATGACTGACACTCGTTTCCTGACACGCCACGCCAACAAATTACGCCTCAAAACACGCGTTTTTGAGAATACGTTCATTTAATGTTTACATTTATTTACGCATCACCAACATTGTTTCTTTACTTACGCTATTTCACAATAGCTGTCTTAAAAACGTACGCAGACCCCACTGAAAGCAACAGCGAGCCCGATGTGGCCTGTAGGCCGCCGGTTGCGCACCTCTGGTTTAAGGACTCCAGCTCCCATAAATAGAACAACTTCAAAAATACTTTACAAACGAGTTAATGTGTTAAATATTTAACTTTGAATATGTCAACAAGAAAAAGTTTGAAATTATGCTCGAAGTTTGTTGGAAGTTGTTAACTTCTATCATTATGAAACACTGGGTGAATATAGTCTGTGTAATTTGCGATCGAAAAGCTAGGTTTTCACGCATTTCTATGTTTATGACCTCACATTTCCTGAACGATGTGTCGGACAATGATATAGGCTAATTCTGCAGGTAGTGTCTCTGGATACTGTGTGGAAACCTGTGTTGCGAATAGAGTCGGTAGTGAGGAAGCGATAAATTAAACCTCATGCGTGATGCTGACGTTTAACTGCGATGAACAACGAGCAAATAGTAAGCGATAAACATTTTTTTTCCTTTCATCATTTTGTGAGATGTGTCGGAGGAAAAAGGTTCCGTTTCAAGTTTCTAGGACGTCACAAAATGCTCTCATTCTCAGGTAATGAATGCTTGAAGTCCAGCATTTTCGCACCTTCAGTCACGCTGTCTCAAAACAAACACACGGTTTCTAACTGAATACTTGTCATGTTGTGTTATGCCTCTTAAGTTTTTAAATTTGGTCAATAATTACGAAATATTGAAAATAAAATTTGTTGCCCCGGCAAGCCTTTAGGTAGGCATCTTGCAACTTCAACCTGATTGGTAATGTAGATTTGCTACAATAAACAGTAAGTCACAAAATGCGTCGGTTTGAATACATTTCGTTATTTAAAACCTATATATAAAAGGCAGTGTCCTGATTTAATGACTGATTCATTATCGCTCATCCCATAGCGCTAAGGACAGGAACTTGAAATTTTGAGAAGGTGTGGATTACACTGTAGGCGTCATTTAAGAAGGGTTTTTCGAAACTCTAACCCTAAGGGGGACGAAAAATGTCGCTATTAAGGCAATTTTGAAGTTAGACCTGCCAAAATTGGTATTTGGTTTCTCGGTCAGAAATAAAGAAATACGTGTTTCAGCATTTTTGGGAATTTAATCCTATGGGGGTGAAATAGTGGGTGAAAGCTTTTTCTTGAAAATATATCGTTATTCAAGAACTACTAAAGTATTTTTAAAGCTACGTCTATGAAAACTGGTATTTGACTTCTCAGTTACAAATAAAAAAAATGCGTGTTTCAGTGTTTTTGGAAACTGAACCCCTAGGTGGGTGAAATAGGGGAAGATATTTTATTATGAAAGCATTTTTAAAGCTAAATCTATGAACATTTAAATTTGGCTTCTCAGTTAGAAATAAAAAATCCGTGTTTCACTACTTTTGGAAATTCAACCCCTATATGGTTGGAACGGGGGATGGAAGTTTTATTGGCAGTATTTCATTGTGTAAGCATTTTTGAAGTTAAATCTATGAAAATTTATATTTGGCTTCTCTGTTACAAATAAAACATACGCAGGTCACTGTTTTTGGTAATGCAGCCGCTCAGGGAGTGAAATAGGGGGTGAAACTTTTATGAAAATACTTCATTGGGAAACAATTTTTAAAGTTAAATCTTTGAAAATTGGTGTTTGGTTTCTCGGTTGGAGATAAAAAAATAGGTATTTCATTGTTTTTGGAAATTCAGCCCCTGATGGGGTGAAATGGAGTCGCGCTGACTCATCATCACCTAGCCCAAACCGCTAAGGATAAAAACTTGAAGTTTGGAGAGGGTCTGGTTCTTATACTGTAGGCATCGTTTAAGAAGGGATTGTCCGAAATTCCGCTCCTAAAGGGGGGGGGGGGGGGGAGGTGGGTAGTGAATGAAAGTCGTTTCGAAAGTATGTCACCATTAAGGGAATTTTGAAAGTAGAACTATGAAACCCGGGCTTTGGTTTCTCTGTCATAAAATAAAAAAAATACTTGTTCCATTGTTTTTGGAAATTCAACCACTAATGGGTTGAAATAGTGGGTGAAAGTTCTTATAATTGCTAAAGAACTACTAAAGAATTTTTAAGGCTACATCTGTGACAAATGGTATTTGACTTTTCGGTAAGAGATTTTTTAAAAAAAAGTGTTTCAGTGTTTCTGGGAATTCAACCTCTAAGGGAGTGCAATAGGGGATGAAATTTATTAAGAAAATATTTCGTCACTTTAAAAAATTTTAAAGTTAAATTTATGAAAACTGATATTTCACGTCTCGGTTAGATATAAAGAAATATTTGTTAGGGGATGAAAATCGCCACAAGAACGCAAAAGACATGATTAACAAAACACTTTGGGCACCAGCTACAAGAATTGCTTTTTGGTAAAAAGTACATTCGGAAAAGACCATGCTTATATGGCCTTAATTAGCGTGGAAAGCTTAGAAGATGTTGCAATTTGTGAACAACATAAAAACTCCATTAAATAAAAACAAAATAACATCTCTGCAGACCATACAGTCTACGCGAGCGAAGCAGTGGTCGCTAAACTATTTGCTATATATTTATAAAGAAGGAGGTAGTTGCTAACAGGGAATAATGACTTAAAGCAGCCAAAAGATTTCGTCTGCCAGTCTTACTCACAGCAGTTGATAAGTCATATGAGAATTACCTGTCCTATTTCTCCTCTTTTTATAACACCGATTACGGCCATCACTCTTGCGAACGAAGTTCGTGCCACGGTTAAAAATGACGTCGTTAGAGAAGGATACGATGGGCTCAAACTTGTTCTGCGGTGCCTTAAGTTGCTCCCTTGCCGTGTCGGCGTGACACCCCTAATGGGCGCGCCCTGCCGTATAGCTGCCGCGCCGTGAATGAGCAGAAGCGCGGCGTGCGCTCGTGCCGTGGGACGGAGTGGGGTGGCGTGGTGTGAGGTGGGGACACGCGCCAAGGCGGCCGCCCTCGCTCCGAATGCGGTGACCGCGGCAGCTATTTCTGGCGCCGCGCGGACTAAAAGCGGAGGGCGGAGGGCGCCGAGCGCCGAGGAACGCTCACGGTCACTGTCAGCCGACGCCGCAGACGCCGCCGCCGCACACGCTGCCACAGCTTACCTGCCGGACCGCGCCGTCACAACCCTCATCTCGATCTCTCCCGATTCGCGGCTGCTTTTCTGTCTGCTACTACGCACTACGCTGCTGGTCATTAAAACTGCAACATCACGAAGGCAGCGTGCAACAAACGCCAAATTGGCGGCAAGTTTACTGCGTGTTTTCATACGCAAATGACGATCATTTTGGTGCAATCGCACAATATAGGCTTCCTGTGGTCTGCGCCACACTTGAACACTATCAGCTCTTAAAAACTGGAAACGGGACTCATCTGTCCAGGACACGGTTTTCCAACCGTCTACGGTCGAATTAATTTACTCCAAGTAAAGGCATCTACAATCTGTATACAAGGAAACATTACGAAGTCGATTCCTTATTCGGAAATCACAGTTGACTGTTGTTTGTTTGTGAGAAGACGATGTTACGTCTCTTGTCGCAGGTTCGTCCCCTATCGAGACTGCGGGTTATTGCACCGCCATTTTGCTGCTCGGTTTGGTGCAGATCGCACGACTGCTATGCGACAACCGAATCGTTGGTTCTGGAGGGCCATTTTCGACGCCATGCGACTAGCGCCCGACAGGGTTGATGAATAGTTCGCTAGGACGTGCAGAATTGTACAGCCACGTCAAGTATCTTGAGTAAGGAAACGGACTTGTTTATAGCAAGGCAAGTGTCTACAAGGACAGTGCTACGATGTCTGGAGAAAACCGGGTCGGCCGCGGTGGCTGAGCGGTTCTAGGCGCTTCAGTCCGGAACCGCGCGAATGCTACGGTCGCAGGTTCGAATCCTGCCTCGGGCATGGATGTGTGTGATGTCGTTAGGTTAGTTAGGTTGAAGTAGTTCTAAGTTCTAGGGGACTGATGACCTCAGATGTTAAGTTCCATAGTGCTCAGAGCCATTTGAACCATTTTTTGAGAAAAACGGACTTACAGCATTGACTGAGGTGACAAAAGTCATGGGACAGCTATATGCACATTTACAGACGGCGGTAGTATCACGTATACAAGGTATAAAAGGGCAGTGGCGAAGCTGTCATTTCTACTCAGGTGATTCATCCGAAAAGGTTTCTCGACGTGATTACGGCCGCTCGATGGGAGTTAAAAGACTTTGAACGCGCAATGATCGTTGGAGCTAGACGTAAGGGTTATTCCATTTCGGAAATGGTTAGCGAATTCAATATTCCGAGATCCACAGTGTCAGGAGTTTGCATTACCACTCACAACGGACAATGCAGTGGCCGAGCAGTGGCGTTTGCGTAGAGTTATCAATGCTAACAGACAGGCAACATCGCGTTACATAAACTATGTTGTATATAGTGTTTTGATGCTCGTGATACGGTTTTTAAAAAAGTAAACTCGAATGAGTACATTGTTCCACTGCTTGTTGTCGTTCGAGCATAGTTCTATAGCAGTTGCATTTTTAAATGGCTGACGTACGTGTACCTGAAAATGGTACATTGCCAAAACCAATTGATCGCGTGAAATAAATTACTCTGCTTGTAATACAGGCAGTGTGGAAAACGGAATTGTCTTTTAATAAAGGTAATTAATTTGATATCGTGAGGTACCTCTACGTTTCTAAAAATCTACAGGCTTGGCTGTATCAGACCTGTTCACGAACCTGCCTGTGCAAGCTAGCTCGCGCTCAAGCGTGAGCAGCCGGCCGCTGTGGCCGAGCGGTCCTAGGCGCTTCAGTCCGGAATCGCGCTGCTGCTACGGTCGCAGCTTCGAATCCTGCCGCGGGCATGGATGTGTGTAATGTCATTAGGTTAGTTAGGTTTAAGTAGTTGTAAGTTCTATGAGACTGATAACCTCAGATGTTAAATTCCATAGTGCTTGGAGCCATTTGAACCATCAAGCGTGAGCAGTGACCAGTCGGCTGGCTCACGCCGGTTAATGGTAGGGGATGAGGATGGGAGAGCAGAAGAAAGAAACAATTGGGGGTGTCGCACCGACATGGCACAGGAGCAACTTAATTCACAGCAGAAAGTGTTGTCAATGACTCTGTTCTACGGCCGCTAATAGTAATATGGAGAAGTGTCGCTTCACGGCGGCTAATTAATTCCTTTCGTGGCGAATTTATTTTCTAAAACTGTTGCATTGATGAGAAATGACAAGCGAATGGAACCTACATTTCTTTTAATTGATGTGGCAAAGAAATTGGGCCAGCTAAATACGAAACATTATATTTGTTACGATTGATGCAGCCTCGCAAAGAATGTCGTTTACGGACGAAGTTTAAATTGACATCGACATGCATTTCTTGACTATTTTATTCACAAGTGAAACATATGAATGACTACTACTTAGTTTGCTTTTCACTACAGCGTCAGTGTCTGGTATCATTTTCTGAGCACTGTTAGTTCGAAGACAAGCTTGTACAGTAAATTGTTTCGGTGAGCTTCTGTGAGTAGATTTCGTTCTCTTCATTGTGAAAAAAAAGCTGTTCGCCCACATATGTGAGTCCGAACATCGACGTAATCGTAGCTGCAAACTTGTGAAGTAGTAGAAATTTATGTTGAAGAAAATATTTATACTGGTCTACAAGACAACTTATTACTCAACTGCCTGTCACACCGCAAGTCTGTAAGATGTAGTTGTAGTTAGGTATCCTGCCCTGATGTGTTGTAAATTAGTACTGGTGTCTCCGACCTTCGCTTTCAAGTTCCTAACCCAGCCATAATGCAGCCTTTTAGCGGTTCAAAAGAGCTACTCTCCACTTTAAACCATGCGTCATTAAGTATATGGGCTTGTATTTAAAATTATGGCGAACTTAACATTTTGTCATTCCTATGAAGACAGCGCACAGTTTGCACTTCCTCTGCACAACATCATGACGTCTGAGCGCCACATTTTACCCCGAGCGCTCACTGCTCAGGCGGTGAGTAAGCATGAGCGCTCGTGCTCATCTAGCCGCCTCCTGAACAGGCTAATACAGAACTACAAGCCGAGTAGTTCAAAATGGTTCTAATGACTCTGAGCACTATGGGACTTAACATCTGAGGTCATCAGTCCCCTAGAACTTAGAACTACTTAAACCTAACTGACCTAAGGACATCACACACATCCACGCCCGTGGCAGGATTCGAACCTGCGACCGCAGCGGTCGCGCGGTTCCAGGCAGTAGCGCCTAGAACCGCTCGGCCACCCCGGACGGCAATATTTCTCTTTCTTATTAAAAAGAACTGCCTTCGGATATCATCCATATTGATAAGAGATCACAGTGGATGTCCAGCTTATTGAAATATATGAACATAAGAATATGCACGAGGAGCGCCGGCGGGAGTGGCCGAGCGGTTCTAGGCGCTTCAGTCAGGAACCGCGCGACCGCAACGGGCGCAGGTTCGAATCCTGCCTCGGGCATGGATGTGTGTTATATCCTTAGGTTAGTTAGGTTTCAGTAGTTCTAAGTTCTAGGGGACTGATGACTTCAGAAGTTAAGCCCCATAGTGCTCAGAGCACGCGGTGCGAATCGACTTGCAGTGATGTCTTCAAATCGCTTAAGCGTGGACTGTGGAACGGTTCTTTTGAAAGACACATAGCCCACTTCAATCGCTATCCGTGTCCTAGCCGGGGTTTAGGCATTGATCTTCCTTACCTAATTTAAGTCTCACCAATTCTGTTGTACGAAGCAGCGAAGCCACCCCGAAATAAGGCGGTCAGCCAGCAATTCCTACCGTTATATTCACGTTTGTCCACCTCGGCTGCATATTGGAGATCGTCTTTTGCGCGAATGTGGGGAACTTCTAAAAATCACACTCAGTCCACTTTAATATAAGGGTATTGTGTTTTAAGTTCTCCTACGCCGCCATTAACGTCTGCCATCGTAAAAAAAAATTCATTTTTATGTATGCTGTGTCAGTTTTCGCTGTTCATTGTGATACATGCTGTACATACCTGCAACCATTCACGTCGCGTGGGTAATTTTTTTGTCACTGTGGCCAACTCTCGAGATCTAACACGGCTTACAACGCTTTCGGCAGTCAGTACAGGAGGTATCAGCGTTTCCTGCAGTAAAAAGCATTCTTCGCTGAATGAGCTGCAGGAACAGTGGGTGCTTTACAAAGGAGACCGGCGCGCGGCACGGCACGTGCGGCGCAGCTGCCCGGCCGCTTGAGTCAGCAGCGACAGCCGTCATTCCGTGGCCGTGAGTCGCCTGCGCTGACCTGGCGCCCAGCGAGCTTCCAGAAATACGGGCTTTCCGGAACGCGACGCATTCACCGTACCGGCAGAACGCTCACGGCCGTCACCATCACATCGTACTTAGTCACTTGCGAGACACACGCCGATCGATTTATTCGGCACATTCCCTCTTGGTTGGTCTTCTAGACAGTTACTCCATTTCTCCCACGTGCTCGTACATTCCAGCTTTATTTACAATACCATAAAAAATAGCGCGCTGTTTTCATATTCATGCATCATTGCAGTTCTGTTCCCGTACATTATAAGCGCCCTTCAAGCATCGTTATTCTCCTGTCTTTGCTTCTTATTAATGTATAGCGTTGTCCTCAACTATTAGTTGTGAGGATTTCCATCATATCGCGAAGACTACTCACCATATCATTTTCGAAAGAACCGTCACTGAATTCGCCTTGAGAGATTTATGGAAACTACGGGAAATCTATATTTGCATAGCCCGACCACAAATTAAACAACGGTCCTACAGAAAGTGAGACAAGTTTTATTCTTTGACATTGTCAATGGGGAGGCACATGATGTAACGTTTAACGTTGTCAATTTAGTACCAACTCCGATTTCTTATCTTAGGGAGAGTTAAACTTTAAGAATGCGACGATGTGTAATGATTGTCACACACTGAACAACATTTTAGCTTGATCTGAAGACGGCTCGTCATTGAGCCGAAACCAGTAATCAATAAAGAAAATTTGCAATCTTGACGTAGGATATTTTTCCATTCATGTTTTGATGCAAGTGTGTTACCGGAGCTATTTTTATTTGTTTTTCTTTTCATTCTCTACTCCCGGGTAGAGAATTCCAGCACAGCGGGCTGCTTGAGATCCGGCCCATCAAAGAGTGGTGGTTGTTTTCAGATGCATGTGCCAGCAGGCTGCGAGTGGGGCAATTGGATGGTAATGTTCTGAAGGGGAGTTTCAGTTCTGGCATTCGCCTGGCAACCGAGGGAAACCTCCCAAAAACCTTGATCTTAAATGCGGGATTGGAACGATTTTAATTTTTTTCTAAGACAATTATATTAATCGTCCTAGACAAATTTTAAAATTTAGTGTATATGTCTATTGTGTGTATGTGGGGGGGGGGGGGGGGCGGTTACCAGAGTGCGACACCGCACGGTTTATTTTTCTATGGTAGTTATGAAACTTCGCGAGACACTATTGTTTATGTATCTTTAAGGACGACATTGCGCTGGACAATTACAAATGTCTGAGCAGGTCCTTGAAGGGCATTACTAGGAGGCGTGCTTCGTTGTTTATCACTTGGCGTCCTAGACGCTACAACATGGAGCTGTCCTGCTGTCATAAAGGAATTTTTAAGCAGATAATTGTTTGAACCCGTTCGTTAATTTTTCTCTCGTACTGAATCCACGTACCTCCACGGGAGTGCAGACTATTTTAGAAGCGAAACGATCTCGTTCCGAAATTGCTTCCCACGATTTCGTCTTAAGGTGGAAACGATCCACGTGTGAAGTGCACAAATAATTTATTTGGCTAAGTGAAGCAACAAGATTGCATAAATATTCAAGTGAAAACTTATAATCACGCAGTCGTTCTATTCGGTGGCCAAGTTGTTGTCAACGACAGAAAACTTGAGAGAAAATAATATCAAAGACTACAAAAATTGTGTCTATACTGTATATAGTCTTGGAAGGCCTCCCGGTGTCGGTTTCACAGCTATAGCTACGCTCCTCAAAAGCTGGCTCTCAACTCGAAGATGTTATCGCTCAGGTGTCGTCGAACCGTCGGCTACCGAAGACTGTGACTTCGGAATCTGTTTTCCATTAGTAAGCCTATCTGTTATGAATGCAACTGACTGGCTCTGAGCACTATGGGACTTAACATCTATGGTCATCAGTCCCCTAGAACTTAGAACTACTTAAACCTAACTAACCTAAGGACATCACACAACACCCAGTCATCACGAGGTATGAATGCAACCGTTCACACGGTTATTCAGTTCGAAGTCAACGCGAACTGTCAAAACGAACGTTATATTCTGAGCAAATTTGTGACTAACGGCTCTTAATCTCAAAAGTTCCACTTTGCAACTGAGTAAAAGACTTAAATATTAGCCATATACGATCTGTTTAAGCAACGTCAGTGTTCTGCATTACATAACTGGAACGAATGTACATCATGTAAATGTATGTACATTTAAAAAGGCCAACCAGTATTAGTTACAGTTATATTTTACTGACCGCCTGAGAATTCCTAATTTTGTTTAAGAAATTTCCCTGTGTTTTGTTAATATTTAAAAGTTTAATTTTATTAAGTTGCGAAGACGGACTTGTATTGTATTGTATGGAACTGGGGACCTAGAAACGACGGAGAGGCTTCGTCCCCGCTTAGCCCTCAGTGGTTCACAAACCCACAACAGGCTACAGCAGTCCACTCACCCCACCGCCGCCCCTTACCGAACCCAGGGTTATTGTGCGGTTCGGCCCCCAGCTTCTAGCCAAAATCTAGTCCTGCACAATAAAATTTAAAAAGGTCGACTGATCGCTGCAGTCTATAATTTTCAAGTCAATATAACAGTCGCTGAGTGCAACAGCTTTCTGAATGGAAGGTAACCTGATAGAAAAATAGGGTTTTGTAACAAAAAACAGTGCACAGTCATATCGCACCCCGGCAAGAAAACTGACACAAGTCAGAAATGGCAATTTTTAGTTTATGTATTATGTAAATTGAAAGTGAAGGAGGAGATAGGAAAGGAAAGAGAAGGAACAGATGATATCAGCAGCATTGGGAAATTATGCGGAATCGGCGGCGACGAATGAAAATATGTGCTGGACCGGGACTCTAATCCGGGATCTCCTGCTTACTAGGTATTTACGTTCACCAGTGCGCCATCTGGACACAGCTTTTATGGCAAATGCACGGACTATCTCGGCACGCTTCCCGGCCGACCCACATTCGCACCCATCGCCACTTGTCCGCGTTCCTCGTACATGGCCTCCACCCTCGCTAAATTTTTTAGAGTCACACCGGAGGTCGAACGATGTTGTGCATCCCTACTGGAGGTTGTGGATTCATTGCTCATCGAGGCGAATCACTTATATAAATGTGTGGTGTCTCTTCTTTCGGACATGTTCGACATTTTCAACAAGACAAAGATCGCCCTCTGGATTCTGCCACTCATATGAAAAATCTCATCGGACCAACGCAACTGTGGTTATGTTGCAGCCGTGTCATGCCAGTCTAGATGGTTCTTCAGCTGTCTGATCACCACGGACAAGTGCTGGGTGTGGGTGCTTCGATTCTGAGACAAAGGAGCAAAGCAAGCAGTGAATTCTCCACCACAGAAAGTGGTGAGGATCCAACCATCATCGTCCAAAGCGATATTCGAGTGTTTTATGGACTGCCACGTTGTGGTGCTAACAGAGTATTCTCGTAAAAGGTGAGCCGTCACACCAGCATAAATACTACCTAAATTTGCTGATATACTCCAAGGGAGTGCTTTCGCTCCACGACGACGCTCTGGCCTATTTTGCAAAGGACATAGTCATACCTGCTGCTTGTAAGGTACCATATATGCATTTCTGTCACCAGCAGTCTACAGTGATCCAGGGAATGTTGAAACCATTTTATTCAGTCTTTGATCACAGTTTCTGGATGTCTGCATAATTAATTTCGTTTAGCGATAAACTACTTTTTACCTATGTAATAATAACACTGCTCTAGCACCTGAAGGCAGGCAACCCCCCCCCCCCCCCCGCCCCACTCGTCCAAAGGAGTGTCGAAGAGTTGCCTAGTCATCAGGCGCTAGAGCAGCCGCCAGGCAGTTTCAGTGTCGAACATAATGAAGGTACGTTTTTAGCGTGCTCAAGAAAGTTCGGCGGGCGGCACCGAAGGAGTTGCAGAAATGAGAGGGGGGAGGTCTTAGAGGGACCCTTTGCCGTTTTAATCACACATAAGTTAATGTTGCATCTCGCGCGATCATGCCTCAGGAGGGCTCGAAACGGGAGGGCTGAAAAAGCCAAGTACCTCGTGCTGCTTCGGACCACGTCCAAAATTCGTCGAATGGTTTTGAATAGTCCCTATTGGTTTCAGCCTCTACACGAGAGCAAAAAATTTGGTCGCGCTGCAGTTCAAAGATGTGCGATCACGTTCAATGGGGATGCAGTCCCACAACGTCCGTAAACACGGGCTGAAACGTCCGATGGTGTCAGCAGTGTCAAGGAGATGTTCCTGTGAATCACCGCACTGCGAACTGTCGTTTTCAACAGCGAAATGTGTAGGAATCAATGCCCCAGAGAAAAGGATGATTTCATTGACGACCCCTGACGCCTTTTTATGTCGATTCTGAGCGGCGGCGTTTATGAAACGTTTTCCTGGGGCACGCTTTAAGAGAATCGCATGATTTCAAAGTTGAGTGTCGCGATTCGGACCTCCATCGCAGAGACACCAAAAGAAGAGGTGAAATGTGGGTAAGATGTAGTGTGACGACAACCTTTTCGTCGTGTGTAACGTCCACGATGGCTTTGGGCAGAACTGTGGTGAACTTTGGGGCCAATGTGATGTCATTAACCCATCTTTAACTTCAGAGAACTTCTGAACTGTGGCCCATTTTTCGCTTGTGACGACACCTTGCTGTTTGAAGCGTCGCCGAGCCAGAGGGTGAGGTCGTAGGCCGCCACGCTTTTGCACCGTGACAGGTGAAGTTTGTAGAAACCTTATAGCCAAATATCAAAGCTGTGCGTGGCATGGGAGGCAGTTAGGGGATTTCGAAAAAGTGATCCTTTAATTTCGTTAAGGCATTGTAGTTTCATCATACTCGGGGAGAAGATCGCAATTACGAGTACTAATGCTCAACGTCACTAATATGTAAATACCACTGCAAATCTCCATCTTTTTTTTAAAAAATCGACTTACAGTGATCTAAATATATGTAATGGGTTGTATCGTGTAGGAGACCTGATATTAGATCAGATGTCTTTACGGAATCTCTGGAAAAAATTTAAGGACACCGAGTTTTGAAGTTCCGCACTGTCTAGCGACCGCATCGCCAGCACAAAAGCAGCTTTCTAGGCGGGTCTGAGCTGGCTGGGGTTCAACGGCAGGGCTGCTGTATTGCCGGGCCAGCTGCAGACTGCGGAGCTGCCGGGGAAAGCGGCGGCTACCACCGGGCGAGCGCGTGGGCGGACCGCCTCCTCGGGTTGGGAGCCGTTAGGTTTGCCCTGCCTACTCCACTGGCTGGCTGCCTCCCGTGACTGATGTCTCCGTCGGCGTCGCGGAATCGTAAACGCGCCGAACGGGACTTTCGCCAACGTTAACGACCGGCCCACCGCGTCCTTTTGTCTCCTGTGTGGACGCTAGCTTGTCGCTGCGGACTATTAAGGCTGGGACATGTGCACTCCGTTACGATGATGGACGTAGGCGCCCATCCCTTCACGACGACTGGTGCAAGCACCGCGCGACGTGAGACGGTGATTAAGACAGCGGACAGATTCCAGTAGAACCGAGTTTCTCTCCTGTCTGTTTTTTACAAGGCCTCCCCAAACAAATATAGGAGAATACCAGAACGTTCCCGCCGATAAGAGCACAGTAGATTCTTTCACAGTCGACTCGGTCGAGATTTAGGGACCCAGAAAGTCGCGAGGGACATTCGATAAGTAATGGAACAATTTTTTTTCTAAAAGCAAGTTGGTGTTATGCAGGACACCAACACACCATATTATACTCTTAAACCACAGTAGTACGGTGCTGGCTCTCAGACACGGAGACACTGCTGAAAGCTGACACAAAAAAAATGTTCAAATGTGTGTGAAATCTTATGGAACTTAACTGCTAAGGTCATCAGTCCCTAAGCGTACACACTACTTAATCTAAATTATCCTAAGGACAAACACACACACCCCAGCCCGAGGGAGGACTCGAACCTCTGCCGGGACCAGCCGCACAGTCCATGACTGCAGCACCTGAGACCGCTCGGCTAATCCCGCGCGGCTAAAGATGACACCGTCGTCGGGGAAGACATCTGGCATGAAGGGATGCACGTTGTTCGCAGCTGTCAGCGTGTCTTCTATTACCACCACAGGTCATATACAAGCACAGCAGAAAGTCTCCTACAGCATCATACTGCTCCCACCAGCCTGCGTCCGTGGCGTGCTGCGCCTTTCGAGCCACCTTTCACCCCGATGAAGGCGTTTGTGGAGACGACCATCGGTATAACGTATCAAAAATAATTCCCTTGAAGAGCCGACACTTTTCCATTCATCTATGGTCGAATCCTGAAGGTCCCGTACCAACTGCAACCGTAATTGGCCATGACGCTGGGCCACCATATGAACACCTAGGGATGGTCTGCTGCAGAGCTCCATGTTCAACAACATACGATGACCGGTGCCCTCCGAAACACTTGTGCATGCACAAGCATTCTGCTCTTTCGGCAGAGATGCCACAGACCATTCTGTGCAGAGTCGTGAAGGTCCAACCATTTAGAGCCTAGTGATAGTTTCACTGCCCTACCTCTTTCCGTAGATGCTCGCGACAGTAGCACGTGAACATTCGACCAGCTTCGCCGTTTTCGAGATACTCGTTCACTGCCGCGCGGGATTATCCGAGCGGTCTTAGGCGCTACAGTCATGGACTGTGCTGCTGGTCCCGGCGGAGGTTCGAGTCCTCCCTCGGGCTTGGGTGTGTGTGTTTGTCCTTAGGATAATTTAGGTTAAGTAGTGTGTAAGCTTAGGGTCTGATGACCTTAACAGTTTAGGTTAAGTAGTGTGTAAGCTTAGGGTCTGATGACCTTAGCAGTTAAGTCCCATACGATTTCACACACATTTGAACATTTTTGAACTCGTTCACAGTCTCTGCCTAATAATAATCTACCCTTTGTCAGAGTCGCTTATCTCAATGGATTTCCTCATCTGCAGGCTAAATCTTCGCTAGGGTGATCCCCCGTCGCTGCCTGTTCCGCTTATATACTTTTGTTACCGCGTCAAGTGCCTGCAACGCCACCAGGCGACATCCAACGCCGCGGTGGGCAGTGGCCATGATGTTTTTGCCTTATCATTGTAGTGTGTGTGTCCGGGGGGGGGGGGCTGTATTTTCAGAGGTGATAATTCAGAGCTTATGACCACCTTTCGAAAGTGTCAATTCTAGCTTTAGGTATGTCAGTTTCGAAAAGAATCCCGTGAGATTCGTAAACCTCTGATTTCGTTTAGGGGAAAAAACCTGCCAACTCTGCGTCCACTACTAAATGGCCGATAAGCGTACTTAATTAGTTGTGACTCCCGGAAGGCGGAAGCGGCGCGTGCTGGGGGAGGGGGGGCGTGTTCCGACCACTTGCCGCTGGCGCAGCGCCAGTGCCGGAGCTAGAATTTTAATTACAGCTCCGCTGCTCTCCTCTGGGGTCCCGTTGCGCGGCCGGCATTATTTACAGCCCCTGGGCGGCCCTAAATCCGAGTCGGTCAGGCCGCCACACAGTGCCGGGAGTCGCTCACTGGTCTCCGGGCTCTCGCCTACCCTCGCCATAAACGCGCACTGCCTTTACGAGCCGCCAGTCGGCGCTTTGAAACACAGCACTCTCCCATTCACCGCACTTGTGAGTCTCAGTAGATGGTTACAGAGGAGAGAGAGTGCCATTAAACTGTAAGAGGCTGCTCCTGAATTCCGTCGTTGTAAACACGGGCAATGAAGCGCTCGGAGCACTGGACACTGTATGCTAACGATGCCTGTTATGACGCCTTGTAATTTTCACTTCCTGTTTCCCTCCCGTAAAAGACTATACGCTGTTTTTCTCTCAGGATTCGTGCGTGGATAGCTCAGTCAGTAAGACCATTGCCCGTAAAACGCAGTATTCTGAGCTCGACTCCCTGTCCGAGAAACAGTTCAAATCTGCCAGAAGGATTCAGTACGAACTTGTTATAAATTCTAAGCTTTGTGAGCACGGTGGTGTGGCTGTTGTGAGGACTCCCCAGGAGCGTTTTCTCTGGTGTTTCGGTAGATAACAGCAAGTTTGTTTTGTAGTTGTTCCAAACAAATAATACGTATCACGTATTTCATGCAACGGTAATTGTCAACACAAAACTCCCAGTCTATGAAGTGGTCCAGAACGCATCTGGGGCGGTACTGAAGTTTAGCAGCATGGTTAACGAGGACAAAAAAAAATTACGAAGGATTGCCAGTACGCTCCAGCAGCGTCTGCGCTACTGCGAGGTGGTAGCAGTGTGGTGCGGACCGAGTCGGGGCAAGCGAATCAAGGAAGGCGTCGCAAATACATTTTTACCTATATTTCGGTTTTCAGTATTGATATCGACTGCATTAGAGACTCAGCGAGAGTGAGCCACGTATTCGAAGTACTGAAACAGACAATATTTTCGAAGAACGACGTGATGTTTCAGTTTTCACACCCTTTCCATGATAATACCTAATTTAATAGTACAACTGGGATTAAAGAACAGAGGGGTTTGTTTATAAATAACTTTCTGTTATCAGTCACGATTTTCTTTTATTTATGTTTTACACGATGCGTTTCGGGAAATGATTCCCATTTTCAAGTGTGTACTTCTTTGTGTTATGCCATTTTTTCGTAAATGTTTTCGATCTGTGAGGTTCTGCTTTGTTTTGTTGACTTTAAGTTTGTAAGTTTCCTTCTGGTCCACTCGTGCAGTCTCTCACACATGTTAAACATGTGTTGTTTAACATGTGTGAGACTGCACAAATGAACCGTCCGCATCTCGTGGTCGTGCAGTAGCGTTCTCGCTTCTCACGTCCGGGTTCCCGGGTTCGATTCCCGGCGGGTCAGGGATTTTTCTCTGTCTCGTGATGACTGGGTGTTGTGTGTGATGTCATTAGGTTAGTTAGGTTTAAGTAGTTCTAAGTTCTAGGGGACTGATGACCTCAGATGTTAAGTCCCATAGTGCTCAGAGCCATTTGAACCATTTTTGAACAAATGGACCATAAGAAAACTTAAAGTCAACAAAACAAAGTGGAACCTCACACATCGAAAACATTATGAGAAAGTGGCATACTGCAAAGAAATACACACTTGAAAAGGGGAATCATTTCCCGAAACGCATCGTGTAAAACATAAATAAAAGAACATGGTGACTTCCAGAAGAAAGTTATTTATAAACAAACCCATTGTTTTCAGAGTCGCAAGCTTTTAAAACGCCATTTGTAATGGACAAAATCAGATAAAGAACAGCTGTTGTTTAACAGTCATTTTACTCTATCTGTTCAAAAGTAACCGGACACCTTTTAGTGGATATTAGTATGTGGTTTGTCCACCCTTTCCCTTTATGACTGCTTGAAGTCTTTTGGGAAGACTTTGAGTAAGATGTCTTAATGTGTGTGGGAGTGGACGAATGCCAGCCCAGTCTTCCTCAACAGCCGAAACCAGAGATGGTAGTGGTGCTGCACGCTGGCGCCTGGAGCGAAATAGACGTTTAGCTCACATTCTAACGGATATATTAGAAAACTGCACGCATCGAAATTTACACCCATTCAAAAATATGTGAAATTTGTGATCAGTATTCCGGAAAACTTGCTGCTCTCTAAGTGACGACCTACCTGCACGCCGAGAGTCCTCGTCTTCCAGAAACGCACCTTATGACTCACGGTCTACCTGCACTCCGAAAGTCCTTGACCACCCAGTGTATGATCACTTGAACAATCAGCCTCAATACGATTAACTTCCATATTGGTCAGTTCGTGCACCTTGCGTCATTGTGTGCTTATATGTTCGATATGGAAGCGTAATTTACTCTTATATCATCAAGGAAACGGACGGTGATTTTGCGCTCTTCAAACCAGAAATCAGTGTATTGCCGAGGAATACTTCAGATCAAGGATTGTAAGAAGGAACGATTATTAATATAGAGCTCCGGATGACGCTCGCTTAGAAATACATAATACTGAACGGGATGAAGTAGAGGACACGAGAAATTATGATAATTTCCGGCTGTAAAAATTTTGGCATTACGGTCCATGTTAGAGTAACACCAGTCGTCTTCATCAGTAGTTATTGTAAAGCAAAACACGATGTAAGAGCCCTCGGTTCTGCTACCTTCCGGGCAAGTTGCGGAGTTACAGGGCCAATTACTGGACCGTTCATCGACCTTTTCTGGACGCAACTTTTGCTGGCCGCAAATTAGACTGGGCGCAATTTACAGGACAGCCGTTGTAACTCATCCCACATGTGTTCCATTGGGTCCAAGACGGGACGCTGGACAGGACAGTCCAAATGGTTCAAATGGATCTGAGCACTATGGGACTTAACATCTACATCTACATCTACATTGATACTCCGCAAGCCACCCAACCGTGTGTGGCGGAGGGCACTTTACGTGCCACTGTCATTACCTCCCTTTCCTGTTCCAGTCGCGTATGGTTCGCGGGAAGAACGACTGTCTGAAAGCCTCCGAGCGCGCTCTAATCTCTCTAATTTTACATTCGTGATCTCCTCGGGAGTTATAAGTAGGGGGAAGCAATATATTCGATACCTCATCCAGAAACGCACCCTCTCGAAACCTGGACAGCAAGCTACACCGCGATGCAGAGCGCCTCTCTTGCAGAGTCTGCCACTTGAGTTCATTAAACATCGCCGTAACGCTATCACGGTTACCAAATAACCCTGTGACGAAACGCGCCGCTCTTCTTTGGATCTTCTCTACCTCCTCCGTCAGACCGATCTGGTACGGATCCCACACTGATGAGCAATACTCAAGTATAGGTCGAACGAGTGTTTTGTAAGCCACCTCCTTTGTTGATGGACTACAATTTCTAAGCACTCTCCCAATGAATCTCAACCTGGTACCCGCTTACCAACAATTAATTTTATATGATCATTCCACTTCAAATCGTTCCGCACGCATACTCCCAGATATTTTGCAGAAGTAACTGCTACCAGTGTTTGTTCCCCTATCATATAATCATACAATAAAGGATCCTTCTTTCTATGTATTCGCAATACATTACATTTGTCTGCGTTAAGGGTCAGTTGCCACTCCCTGCACCAAGTGCCTATCCGCTGCAGATCTTCCTGCATTTCGCTACAATTTTCTAATGCTGCAACTTCTCTGTATACTACAGCATCATCCGCGAAAAGCCGCATGGGACTTCCGAAACTATCTACCAGGTCATTTATATATATTATGAAAAGCAATGGTCCCATAACACTCCCCTGTGGCACGCCAGAGGTTACTTTAACGTCTGTAGACGTCTCTCCATTGATAACAACATGCTGTGTTCTGTTTGCTAAAAACTCTTCAATCCAGCCACACAGCTGGTCTGATATTCCGTAGGCTCTTACTTTGTTTATCAGGCGACAGTGCGGAACTGTATCGAACGCCTTCCGGAAGTCAAGAAAAATAGCATCTACCTGGGAGCCTGTATCTAATATTTTCTGGGTCTCATGAACAAATAAAGCGAGTTGGGTCTCACACGATCGCTGTTTCCGGAATCCATGTTGATTCCTACATAGTAGATTCTGGGTTTCCAAAAACGACATGATACTCGAGCAAAAAACATGTTCTAAAATTCTACAACAGATCGACGTCAGAGATATAGGTCTATAGTTTTGCGCATCTGCTCGACGACCCTTCTTGAAGACTGGGACTATCTGTGCTCTTTTCCAATCATTTGGAACCCTCCGTTCCTCTAGAGACTTGCGGTACACGGCTGTTAGAAGGGGGTCATCAGTCCCCTAGAACTTAGAACTACTTAAACCTAACTAACCTAAGGGCATCACACACATCCATGCCCGAGGCAGGATTCGAACCTGCGACCGTAGCGGTCGCGCGGTTCCAGACTGAAGCGCCTAGAACCGCTCGCCCACTCCGGCCGGCAGGACAGTCCATTTCAGGAATGTTATTGTCCGCAAACAGTTGCATCACAAATGCTGCTTTATGACTCATCCTGATAGATACAATCGTCTTCTCCGAACTGTTCCTCTACCGTACGCAGCAAGCAATGCTGTAAAATGTCTTTACATCCTTTCTCACTTAGTGATTTCTTAATAAGGGGATCACACCTTAACCATGAGAACACCCTCATACTGCAACACCATCTCCTCCGTACTCACTGTTAACACTATACGTTATGGCAGGTACCGTTCCCTAGGCATTCGCCAAACCCAGACTCCCACATTGGATCGGCACAGGTTAGAACGTGACTCGGCGCTCCAAATGACTCGTTCCGTCATCCAGTGTCCAGTGTCATCGCTCTTTGCACCACTTCAAGCGTCACTTAGCATTAATTTCTAAATGTTTGGCTTATGATGAGCTGCTCGACCATTGATCTCCATCTCTACTCCCTGCACATAATCAGTATGCTAGCTGGACTGCTGGTAGCACTTTGAAATTCAGGAGTTTTTCAAAAATGTTTCAGAAGTGTGTGAATTTCTAAGGGACCAAACTGCTTAGGTCGCCGGTCCCTAGACTTACACACTATTTAAACTAACTTATGCTAAGAACAACACACAAGCCCATGCCCGAGGGAGGACTCGAACCTCCGGCGCGAGGGGCCGCGCAGTCCGTGGTATGGCGCCTCCAACCGCGCGGCCACTCCACGCGGCTCAGGAGTTTTTCTGACGTCTAATTTCATGCTATTTTATACAATCACCATATGCCATTTTTGACGGTCCTTGTCCAGCAGTACATGAGATCTGCCTGTTCAGTCGACTTGGGCAACTTTATAAATGCTGAAAGTCCCTGACGAATCTGTTAACCAGGTAACATCTGATGACTAGAGTCCACGACAAAGTCACTAAGCTCCCCTGACCGATCCACACTGCTGTTATTGCTTCTCTACTGACAATAAAATACTCCATGCCTCCTTTTATACTGGGAGAAGAGACGTGATGGAGGGGGAAGAGGCGGGGAGGGGAGAGGGTCCGCCTCTCGTGGCATATAGTGGTCAGTTTTGTAATTACATGTGCATAACTGGACATTTTGATCAGATATTGTAGAACATATACAGTACTGAGGCTCCTAGCGAGAGTAACTACCTCTCTAGCTCTATTATGTTTTGTATTCTTTTCATTTGGTATCTTTAAGCACGCAGAATACGTTAGCCTTCACGATAGCTTCAATACCGAATTCTGAGCGCAACACTTAGAAAGACTTACAGAGCACGATAGTGACTGAAACTAAGTTAACATCTTACCTGCAGTCCCATATCTAAATTTTCTTTTGCAGTCATTCGTATCACTGACTTAGTTCCCATCAAGTTACAGAAGCTTTCGCAGTTGGGGAGAGTTTTGTACCCTGGAACGCTTAAGATTTTCGCTACTACTAGCGCTGTAATACACGTTTAATAGATTTCTTACTCCGCTTTTAAATAATAGCCTCACTTCTTGGGTGCTGCAGTCTTTTTTCTGAAATCACAAAAATTACTCGCAAAATGTAAGATTTTCCAAACGTGAAAAATGTTTTATGGCACAACATGGTCTTGTTCCCAGGAACAAACATTTTATTGTAATTTAATATGGTTGCTATCGAGAAACTATTGTCGATATTTTTATCTTGTCTATTATTATATAGACATAAATAATCAGCAAGTGTAATAAAATGAAGTAAAGGTATTATCAGAAACCAGTTACAATTTAAATACATTTTGAAATGGAAGGTATTGGAAATTAATACAAATTTCCATTTTCAGTGGAAGTAAAATTAAAGAAACTCAGTTCATTTACAAGTATCACATGTTCCATGATAAAATACCTTCTTCCATTTCGGGGCACAAAATGGTGCATTATAAAGGAAGTGTGGCATAACTGTGCGCAGGTTATCTACCTAGTTTCAAAAGTAAATATAATTTTACTTGCCATAAAAATCGGTAACTGAAGAATTAATATCTTGCAAATAAATTTACAGCTGCATACCAGTAACAATACATACAGCCCTTAAAATTGTAGAACCCAAAATATTTGGAAATGCTACACGGACACACCATCTTGTCTCATAACAAAAAAAACTGTAGAAACTGCTGGAAACTGCTAACGGCTATCTCTAGTGATGAGCATTCCTTCATCTGATTCTAAAATCGATCACTACATTGAAGTAACAACCAAACATCATTTGCCCTTCCTAAGGTTATTGATAGCTGCTCAGTGGCTGACTGACTGAATATGACACAATTCCTTTTTTCCACAAATGAAATTCACTAGTAAAAGCAATTGTCTTTGTGCTTATTCTTTACTGTTTTTCTCATTATTATTGCTTGGTGCATTTATGATAACAATGAATATTTTTCTGTGTGGAAATTGTAATGTCTGCTTCAATTACATTCGAGTTTGATTAATGCAACATAATCAAGAACAGATCCTAATTCAGTTCTCGTTTTATTTATATTTTCTGTGATCAGTTAAAAATTGCCCATGATAATGTACTCCAAAAACAGATATACTGCTTTTTACAAACTGGTTATTTTGTTTTGAGTGAAAATATAGATGAAATGTAGAAATGAACATCCTGAGTTCACTGTTTCTGACTGAAACTAACTTTGTGAACCTTAAACGCACAAACAGCACGGGGTACATTCATTTCGACATTCAAGCTGCGTTACAGGTTTATAGTAATAAATTTGAGGCAGTACACGGAGAAGAACACTTGCAGGTGCATTGCTTGTTCATATTGGTTATGAGTTTTCATCGGTACTACCGAAGTTAGTTCTACATCACTATTTACAATTAAGGTGTCGTTACTTTCGCGATTATTCGTAAACGTTTGCGATGTTTGTATCCATCTAGTACAACCAAATAACGTAGTGGTGACCAGACGATTTTAGTATTCTATTTCATAGTTTACGTTTTAACTAGCCAGCAGAAAGCTGTTCGTTGAAAAAAAATGTCGTGAAGCAGAGGAAGAGAAAACTGGACTTCATGCAGTCTGGCGCTGTTTCTGAACGATGAAGTAAGAATATTTCGGCAGTAAAAAAGTTTCCGCGTTTTGCGCGCGAAACTGGGGTAACGACCGCACGGCCACAAGTTTCCAAACAGCCGCAGGTCACTACACTGCCTAAATATTGCCGCAACTCCGTGCCAAAATTAACACAGCTTGAGTGCGAGGGATTCAGAGAAACAGTGTGTGTGTCCATTTGTCTTAGTTCTTTTTGCCCGACATGAGAGAAAATGTTGGCGCCCCGTCAAGCGCGAAGTTGAGTCACCTCTAATATTACTTAAAAGCCGACCATCGCAGATGTTCCCTGTTGGCACGAGACGTGGATAGCGTCTGTATCACCCGAAGCCAAATAGCTCGTGTTAAGGCGTCTTCGTCAACATCCACAGATTCTTTATATATGTTCCTCAGAGGCAGTATGTGCTCTGGATACTTTCTGAGCACGGTTTTCCTAGTATTGCATCGTACAGTGAAGGAAGGAAGCTTTTATTTTATAGTACTGTCGACAGTGATGTCACTACAGGCGGAATACAAGTCCGGATTAGACAAGGATGTGGGAGCAAAATCGGCCGTGCCTTTTCCAACGTACGTTAACTGACTTAGAACCAAAGGAAACATGAATTTGGATGGTCGGACAAGGATTTGCATCCAGTTATGTGTAAACACGAATGCAGCGTCTTGAACATTGTGACGCCTCATTATGTCCCTCATGGCTTCGAAAGAGACTTCTGAAAGTGATGTGCAAAGACGACTAAATCAAATTCCAGCGAACAGTTATATTTGTGAAACTAATAACCCGAAGCAGATTTTCAAGAAACTTGCAAAGATAATCTGTCACTTACGCACTGTTGCTGTGAAAGTAAGCTCCCTCACGATAAGTAGTCATGTTACGTTCAACATATTGGAGGGAAATGTCTTTATGTATCTTACGCAGGGCTTTAGGAGGGACAATTGCTGTTTCTGCCTAGGAACGACATAACTCTAGTAAACAACCATAGCTATTCGTACACAAAATCTGGCAGTGAATCATGAGGAAGATCCCAGCAGTTGTCCTTACCCTGCAGTTAGTCTGGGACAATGAGCAGTGAGTCATGAGGAAGATCCCAGCAGTGGTATTCATCCCAGCAGTTGGTCGAGAACATTGAGCATTGAGTCATGAGGAAGATTCCAGTACAGATTATTTATCCGAGCTGTTAGTCTAGAGCATTGAGCAATTAGTCATGAGGAAGATCATGGCTGTGGTATTTAGCCAAGCAGTGATATGTATCCTGGCAGTTAGTCTGGGACGTTGAGCAGTGAGTCAAGAGGAAGATCCCAGCGGTGGTGTTTATCGCAGTAGTAGTTCTAGCTCATTAACCAGTGGAATATGAGGAACATTCCAGCAGTGATACTTATCCCAGCAGTTGGTCTAGAGCATTGAGCAGTGAGTCATGTGGAAGGTCCCAGCAGTGGTAGTTATTCCATCAGTTGGTCTGGGACGTTGAGCAGTAAATCATGAGGAAGACCTACACGTTGGTACTTATCCTGGCAGTTGCTCTGGCACTTTGAGTAGTGAGTCACGAGGAAGATTCCAGCAGTGGCACTTTATCTCAGCAGTAGGTCTGGAATGTTGAGCACTGAAGACGCGCAAATGATGCAGCCAGTATCTCTGGCTGTTACAGATGCTCGTGGGATTTTGGGAGTGGAGAGAAGTTAAGATGGACAATGGTAATTGTAAAAATAAGAGATTATTTACGCGGAAGAAAAAGAAAGAAGTCTCTCCTGTTGACTATATGCGAAATTGAGGTTGAAAGCTCTCGCACTGACGATGAAACACTGTACTGTTTGATTAAAAAAATGCACTTACTGTTTCGCGCAGTCCTCTAGTAGATCAGTGGTTTTTGCACAACATTTTCCAGTAAGTATATTCCATCCCTGAAGTGCGTCTTCGGAAGAACAGTGAAACATCCATCTGTGACTACCATAAGCTCTTCATTTAACCCAGTGTTTTTCAACCTGTGGGTCGATACCCCCTGGGGGATCGCAAAGCCTTGCTCAGGGAGTCGCGGTGGCAGGAGAAAAGAAACTTGTGTTTTATGCTCACTCAGAGCGAAGCGCGAAGACAGTAATCACGTCCGTACTTGCTGGCGTACTCGGACAACTGATTGTAGTGACCGAAAGCCCCCACCCCTCTACTGAGGCAAGGAGTATAATTATATCTCCGCCCGCATAGCACTGAGACCTCTTTTCACATTGCACTTGACTTCTCGATCAATATAGTATCAATAGAAAGAAAATTAAATACGTTGCCTTTGAGAAGGCTAACATACTTTTATTATGGTTCTATGGGTCGCCAGAATATTTTTACTTGGAAAGGGGTCGCGTATTCAAAAAGGTTGAAAAACACTGATTCAATCCAAATAGTTTTTCAGTCACAGATTTCTGAAGATATGAGTATGGGTGGAAATCACAGGGAGCCCTGTCTGGTAAATAATGTGAAAAGTCCATCCACTGGTACTTCCAATTCTGCAGCTTTTGCCGCTAGCTAAACATCTTCGTGAGGCAGTACATTTTCCTGCCGAAATACATTTTTGGTAGGGAAAACTTTTATAGTATTGCCAGTTAATCAATAGGGTACATCCGTTTTGAATACCAGAGAAGACTACCGAAAACGCGTTAGGCAGATGAAACAGACTCCGCCTTTTTCGTTGCTGGGACACTGGCTTCTACACACTGCTCTGAACGCTCATTCGTTTCTGAAGTGAACCAACAACATTGCTGACGAATTTTTCAGTATTCAACGAATCCAGCACACATTTGTCGAACAGCTAATTCCTTACATAAAATACACCGCATTCTTTCTTCATATATGTCTGTGGGGCGTCAACTATTTAAAACATCTATTACCGTATATAGCTCGTCCAGACCATTTTGCGTCATATTTCAATGTTCTCATCTGTTCTCCCAGTTTTGCGACGTCCTTTTCGTGAATAATCTTTCACGTAAAAACTGGCGACCATTTCTTAACTTTGGAAAGTGAAAGAAAAGATTTGTTTTAAGCTTTCATTAGCTCTGATTGAGTTTCCGACTATAATAAACAATCCCGAATAAAGAGTTGTATTACGATACGGTATTCCAGTTTACCCATTTGAAAGAAACACGTACAACTAGACTACTTTAAAAAGCAGAGTAAATAAAGCTGCTTCGTAGACGAAGGTGACACTTTGCGTTCGTTATTATCCAACAAACAAAATTCCGTTATTGTTTCTAACGGTTGTGTGAAAGTCAGAGAACTTGCATTTCGCCTTTTACGATATACACGGTCTGGGAGGCTCCCAGCTAATGATGAACACATTATCAGCAGAAGCACCATCGCTCTAAAAAGTGACTCGCACGGAGCGGCATGAAAATGGAGTTACGGAAATGGCAGCACGCCTAGGTTTAATCGAGCTCGCTCCAGCAGGTCTCCGGCAATATAGCTGCGGCAATAAGACGCAGCGCCGGACAGGAATTTGGCGACGGAGGAATGTGCGGCGAGATCGCTTCGCAGATGCCGACCAGCAGCGCCTGGGCGCCCCCATTCCAACTTCCGTCAACACTTCACTATTCCTGGCATATAACGAGTCGCTGATACTAGGAGAAGTAGCACTAGCAGCAGTTGTTGAAGGTCTTATTATTGAAGTGCTATTTGAAGAAAAATTCGCGGAAACTTTCCTCGAATTTGAAGAAGTTCTGGTGCTGTCTCTGTCAGCTACCTGTGAATGAGAGAAATTTTAAATTGTGCACTACACTAAAAGTATCTAGTAGCTTTTGACTTAGAGCGTCGAGCATCCACAATATAAAGCAATAATAGTGCAGTTCATGATAGTAAAGGTCGTGCAGATTGGAACACCTTCTCCATCAACACCTAAAGCTTCTGTGAATCAAAATATGATTCCTTCTGTGTGTCAGTCGGCAGCTTTGTGGACCAATTAAGGGTTTCTGATGGTCCACGTCCGACCGCTTTTTCTCACTTCTATTCGTACTCAAGTGGACAGGGAGCGCCTCACAGCTACATCTTCGCGAGCTGAGTATGGAGAAGAGGGTCTCATAACTGTTAATATTCGGGAGAAGATTCTCAGTTCTGGCATTTGCGTGATGACCGAGTGAAACCACCCTTAAAAATTGGTCGGAAGCCGATGACTGAAACTGTGTTTGTTTATTTACGTTCCTCAGAGCTTGTGACTTGCAAAAGAGCAACCGGCAGCTCCCCGTCGTTGACACATTAAGTAGTCGCAAAGTGCTAGCACATAAACACTCAATAACGAGCACCATAAGCGAACTCCTGCTATCAGTAAAGACGAGCAGTTGCTGTGCTACAGGGTCAAATGCGTGCTCCACTCTCCTATGTACTCGTAACTATGTGAAAGAACGATTGAACGATTTATTGTGACTCTTGGAAGTAACACCTGCTACCAACTAATCTGGTTACAATAACAAAGTATAACATCGCGTTCTGATTCCACTGACGTTTCGCATTCCAATCAGTTGGTACAACAGTTCTAAGTTATTCAGAGACTGTTACCATTCACAAATTTTTGTTAACTTGCATAAATTATTTAATACTGCAATACGTTTCGTGATAGGATGCCGCCATCGGGAAAAACTGACTATACAAACATATTTAACATAAATACCTACAAACGGTAAAGCAGTCCGTTTCTGACTTGGCATCTACTGTGGCCTGCCTGCAAAGAAATAGAAATGTATTTCATCCGAGCGTGTGTTTACTTCGTTTGCTAGTTGTTACTAATGCAAAAAAACTACGAGGTCTGTTCGGAAAGTAAGGCCCGATCGTTCGCAAAATGGAAAGCAATATGAACATCTAATATGTTTTATTGAAACAGTTAGCAACACCTTCCAGCTATTTCTCTACATAGTCGCCGCTCCGATGTAGACATTTGTCGTAGCGTTGTACCAACTTTCCAACGCCATCGTCATAGAAGCAAGCCGCCTGTGCTTCCTGCCAATTCTGTACGCTGGTGTACAGTTCGAGCTCTGTGCCAGAACGTTGTCTTCGTAGGCAGTGGTTCATGTGAGCAGAGATGAAACTCGGGGAAAGTCAATTACGGACTCTATTGAGGCTGATCAAACACTTCACATCGAAAACGCAGCAAGAGCATATTCATTGCCCCTTCAGAGTGCGGCCGAGAATTGTCATGCAGAAGGAAACGATGACAGTTATGTTACCTGGGCTGCATGACATCAGGTGAAATTCCTCACCAAGACTCATAATTGTCGGGAGACACGATTGTTCTAAGCATCTTTGCGTGCTCACTGTGTGCTCAGAACTAAAAAGACCGAAGTGGCGCTATCGACAGGCAATCTAGAGACACTTCCCAACATATCTATGCAAAACTTCATCGGATTTTCACTGTGGTTCCCATTTCGCACCCCATCGGACCTTACTTTCCGAATAGCCCTCGTAATAATTAATCACTCTATTCATCAGAAACTGCTGCCTTCTTGTGGTGTATACACTTTCGTCCATTTCTGCAGCTGTCTTGATCTTATTGAGCAATGTTTATAAACATGTAAAAACACATTGTTTATTACAGAAGATACCATAGTGTAGTAAAAACAAGATGGCTGTCGAATTCACTGTCGATGTATCAATCCTGATTGTTATCTGTCTTTTCTTTTTACAATACTGGCCATTAAAATTGCTACACCACAAAGAAATGTAGATGATAAACGGATATTCATTGGACAAATATAATAAACTAGAACTGACATGTGATTACATTTTCACACAATATGGGTCCATAGATCCTGAGAAATCAGTACAACCACATCTGGCCGTAATAATGGCCTTGATACGCCCGGGCATTGAGTCAAACAGAGCTTGGATGGCGTGTACAGGTACACCTGCCCATGCAGCTTCAACACGATACCACAGTTCATCAAGACTAGTGACTGGCGTATTGTGACGAGCCAGTTGCTCGGCCACCATTGACCAGACATTGTCAATTGGTGAGAGATCTGGAGAACGTGCTGGCCAGGGCAGCAGTCGAGCATTTTCTGTATCCAGAAAGGCCCGCACAGGACCTGCAACATGCGGTCGTGCATTACCCTGCTGAAATGTAGGGTTTCGCAGGGATCGAATGAAGGGTAGATCCACGGGTCGTAACACATCTCAAATGTAACGTCCACTGTTCATAATGCCGTCAATACGAGCAAGAGGTGACCGAGACGTGTAACCAATGGCACCCCATACCATCGGGCCGGGTGATACGCCAGTATGTTGTTGTTGTTGTGGCCTTCAGTCCTGAGACTGGTTTGATGCAGCTCTCCATGCTACTCTATCCTGTGCAAGCTTCTTCATCTCCCAGTACCTACTGCAACCTACATCCTTTTGAATCTGCTTAGTGTATTCTTCTCTTGGTCTCCCTCTACGATTTTTACCTTCCACACTGCCCTCCAATACTAAATTGGTGATCCCTTGATGCCTCAGAACATGTCCTACCAACCGATCCCTTCTTAGTCAAGTTGTGCCACAAACTTCTCTTCTCCCCAATCCTATTCAATACCTCCTCATTATTTATGTGATCTACCCATCTAATCTTCAGCATTCTTCTGTAGCACCACATTTCGAAAGCTTCTATTCTCTTCTTGTCCAAAATATTTATCGTCCATGTTTCACTTCTATACATGGCCACACTCCATACAAATACTTTCAGAAATGACTTCCTGACACTTAAATCTATATTCGATGTCAACAAATTTCTCTTCTTCAGAAACGCTTTCCTTGCCATTGCCAGTCTACATTTTATATCCTCTCTACTTCGACCATCATCAGTTATTTTGCTCCCTAAATAGCAAAACTCATTTACTACTTTAAGTGTCTCATTTCCTAATCTAATTCCCTCAGCATCACCCGACTTAATTCGACTACATTCAATATTCCTCGTTTGGCATTTGTTGATGTTCATCCTATATCATCCTTTCAAGACACTGCCCATTCCGCTCAACTGCTCTTCCAGGTCCTTTGCTGTCTCCGACGGAATTGCAATGTCATCGGCGAACCTCAAAGTTTTTATTACTTCTCCATGGATTTTAATTCCTACTCCGAATTTTTCATTTCCTTTACTGCTTGCTCAATATACAGATTAAATAACATCGGGGATAAGCTACAACCTGGTCTCACTCCCTTTCCAACCACTTCTTCCCTTTCATGCTCCTGGACTCTTATAACTGCCATCTGGCTCATGTACAAATTATAAATAGCCTTTCGCCCCCTGTATTTTACCCCTGCCACCTTCAGAATTTGAAAGAGAGTATTCCAGTCAACGTTGTCAAAAGCTTTCTCTAAGTCTACAAATGCTAGAAACGTAAGTTTGCCTTTCCTTAATCTAGCTTATAAGATAAGTCGTAGGGTCAGTATTGCCAACTGATCTTCCCCGAGGTCGGGTTCTACTAGTTTTTCCATTCGTCTGTAAAGAATTTGCGTTAGTATTTTGCAGCTGTGGCTTATTAAACTGATTGTTCGGTAATTTTCACATCTGTCAACACCTGCTTTCTTTGGGATTGGAATTATTATATTCTTCTTGAAGTCTGAGGGTATTTCGCCTGTCTCATACATCTTGCTTACCAGATGGTAGAGTTTCGTCAGGACTGGCGCTCCCAAGGCCGTCAGTAGTTCTAATGGAATGTTGTCAACACCCAGGGCCTTGTTTCGACTCAGGTCTTTCAGTGCTCTGTCAAACTCTTCACGCAGTATTATATTTCCCATTTCATCTTCATCTATCTCCTCTTCCATTTCCATAATATTGTCCTCAAGTACATCGCCCTTGTATAGACCCTCTATATACTCCTTCCACCTTTCTGCTTTCCCTTCTTTGCTTAGAACTGGGTTTCCATCTGAGCTCTTGATATTCATGCAAGTGGTTCTCTTTTCTCCAAAGGTCTCTTTAATTTTCCTGTAGGCAGTATCTATCTTACCCCTAGTGAGATAAGCCTATACATCCTTACATTTGTCCTTTAGCCATCTCTGCTTAGCCATTTTGCACTTCCTGTCGATCTCATTTTTGAGACGTTTGTATTCCTTTTTCCCTGCTTCATTTACTGCATCGCCAGTATGGCGATGACGGTTACACGCTTCCAGTGTGCGTTGACCACGATGTCGCCAAACACGGATGCGACCATCATGTTACTGATAAGAGAACCTGGATTCATCCGAAAAAATGACGTTTTGCCATTCGTGCACCCAGGTTCGTCGTTGAGTACACCATAGAAGGCGCTCCTGCTCCTGTCTGTGATGCAGCGTCAAGGGTAACCGCAGCCATGGTCTCCGAGCTGATAGTCCATGCTGCTGCAAACGTCGTCGAACTGTTCGTGCAGATGGTTATTGTCTTGCAAACGTCCCCATCTGTTGACTCAGGGATCGAGACGTGGATGCACGATCCGTTACAGCCATGCGGATAAGATGCCTGTCATCTCGACTGCTCGTGATACGAGGCCGTTGGGATCCAGCACGGCGTTCCGTATTACCCTCCTGAACCCGTCGATTCGATATTCTGCTAACAGTCATTGGATCTCGACCAACGGGAGCAGCAATGTTGCGATACGATAAACCGCAATCGCGATAGTCTACAATCCGACATTTATCAAGGAAACGTGATGGTACGCATTTCTCCTCCTTACTCGAGGCATCACAACGTTTCACCAGGCAACGCCGGTCAACTGCTGTTTGTGTATGAGAAATCGGTTGGAAACTTTCCTCATGTCAGCACGTTGTAGGTGTCGCCACGGGCGTCAACCACGTGTGAATGCTCTGAAAAGTATCTTCTTCCTGTCGGTTAAATTTCACGTCTGTAGCATGTCATCTTCTTGGTGTAGCAACTTTAATGGCCAGTAGTGTACGTCTGTTGTACACTTTGGCGAGGCGTCTTTGATGCTGATAATCGAAAAGTGTTTCAGTAAGAGGGAATATAATCTACTTGATACTTTGATTTAAATAATAAAGTACAGCGCCAGTTACGTTACAGTATTACCAAAGGCGTCCGGAAGGGGCTGAGTGGAGACGGGGCCTGGGTGGAGGGGTTAGCCTGTAGTACCACAGGTAGGCCGCTGCTGGTGCAGTGCTTGTTGGCGGCGGCAGACACTGGGAGCGCTGGCCGCTGCAGCGCAGACGCGTGCAGGCGGCTGCAGCGGGCTTACCTCGGGACCGGCAACCCGAGACGGAGTGGCGCGGACAGCCAGGCGGTCAGCGGGGACCGGCCGGCTATCGGCTTACTGGCGCGGCGGCCAGCGCTCGGGGCACGCGCCCGTGGTACCTGCTTAGTCGTACGTGGGTCCCTAAGGCTCGCCACCCAGCAGGAAGCACCAGTCTAAGTGCATAACTGGTTGTGTGCCTTCCTGCTGCCGTCACTTAAGTTATTTGCTAAAAACGCAACTACAGTGTCCTTTCCAAACGATCTACTAGGCGTATGCCGGGACATAGTGATAAAGGTCAGAGATTGGAAATTGGAGCGACTTTTGATCTAATTCTGCATCTAAACTGCACCATATAAAAATAACAACGTGCGACCGCGTGAGCTTTTTGTTTGCAATTTTCGTTTCGTAACAGTGTGGGCAGAAGTGATATTTTTTTCAGCAGACTCCAAGCTTTGTTTTTGTGTTCATTTTTCCTGTTCCAGTCAAGAGAGCGGCGCAGGTCGTTGTACACTTTGTCCATCTAATTACGGAACTAAGCAAGGTTTCGATACTGTCGTCTTCAGGTTTTGACAGTGGGGCGCAACAATAGTTACATTGCATAAATTTTTGTTTGTGGGACATATACAACTGGTATGTAACATGTCTGTCGTAAACAAATCCGCCACAGTTGTAAAACATTTTTAGTCCTATACCAACACGGTTTCAGGTCCAAATGGTCCAAATGGCTCTGAGCACTATGGGACTTAACATCTATGGTCATCAGTCTCCTCGACTTAGAACTACTTAAAACTAACTAACCTAAGGACAGCACACATAGCCATGCTCGAGGCAGGATTTGAATTGCGACCGTAGCAGCAGCGCGGTTCCGGACTGAAGGGCCTAGAACCGCTCGTCCACAGCGGCCGGCTTCTTGCGAGAAGAGGCACTTTTCCAGGCCACGATTGGAAGTCGCGTTTCTTCATATCTACAATTTGGGTATGTTATATGACGGTCCACATACGGTAGAAGGGCCTGCAGCCCCTTTCCCGGGCTCGTTACCGCATCGGGTGGACCCTAGACTACTGGAAAACCATGGCCTGGTCAGATGAGTCAAGTGGTAAGCAGTGATGGTAGGGTTCGAGTGTGGCACAGACCGCATGAAGCCACGGACCGAGGTAGCCGACAAGACACTGTGCGAGCTGATGGTGGCTCCATAAAGGTGTGGGTTGTGTTTACATGGAATGCACTCGGTCCTCTGGTCCAACTGAACCGATCATCGACTGGAAATGCTTGCGTTAGGCTACCTGGAGACCATTTGCAGCCATTCAACGGTGGAATTTTTATGTGCGAAAATGTGCTTTTTTACCCGGCCACAATTGTTCGCGTTTGGTTTGAGGAAGACTATGGACAGTTCGAGCAAATTATTTGGCCACCAGACCGCCCGACATGAACGCCATCGAACATTTATGGGACCTAATCGAGATGTCAGTTCATGCGGAAAATCTTGCATTGGCAACACTTTTGCAATTACGGAAGGTTATAGGGGCAGCATGATCCAATATTTCTGCACAGGACTTACAGCGGGTTTTGGAATCCAAGCCAAGTTGAGTTGATGCACTACCCTGGACAAAAGTAAGTCCGAAACGATATTAGGAGGTATTCCACGACGCACTAAACCCTACGAAAATAACCTAAGTTACGCTTTGCATGGTACCACAAGGTAAAGATAACCTATTCAGCTCTGCTTAACACAGCTACGCCATCTATGTAGGATATTGGCCGAGCGGTTCTAGGCACTTCAGTCTGGAAACGGGCGACCGCTACGGTCGCAGGCTCGAATCCTGCCTCGGGCATGGATGTGTGTGATGTCTTTAGGTTAGTTAGGTTTGAGTAGTTCTAAGTTCTAGGGGACTGATGACCTCAGATGTTAAGTCGTATAGTGCTCAGAGCCATTTGAACCATATGTAGGATATTAAACACGACCACCAGGGAAAAACATAGCTACTATATGAAACTTTGCTTTGCACACCTCATTTTTCATCTGCGCCGATTCTTATACGGTCACCAAAGCCTTTCTGTCATTTATTCGTGCGGCGCTGTCTTGCATAGTTGCTTCTACACATTCATTTCTGTCGATAAGATAACAGACTAAAACTATAATATTATGGGTCAAAAGAATAAATTAACGTTTTTAAGCTGGTAATATTAAACTCGTTGATATTTAACTAGTGCGTGTAGTGCCTCTGCTTGTATGTCTGTGAAGGACAATATCAATTTCCAAAGCTGCGTCGACAGCGTACGTAATTTCATACACGTAGAAATCTCGTGGTGTAGAAACAGCCCCGACTCCGACGGTGGCCTGCAAAATTCTTGAAATGTAAGAGAAAGAAAACTTCTATAGGATCTTCTCGAGTTGGGATATTGCCATTCGCATTTGATCATTCGATGATGTCCGCGAGTGAAATGAGTTCGTTTCAGCAGAGAAAACTTTCTGTATGCTTTTGGCCGTGTTACTGAAGCAGGTTCTACAGCAAACGTCGACCACCAAATGTTCGAAGTCCTATACAAGCTTGTCGTACATTACAGTTCACCACAGAATCTTTTCATCAAAAATAAATGCGCGAAATTACCTTTCAAATGGACTATACTGTATTATGGCTGTTATTAAACTCCAGGTTATCGTTACATATCGCTTGTGAATCTCAAAAAACACAAATTATACAATATGACTCTTAATTATGACTGTTTCACTGCACTCACTTCATACACGTCCTCTCGTTATCCTGTCTCGCATCAAAAGTCAGGTCACATACCCATTTTCTTACACTTCTGCGCTCGCCATGGAGCAACGCTAAGTCAAGGAATTAATTACGGTATATTGATAATTTTTACTTTATGGACCGTCTGACAGCAACTGAATGAAACGCAATTTCATGCCATACGCGTTTCGCCTTTATTTTCTGCAAGGCATCTTCAGTGGCAGGTTGCGTGGACGATTTTCCACATATTACACTCCTGTTGTACGAGGTTTGTCCGGAAAATACGTATAAAAGTTGAATAATAACTTTATTTTGCAATTACTCAGGTATTACAATATGGTCTCCTTCAAAGTACTCCCCCTGAGACGCGATACACTTCTGCCAACGCCGTTTCCACTGTTGATGACATTGCTGAAAGTCTTCAGTTGTGATATTGTTCAGTTGCCGTGTTCTTTCCGCCTTGATCGCTTCCACATCTCCCAAGTGCCGCTCCCGAAGCACCATTTTGCATTTCGGGAACATGAAGAAGTCACACGGGGCTAAATCGGGTGAATAAGGCGGGTGGTCCGCCACGGTGATTGAGCTTCGGGCCAAAAACTCGCGCACAACGAGCGACGTGTGAGCGTGCGCATTGTCGTGTTGAAGGATCCACCTGTCTCCTTTTGCCAACTCCGGTCGAACTCGGGCCACACGAGCTCTGAGACGTGTCAGAACTTCAACGTAAAAATTTCCGTTCACTCTCTGGCCGGGAGGGACAAATTCCTTGTGAACAATGCCCCTAGAATCAAAGAAAACAATCAACATTGTCTTCACATTGTACCTTGATTTTCGCGACTTTTCTGTTCTCGGTTCTCCTGCTAGTTTCCATTCCTTGCTTTGAGATTTGAGCTCCACATCGAATTCGTAAAACCAGGACTCGTCTCCAGTGATAACTCGGTTGAAAAAGTCCCCTCGTTCCTCTGCTTCCAATCAATCCTCACAGCACTCAACCCTCTTTGCTTTCTGTTCTGGCGTCAAGAGCTTCGGTACGATTTTCGCACACAATTTCTTCATTTCAAGTTTTTGTGTCAGGATTTCGTGAACGATTGTTTTGGGGATTGACAGCTCGTCATCAATCATTCTGACTGTCAATCTACGGTCTTTAAGAAAACAAGCCCGAATTCGTTCAACATTTGCATCGGAACTCGATGTCGACGGGCGTCCTGGGCGAGGGTCATCGTTCACTTCTTCTCGGCCATCCCGGAACCCTTTTACCCACTTGTTCACGGTTGGTTCCTTCAGAGAATTGTCTCCGAAAACCTGTTTCAAACACTCAAAAATCTCATGGCCATTCTCGCCTAGCTTTGCAAGAAACTTGATGTTGACGCGCTGTTCCTTAATCAGAGAGAGCTCCATGCCGACGGCAGGTGAAAAAGGGTAACTGTCAACAAGCTGCCGCACACTCCCACCTTCATGCAGAGTGCTCTGACTCGAACTGAGCGTTGATGGGATTGATTACAGCAGTAGTCCCACCTGGCGGTGACTGCAACTTGTAACATAAAGACATTATTCAACTATTATACGTATTTTCCGGACAAACCTCGTATTTTTGGTGTTCTTCTTCTTATAAATTTCAATTTGCGGTTCTTTTCCACATTTCACAGCACTATGAACTGAACAGTTGTTTTGATGCAATATTGCATCAAAACCAATAACAGTAGGAGGGTTGTTAAACTAAAATCAGCTGATCGATTAATCAGGCGATCGATTCACGACATCCAACGGCTAGTGCGGGCCAAGGGTTTTCATGAGACCATCTACGGGGCCTGACATACCTCGCTGCCCCTATAATGCAACGCTCGTGATGAGGCAACTCTTTTGCTTCTGGCTTGTTATAAAAAACTTTGCGTTAAATTTCTTAGCAATAAATCGCTTTTATGCCACCCGGCGGTACAACTGCTCATAAGATTCTTGTCAAGTAACACCTGATATCGTTATGATCATTTTAATCTTTGTTCACTGTTCCTCATTTTCAGTGTAACTTTCTTTAAGATATGGACCTATTGCGCTGTATGTAGAGTTCGTCGGTGAGATAGTCTCGGGTGTCTGTGAAGCAGCGTTCTTGGAGCTTTCGGTCAGTTGCCCCGCTTTGATACGCGCGCAACGGTACTCTGTGTCCCACGGTAGGGCTGTGATCCTCCACGTCTATCTATAGCCAGCGGAATTCCCAGAATCGCCGCTGTCAGAGAGTTATGAGCGAGACGTATAATTACACGACGCGGGGAACAGGACGCTGCTTGTACGCTGCCTGAACCTGCCTATCAGGTCGGCGGCTTGCCAGCAGTTCACCCAGCCGCGACGGAAGTGACGAAGTACAAGTACGTTCTGCCTGACACGTTCTCATCCCCGACACTCTTATGAGACGTTTTCTCAGATGTCGGAGCTTTTCCCTCTGGTACTGTACTTGGGCGGCGGTTGCAAATAATTTTCGCAACTACTAACTTTATTATGTACGTTTTTTCGTCCTGAGCATTGTGAAAAGACCGTCAGCAGCAAACAGCAACGAAAATATAAAATCTAAGCCTTATAGGTCGAAGGTTTCTCCCTATAACACGCTCGTCTTGCCACCTCGTATTTCGTCTTGCTTCTTCAGCACTTTCCCTTCACGATCCATTCCGTTCTCCTCCTTTCCATATTTTCGTATCGCTTCCACTGTTTCAGTTGTTCATCATTGGTCTTAATATCTCGTGCTTCCTGGCTTGTAACTATGAGTACATGTAGAGAGTAGGTAGTGTTATTCTTTGATATGTTCACTATTATTTTTGATAAAACCTGCATATTTTACTTGCTTTCTTTCCCCATTTTCTCTCGACTTTCATTTAACTCCTTTCTCCTCCCTGATTACGGCCAAATTTCTATTATGTGCACAGTTTGCTCTTTGCTGTTTTGTAGCTTTAGAGTATCGTTGCTATTCCAGTTTACAGTTGTCTTTCCAAATCTGTCAATGTTCCTTGTTTTCACTTAGACACAAATATGTTTTTCAAACCTGTTCAGTTGTAACAAAATGATCTTCAGTTTCCATCTCTCTTCTAATAATTAAATAAAACCACTCATTGATTCACAAGCATAGGTCTTTCGTTTAATGATTATAATTATTGGCTTGCTATTGCGTGATATTTGGTACATACTACGGAAAATGCCCTCTGGGTAATTGACAATTTTGACATACCATGTCTGTTTTTACCACATTTACAATAGATTTCGTCGCGGGAGCATGGAGAAATTGCTTATGTATCTACATATGTTCCATAAATGATCGTAATAAGATTTCGTTATAAGGCCGAAAGTTTCATCAATTTCATCCCAATTGTTACTTGTATCTTTCACTGCTCTGCACAGGCTTTTTCTTTTTCAGAAAAATAAATGAAATTCATAAGATTAATCTACACGTAATCGTAGGATGTAATATGTACTTCCACACGACGAACTATAACACGACGAGGAGATAAAATTTGAGTTTTTGTAAAAAATACTTCTGCATTATTTGTGCGTCTCAGTTGACAGTAGAGAATATTCATGAATAACGAACCGTTCAAAGAACGGTAGACAAAAGACACATGTTGCACAATCATTAGCACTGGGCCACCTCCAATCCTAAATCGACCGTACCAAGGCGACGCGAACGTACGAGGCACGCTAACAGGTAATGCTTCCGAATTTTTGTGTGAAAACTCTTAAAGTTTCTTAAATAAAACAAACCTTATTAACATTCTACATCTTTGTTCTTCATGTCTGTGTATTAATTTCTCAGCATAGTCATCCTGGCGACGAACACATTTCTCCCAACGACAGAGTAGTTTGTTGACGACGTCATTGCAGAATATCTGATTTTGTTGACGGAGCCACAACCTCATTTCTGTTGGCACCACTGAATCACCATCAAAGTGAAGTCCTCAAAAGTGTAATGTTTTGGAAACAGATGGAAATCGGATGGGGACGAAATGGGCACTGTGTGGAGGATGATCGTTGACAGAGAACCCAAGGCGTCCGATTGTTGCAGATGTCGCAGCGGTTCATGTGTGGTGTGGCATTGTCACGCTGAAGTGTTCCATGTGTGAACGAACTCTTCGAATTCGAAACTCGATTACAGCAAGCTGTTTCTCACGCACCGTCATCGTTGTCTTATGCGCCGCCGTATCACAAGCTACAATTCGGAGTTCTAAGCGAATATGCAGACATCAAGAATTAAGATGTAGAATGTTAATAAAGTCTCTTTTATTTAAAAAGCCTTAAGAGTTTTCACACACAAAATTCTAAAGCATTACTCTTGAGCCGCTCTCTCAGTTATGCATAGAGATGCGCACAGGCTGATGTTGGGAAACTCCACTGTCCATTACTTGTCTTAAAGACAGTACTCATAGGTATCATTTCAAAAGCATTATGTCGCGTTATATCTACGACTAGCGCACGAAATGACGATTATTCTAGTGAAGCACGGACACCAGACCTCACAGGCGGGGTCAGCGGAAGTTAAAGATATACGTTGGTGCCACAGGGGTCGTTTCATGAGAGTGACATCGCCGTGGTTCAACGCAAACATACGAGCATATCCTGCCGCCTACGGAGATGATAGCGTACGTCCATAATTCAATTATCTCTCTTTCGACCCTTGCTCTCGACTCTTGTTGCATCACGTTATGTGTGTGTGTGTGTGTGTGTGTGTGTGTGTGTGTGTGTGTATGTGTCTGTGTGTATTTGTTTTAGTGTGTGTGTGTGTGTGTGTTTGATTGTTTGTTTGTTTGTGTGGCGAAGTGAGGTAGTGGTGGATGGTAGAGGGAGGAACAGGGGAGGCGCCTACGATACATTTGTTAACATGGTTAGTACGAAAATAGTTCACAACAGTTGTTGCTGACTATTGTTTCGGATCGTGAACATTGTCTGCTTGTCAGGTAAAGATGTAGCCAGGATGCAGACACGCACATAGTTGCAACTGCTGCTCATGTATACGATTCATCGATTAAACTGTATATCTGTAAATGAGTGTCAGTTTTTAACATTAACAATCAAATCCTTGTGTTCTGTACAAGAAAATTAAATAAACCCAACATAGGGAGTATCCGCACTGACAGCGAAATATTAGAATTTGCTTCTCATATGCGCCAAAGTAACAAACGTAAGGCGTTGTGAGACATACGCTTAATTAATTATGCCAGCGACTTAATGGAACTTCTGTGAACTTCACGTCATACTTTTGTATGCTTATCTTCAAACTCATACTCGTAAATACTGTCTTGTGCCAGTGACTCTCATCAGTGAGTCATGCTGAAGTCAGAATGAGACAAACTCGTAGGGCGGGGCTTAACAGTATGCAATATATTCTTTTAGAAGTACCTTTTCAACGCCTTTTCTTACTAACCGCCAAAATGAATAAAGTGGCGCTACGACAGAAATGCTAATGGGACGCGTACATAGTCTAAAGTGCCGTCAGCTGACGCGATAGGACGCGTCTACCCTTGTCACGCCGTGAGTCATACATTGGACACAGTGGTCTGAAAACATGACCTCGTGATCCCTTCACGCAGCAGCAGGTTACCATCGTAAGAACGCTCTTTACGATTTTTTGTTCTCATCTGAACGAAATCTGGAAATTTGTGTTACGTTCTAAGGGTGAATTCTTCTCGGGTTATCAGCCGAGTGGTGGCGTCGTCTTGTCGCAACGTTTCGCGTTTCGATGAGTTTCGTACCCATCATCTTCTGGCGATGTCATTTGCGACAACACGACGCCACCACTCGACTGATAACCCGAGAAGAATTCATCAGTGGAATACGCCGAGAAAGACCGCAATCGCATTTAAGTTCTAAGGGACCAAACTACTGAGGTCATCGGTCCCTAAGCTTACACACTACTTAGTCTAACTTAAACTAACTTACGCTATGGACAACACACACACCCATGCCCGAGGGAGGACTTGAACCTCCGACGGGGTCAGCCGCGCGAACCGTGACAAGGCGCCCTAGACCGCACGGCTACCCCGCGCGACCCATTTGAACGGTCACGAAGGACGTAAGGGACTGGAAAATTACAAATTTCTCGTAATTAATGCTCTTCACCAATATAGTAACCGTAAGTACGCTTTTTTATTTTTAACAGCGAAAACAAAGATGTGTCTTGTGACTGCGTTTTTCTTCGGTGCTAAATTTGAGCTTTTGAAATATAACCCTAAGTTTCCGCTTTTCCAGTGAACTAAGTAACATGAATCGATTACACATGGTACATGCAACCAACTGAAGGCACCTTGTTGCCCCAGTATATCTGGTGTTGCGCTAATATGTCTGGTGCTCAGCCTGTGCCACCGACGTGTAGATATGACAATCTGTGCAGGAAGGATGCGGCTCGACAGGTCAATAAGTATAAGTATAAAAGCTGCAGTACATAAACAAAAAAATAGAGAAGATGAAAAGAGTCCGTCTCCACTTGGCAGGGACGAGCAACGGCGTGTGTGCTGGGTTTGTATTGGGATGGCCTTTCGGTAATACCTTTGCACACCACCAGACTCAGCCGTTAAGAGACCCCTATAGCTATCAATAAGAGGTTAGGCAGCCGGTCACAAAACATACAGCAATGTAAATAAAGTCTATGCGGTAGGGACAACAAAGCTTGATATGGTGTATTCTGCCGTTTAGTTGTTCGTGTGTCGCGAGTCTCTCACCATGCCACATTGTCGATGGCGCATTTACGGTGTGAAATCTTCATTGCAAACGAAGTACGAAAAGTGTTCGGTTCCTGAATTCATCCAAACAGAAACCGTCATCACAAAGATCAAACCATCATATACCTGTATTTAACTACGATTAATAAACTGAAATCGTTATGCTAGATAGATAGTATTCGATTAACTGAAAACATTACACTAAGGTAAAGAGCCGACATTTCTGTACATAAGATCCAGCTGCATAAAATGCTTGACAGATAATCGATGCGTCTGTGAGCAAGCGCGCTTCTTTTAAACGTTTTATAGGTATTGTCCTATTTCACTGACGTTGCATCACGACAGAGAGACTGCTTGTTCTAGAGGCTAGGTAACTATAGCTTGAAATCTGTCTTGGATATATTCACCAAAGCTTGAAAGGAACGAAGTTAAAAGCTCGACGTGTCATCGGCAACGAGTCATTAGAGATTCTAGATAAGATAGAAAAGGTCAGAGAAAGAGATTTGTCGTGTCCTGATGGAAGAAATCATCACAGCACTTGCCTGGAATAATTTTGGGAACCCTAGGAAAATGAGGATTCCTGGACCGGGTTTTGGTCCCCGTTTTTCCCGACTATGAGTGCCATAGCCACTGTTCCACCTTGTTCGCTACCAAAATGTGTATGCAGTAACGTGCTCGGGAAAAATAAATTGCAGAGCGACAGAACGAGAATATTTACACGTTATGAAGATCAACACGAAATTAGAAGCAAGGAATTAGGGTTTAGCGTCCAGCCGAGGATAACGTTATTAGTGAACTAGGGACCGATGGAGAAGAAAATCTGTTCTGTCCCTTTTCAGCGTAATCATACCGATATTTACCTTAAGTTTGTGTGTCGATGGAGCCTAAACCTGGACAGATGGTTCGTAATTTCAACCGTCGTCCTTCCGAATGCTGTTGTAGTGTCTTACTACTGCGTCACCTCTATCGCTAGGAGACTCAGACTTCATACTGTTTGCATGTTAATTTCTTGCAAAGAACTGGAAGTTGCCTTATAGGAAGTTTCCCCAGCGGAAACTTTTTGCTCGCCACTTACACACACATGTGAATGTGTTTGTATATAGTATGTATGTACGTACGCATGTGTATATGTATAAGTCTCTTTTGGAGACTGCTGTGAATTTATTGTAATATTTAATATCTATTCCGCTTCGCAAGAGGCCATATGATCCCGACAATCGGTCGTACTAAGTTACAACTAACCTTACACACCTGCACACTTGAATAAGAGAGGACAAGTCGAAGAGTAGGAAGTAACCGCAGAGCCACCGTTCTGTCTACTTATATTCGCGGAAGTGCGGCGGAACGGAAGGAAGCCGTTACGGTACTGACGTAACAGCGGCGCGTTGACTTTTAATTTATACAACGTGCAACATTAGGCTCGTATTCGCTCCGTTTCTGATCTCTAATACACAGTACGGCATCGTCAAGAAAAGAACAAAATATAGTAACCTTCTCAAAAGAAATGCACAAAAAACTGGTATTACATAGACATGCCAAAACATAGAAGAATTCAGAAGCGAAGCCAAAGCAATCAATTGAAGAGGCACTAGTAATGAGAAAGTCCACGCATTAGGTTTCCGATGAGAAGAGAAAGAAAAGTGAAAAAAAAATGAAGCAGTTCTGAGAAGAGAGGAAAAGAAAGACCAAAAGGCCTTAAGTTCTACGCACTTCATAGTTGGCCTAATTCAGAAGAAAAACTGGTCATATACGATAGCTCCTGCATTATACTGTAATCATCATGGGTATTTATGAGGTGTTTTTCAACTCTTCTTCCTCCTACTCCTACTCCTCCTCATCATCATCATCTTCTTCTTCTTCATCGTTCTCTTCCTTTCCTTTTTTCCGTTTGTCGATGGGCCAGCACTGTTGTATGGTCTTTGGTAATTTTAGTGACAGTTGGTGGCCGGACGCCCTTCAGACGCTGTCGCTCCCTCCCCACTGAGAGAGATGGTGCAGTAGTTAGCACGCTGGATTCGCATTCGGAAGGATGACTGTTGAAACTAGCGTCCGGCCGTCCTGATATACGTAGGTTTTCCGTGATTTTGCTAAACCATTTCAGGCAAATTCCGAAATGGTTCCTTTGAAAGGGCACGACCGATTTCCTTCACCATCCTTCCCCAATCCGAGTTTGTGTTCCGTCTCTAATGACGTCGTTGTCTACGGGACGTTAAACACTAATCTCCTGGTACTCCCATCTCCGCCCCCTGCCTGAGGACGCTACATCTGTCCCTGTCTCGAGTTAATCTCATATTCAAATGGAGAATGTGCGTGGCATTTATCTGAGGCAGGACGAAGATATTGGATTGGTACTTACCTAGGAGGCTGTGGGGAAACCGCCTAAAAACAACATCCAAACTGGCCGTCTCACCAGCCCTCGTCCTTAAGCCGCGAGGCAGATACGATTTGGGAAAATCCAGCCTCTCTGAATCCCGAAAGCGGCGCGTTAACGAGGTCTGATATTCGGGCGGGTATTTTCTTCTGCTTAAGGGGAGGTTCTGGCACGATAAGCGAAAAATGGATGAAATTTAGAACTATTTTCGCAAAATGATTGTTTTTATTAAAATGGAAGTTTTACCACTTCATTATACATACATTCGTGTATGAAATTTTTTTTTTTTTTTTGAGCTTTTCCCCGTTACAGAGGCTTGTCTGCAACATAATAATTAACTCGGAAATTACTATACAAAGAATAAACGTTCTTAAACTACAGTTTCAAAATATTACTCCAGGTGTTTCGAACTTGTGTGTCCTCTTCCTCTTCGCCCATTCTCCTCATAGTGTGCTGTACATTTTGGAGCCAGGTGGTCATAGACTGTCTTCTTCTTCTCCCCTCCGGTTCCCACTTCAGTATCAATTTCGGTATTCTGGCTTCCTCCATTCGTCGTACATGCCCGTACCACTGTAATTTCTTCCTAACCATTACGCCATATATTCTTTCTTTTATTTCCATTCTCCTTATTATTTCGGTGTTCCTTATCTTCTCTTTCCTGGAGAGTCTTTCCGATCTTCTCCAAAAGTCCATCTCTAGAGCTTGTAATTTTTTAATGTGCTTCAGCTTAATTGTCCAGGTTTTCGTTCTATACAGAACCACGCTCTCTAATATAGATTTGTATATTAATTTTTTAGTTCTGCTCAGGCAATGTGTATGAAAATAATTTTCTTTATCTCGTAACAAAAATGACGGCCTCAGCCTTTGTTAACTTCTGCTCGTCTTGCGCGTACTGGTTTGCGCGAAGCGTTGTACAGACTCGTACCTATGTCTGAAACCGATAAAAAAAGGCAATTCTCAGATTAGAACGATTTTGAAAGACCGTCACAATGGGGTTTGGAAAAATATCTCGAAATAAAAATGACAACTATTTCAAAAACATATCAATTTCTTGGCATCTTTTTCCAAGTTCATATGTTTAAAAAAATATTCAAAATTCGGATACTAAGAAAAGCTCTCGCTAAGAGCCAACAAAATTTAATTATCTATCATTTTAAAAAAATCTGATATATCTATTAGTCTGTCAAGCCTCTAGAGCGCTTCGTGTGGTGAAAAATGTTGTTTCGAGAGAAACGTATTTAAAATTTGCAGTAGTAAAAAAAGACGTTGTTTCAAAACTTACGGTCACTCTGCAATCCCAGGAACATGTAGGCATCCGTCTTCTTCCTCAAACATACTCTGGTTCTTAATCTGGCGTCGTGTTTTTTCAATCCGTGCTCTTTTAACAAAATGCGACACTGCTTGCTCCGTGGCGGCCACGCGCTTCCTGTCAGATAACTCCGCGAATTTTTTGCTGTTCGCCCTTATAACGATTCCTTACACGTTCATGGTCTTCGCAACAGGTGAATAACCTTCTCTGAAAATACCTGCAGCTATACATGCTGCTGTTTCGGTACCAGTTTTCAGCTGCACGCGTTGAAGCTCTCGTTGCCCGTTTCATCTTTTAAACAAATATTTGTTACAAAATTGTTAAGACTATCGTGGCCACTTGTTGACAAACTGCCTGTTGGTTTCTGTGTCGGGTTCTTCGGCCGAAGTTCATCTGATGATTTTACTAACGTTTTGCCAGCACGAGTGGCTGGCATTGTCAAAGCCTCACCACAGGCAATGGAGAGTGAAGCTTTGACAATGCCAGCCACTCGTGCTGGCGAAACGTCAGTAAAATCATCAGATGAACGTCGGCCGAAGAACCCGAGACGGAAGCCAATAGGCAGTTTGTCAAATCTTTATTAGCCAAAAATTCGTGTACCGGTTGAATCTTTTCTTGTGCTAGTTCATCGAGCGTCCACACCTTCCCATATTTCGGTCGGCGCACAGCTACATTCGACATACTGTAACTTTTACAGTACTTTCACAGTTAAAAAGATCATTTTGCAAGCATAATCTGTGTACTTAAGGGATGCAAATTATGTCAAAAAAAATCAAATTTTTCACCTGTCTCGACCAGAACCTCTCCTTAAATGATAGAGGGTATATATTTTCGGGCTGCCAATCGAGCCAATGCGTCCATTGCAATGTACATATTTTTGACCACTGGTCCCTTCTTTCTCGTTTCAAGCTATTGTCGATGCTTTGACACACATAAGAGTCTCTCCTAACATCCGACGAAGACTAGCAGGATGGTCGTTCAAATAAATTGCATTAAAATGGATCATCAAGGCGCCCGGATGTCATAAATTATACCTTTTGCACTGTCCATTGCCCATCGCTCTGACTCGTGTAGATGGTGTGTACTTACTTATATCCTGCAGTAAAACATTTGTCATGTTCAGTGCAATATTAACATAAATACCAAATAAGTGGTATATTCAGTCTGGAGGCGAAATGCTTTTCAATATTTTCCAAATAGCAGTCTGTTATCGGTTTTCATTGACATACATAATCCTTCTTAGGTTCTTATACCTCGTGTATACGACAGTGGGCTTGAAACTTGTTTGTCCAAATAGTCGCCAGATTTGATCTTGTCGGTCGCTCTAAGGTAACTTATTTTCCCTTCAGGAAAGTGTTATCATTACTATAACAAATTTCTGGGAGGAAGTGGATTCATCACAACATTGGGTTCCTAGTTCATTAACACTGATTGTGGAAGTGTAAAGTCGCCAAAGATGCTTACGAAGTGCGATAATTTGCGACGGTTAACGTCTGCTGGCGGAGATAACATTGATGGCGCAACAAAATTTATGTAACACAGCTCGACTCGGTGACTCAGCTGGTAACGGAGCTACGTCGAGGACCGGATTGCACTCAAAGCTACAGGAGCCCTCAGTAAAGCGATAAGCTGGCTAAAAACAGAAAAACAGGAAGGCCAGGGGCCGTCTCGCCTGCATTGCAGCCACGCTAATTGAAGCACTGTGTGTTAGAACGCATAGCCATGTTAGTGGTCTCCACGTTTATACACAGTTCGTTATTTCGTGAAATTTTATGACATATTTTGCAATTTAATAAATCGCAAAGTCAAACGTTTCTTTCTTTGATTTTCTCCTTTTGAATTGCAGTTTTGAATTGGTAACAGCTAAATATAATCTCATAGCCGGCCGTAGTGGCCGAGCGGTTCTAGGCGCTTCAGTCTGGAACCGCACGACCGATACGGTCGCAGGTTCGAATCCCGCCTCGGGCATGGATGTGAGTGATGTCCTTAGGTTAGTTAGGTTTAAGTAGTTCTAGGTTCTATGGGACTGATAGCCTCAGAAGTTAAGTCCCATAGTGCTCAGAGCCATTTGAACCATAATCTCATAGCTTAGTAAGTGGAAGGTTTTTGGTAAGATCGACAACACAACGAAAGGATTGCTTAGGCACGTTCTGGATGACCCTGTTACAGCTAAGTTTACACGTCATCCTGGTAGTTTGAGGTATTGCTTGTAAGACCGGCTGTGATTTTTGAAACCTTTAAGTACCACGCAAGAAGTGTGTAATGGGAATCTCTATGTTAGCTGTGTCTCAGCTTCTATTAAATGCATCCAGGTAGGAATGGACAGGAACCGTTGAAAACTGTTACTGCAGAGTCACGTGGATATTTCGAAATGATCTCTGTGACCGCTACAACGTCGTTCATGTTGTAAAACAAGATATAAGCCATCGTAAGTCATCTCTTGTTGCAAATCACCTCTCTGCTGGAAAACAATTATCACAAATAGCTTTCTTCAGGCCGATGAAATCACACGCTGCAAAAGTACAGAGCCGTTATTGAAGTGGAATGCTAGCGAACACCACTATCCTTCTACATTAAAACTCCCGTTCACATATTTGTAAACTAGAGAGTAAATAAAACAGATATCCTCGTTTGTGATCGCTCTAATTCTGACGCATGACAGTAAAACTGGACTCTCTTTTGTTACAGGAAGCAGCAGCAAAGAATCCAAGAAGGAACAACTATCGCCGACAGGTCTTGGTAAGCATAATTTTCACTAAATAATATTATTATGTAGTTTTGAAACAAATTCACCGCACGAAGATCGAATAATCAACTCAATGTTCCTTAACAGTAGAACGCAGTTCCGTACCGACATGTTGTCACCGTTTCTAGAAAAGCATTCCCTGCCATAACGTTTAACAAGAAAAACAGAAATACCAGGTAATTTAATAACATTTGTGACCTGAATGGGCTGTTTCTCACTCCTTCACGACAAGTTTTATGTAAATTTATTTCAGCACAGTCATATTTCAGAAGTAATGTGAGGGCGTGCTGAAAAGTAAAGCCTCCAAATTTTACATGCGAAAACTTTTAAAGTTTTTAAAATAAAACATACGTTATTAACATTCTACATGTTTATTATTCATGTCTAGATAGCTGCAGCTCTCTACCACTAGAGTGCTCCGAATTGTAGCGTGTAACATGGCGGTGTGTAACGCTACTGTGTCGGTGCGTGAGGAACAGCGTGCTGTAACAGTTTTTCGAACTTGAAGAGTTTGTCCACATAAGGAGCGCCCTCTGCTTCACTATGACAATACCAGACACCATACGAGCGCTGCGACATCTCCAACAACCCGACGCCTTGGGGTCACTGTCATCGACTGTGCTCTTATATAGTCCCGACTTGCCTCCATCCGATTTTTTTCTGTTTCCAAAATTTAAATAACGCATTCGAGGACTTCATTTTGATAGTCACGAAGCGGTGGAAGCAGACGCTGATGCTTATCTGTGGAGCACATTGCTTGGCATGTGTGCAGGTTAAACATGCATACGTTATTCATGCAATGCAAGCAGAGGCGAGGTTGTGGCTCCGTGAACAAAGTCAAACATTCTACAGTGACGGTATCAATAAATTGGTATCTCGTTGGGGCAAGTGTGTTCGTCGTCAGGGTGACTACGTTGAGGAATAAAGATGTACAATGCCAATAATGTTTGTTCTATTTAAAAAGCTTTAAGAGTTATCACATAAGATATTCAAAGGCATTACTTTTCAGCACGCTCTCGTAAAACATGGATCATTGAGATAATGCTGTACAACGAAGACATTTTCTTTAACTTAAGTGACTGCTGATACCTAAATCATTTGATCGACCCACTACATGTTTCATGAAAGTATCGGTCGCGACATTGGTCTGCAAGAGCTGAATTAAGGTCGGCGGAATGGAAAAGAAACGTTCTGAAATCCGCCACGTCTGGTCCCAGCGCTTGGATCGTACTGCTAGACGACTCCCATACAGAAAAATATGTGTCGTACTCACCAGACCGATAGACTTTAACTGGTGCATTTCGCCACGGCGTTTCGTCTGAAGCTTAGCCCAGGTCTCTGAAAGGGATGTCCTTCTTCGATTTTCTTCGTCTGTACGACCCGTGTAATCCCATTTCAACAGCAGTCGCTGTGAGAACGGCCTCAGAGATATTATATGAGGGAATTCGGCAACATAATCTGAGTAAATGCTGTACGAAAGTGACACAGTAATTATATGTTCCTTGACCGAAGCGTTCGGTGTGATACTTCTGAGGCGAGTTACTTGAAGGTTACAGACAGTCCGTTAGTACCCAGTTCGTCAATAGGTGCTGCTTGGTCAAAGAGTAGTTAACGTTAACGTAGCTGCGTTCTGCTTCATTTACACAGTTCGTTTCATTTATTTCAATTTACAGGGAAATTTATTTTTATTTCTAATATGTTTTGCATACACATGATCGGATATGGCGTCTTGAGGAATTACGAGACGTAGAAACACCATCTACTGTTTTCAGTCAACAAACTTCGAGAAATATATGATTTGCGACATTTCATTATTAGATGTGGACTCTTGCCAGTGGCTGCGTGAGTAGCAATACTAACGTCGACTCTTACGTAGGTTTTTATACCACAACGTATATTTCACTTATTTTCTGTTGTTTTCCTATGCGCTGTCAATTGACACACAGTGACTGGAACGTTCTTACTTACATAGTCGAAGAAATGCAGTACAATTTCCATCTTGAGCAGTGGTTCCCAATCTTTCGTAGACCAATAACCCTGAGATCAGACATCAGTCATTACCACCCAACAAACACTAGCATCTAACTAAACCTTAGACTGCTTTAATTTCTTAATATGACGAAAGAAAAGTGATACTGAATAACATTAAAACAAGTAAATCTCACGCGTTCTTGTAGGTGTTTTTATTGACGCCTATTTCTAAAGTTATTTGTTTTATTTCGGTTTTGTCTTGGAGAATTCACATCATAAATCACGTGCTAAGTTCATTCAGTTCTCGCTTTTTTTCCATTTCTAGCACAGCCTGAAACCCAGTTAACACCTTTAAACTGTGAAGAATGGAACTGGTATCCATAAAGATTTTTACGATAATAATGGACACCCGCCACAAACATTTCACTAAAATACATCATTTGTGTAACCATAGTGTCGGAAGCAGCTTTACAGTTATTAAGCTACTTCAAATCCGCCTGTGCAGATATTTTAGTAGTTTCTATATTTTCACTATATTTCCTTGTAAACCGAGATAAAGGCTACTTATTTCCCCAAAGAAATCAGTAATGAACGTCAGTTTGGAAATTCGTTCTGTTATTTTGGCTTCGTCGGTGGGCGAACACCTGAATGGAGAAACAGTGGGCGACAAACCAGGCGATAACCCAACCAAATCACTGCACGTACTCAAGAATTTAAAATAATCTTGTTTCTGTTGATGAATTCTTCTCGGGTTATCAGCCGAGTCGTGGCGTCGTCTTGTCGCAACGTTTCAATGAGTTTCGTACCCATCATCAACCAATCGGCTGATAACACGAGAAGAATTCATCAGTGGAATACGCCGAGAAAGACTGCAATCGTATCAATCTTGCTTCTACATTCGTTTCACAAGCTGTGGCCCCCATCTTTTCTCAACATGCGCTAATGCTTGAATGTGATAATTTTGGGTGGTTAATTATTAGTTACCTTATAAATATTAGTGTGTAACAAAAAAGCGATAGTAAGATGATTTACTTTGAAAAAATGGATTTAGTTTCTTCAATAAAGCATCATTAAGGCCTTACCGGATTCCTCCTAGAAAATAGCACACCCTGTCCCCCGACGCTGAACTGTGAATGACCGTGAGAACCAGAAGGAAGATTGGTGGCCTATCGAATACGAGTTCAGTGTTGAACGAGCAACTGCATCACGATTATCTAAAGTAACTGGTTACGACATTTTCTGTGAAAGAGTGAGAAAGTGGGCAATGCTCTGTAAGATACGACACGCACTGAGCTTGGCACCACCACAATCATTAAGGTGTCAGAATCGGGAACAAGGAACGCCAGTAGAGAATGAAAAGAGGAAACTAAACAAAGTAAAATGCAGAATAAAACTTTTATAAATACTATACTGAAGCGTTCTTCCGTTGCAAATGGTAGAACAATTTCAGATTTGTTCATGAATTGCCTAACAGTTTTTGTTGTTGTTGTCAAACGGCTTTGGCGCACTAAGCCACTGCTGACGCCGAAAACGATAGCATTCTGGCGAGTCAGAAATTAGAACCGCAAATTATGTTGGAGAACTGGCAGCGTACAAGTAGTCGTTTGCTGTGGAAACACGACAAAAACAGCTGTCGAGTAATCATTGCCACTTAACTCATTTCCTATTGGTCTCAGACAACCAATAAAGTAATTACTTCAATCTGTTTGGCAGACATATCGCCGCCACAGTCAGTGATTCATGTTGTTTACATTTGCTACGACATCACACTACTACATATTTCTTCACTCGCTCTGAACACATCCACGTGTAGTGTCACACTTCTAACGAGGATCAGGTATTCTAGAATTGTCTCCAACTTGCTGCTATGGCTGTCTGACTAGCTGCTCTTGTCCTGTGTTTCCGTTTAGCCGGCTGTCAACTTTCATACAGCCGCTTATCAATCATAGGTACTTCAGCTGCGCGTCGGTGACGTTTTCCAATTAAAAGCTACTCTTCGAACAGCCGTACTGCGATAGATGCAATTCTGTAACTACGTTTCAGCTTCGCTTATCTTATTACATCATACTTGTTTCACGACATCTTATATTTCTCATAACTTGGATTTTTTTCCAAATGACATATCTGTCTCACTGAGGTAATGAGGACGTAACTCCCAAGATTGTGCCCCGGAAACGTATATCAAGATGATGCAGGCTTCCAGTATCTCCCTGGATCTATAACGCACCCATCATAGTACAGTGAGAGATACTGTTAACAGGAAGTACCACCGTTTAGCCGTGTACCATTGCATTCGTAACACAGTAATTTGTAACATGGTTATCGTAATGAATATCGTGTAAAATGTATATAATGCCTAGTTAGGTATAAGAAAGAACCTTGACAGATTAAATAAATAAGAAAATAAGAAAGTAAAAATAATGGGAAACTTCCGTCTAATTCATTCATCAAGTGCGTGTTTCCTCATCAGAAAGCTAGGAGGGACTCGCGCAGTGGTGAGGTGTGTCAACGGCAAATACAGCCGACCAGGACCGTGTGGACTATTGTCCGACTCACTAAAGAAGACGGTTTGTGCAGGTCGAGGCAAGGAAGGGAATTCTAGTGCTATGTATACTAAATAACTCGCAACGATTACGTTTTATGCTCGCACAGGCTATGATATTCGTAGCAGAGCGCTCAGAATACTGCTGAATGCTAATTGGCTATCAGAGAATGCGTGATGCAGGCACGCAGAACAAGCCTAAGGTCGACCGCCATCGTTCGTGACTCGGAGTATAGCAGCATCGCCGTTGCCCCTCCCCTGATCGTAGTCACCCAGGTTGATGAGACGTGGAGCTTTGTCCTGTATAGACGCTAATCCAAATAGTAGATCAGGTCTCAGGGAAACCTTAGCTACATTAATTTTGGCCTAGTCTTAATGCTAATCCACATCCATCTTCCAATCAGCCATTCTGTCCTCCATTTACATACCCCAGACGCTCTTATTTCTCGCGTGAAAACCAAAACCTACTGCTACAATAGCTTGGCCAAAGACCAACAGTTGACTGCAGAAAAGACCTTCCACTCTACAACTTAACTACGTTGAAATTGGACCGAGAGTGAAACTCAAAAGTCCGCTTTTTGCGACTTCGTATCTACTTTTATCATGCCAGATCTTTTCATTTGTCTGCGTTTCCGCTTACTTCTTTTCGATAGTTCTTATTTGTTACTCAAAGGTAGGACATGAGAAACATTATCAGCACTACTTTTATAACTAAGCAGTTATGTACGATTTAGACATAATGGGAGGTGAAGAAAACAGTGATCATATAGTGTGTTACTAATAAATTTTCTATCTAGATCTGAACTCTTTGGTGTGACCGATTTAGACTTCCGGTGACGTGCTGTAACTACTATAAAACCACAATATTTCTCTCTGAACTGAAAATCTATAAGTAATAGAGCCTCGATTTCACTTTTTGGGCAGTCTGCGCGCACCAACAACATGCTACTACGTTCGTCTTCGGAACAAGTAACAAGCCGCAATGGTACTAAGAGTGGTTACAAGAGACACAAAATGAAATTTTTATATCGCATTGCTGACTTGGATCGGTGTTCATCCACTGAATCGGCGGGCACTAATGTTACCTATGACGTTAGCTATTCTCCTTCTCGAGATTTGAACAGTACATCATATGTGTAACTAATCAGATCAGACTATATGGGTAGATTTTAATATTGCGTTTTTACGGCTGAGTACGGAGGCGACACTAGACGGAGAGTGAGCCACGGTGCCGCCACATAGCCTACTCAGCCAGAGTAGCAACGTCAGGACATTCCACGCTTGACTCCTCATTCAGAGTAAAAATCATCATCAACACTGTCAGGTTCTCTCATTCTTCAAGACAGTACGTAGGGGAAGAGTTATCAGGAAACTGGCTCATGGACTCCCGTTCTGAAGGAGCAGGGCTCAAATCCCCATACGACTTTCCACATTTAAATGTCTCGTAAATCAATTAAAACGAAAGCTGTGCTGATCCCTTTGAAAAGGACGCAGCTCAAAATGTCCGAACTTTGTCCAGTTTGAGCTAGTGGAGGTAGTCTCGTACTCGACAGGACGTTAAACCCTATTTTTCCTTCGTTTTCTCTCATCAGCTATATTATCCCTTCCTTTCTGTGGTTGTTAATTATTATTATTATTAAGTGAAACACAAGAAAGGGATAATATGATATATATATATATATATATATATATATATATATATATATATATATATATATATTGATTTTTAGGTGGCCAGAGATAAATATTAAATTATGTTTCAAATGAGCGCCAGGTTCCCTTCAAATTATTTCAAACGCTTTCGGCGAATTGTAATGCAAGCTAAGTTCACTGACCTAGAATAAATCATATCTTTGAAAGTATGCATTTTTTGACGAAATAAAATTAGTGAAGCTTTGCACTTAAGTTAATTGAATAACTTGAAATGATTCTTTTTGCTCCGGCTGTGGTGATATGTTACACAGAAAAATAAATTTAAATACGCCGCGTAATGGCGGCCAGTTGTTGCCAGTCAAAGACCACCGCTGCTCGCTTCGCAGAGACAAAAAATGCTACATAACTTCTTGCAATTATTAATTCAGGAAGAATTGTTTGCATAGGCTCTTTAAGTAACACAATTCCCTCACTTTTTGTAAATATACTTCCACAAAGCACAGAATACACACTTGAATTATTCGCTGCGTACGAGAACAAAAAGAACAAAAGCTACCGCAAGCGTACCTTACATACAACAGAAGAAATGATCTGACTCGAAGTGATTTTAAATATATTTTTTCTCTTATATATAATGACAAAGATAATAATGTTAGTTTCGAGAACGTTATGCACTACTATTTCATCTAATATAAATAATTTCTTTTGATAACATTGCAATCGATATAGTCTTTCTTTGAAGTTAATTTAATACATTTTCATAATTGTCGTTTATGTCCATATAATAGTATTCAGAGTCCTTTTAATATTTACCTCAAATATAGCGGCTTGAATATTTCAAAAGGGACACTATACAGCCTCTAGACAGCCACATAAGCGTCGAAAGCTACCTCGTCGCTGCAGCACTGAGCTTCATCTTAGGAACTCCATCAATAGCCTCATTACATTGTTTTTCAAGTGATTTACTGACTGGGCTGCTGAAAATCAGAAAAGGAAGCAAGGAAATAAGAATAGATACTGACCGATAAAGAGTTCGTAATGGAAGGAAAAACAATGAAATCAATGCCGTTTTACAAATGTGTTGGTTTAAGAGCTAAACCTCGTGCGACTCGCGTTTCCTTTCTTTCTTTTGCTGGTGCCCTGTCGCGCGGTTCCGCAGGGTCGGCACTGTTAGGAACGGATTTGGCAAGGTTAGTTTTTAAGGGGTGGCTGGATGCCTTCCTGCCGCCACCCCGTACCCCCTAGGACGGAATTAGTGTACCCCAGCTGTCTGCGTCTAGTGTAATCCATGGAATAGTGCGAACGTGTTCAAATGTCTGCGAGTCGTGTAACTGAGGCGGAACGTGGGGACCAGCCCGGTATTCACCTAGTGGGATGTGGAAAACCGCCTAAAAACCACATCCAGGCTGGCCGACACACCGGCCGCCGTCGGTAATCCGCCGGGCGGATTCGATCCGGGGCCGGCGCGCCTACCCGAGTCCACGAAGCAGCGAATTAGCGCTCTCGGCTAACCTGGGGGGTTCGCGTTTCCGAATAAGTAATCTACCAGGCATGTATATAGGGTGAATTACCAAACGCTTGCACCGCAAATATGACGCCACGCGTTCATATAATTCTTTCGCCTGGATGGGCAATCGTTCCACCTTCTTCAGTGCGGATGCTCGAGTACGTCCGACCTCCTGCGTGAATCTCAGAGTAGCAAGCATGGTGGAAATGGGCAGCGACTACGGATAGGTGGCGCTCGATGGGAATGTGGGTAGGGCCGTGAGGCGTGGCGAGGTAGTCCGCACAGTAGCGATAACACTGTGTCCCGGATGGCGCACTGGTTAACGCACCTGCCAAGTAAGTGGGAGATCCCGGGTTTGAATCCCGGTCTGGTGCACTTTCTCACTCGTCGCCGCTGATTCCACGTAATGTCCCGATGCATCTGACATTAGTGATCCCTTTCCTTTCCTTTCCTTTCTACCTCCCCCACTTTCAGTTTACGTATAATGTCCCATTATACAACACGACACATCCGGGGACTTATTAACATCTGTGAAGGCTGCACGTACGCAGCCACGTAAAATTCACTTTCGTTTGTGCTACAACATGTAACTAACCACTGTCGATGATTACTACTTTCGAATTTCGATATCTCGTTAACTACCTGCACTGCACCCCTGCAATAAACACCATTGACGTTCTAATTTAGCCTACTTTGAGTGTGGTAATGTCAACAGGCGGTTTGTTCCATTGGAATATATGTACCTTTTTAAAACAATTACGCATTTGAAACTCGTAACTCTCTGTGTATGGGCTGCTTAGACAGGCCCCTGCCTACGATTACAGTCTGTGAAAGTCGCATATCAGTGGCGCATGCCACTATCGAAATATTTGCGGTGCAAGTTTTAGGTGATTCATAATGTATACAATGGATTAGTACCATTAGCATACATGGATAAGGACAGTCAATGAATAAGCCGAGATTGAGAAACTTAGATGGGCCCGCAACACTGACAGCAAACTGCTCCCCATCATCCTCTAAGGTTGTCTTGTCTCTCCCCCGTCCCCCGCTCCTCCCCCCGTTCCACAATGTGCATGCTCACTCAGTGTAGACAGAGCAAGAGAGAGGGCAGAGTATATTTATTCTCGAGTCAGAGTGCGACAGCTGCACTGGCGTGTGATAATTATCTTCTTGGCAGCACTTCAAAGCGCAAGATGTAAGGGAAAGTCGTTTTATCGCCGCTGCAGACTGCTGTCTTAAAAGGGAGGTGGTAATTATGTAATAGTACATGAACTCTTACAGTGTTTACAATTACAGTGTAACTAATCAGAGGTTAGCCATTTGTACTGTTGTTAAATAAAGCAGTATGACTCCGGAGTAAATCAACGTCACTTACCCAGAGGAACGGAAATCGCAATAGGGAAGAGTGTGCTGAATATGTAGATGCTGTCAGCTTTACATGTCACTGTTTTCTGACAGGCAGAAGAGGTCCTAATTAGCAAACTAGCATGAAGCGTGATTCTACGTTTCCATTCGTGTTTGTGCTGAGTATCTCATATGATGACTGGCCATGTGTTCCTACAGAACTAGTAGCATTTGACTGCTTTCTTATATCGTTGACGATGAGTGTTTCTAAATTTCCTGGTTACTGAACTAATTTATATAATTTTATGGACGTAGCCGTAACTATATAAGCCTCCGAAACAAATGTATGCTCTCCGCTTTCCTTCGAAGACAGGGTATCGAAATATTTAGAGTGATTTACGACAATTCGGTTGTAATGCTTCACAAGAAGACTGCTGACTATCTTTGCAATAAAAGTATCGCTACGGCTAAGCAAACTGTTAATGAACTGCGCAATCTACAGCTAAAAGATATCCAAGAACAGTTCGGACAACTGTGGATCAGCTTTATAATCCTTTCTTCCAGTTAACAGAAATCTTTAGTTTGTTTACCTATTGCGATATCAGTTTTGCCGTTCAATATTGGGTCACTTCGGCCGATCATTGAGTCTGTGCGTGGCCATACTCCACACACCCGCTACTGCATTTTTGCGTAACAACTGCAATACCGTACATTAATGGTGCGACCAAGGCTCAGGGCACTAAGAGACTTTTAAACAACATGATAGCATTTTATAAAGTTGTTGTTGGTTACAAATTAACGATTTTCGTTCCGGTGAATGGAGCAACCTGCGCTTTAAACGATAACATCAGTAACAGTCTTGTATGAAGTAGTTATCTGTGCTTCAGTTACCCTGCACCGTCGAACCCCTGGGTAAAGCAACTTTTAAACAGTACGTAAACACAATTTGTCAGTAGTATTAAATTAGCATGTTCCACAAGTATTGTGTGTGGACTGTGCGTATTTGTGAAATGGCTTTTATATTACATAATGCCGGCTCCAGTACAACGGTTATTGTACGGATTTAAGAGTGTGGCAGCAAAACTGATGTAACTGATCCCTCCAGAATGAAGTAAAAGGACGAGTCTTGGCCAGATTGTCTTCACGCAGTCAGAGCATTCTCCACGAAATACAAAAGTCTAGTGTCAACTCGAGCCCGGTAATGATATGTCAGGATGGCAGCATGCACTCTCACACAGAGTAATAGATTCATTTCGAAATACAGCCTGTTTAGAGGAGGGGATACGGGGAGCACGTTCGGATTTAGCTATATAAGGATGAACGACTTAATAATCAAGATTAGGCCCAATCATAAGACATTTAGCTTGCAGCAGCATCCAACACTTGTATATAGGAAATGACAAAATTCGCTTTCAGAATCAAAAGGAGTTAGTAGGAGAAATAGTCTTCTCGCTATGTCGTATGGTCTCCATAAAATGATTTAGGAACTCTACTGCCAGTAGATCCCAAATGTTTTTGAACACATTTATTATTAATTACACGTTTCGGGCTCTGCCTCTCTTCAGATGACCTGGTGACAAATTAGACCCAGAAAAGAGTTTTTTTTTTATAACCTTGAAAATTTACACGAATGTGCTAAAAGATGACCTATGCTAAAGCATGACTAAACAACAAAGGCCGGCCGGTATGGTCGAGCGGTTCTAGACGCTTCAGTCTGGAACCGTGCTACCGCTATGGTCGCAGGTTCGAATCCTGCCTCGGGCATGGATGTGTGTGATGTCCTTAGGTTAGTTAGGTTTAAGTAGTTCTAGGGGACTGATGACCTCAGATGTTAAGTCTCATAGTGCTCAGAGCCATTTGAACCTTTTTTTTTTTTTTAACGACAGAGACATCCAAAACAAAATATGCATCACGCAGTATAGAATGAATATACAACTTTGATAACAATGAAATACAATTAACGTCGAAATAAACATAAAGTTTACTAGTCCACTCAGCAAGTAACTTTATGAATTAACATGTGTGCTGCATACAGCTGAGAGATGTGGTTGGCAGATAGTCCCACATGAGAGAGCTTGTCGACGCTAGTGCTAGATGGCGTAAGTGCTGTGGCGCTGCCGTAAAAGGACGATACATAATTGCGAGTGTAACTAACGTTATCTATCACAAAATTTATACAGATTTTTTTATACTATACGTAAAAGTTAATGCCAGCCTTAGGCAAAGATAAATTTAAAGATATACAGCATTTTAGTTACACATAAGAGAGCTTCCTGACGTTGAATAGTATATGTGCTATGACGCTACCGAATATGACCTGCAATTTTTTTTTACAGACAGCTACCACTTGCAGTTACGTATCGGCCACCTGGATCCTCTACCATCTCATCAAATTCCCACCCTCCTCACCCACATCGAACATCAGCACATCTCCTGTACTGTCCACAAATTAGTTTCCAATAACCACATTGTCTCCCCTCTGATCACCAACGCTGGTATGCTGCTCTGCCTTCACAAACACATCCCCCCGTCCGTACACCTCCACACACTCCATATTCTATCCCAACGCAACTTCCACCAACTCTCCCAGACAAAGAGAACCGCCCTGATATTTATCCCTCCTAGCAACTTTAACCCTTCCCCACCTAACCCACTCCACACGAGGGTTCCTATCTCCTTTTCCCTGTTCACCCACGTGTAACCCTATCTTCTTTTGCCACTACCCTCCCCACACACCGTTACTCCTCCTTACTCTGTGTCCTTCCCAATATCTATATTGCCCGCTATCTGCTTCACTTCCTACCTATCATCTCCAATGTCTCCCCACCTAACAGACCCCCTCGAACTTCTACGGAAGATATTCTCCCCTCCCAGAATATTTTTTCAACTAGTGCTAGTCCTTATGGTGTTAAGTGAAAGTGTAGTGCTCCAGTGCTTTTTCATAGAATCGTCCTTTTAGCTGTCCATCATTAATATTTTCAACTTAAAATGTAAACAGTCCTCATATTTTAATTTTTCTATCACCCTTGTTCTCTTCTTATGAGACTCTTGGCTGAAGATCGGAGAGTTGTTCCGCTGACAGCCCACCCAATACACAGACATAATAACAAAGAAAGAAAGTATCGGTCATTTCCGGCAGCGCCACAGTACTATCATGAACATGCTATCTCAGGTGGCACTATTTTAAAACCATTTTCATCATTTTGATCTGGGAGAGTCCTAGACGGAGGCTCAAAGGCTGCAATTTGTCTGTGAGATGCAACCAGACATGCTACCTCTGATGCAGACGTTCGGTCCTAACTCCATATGGTGCTGCCCACCAGTAATTCAACCAGCTGAGCAGCTCGTGAAGGATAAGCAGTGTAGTCAACGAGGAGACAGTATTGGACGACCATACCTCTGAAAGGTGGCACGTGTAGTTTCTCCTAACACGCACATGTCACATGGTGGCTCCCTAAACCAGGACCAACGATGCACTTTGCACAACGTTCTAGCTATAGTTGCAGTCAGATGAATGTATAACGAGAATCAATCTGAGAACTGAAGCGGAAGTCATCGCTGAACGGCACATTTATCCATTCGTTCATGATTCACGTTCCATGTTGCTGATCCCCTTGCAAATAAATGGTCCTGCGTCTCCAGTGACGAGAGCGGGCTACACCCAGTGCCGCTTGTGTGGTATACAGATGTGCTGGTCTGTCCCTAACATAGTTTTGCGGGAAAGTGAAATCCATGAGGAACTTGAAGTTCTACTGTCAGTTTTCTTGCAGACATCAGTAGCTGCGTTCGTGGATTTAAGACTTGGCATCTATTCTACTGTCGTGTAACTAATCTTGAGCGACCACGTACGCCACATTTCTTGGGTCTCGGACCCATCAATGATGTCTTGAAATGCCTGACTGAGGTGTTGTCCACACTGCTGTTTATGCCTCTTCTAGTTTGAGCTACCTGTAATTTCCATACTACCAAACAAGATACGAATGGCGTCTTTACGGTATCATGTTGTAAACGTGACCGACAGGGTACAAACCACTCAAAACCAAAGTACAGACATGAGACGGTGAATGTTTTGCAGAAAGGAAAGTATCATCAGGCATATCCTAAGGAGGCATAATAGGATTTTTGATGTATTCAGTACATATCAACGACGTCTCAGACATAATCAGTAGCAGTGTGAATGTGTTTGCTGTCGATGTACAGAAAAGTATGGCCGTTGGACAACCGTAAAGCCGACCGGTGTGGCCGTGCGGTTCTAAGCGCGTCAGTTTGGAACCGCGTGACCGCTACGGTCGCAGGTTCGAATCCTGCCTCGGGCATGGATGTGTGTGATGTCCTTAGGTTAGTTAGGTTTAAGTAGTTCTAAGTTCTAGGAGACTGATGACCTCCCATAGTGCTCAGAGCCATTTGAACCATTTGACAACCGTAAATAATTGCACAAAAACTTTGACAGAATTTGCACTTGGTGTAATGAACAGCAGCATTTTTTAAATGTGGATAAATGTAAGACGTTGCCTATACCAAAAAGAATGAACCCGATACTATGCGATTGCACCAACATCTTGAGCTCGTCGCGTCGCATAAATATTCGAGGGTGAAACTAAGAAGCTATGTGGATGGGTCGATAAACATTAGATATCTCAACATCTGAGAAGGCGAATGGATGTATTAGATTTATTGGAAGGGTACTGAGAAAATGAAATGCATTTCAGATGAAATCGCAGACGGGGCGCTAGTGCGATCAAATCTAGAATACAGTTGCTCTGTTTAAAGACCTTAGCAGCCAGGCATGACAACTGACATAGAATGCATTCAGACGTGCACTGTTAGGGTCGTAAAAGATCGGTACAGCCTATGTGAAAGTGCATAATTTTTCAAGGAACTTAAATGGGAATGCTTGGGAGGAAGACGATGTGGTACTGGGCAAATTTAGAGAACCTGAAACTTCCTGGCAGATTAAAAATGTGTGCCGAACCGATACTCGAACTCGAGAACTTTGCCTTTCGCGGGCAAGTGCTCTACCATCTGAGCTACCCAAGCACGACACACGACCCGTCCTCACAGCTTCAGTTCTGCCAGTACCTCGTCTCCTGCTTTCCTAACTTCACAGAAGCTCTTCTGCGAACCTTGCAGAACTAGCACTCCTGGAAGAAAGGATATTGCGGAGACATGGCTTAGCCACAGCCTGGGGAATGTTTCCAGATCCAGATTTTCACTCTGCAGCGACGTGTGCGCTGATATGAAACTTCCTGGCAGATTAAAACTGTGTGTTCGACCGAGACTCGAACTTCACAAGGCTGTGAGGACGGGTCGTGTGTCGTGCTTGGGTAGCTCAGATGGTAGAGCACTTGCCCGCGAAAGGCAAAGGTCCCGAGTTCGAGCCTCGGTCCGGCACACAGTTTTAATCTGCCAGGAAGTTTCATATCAGTGCACACTCCGTTGCAGAGTGAAAATCTCATTTTAGAGAACCTGTACGAAGGAGATCAACGGCCTTGCTGCAGTGGTAACACCGGTTCCCGTCAGACCACCGGAGTTAAGCGATGTTGGCTTGGTATGCACTAGGATGGATGATCGTCCGGGTCTGCCGCGCGCTATTGGCAAGCGGGTGCACTCAGACCTTGTGGCGTCAATTGAGGAGCTACTTGACTGAAAAGTAGTTGCTCCGGTCTCGAATGCTGACAACGGCCGGGAAATCGGTGTGCCCATCAAATGTCCCTCCACATCCACATCTAGCGACGCCAATCGGCCGAGGATGGCGCGGAGTTTGGGCGGAGTATGTTCGAAGAAGATTGCAACCACCGTATATCTCGCGCAAGGTTAATGAGAATAAGATAAGAGACGTCAACGCGAGTCCTGGACCATACAACCATTTTTCCTACGCTGAATACGAGACTGGAAAGAGAAAGAAAGTCAATAATATTCATATGATGTACCCTCCCCCATGCGCTGTACTGTGCCTTGTAGAGTATACACACTAACTATCCAAAATATCGTGACCACAGCCCGTCACGAAACTGAATGCCGCCTGGTGACCTTCTGGACGCGGCAAGGACAGTATAAGCGGAGCAGAAACAAATGGAGGAATCATTATAGTGAAGATAGGGGCGCGTATAGTTAAATCCATTGACACGAGGGACCTTGGCATACGCCAGATTGTTACGGGCCAACGTCTAGGAACGAACATCTCGGAAACAACTGTTCGCCTGCTAGTGCTGTAAGCATCTATGAAAAGTGATTCAGTGATGGTGGACTACAGGTAGGCGACTAGGTGTTGGACGTCCATGCCTCAACACAGTACGTGGAGGTCGGAGTCTTGCCTGCTCTGTAAAACAGAATGGGCAGTGATCCGTAGCATATCTGACAATAGACTATATTCATGGTGCAGGTACAAGTATTTCGGAGCCACTGTGCAGCGTACCTTGTCGAACATGACGCTCCGCAGCAGACTCCACTACGTGTTCCCGAGTTGACACAACTACGTGGTCAATTGCGATTGCAGTGGCCAGGGATCATCGACATTGTATAGTGGATAAAGAAACACGTACCACGCCACGGACGCAGACCTATGGGGTAAATAATATGCTATGGGGGACATTCATCTGCGCCCGCATGGGATCTGTGATAGTAATCAAAGACACCGAGATAGCTGTGGATACGTCAATATTACCGTTTGCTCCCTGCACCGTCCTTTCATGCTTGATATCTTCTCCGAGCATGACAGCGAATTCACGTTGATGTCTTGGCCACCAAATTCTTCTGATCTGAAGCCGATGGAACATATCTCGGATGCTACCACGTGCCACCTCCGCTCCAACAAACCATCGGCCCTTGAACTTGCGGGAATTGCGTGACTTGTACGTAGGCATGACGTGCCACATACCTCCGGAATCCTACCAAGGAGTTTTTGAATCCATCCCAAGCAGAATCATTGGTGTATTGCGTTCCGAGGGAGACCAACGCGTCATTACGTTCAACAGTGCATGTAGACTTAGAAACACGACGCGACATTGACTTCCGTTGTACAGGGTAACTCCGTGACGATGTTACAGACTTTTGAGGATGGTACAGAAGGGTAAGTATATCGATCTGGGGTAAGAACCCTGGTCCGGAAACGACCGCATCAGAAGTTGAACCGAAAATCGTTCTCATACCTCTGACAGTACCAGTACTGTTGTTACTGAGATTGTCTGCTAGAGACTTGCAGAGGTAGTAGTGTGAACCAAAACAAGAAAAATGACGTCGAGTGAGCATGGGCTCCGAAGGGCACACCTAAAGAGCTATGGCCACTTGCTCATCTTCGCTACTGCCAAACACATCTCTTCTACTGAACAGGTGCCCGTAGGTCTTGAGATAAGCATTTTACAATCCATTTTTACTGGAAATCTTTCTTCTCTGAAAGTTGCATACCATACAATCTTTACAACAGTAATTCTGGTGCAAGTATCTACCGTCAGAGGTTTTATAACAATTTTCGCTTATAATTTCGACTCGTTCGTTTCCGGACCAGGATCCGTTACCTCAGATTGGTACGTTTACCTTTCTCCATCACTCCTGAAAGTTTGTAGTATCATCACTTTATCACCCTGTACTAGAATCACGTGGCTATTTGAAGCGGAGAATTCTTTGATACACAGAGAGTACAGTTCCGGTGTCTGGCGGACTCTTGACGGTCATTACCGAGTGAGCAGGCACAGTGATCAAGACTCTGGACTCAGAATAGAGAGCGACTGTCGTTCAAATCTCCATCCTGTCATCCAGATTTAGCTTTTCTGTGGATACCCCAAATCGCTTTGAAAATGACACGATTAGTTTCTTTCCCCTTCGTTCCTTGTCTGAACTTGTGTTCAGTCTCTACTGGCCTCGTCATTGTCTGGAAGTTATATTCTAATCTTTCCTTTCTTCCTCTGACGTTCCTTCAAAGCGGTTTCTCGTTTCTTTATCGTTCTTTTTGCTCTTCTCCCGATTGTGTTCGTTTTCTGCTCACTAATGCACTAGAGTATTTAAACTCTGTCGTGTTCATAGTGTCTTGAATCACTGAATTTTACTTTCCGTCTGCGGAGCTTCCGTAGACACACGAAGGGTAGATCTCAGGAAGCGTCTTCCTTGAAAGTCGTTGTGCGACTGGAAGGTGCTGGCCTGTGGATAATTGGCGCGCAACGCAGCAAAAAGAGAGGAACGAATGCGGAGCGAGGAAGACTTGGGAACGACATTCTTTTGATGGAATAGCAGGAGACGCAGTGCCGTCTTCGTTGTAGCCAGGGAAAGGAGCGGAGGGCTTCTGCGAACCCGCGAGTAATGGTCTGCGCTGACACTTTGCGCTGTGTGCTCTTGACGCGGTTAACGAGATATTGCCCTGCGGGCCATTCAGTCGACGGCGAATAATGGCTACGTCTTAACGAGACCGAAAATTTCACCAAGTGAAATAAATTTCTGGCGTAACAGCGGCGAACGAGGCAACCATTTCGCGCTGAATTTATTTTCAGTGCCGAGTTGAAAGCGAGACAAAAGAAAGATCGTTTGCTTCCTCCCATACGCTATAAAAATCGGAATTGTAGTGCGGTTTTCGTCTTGCAACGCTGATCCGTCAGGGGTGTCAGTTTGGCTCAACAGGAAAAACACTTATTGCACGATGAGTGAATGCTATGAAACTAATAAAATGCAGTCAGACTTTGACTTATGACAACGTAGAGAAACGATTACATGCAAAAAATCAGAAAATTGGTGACATCGTTAGTCCTTTTCTATATATACATCCTTCAATGCAACACATTTTCCCAGCCATGGATGACTTGTCGGAGAGATTGTTTGCAGAAGTCTACATGTTGGCTGTTGAAGAAACGTTTCAGATCGAAAATAATCTCCACGACTGATTTCCACTTTTTCCACTATGGTTTCGATTGTTATAGACCGCTCTTCGAGCACTAGGTCGCCCACTTCTCTTGCAATACTCGGTTCTTCACGGAGGTATGATCTGCCACCTCACTCTTCATAATTCAGACTTGTTTACCGCACTGGAAGCACTAGCCCTACCTAACGAAATGTCCGGGTAAGGTGCACCCGTTGTCGTACGCTTCCACGGGCACAACATGAATTGTTGCAATGTTGTTCTCCTTCAAATGCAGAAAACAAATTACCGCACGATATTCGACTTTATATATGTGGGCTCCTTCATTTTGGCGATTTATGCGTAATAAGCAAACAGATGATTTTTTTAGTTTAGTTTGGTTTATAGTATCATTAAGCAATTTTTGAGTCAGTTCAGCCTCGTTATTCGACACTGATGGTATAGGAACATTATCTGAAGTGTGTGCAGCTAGCCGGCCGTGGTGGCCGAGCGGTTCTAGGCGCTACAGCCTGGAACCGCGAGACCGCTACGGTTGCAGGTTCGAATCCTGCCTCGGGCATGGATGTGTGTGATGTCCTTAGGTTAGTTAGGTTTAAGTAGTTTTAAGTTCTAGCGGACTGATGACCTCAGAAGTTAAGTCCCATAGTGCTCAGAGCCCTTTGAACCATTTGTGTGCAGCTAGATGCGAAGTGGTGCTGTGGAAAGAACGAAAATTTAGGTAACAAAGTATTTACGAAACAAAAGATTGTTTTGATTCAAGATATGTACACTGCACTGCTGCGTGGCATCCATGGCGAAGTTATTCAAAAATGGCTCTGAGCACTATGGGACTTAACGTCTGAGGCGATCAGTCCCCTAGAACTTAGAACTACTTAAACCTAACTAACGTAAGGACATCACACACGTCCATGTCCGAGGCAGGATTCGAAACTGCAACCGTTGCGGTCCGCGGTTCCAGACTGTAGAGCCTAGAACCGCTCGGCCACTCCGGCCGGCGCGAAGCTATTCCCATAGTGTATAAAGGAGCAGTCAAATGAAAACCTGACATCGACCACTATGGAACTATTGAATGGCTCTCATCAATCGCTGCAGTCGTTAAACCATTTATCCCACTGGGAGACGAGACGATCAGTTCCTTTTCTGTTCCGCAAAAAGCGTTCGGGCGCTGAGGAATCCACAACCGCACTCACTCTCCCGTTCCCCCGTCCGACTGAAACCGACGTCCGCCCATGTCTTCATCCAGGTCGCCAACGACGTGGACGTCACACGGTGAGAGATCCGAGCTGTGTGAACGATGTTGCATTGTTTCCCAACCAAATCGCTGAAGCTTAGCTTTCGTCCGATTGGCTGTGTGGAGCGGGCGTTATCGTGCAACAGGATGCTTCCTTCCGGCAGCATTCTTGGGCGTTTTGACTTCATGGCGCGTCGCAGTTTCTGCGAAGTGTCTTCATAGCACTGCGCATTGATTGCGGTTCCACGCTCGAGGAACTCTACGAGCAGGGGGTCCCTGCAGTCGAAGAAGGAGGTCATCGTGGCCTTATCGAAACTTGTCTGAACAACTTCGGATTTCTTTGGCGGAGGAGATGTGGAATATCTCCACGGTACGCTTTGCCGTTGGCCACCCCGCGTCCACGACCTCTCCTCCCTCCCCCGCTTCGCTTAAGTGATTTAGTTGCTTAGTTAGGAAACAATGCAAACTCCTCCGTACAGCCTGGATCTTTAAGCATATGATTTTTACATTGTTGGTTTGTAGAAAGACATGCGTGGACGTCAGTTTCATTACGACGAGGTAGTGTGATGTTCCTATGAAACCAAACTGCTGAGGTCATCGGCCCCTAGGCTTACACACTACTTAATCTAAGTTACTCTGAGGACGACACACACACGCATGCCCGACGGAGGACTCAAACTTCCGACGGGGGCAGCCACGCGAACCGTGGCAAGGCGCCTCGAAACGTGCGGCTACCCCGCGCGGCTTACGACGAGGAAGTGCAAGAGTGACTGCGGTTGTGGACTCATCAGCGCCAGACCACGTTCTACGCAACAGGAACTAATTGTCTCCTCTCCCATTGGGCTAAATCAGGGGTCTCCAAACATTTCAGTCCGCGGGCCACATTGACTCCTCCACGAAGTCATAAGGGCCAAGATCTACCTAGTGGGATTAAAGCACCCTAGCACTCCGTGATCACCGTAATGTAAGGCTAAAGGAAAGATGAAATCACAAAAATCTAAGGTTGTGGAAACAGCTAAAATAAATATTTTATACGATTTACTTGCTATATGTAATTTACAACGTAATCAAAAGAATGTGAAACCTCGCTTAAGAATCATCTTCCATAATGATTGATTACTAAGGCTAGTCGCCGAAGTGGCGTCCATTTGAAAGTCTTGCACCAGACTCGTGAGTAGAATAAAATGCAAAGAATTTTTTTACTTAAAATGTCTTCGCCAAACTAGTCTGTTAACCGTTCTTTTTTTTCACTATCGCACGGAGAATGGTCTGTCTGTTTATTGTGGATAGCCACAAGTTTAACAGTGACCTTCCGCTTTGTAAAGATAGAGCTCCGACAATGTCACGGCGTATTGGCCGCGATAGGCCTAGAAATTCAATTGTTGGCAGTATAGGTACCACCTCAAATATTTGGCGGGCCGGATACCGGGGATGTCCGGCCAGCTAACGCCAGCCGGTTTGCCGGCCCTTGCGGGCCGGTTTCGGCCCGCGGGCCGTAGTTTGGAGACCCCTGGGCTAAATGGCTCAAATGACTCTGAGCACTATGGGACTTAACATCTGAGGTCATCTGTCCCCCAGAACTTAGAACTACTTAAACTTAACTAACCTAAGGACATCACACACATCCATGCCCGAGGCAGTATTCGAACCTGCGACCGTAGCAGTCGCACGGTTCCAGACTGAAGCGCCTAGAACCGCTCGGTCACAGCGGCCGGCCCCCATTGGGATAAATGTCTTACCGCGTGTGGTGATTACTTTTCATTGGAACCATTCCATGGATCCTTTGTAGCCTGTGTTCGGTCATTGGCTATCAGTTCTGTTATTGGCTGACATGCCGATGTAATGATCGACACAGTCACGCATATGCGAAGAAAATTTGAAGCTTACTTGCGTGGGAACCGCCTGATATCGAATACTGCTACTAAGTAACCTCTTGCGATGCATCTGAATGGTACTTGCTTCAAGAATAACGATTTCGGATAGCGAGGGTTTACAGATAACATAAATCTAAGCCACTCACGAATACCTGCGTTGTTATAGCCTTTTCGTACTGTGAGAAGGGTGCGCTCGGGATGATAAATGTTTTCGCTCGCGAAGACATGTAAAGCGGATACCTTTTCCTGAGCTATCGGATAAAAATTCTGGCAGTATATTTAAAGACCACAGAAAGATAAGAAGTACAGCCTGCTTTCCAGTCTGGCCGCTGCAGAGCGTAAGATGTATTAAAGCAAAGCTGATTCCTCGTACATATTCTTCCACTTCATTTATCATCAGAAGGCAAAAATAAAAAAAAGCGAAATACCATTACAGTTACCCGAACCGTAAGGGATCATTAGCTACACCGGACGTGCGGAAGGCGAGATGTAATATCTGATAGCTGGAGTGATGCTAGTGTTCATAAACCACTGCAGACCAATGTCAGATTAGTTTAATTAAGACTGTAAGCTACGTACAGTATTTTGTTGTGCTCTCTTAGAGAAAGGAAGCGGTTTTTTTTTTTTTTTTTTTTTTTGAGCTGCACTAGTGTCGTCGTGACAATGTTTTCCAGTCCCTAATATGTTGGTCCCGTAAATATCGTGAAGACAAAATGAGGCTGCACAGCTCCTCTACCAGGACTGCAGATATCCACCAGCAAATCAACAAAATATTTAAGTACGTAACTAAAATGGTTCAAATGGCTCTGAGCACTATGGGACTCAACTGCTGTGGTCATAAGTCCCCTAGAACTTAGAACTACTTAACCCTAACTAACCTAAGGACAGCACACAACACCCAGCCATCACGAGGCAGAGAAAATCCCTGACCCCGCCGGGAATCGAACCCGGGAACCCGGGCGTGGGAAGCGAGAACGCTACCGCACGACCACGAGATGCGGGCTAAGTACGTAACTATTTTCCGAGATGACAATGAACAATTTTTAACCACACTTCATATAATGTATCGAAGCTGTGGAGCACAATTTAAAGAAGAATAAATAAGCAAGCATAGTAACAAATGCGCTGCCGTCAGACGGATATGTGGGCAGCACAGTGTTTGGTGGGTGGCTTCCTTTAAAGTGACAGGCAGGTCCCCAGAGCGCTCTGCACATAGCGTGCCCGGTACAATACAGGCGGCCGACGACTGCCCGCCGCTATCTGGCGACTTCTTTGTCCGGCAACTGGCTCAACAGCTGCGTGCTGACTCAGGCGGATACCCCACCCCGTGTGACACGGCCTTCCCCGAGAACTCCGTTACCCTTCTGTCCACCTAAATATAGCGTCCTAACCGGGCCCATCTCGCGGCTGCGGGTTGTTGCTGCTCCGCTAATTAACGAAAACCTGTCTGGGTTGAAATGAACTGATTCCATGCCGGAGGAACAGGAAGAATGTGCATAGGTTCATTGCGTTATCGTTTTGCATGTTGGTTCGTTTGTCAGTTGTGACTTTTATTTGTAGTTCACTGTTCTTATTTGAGTTTACACATTGGCATATCGCTATTTCGCGATAGTGAGTGGAGCTGTGGACATTAGAAAATGGCGTGCCAAGTGGAGATATCGCAACATTTCCGACGTATTCTGCTGTTTGAGTTCGATAGAGTGGTGATAGCGGTGGAGGCAGCCAAAAACATTTGCATCGTGTATGGTTGGACAGAGCACGGCAAGAAAATGGTTTTCTCGTTTTAAGAAGGATCCTTTTGACATTGTTGACCCTCAAAGTTCAGGAAAGCTTTCGGGGTTTGATGAAGATCGTTTAAACGCATTAATCCACAATGATACACTTCACTGTACTCAAGAACTGGCAAATGTGATTTATTTATTGAATCGTGTCAGAAGCATCGTACATAAAATCAGAATGATTAACACAGACATATCAAGTATATAAATGCAAAAAGAGTATAAAAGTATACAGATATATAAGCAGGGTCAAGTAGTTTTTTTGGTCAAGTAGTTTTTATTTTTTTTATTTTATGGAGTCTTGGACCAGAACCTGGCCACGTCCAGCGCTTCCGGGGTGGCATTCATCAAATCCTTCACGGTGCAGGTGCTGGGGCACAGCACACGCTGCGTGAGGTGGATGGTGGTTTGAGTGTATACACAGTCACACAGCGCCAGTTCATTTGAGAGGCCCCAATTGCGCATATTCTCTTTGGATCGTGTGACACCAGAGCGCAGCCTATTAAGAGATTTCCATGTCGTTCATCCTTCCTTTACGGCCGGGAGGGAGTTCTTCGTTTGTGACTAACCGTTCCCCAAGGTACGCGTTTTCTTCTCGCCACATTGCCAGCTTCACTTGCTGCGATGTCCCGACAATGTTTTCTGCTGTGTGCAGGAAGCGTTTTCTAGATTTTAGTCGACGGCGGGCTGGCTGGTGTTTGTACAGCGGGTGGGCAGCTGAGGTCAACGCCTTTGTCTCTTCCTTCCTGGCCGCTACTTTCCTTCTAATATCTGGTGGGGCCACGCCTGCCAGGCAGTACAATTTATCAGTCGGGGTTGGTCTCAGACAGCCTCAGGCTGTGTCCCCCATGTAGTGCCCGTTAGTTTGCGCACAGTGTTGTTTCTCGCGGCTACTTCGTGTTTAGTGTTCATGCAGTGCTTTTTATAGGTGAGTGCTCTATCCAAGGTGACGCCTAAGTATTTTGGTGTTTCGCAATGTTCCAGGGGCACTCCTTCCCAGTTAAGTTGTAGTCTTCTTGCAGATTGTCTGTTCTTTAGGTGAAAGGAGCAGGTTTGGGTTTTCCCTGCGTTGGGTTTGAGATGGTTCCCCTTACAGTAGGTGGCAAGCTGTTCGAGGGCTTCTGACAGATTCTGTTCAACAGTTTCAAAGCTCTCTGCTTGAACGGTAATGGCGCAATCATCTGCATATATGAAGCTTTCGGTGCCTTGGGGGAGGGGCTGGTCACTAGTATATATATTAAAAAGTGTCGGGGCCAGTACGCTTCCTTGGGGAGGCCATTTTACTGTACCCTCCACCGGCTTCTGTGTCCCTGAAAATCCACGAAGAATCTTCGATTTTGGAGTAGGTTTCCAATCAGTAAAGTTAGTCTGTTCAAATGGTTCAAATGGCTCTGAGCACTATGGGACTCAACTTCTGAGGTCATTAGTCCCCTAGAACTTAGAACTAGTTAAACCTAACTAACCTAAGGACATCACAAACATCCATGCCCGAGGCAGGATTCGAACCTGCGACCATAGCGGTCTTGCGGTTCCAGACTGCAGCGCCTTTAACCGCACGGCCACTTCGGCCGGCTAGTTAGTCTGTAGTCCCTACTCATTGCGTATATTTTCCCTAGGAGCAGTCGGTGGTTGACTGTGTCGTAGGCTGCTGATAGGTCTAGGAAGACAGCCCCGGTGATCTTCCTGTTCTCGAACCCATCCTCTATGTGTTGAACTGTGTTCATCCCACGATCCTGCGGTTCAACAATCGGGTGTGTAGGTACCGCATCCTCTAAGTCAAAATCACAAAAATCAGCGTCATCAGTTGGCTCGTGAACAACGCCGACCATTCCTTCCCTGCATCGTTACGAGTGACGAGAAATGGAGTCTTTAGTCTAACGCAAGGAAAAGAAAGAAATGGGTGAGGCCAAACAAAGCAGCAACTTCCCGTACAAAGATCTGCACGCACCCACAAAAAATTACGTTGTACATCTGATGGATCTGCGGCGATGTTGGCGTACTACCAATTGCTTCCGCGAGGTGTAACCATCACTGCCAATACCTATTGTCAGCAACTGAGACGTCTTGCAGATGCAATCCTACAACAATGACCAAAGACTGCGTGAAGCGATGCTACTCCACGATAACGCCTGTCCGCATTTTGTTAGACCGCTAGACTGACTGTTTACGGAGCATTAGACAGAACATTATGACCACCTACCTAGTAGACGGTATGTCCACCTCTGGCACGGATAACAGCGGCGACGTGTCGTGGCGTGCAATCACTGAGGCTTTGGTAGCTCGCTGGAGGGAGCTGGCACCACACGTTCACCCACAAATCACCTGACTCCCGTAAATTCCGAGGAGGGGGCGTTGTGCTCTGACGTCACGTTTAATCACATTCCAGACGTGTTCGATCGGGTTTAGATCTGGTGAGTTGCGGGACCAGCACATCAATTGAAACTCGGTACTTTGTTGCTCGAATCATTCCATTACACTACATCTACATCTATATCTACATTTATACTCCGCAAACCACCCAACGGTGTGTGGCGGAGGGCACTTTACGTGCCACTGTCATTACCTCCCTTTCCTGTTCCAGTTGCGTACGGTTCGCTGAAGGAATGACTGCCGGAAAGCCTCCGTGCGCGCTCGAATCTCTCTAATTTTACATTCGTGATCTCCTCGGGAGTTATAAGTAGGGAGAAGCAACATATTCGATACCTCATCCAGAAACGCACCCTCTCGAAACCTGGACAGCAAGCTACACCGCGATGCGGAGCGCCTCTCTTGCAGAGTCTGCCACTTGAGTTTGCTAAACATCTCCGTAACGCTATCACGCTTGCCAAATAACCCTGTGAGGAAACGCGTCGCTCTTCTCTGGATTTTCTCTATCTCCTCTGTCAACCAGACCTGGTACGGATCCCACACTGATGAACAATACTCAAGTATAGGTCGAACGAGTGTTTTGTAAGCCACCTCCTTTGTTGATGGACTACATTTTCTAAGGACTCTCCCAATGAATCTCAACCTGGCACCTGCCTTACCAAAATTGACTTGTGACACGGGAGCGTTATCTCGTTGAAAAATGCTACTGATATCGGGAAACTAGATCGTCGTGAAGGGGTGTACGTGGCCTACAACCAGTGTACGATACTCCTTGGTCGTCATAGTACCTCGCACGAGTTCCACTGGATCCATGGACGCCCAAGTGAATGTTCCCGAGAGCGTAACGGAGCCACCGCCAGCTTGTCCCTGTCCTGCAGTACAGGCGTCAAGGAGCTGTTCGCTTGGAAGACGACGGACTCGTGTCCTCCCATCGGCATGATGAAGAAGGTATCAGGAGTCATCGGACCACGCAACGCTCTGCCACTGCGCCAACATCTTGTGCCGATGGTCACGTGCCCATTTCTCTCGTAGTTGCTGATGTGGTGTTTGGCACATGCATGGGTCGTCGGCTGCGGAGGCCCATCGTTGGGAGTGCTCGGTGCCTGAGTGTTCAGACACACTTGTACTCTGTCCAGTATTAAAATCTGATGTTAGTACTGCCACAATTCGCCGCCTGTCTAGCCTACGAAGCCCGACATTTGTAATGAGCGGTGGCCGCCCAACCCCACAACGTCTGGACGTGTTGGTTTCGGCACGTGTTGAAGACACTCATCGCAGAAGCCCTCGAACACCCGACAAGTCGTGCAGTTTCCGAACTGCTCCTGCCGAGCCTCCAGGCTATCACCATCTGCCCTCGATGAAACTCAGGTAGATCGCACGGCTTCCCCATTCTACACACGGACAGCAAGCTCACTGATACTACATGCACCGCGTGTTTGTCTTACTGGCAGCTATTCCTCGCCAGGTGACGCTGCTATCGCGTGGACGGGTTTCTATCGATAGTAGATTGGGGGTCATAGTGTTCTGACTGACCAGTGTAGTTCTGCAGCTATCCTAGGGCTTCGGTGGATGACGATGCACTGCAGTTCGCTGCTACACAGTATTTTTTGTGATAAATGCCTCACCATTAAAGTTGTCATTTTATAAACATTTGTAGTTACATGATTACAAACAGTTTTAAAGGATTTTTTAATACGTCGAGCTATTCATCTGTGTACTGGGTGGCGTCTGCCATGTAAGCAGGAGATCCCGGGTTCGAGTCCCGGTCGGGGCACACATTTTCAGCTGTCCCCGTCGAGATATATCAACAACACCTGTCGGCAGCTCAGGTTTTCAATTAATTATCGTATGTTCACCAAGTTTGGTTCAAATCGGTCCAGTGGTTTAGGAGGAGATGTGAAACATATACACACAGATACATGAATTCATTTTTATAATTTGTATGGATTACTCACACACTGTGGTGCAAGTGCGTAAGTTCAAAAATAACCTGCTGTGAGATAACTTATTATTCCGTATTCGGAGTAAAAAAAATTTAAAAAAATATATGGAAGAACGGTGAGGGGTGGGCCGCCATTAGAACGGTGGCGGACCGCGTGAGTTCTATGCACCCCCGATGTAAGGGGTTAACATCTGGAGACAGGGGTAGCCAGTAACGAATCTGCAGAGGGTAATCTGCCAGTGAGAACAATTATTATGCCGAATGATTCCTCAGATAGTTACAGTAATAGCCTGGCACTTCGTCACGCTGGAAATGCCTATCTCGCTTTACGGGCCAATGTGCTTCATCTAACAATACTGGCAGTGAACCTCGTACGTCAGTCCATGCGATCAAATAAGTGTCACGTGAAAGTCTGTTAGACAGTGAACTGAATTATATCTGAAGATATAGAAAAAGACAAATAATGTGATCAATCACAATTTTCTTCGAACTAACGATTTATTTATCTGCAGCTAGCTTAAGATGAAAGTCCATCTCAGATGCCTTACGCGGCTTACAAGATTACCAAATGGAACAAGTGTTCAATTTTTAAGATACTGTCAAATACAAAATACTTTCTGGGCATCATGTTAACTCGTCAAGCAGCTTTCAGTCTAAATATGGATAGATCAAGTCCGAAAACGACAACAACGTTTCTTTGAATATGAGACTGAGATATATTGCTGTCTTCAAAATTCTTATATTTTGTGCTTGGCCCCAAGTTCTCGAACTTTACGTTTGACAAAATGGCCTGGAATTTTGTCTTTAGAGTACCAAGTGTGTTCTCCCTTTTGTGGATACTATGAATTACTCCGAAAAGCGGGTGAACCTAGTTCGCTCATGTAACAGTAGCTTTGATGGAGTCAGTGATCACCATTTTAATCTCAATGCAAAGTTATAGAAGCCGGGCCTTGTCTTGACCACCTTATTTTGTCACCCTGTGTGCTAACCCGCTTCTCTTCCGTAGAAACGATTGACAACAGGAAGGCTTTTGAAGTTGTATTTGCAGCAGCAGATGTAATGTCTTTTTCGTTGTGCGTGTCCAAATAGAGCACTGAAGAAATGCGATAGCAAGTCACAAGCAGGACGAATTTTCAGTTAAAATTTCTGTTTCTTCTTTTTCTTCTTCTTCTTCTTATTATTATCTCAAATAATGCAAGGCGCCCATATCGATGTTTTTTCAACCTACTCGTTACGTAAAGCGTCTCAGATGCGAACGATGGTTCTTCGTGAGTTACTCGTTCTCTGTCGGCTGGGCGTAAATGGTGCCTCGACGTAAATGTAAAAAACGTGATTAAATTATGTGACATACAAGTGCTATGTGACCCGGTATAAATAAACAGAGCCATAAAACAACTTTGATTAGTCAGACTGAGAGACGATTTATTTTTCCTACCAATGTGAAATGTGTACTGTTCGATAGTTGTAACTGAGTGCCACAGAATGTGTTAGCGTGGTAGGCGGCGCTTTAGAATACCTCATTTTCAGATCTTAAAGTTGTGTTCAAGATATATTATTAGTTGTTCAGTTATCAGGAATATACAGAAGGTGAAAGTATGTGAAACAGTATTGAGCGAACAGTGTGGTGTGACTTCAGTAATTCCATCTGCAAGTTTCAGTATGTTTTGTTCTGTCCTTGCGTAATTGTAATCGTCCGCAGCATCATGCGACTCCACGACACTATGTTCAAGAGATGGAAATTTCTAATTACGTATGACATATTTGTCGTTTAGATTTGGACTAGTGATCCAACGATTATTTTAGAGAAAACCTCAGGATCATGCAAAAGTACTGCGTAAAAAGGATCCAACGCGTAATACACAACAATTAGATACGCAAGTAAATGAAATTGTTTACAGCTGTTATTGTAAACTAAATACATTGCAGAATAATATTAAAGGATCATTTTTTTCGAAACCCTGTAATTGTCTCCCATTCCGAGGCATAACTTGGAAATTTGGCTCAAAGGTGCCTCTGGGTCACCCTCAGGCTTCAAACACCGAGGTATTGACACACGCGGAAAAAAGGCCACAACGCAGAAGTTCCTGTGAGTTTTAAGGTACGTTAATGATCTCACATTGGGACCAAATTTCACCGCAATTCTGCCCGTCGTCACCATGGATGTGTCTCACGATGGGAAGGTCACCACACTCCATCTTACCCACATTTCACCTCTTCTTCTGTTGCCTCTGCGATGGAGGTCAGAACTACGACACCCAACGTTGAAATCACACGTTTTTCTTACGGCCGACCGACAGAAACATTTCAGGCACTCAGCCGCTCGTAATCGATACGAAAAGACCTCACAGGGTGGTATAAAGGGCAGCAAAGAAACCACCTCTTCCCTTGGTGCGTTGATTACGACACGTTTCGCTGTCTAAAACGACGGTTCGCAGTGTGGGTAGCAACAGGACGACGTTTTTGCAACGTTCGACGCTACTGCCACCCGGCTGGGCGTTGCAACCCTACTCTAAGGACACGAAACGCTGTAACCCCACCGAATGTGTTCTGACCCCTTCGGAGTGCACTGCGACCGCAGTTGTTGCTCTGGTATACAGGGTGCAACTACCAGCGACTGTTCAAACCCATTCGTCGAAATCTGAATGTGATTCGAAATAGCAAAGGGGCCATAGTCCTTTGTAGCACTTTTGTTTAGCGCTATCCTGTGGCATGGTCACGGGGGAGTCCTTCATTATCATGTGCGTGAATAAAACGGCGAAGTGTTCCTCTAAGCGCCCCAGTCCGGCAACATCCTCCAGGGCACCCATCCACTTTAAAAATGTACCTATCGGAAACTTCGACACCAATTTAGTCCCGCGGATGCTCTTAACACCTGAGGGCCAGGCAACCTCTTTGACACCCCTTAATTTGCGTTTGTCCACCTTCTGGCCAATCAGGTCGTTGCGTGCGTAAATTGAAGCTGCCCACCAGGGACGATGTTCCCAGCCATGTTTTTCATTATGTTCCTAAAAACCAAACAAGAAAGAGATACAAAAATTGAACATGGGACGGTAGTAAGAATCAAACCTGAGCCAAAGGCTGAGCAGTCTCGTGTGCTATCATCTACAATATGAGGACAACTGAAACTAATTGTGTGTGGTTGGCCGCTGCGGCCCGATCGATGCTAATGAACTCGGAAATGACGCAACCTATTGAATTTTTTAACAGATATTTCTCAACACAGCCTACCTTGCAACACCTTTACAAGCTTTTTAGACTGTTTCTGACCACCCTGTACATAATCCGCGGCAGGTGGAATAATTTTGTCATGGCCGGCTTTCTCAAGGCCCCCAATACTTGTGAGGGTACGGCGTCTGCTCCAGAGGCCTTGTTTCGACTAAGACCGTGTTTCGACTAAGACCTTCTAGTGCTCTGTCAAGGTGCTTCTCGCAATATCATGTCCCTCACATCATCTTCGTTTACTTCTGCATCCGTTTCTATGAAACTGCCTTCAAGTTCATTTCCGTTGTAAGTAAAATTAATTTCCTATGAAAAAGACAATGAAACAAGGGAATACGGGCCATGCGAATAGATAACAGATGAGCTAAGGAAGTCCTTTCCTGCATTCTAAGAAACAGGGAAATAACGGGAATGACGACGCAGTGGGTAGCGGGTAGGTGACATTATAAAACCTGTGAGAGCAATACGGATGCATATGACTGATCATCATAATTCACAGAGAAGAATGGAAGAGACCTTTATTCAGCAGTGGGCGCTGAATGGTCAATGATAACTTTACTAAATCAGAGAGATTTTTAGGAGTTCGCGACTCATGTACGAAGGATAAGATATAAGTGACTCTACAGAGTACAAAAAAACGCATAATGTCACTGACACACAGTTACATCGGCCTATACCTTGCTTCTTTTACAGTTCAGAATATGGATACAATCACAAGTACCGTATGTCGATGAGATACACTCTAACATATGTCCAGCAAGAAATCACCTTTACTCGTTTACACCCAAAGATAAAAAAAAAATTGATGATCATGAAGATGATCTGGTTTGCCCATTAATAGATCTACCACTGGAAGCTCATCCTCCAGTCCTCTCAGTTTCGTCCCATTATTTTTGTATCTGCATATGATGCATTTATGTTGGTGGTGTCAGATAACTACTACCTTATTCCCCCTCCGGTTCTCTTTACTATCTCCATTCTCTCTAGTTCATCCTTTTTTATGCACCCTCTCCTCGTACAGTGCCCTATCCAGGTTCTTTTCCTCCTCTTAATTGCTACAGGTATTCGTCTTTTCTCGTTCACCCTCGGCAACACGACCTCAGTCCTTCCTTTATCTGTCCATTTCACAACGTTCATTGTTTTCTAGACTCACATCTCAGTAGCCACTAAACATTTCTCCTCTCTCTGTCTCACTGTCGGTGTTTTAGCGCTACGCTGGACAACACTCCCTACTAAACATTTCTCTGATGTTTTAGTTTATTGTTTATTTGCTAAACAACAGAATTACTCCTTCTTCCGAAAAACATTTCCTTTGTAATAGCTGTCCTCGCTTCTTGATTACAAGTCATGTTACTATTAATTTTGCATCCTAGGTATCAGAGGTTATCAACTTGTTTCCCTAACTCATCACGTATTTTCCGTTTTATTTTCTTTGATTGCCTAATAAGGTCTTTTTCATATTTATCTTCATCCCTCATTCCTCACAGCTGATTTTCAGTTCTCTTAACGTAATTATTGTTAATCGTTTGTTCATGTTCACTCAGTAATACCGTGACATTAGCTAAGATTATAAATTTTATTGCTTTCTTCCTTTTGTCACGCCACACTTTAGTTGGAACTAGTTTTTAAGTAAATCTTCAAAACACATGTTAAATGTAGTTGGTGAAAGACAACGGCCTTGTCAGTTCCTCCTCCCAATTTTAATTCCTTCTGACCTCTCAACTCCTATTCTTGTATTTACTCTTAGTGTGATGTACGAATTGCTTATTAGCCTCCTTTACTCCCATTTAATTCAGATCTTCTGAGCGACATCTGAAAGTTTAATCCACTGAACTCTATCAAAGGCTTTTCCCGAGTCAATAAAACCTGTACAAACTTCCCTACCTTCACAAATAGACTAGGACTTCATATTTTTGTCCGACACGAATCGTTACAGACACTAATTAAAAATAGCTCCACTTCTCTGTTTTTGACCTGGGTCTTCGGGCCGTTTCCCGTGGTGCTCACACATACACAAGAGCTGGGAATCTCCTTACAAATATGCCCTCTGCTCGTTTACTAACTCTGCTGATACTTGGCAGAAAAGAACTCAGTTTTCAATGATCAGGATATCAAACACCCTACCCTGTGCGTAAGGTCCAAAGAGAGAGAAAAAAATTGTAAATTACTTATTTTACATGTGCACATGAAGCTATTTTAAAGCAAATGAAAGATGTCCTTAATAGTGCTATAGGCCTGTGAGTGCGGTATTACACTCTAAAGTGACCCAGCTTAGATTACAGCATTCAGCCACGGGCGAATCGCTGCGATGGACAGCCTTCGACGAAACACAACAACGTGCGCTGCAACAGCTTGCTGCAGCAGTGAGTCAACGCTCCAAGCCAGGACGCACATTACCACAGATACGGTTCTGCCCGAAACAGCCTGAGTCACACAACTCTTGTGAACAAAGGAGGGGCAACGTACATACTTTTAGGCGTACAGTCACACGTAGCAAAGAGGTCACTGAAATTATAGCTGTATGGTAAAAGAAATAAACTGAAAATGACTTTGTGCAACATTTTATCAGTAATCGATTGTAAAACACACCTGCAACCACTTGATTCCGGACAATAAACTACTTCCATTTTGTAAATAAATAAATGTATAGAAAAAAGGACTGTCTGCTTGCGCTTTAGTTTTGTATATAAAACTGCAATGAGAAGTAACCTTACCGACACAATGACAATATCTGTGATTGTCACATAGAAAACGAGGTTTAGAAATGTTTTGAGCAGTGGAAGGGACGAAAACCGACATGCGTGTGCCAAAATGGCTCCGTTGAAGGTGATAGCTATTAACTGAACATACACTATCTGATCAAGATTACCTGGACACCTATTAGCGCACATTAATATAGAGTGTGTCACCCTTCGCCTTTACGACGGCTCGAACTCTGTTGCATACACTTACAGTGAGGTGTCGATATCTGCGGAGGAATCAAATTCAAATGGCTCTGAGCACTATGGGACTCAACATCTTAGGTCATAAGTCCCCTAGAACTTAGAACTACTTAAACCTAACTAACCTAAGGACATCACACACACCCATGCCCGAGGCAGGATTCGAACCTGCGACCGTAGCAGTCCCGCGGTTCCGGACTGCAGCGCCAGAACCGCACGGCCACCGCGGCCGGCTGCGGAGGAATGGTAGCCCATTCTTCTTCAGTAGCCGAGACAGTAGAAGTTAGTGATGATCTCTGGGATCTGGAGCGAAGTCGGCGTTCTAGCTCATCCCAGATAAATAATAATTACAACCCAGCAACCAAGACTGCTTGCTTCTTCATCGTGTATTACTGATTGCTGTACCATCCCTGCCATGAGTTGGAAAACTTTCCATCATAACGGCGTTCCATTGGGTTCAAATGCTTCTGAGCACTGTGGGACTTAACATCTGAGGTCACCAGTCCCCTAGAACTTAGGACTACTTAAACCTAACTAACCTAAGGACATCCATGCCCGAGGCAGGATTCGAACCTGCGACTGGTGCGGTCGCGCCGTTCCAGACTGAAGCGCCATTGGGTCAGACCAGGAGTTTGGGCAGGTCAGTCCATTACAGGAATGTCATTGTGCACAAACCATTGTCTGACAGATGATACAGTGATTTGTCGTGCTGATACAATATTGTCGCCGAACTGTTCCTGTAATGTGTACAGTACATATCCTTCCACTTGTAGCATTTCCTTAGGTACAGTAAGGATACTATCCCATAACCACGAACTCCCTATACCTTAACACCTTCCCGTCCGCAATTCATTTTTGGTGCTACACGTGATGGCACACAACGTTTATCCAGGCATTGGCCAAACCCAAAGCTTCGGACTGCCAATGGATACAGCGTGATTTGTTTCCAGCCATGTACGGTCCAGTGGCGTCCATCTTTACTCCAACTCAAGCGTCGCTTAGCATTCACTACACAAAAGTGTGACTTATGACGAACTGATCCACCACTGTACGCATTCTTTGTAACTCCCTACGTACAGTCATTTGTTCAGCTGCTTTGCTGGTTGCACTTCAGAATTCGCGAGTGATTCCTTTCGCTGATTTCTCGCGATTTTTTTTTTTGCAACCCCCCTCCGGAATGCTCGATGGTCCCGGTCCGCCAAGACATGAGGCCCGCCTTGTCTTTGTTTAGCAGCGGTTGTTCCTTCCGGTTTCCACTTGACATTCACATCATCAAGATCCGACTTGGGCAGATTTACAAGGTCTGAAACGTTCCTGATGGACCTGTAACTCAGATGGCCTCGAGTGACTAGTCTTCGTTCGTTTGAAGCCGCCGAGTTCTCCTGATCGACCCACTCAGCTGTTACTGCTTCTCTACTGCCAGCACAATACTCCTCGACTGCTTTTATGTTGGCGGGTCTACTTATCTTGATATTGGTGGTCAATTCCACATTACATGGGCGTTCCAGGATACTTTTGATCAGTCTACTTCGTAAGCACACAAATTTGTAGTATCATTCTTGTTTCTTCAGTATCACACCGGAGTACGAGAACAACGGAAATAAATTTTGCCTGGTTCCTTACGATAAGTTAACAAGGTAAAATTTTTATACAAATAAATATACTAATTCTATTATTATTACAAATATTATTAAATTAAATCAAACATCTTAATACAAAACCTAAAATAATTATAAAATCAAAATGTAAAATAATGAACTTAAACGTAATCTTAAAGATAGCTGGTTTGAAGCCTACTATTATATTAAAAAAGCAAATTATAGATTAATAACTTTAAAGTTTATCCCTTAAAGAATAAATAAGTTAATATTTATACTTAAAAAATTAAATAAAAACAATTAACTTTAAAAAATTAAATTTTTTCGTAAGGAACTAGATATCTTACGAAACGATTAACATATCATTTCTATAAATAATTTAACAATAATTATGACACATTAACTATAAATTATTTATAAATCAACCTAAATCGAGACAGTAATATAAATACTAAAATTCTGCTAAACCCTGATACAAAAAGTACAGTAAATAAAATCTACTTTAAAAAATTTAAAATATTATTTCATAAAACACGTTACCAATAAGCTATAACTTAAAAAATCAATTCTATAAAATATACTAAGACACAAACACAACAAAATTATTTATATTAAATAATTAAATAAACAAAAATCAATATAATAAAATAAATAATCAAGACATCCTGATTTGCACAGAAAATTTTTTAGTGTAAGTGAAATACTTTGCTAATAAGTTATATCTTGAACCTCTTCCTAGACACCTAAAATTACTCGTCTACGGACATTGGACTGGTATACCTTGATGATACTATTAAATAAGGAATTCATTTCTGATGTTCTGTAAAATATTATTTACTCTTTCACTAACCGGTTTTAGACTTCCTAAACCATTGTCAGGTTTTGCAGAACTCCAAGAAACACTATTATCGTGTTCTGTCAAGCACCGACGGAAAATTCAGTTGATTCGTTGACGTCACATCGTAAGGATACATCTTGAGACCGGTATAGTGTAGCAGAAATGCGCGAGAAACTTAAAATGAGAGTCCTTAGAAAAAATAAGTAGCAGTTCTCGTGAAACCCTGTTGAGTAAATGTACAGGAAGACTGTGCGACCATTGTGCTGCCACCATTGTATACCTCCATAGGGACCAACGATGAGATAAACAAGATTTGAACACATGCAGAGGCCATTGTCGTTTTTTCACACTGTGTACACGAATACAGTAGGACAGAAAATCCATGATATTCCGTGAAATCTAAAATTTTCTCGGCGAATTAACTGTTCGAAGAGATTTCGGGATTGCAGCCGTTCGTCTTAAACTTCACACCACGGCATTTCGACTGGACACCTGCCAATCATATTCAGGAGAGGCATCGAAGACTGACGAAAACGTTCTCCTCTCCACCTTATACGACACGCTGATAATATTGCCGCGCATGCGTCAGAGTCACGTTGACGATGGACCACACCGTCCGGTGGCAGCGCCCACGCCAGTGGAGCTGCAAAAGTCAGTTGTCTTCGGTGTTGCCGCTCGCCGTAGTCACCGGAGAATCCCCTATCACGTTTCGTTAGATTTTCCACAATGCGTGTTTCATTGGATTCTTTTATAACGGAGTCGCAAAAAGATGTTACTATGGTCAAAATTAACGTTTTGCCATACTACATTGAATGTCCGTTGGAGAAGCAATGTTCCGCAAGTGCATACTTTCTGGATTGCAGTGCAAAGTCCATGTTCTGTGCAGCGTTCTACCTCTGCGTGTGTTGTTTGCCCCATATAGACCATACCACACTGGCAAGGTATTTTGTGAATAATAAATTATCCTTCACTGATCCCAGCAGGCCCGAAATCTTAGATGGTGGGCTGAAAATCAGGTGAGACGACGAATTTAAGACCTTTAGTGGGTACCTTTTCATTAACATATTGGGTTCCCGTGGACCATGCACGGAGCCTAGTCTTCGCGAAGTATGGCGGACAAGGCGACAAAGTTCGTTGCAGGGCCCGTAATTGTAGTCGGCCCATGTGTTCAACCACAGCTTCTGACCATAGGTGCGCTATCGGGATGGAAGCAAGAGCCCATTGAGTGAGAGCTGCTATTATCTCTGGCGCCGCATGTGGAGGTCAGTGACTGTGAGGGCAGAGCTGCCCGTGACCGTGAGTGGGGAAGTCGAGCAGGAGGCTCACGGCTGAAGGCGCAGACGGCGTGTGGCGGCCACATGTGGCGCACGTGTGCGGCGTGCGCGTCTGGCGGGAAGCACGTGGCCGAACCGCACAGTACTCCGCGGGGCAAGCTGCATCCCCAGTGTAACGGCGTCCAAATCCCACTTCGAGAGCGATGCGTAGAAAACACTGTCTTTTGTACCGACTGAAGCTGCTCAAGAAGCAGTATGTAGTGCAGTCGTGAAGACCCCGAGGTAGCAACCTCTAGTACCCGCCCCTCCCCCCCCCCCCCCCCCCACACAAACAGACTCCCTCACTCTTTCATGCATACATTCCCCCTTATTATTTTAAGAATTTCTTTAAGTGACACAGCTATTCAGGTGATCATCCTACGCGTTTTTTTTTTTCTTTTTTTTCCTAGAAATTGTTTCGATCCTGTCTGAGGACATCTTCAGGAGGGGTCATGCCTTGAACGTTCGTCAGTTTCTCACAATGGCTGGCAAATGATCGAAGTTAATATTTGCTCCGCGCACTTTGGTGCATAGACGAGACATCACTCGTTTTTCAATTTCGAGTGAAATTTAACAATTGCCACTTGTTGTCAACACTACCAATATCATCCACCTTTGGGAGACAGGTGGGTGGTGCACTTCCTCTTCACGACCAAGAATCCGGTATCACTTCCCTAACTCTTTCCATCTTCGTCTTTCCGACTGAAATTATTGGCGTGTATCTAATATCCTGTCATTGGAAATATATATAGTATTAGCTTGCGCCGCCGGCCGCTGTGGCCGAGCGGTTCTAGGAGCTTCAGTCCGGAACCGCACTGCTGCTACGGTCGCAGGTTCGAATCCTGCCTCGGTCATGGATGTGTATGATGTCTTTAGGTTAGTTAGGTTTAAGTAGTTGTAAGTCTAGGGGATTGATGACCTAAGATGTTAAGTCCCATAGTGCTTAGACCCATTTTTTTAGCTTGCGGCTGCCAAACGTTGGTCTTAAAAAACAAAATTATGTCGTGTTGTCGCTGCAGAGAGCGTCCGTTACAGCTGACTTATCCGTTTCCTCCCGTCGAAAACAGCTTTCACGCTCTTTTCGTTTTTCAACCATTCTCTTTGCAGATGAACACAGCTGTTAACCTCCAGCGTGCTATGGGCCGTAGTAGACGAATATTGCCGGCCGGAGTGGCCGAGCGGTTCTAGGCGCTACAGTCTGGAACCGCGCGACTGCTACGGTCGCAGGTTAGAATTCTGCCTGGAGCATGGATGTGAGTGATGTCCTTAGGTTAGTTAGGTTTAAGTAGTTCTAAGTTCTAGGGGACTGATGACCTCAAAAGTTAAGTCCCATAGTGCTCAGAGCCATTTGAACCATTTTTTGAACAAATATTGATGCATAAAGCTGTTTTTATTTTCCCACTATTCGTTTCGACTGTAATTTTTCTTACTTTTATTCTTTCTTCTGGGCGTAAGGGGCCCTTGTACTGGGCGGTCTCAGGGCAATGAACAGGTTGCCCCAGGCTACTTCCGCCGCTGATAGAAATGGTAATCCTACCAATAGACTTTGCACTGTGCACTTACAAGACAAACGACATGAACTTATTTGGAGTCTCACATCAAGTGACGATTAATCTCAATACGCATACCGTCGTACTGGCGCGAAGCCAGGGGTCGTTTCTCTGGGTCGCAGAGTATTACTGTCTCCTTCCGCTGTCTCCGCGTCCTAATACAACTTGCCGTAATCGTTCTCACTTTTAACAAGCTACTGGTAAGTACGATTTTAATATTAATAATAGTAAAAATACAACAATAATAAAATATATGGTAAAAGTAGTGGTAACAGTTTGGCTAAATTAGCGCCCTACGCTTCGCTTTAGCATGGCTTCTAAGAAACATATTCAGAGGAATGCGCATTTGAAAAGAAAGCTTCTGAAACTTCGACATTTAATGCTTCTTGCAGTTGATTAAGATCTATAATATTAGGGACGATGAAAAAGTTTCCGTTTGGCGTGGTTGCTGTAGGATATATGCAACTTAGCGCGATTCTGATGCAGGTATGTAAGCACCGACATGTAGGCAAGGGATTAGTGTTGCATTCCTGTCTTTCCAATATGCGTACGGCAAATGCGGAAACGTGAACTATAGCGACGTTATTACCAAATGCGTCCAACAGGAGAAACGTGCTGTTATTCTCTTCTTGACTACCGACGGACAAACACCGCTAGACACTCAACGGAGAATGAAGAATGTGTGTGGCTTAAATGTCGAGTGCCTTTTTTCCTCCACAGCTGCTGCTTGTGAGGGCACTGGACTTGAATTCGGGAGACGCAGTGTCTCAATGCCCACTTGGCATCAGGTTTTCCTTGACTTACGAAAATTGGCTAAGGTGAACACAGAGTGAGTACTTCAAAGAAGGCACAGTCTGTTTCGTTCTCAGTGCTGGCTTTTCCTGATCATGCACTTTGCTTCTAATGACCTCCGTCGTCAACGTGGTACCATGCTCCAGTCTTCCTACCTTACGAGTGCTGTTCAGTCTAGAGTGTTACAAGTATGTAACCGAAGATGAAAGTTTAATATTATGTAATCAGTGATGCAACTGTAGCTCTTTTGGTCTTAGTATTTTATGTTGAAGCCAATCTGGAAACATTGCGCTGTTCCACCAACTTACTAACAACTCTAAACCACTGTAAATTAGAAAAGTATGCAAGAACTTACTAAACGTATACATAAAATTTGCTAATCACTGCTAACACTGCTTTGCTGCACTGCAATGCCGGAAGATCGTACAAAAATTAATATTCTGTAGCTGAAACAAGCTGTAAGTTTCAGATTTTTTACTTTTTGTCCTTAAAGACAACTTGGAATTATACCTTTCATTTCCAATAAGATGATTCATATCTAGAAAATGGCCGTGACATGCAAAGATTTAAAGTTTTTAGTGTAGTACTGGATACTTGAATTACTCTGGAAGCGATAAAAATTGCAAGTCTTTAGTAAACCCCGAGACCCAAACTAACGTAGCTAGTGTTCCTGATATCAGATATTACTGTTCTAAAGCATATATGAGCTATTCAAGAGACTCTGGAAACAACAGAGCCGAAGTAATGTTTTAGTCCTAATCTCCAAATGCTAAACTTCAAGAACCTACAAAAGTTGGTTTAATATTACCCTCACTCTCCGATTCTCTGTTGACAACCACGTTAGTACCTTAATGAACTGCGTACTATGAACTTTTCCACCCTATAAAACGTGCACATCAAAGCTGTTTCTTACTGTTCAGAAAAATCGTAGCTTGTTGACTTATTCAAATAAAGCATCCTTCCGATTCCCAAACTTTTTATTTGTAGCGTGCTGCGTGGTAGAATCATCATAACTATGTAATTATTGCACAGAACATAGGACCGGTGAAATATTGTTTAGCTGTTAGTAATGGCCTTAAACTCTTTTCTCAGTCTTTGATTATACATTTAATGTAAGCTATCATACGCGCCGTCGCACAAAAAACACAGCTACAGACACATCTGTAGGTGAACACTGCGGTGATTTGATAACGACTTTTGAATTGTCATTTACAGTTTGGTTGTTGGCAGCGCGTTCGTCTCTTGTGTTGTACAGCGTGTCCCACTTACAGGAGATCCCTAAGTGCCCTGTTTACCACCCTCCACAACTTCAGGAGGCTGCCAAAGTTTTAGGACAAGCTCAGATGCTACATAATAAATGACAGCCGAGGCCGTTCCTACTTTTAGCTACCTCGTTCGTAACTTCTATCCATGAAACTTCTGCTCACCTCGAAGTGTTTCGAGACGTCGGTCTGGAGTAATATTAATTATTCTAGCTAGCTCAGCTAAGAATTATAAATATGAGGAATCTATAAATTCCACTGACAGCCCGTGTGGTAAGATGTATAGTCGTGTATAAGGTAACCATTTTAAGAATGAAATTTTTAACGAAGATATTTTGGATTATGATGACGTTTTCGACTAAATGTGTAAACAGTGTCACAAAACCGATAACATACCTAATAATGGAGGAAATAATCGTCATATGTCTATAAATTAATATACATATGTACTCTGAAAGCGAGTGCAGATGATTTTTCACGCTACCGAAAAGACCAATACGCGAGATGTAAGCGTAGGAAGCCTTGTGTTTCCTCATACGACTGCGATCTGCGAAGGGCCGCGCCTGGAATTTTAACTGAAAGCCTTACAGTAATGCATGCATTCTACGTTGTATCAGCTACCACTGGAAATTGTTGAGCATATTTGTAACGATCTCGAGCTGAGAAACTCATAAAAGAATCACACAGCCCTCTCTGAGTCTCCGGAGCAGTACTCAGTATCTAATTTTTATTTGTTACAGCCTACCTAAACTGTAATCTGGGCAACCCTTGGCATTGTAAGGGATCACATGCGAGTTCCCAAGTTTTGCTGATTTGAGATATCCGTTGGAAGAGTGAGTGGAACTGGACATCCTACCGTCATCGAAGACGTTAGATATTAATAGCTCTACTGACCTAGAATGGGAAAATAATTCGGGTATGGATAACTGAAAGTAAATCATCCGGCAATCGACTGAAGCCACAGAAAACATAAAACTGAATGACTGGACTGCTTCTCTCGACTGCTAATTTAATGTCATAGCCGCTTCTCTATCAAGCTCGATGATATCCGGAGGCCATCATCATCATAATATCATCATCATCGTCATTATCATCATCATTGTCATCGTCATCGTCCGTTCCGTTCTAATAGGAATTAGAAATTGATTAATTCATCTCTTCCTGGGGCGTCAAACATCTTTATGACCAGACGCATTTTAGAGAAACCCTCTCTCGCAGGCACTTGGCCTTCTGTAAGAGGCGTTCGTACCAGCTCATTTTTCGTTCTGTCTTTTAATTTATGTTAAGTATCTTCAGTACCTGTCTGTTTTTTCTCAATTCATCTCTAACGCTGTATCAAGCATCCTTTCTTCGGAATTTCGTTTCCACTCTTTCAGTTGCCCCCTTCTCATTTTTACTCTAAGTCCAGTCCCCACAACCACGCAGTAATACAGCCACTCCCATCATCCAATATAATTTAATTTTTATACCTCTTCTTGTTCTGCTGGCAAGCGTTCTGTTTGTAGTGGTGGAGAAATAAAAGATGACATCTTCAGCAAAATTGATAAACACGTACTGCAGTAATCGTTAAATCAAAATTTGCTGCTATTTCCCTTGAATTTTACCTGTACAGTATGCTTCGAGAACGAACCACACGTATTGTAGTTCAGGGAGATTCAGTTTACACCCCGAAGTACGTTGCACCAGTAAAAATACCGAACACATTATGACTGGCAGTGATTGATGTAAAACAGACGTTTCATTTTTTGTGAAGGAAGCTTATCTGACGCTCCCGTGTACAAGAACGATCAAGTTAAGAATATACTATTCCCTTCGACGAACAGTTATTACAAATGGGTCAAAAATTTGGACGATGACAAAAGCAGATACACGCAAACAACCTAAGGGCATTTGAAAGAAAAGTCTTGTGAAAAATTTATGGGCGTAAGAGATGGGCAAAGGATCGGAGAGTAAGGTACAACTATGACGCGCAATAGCTTATACAAGAGAAAGATGTAGTAGAATTAATTGTTGTTGTTGTGGTCTTCAGTCCAGAGACTGGTTTGATACAGCTCACCATGCTACTCTATTATGTGCAAGCATCTTCATCTCCGAATAACTACTGCTACCTACATCCTTCTGAATGTGCTTAGTGTATTCGTCTCATGGTGTCCCTCCACGATTTTTACCCTCCAATATTAAATTGGTGATCCCTTGATGCCTCAGAACGTTTCCTACCAACCGATCCTTCTTCTAGTCAAATTCTGCCACAAATTCCTCTTCTCTGCAATTCCCTTCAGTACCTCCTCATTAGTTATGTGATCTACCCATCCAATCTTCAGTATTCTTCTGCATCACTACATGTCGAAAGCTTCTATTCTCTTCTTGTCTACACTGTTTATCGTCCATGTTCCATACATGGCTACACTCCAAACAAATACTTTCAGAAAAGACTTCCTGACACTTAAATCTATACTCGATGTTAGCAAATTTCTCATCTTCAAAAACTCTTTCCTTGCCATAGCCACTCTTTATTTTATACCCTTTGTACTTCGGCCGTCACCAGTTATTTTACTGCTCAAATAGCAAAATTCATCTACTACTTTAAGTGTCTCGTTTCTTAATCTAATTCCCTCAAGATCACCCGATTTAATTACATTCCATTATCCTCGTTTTGCTTTTGTTGACGTTCATCTTATATCCTCCTTTCAAGACACTGTTCATTCCGTTCTGCTTCTCTTCCAGGTCCTGTGCTGTCTCTGACAGAATTACAATGTCGTCGGCAAACCTCAAAGTTTTTATTTCTTCTCCATGCATTTTAATTCCCACACCAAATTTTTACTTTAATTTCCTTTACTGCTTGCTCAATCTATAGACTGAATAACATCGGGGATAGGATACAACGCTGTCTCACTCCCTTCCCAACCACTGCTTCCCTTTCATGTCCCTCGACTCTTATAACTGCCGTCTGGTTTCTGTACGAATTGTAAATAGTCTTTCGCGTGGTGTATTTTACACCTGCCACCTTCAGAATTTTTTAAATTTATTAAATCACAAATAATACACTGATTAGGACATTTGGGGAGGATGGCAGATGACAAGATGCCAAAAGGAATAATGAAAAGTAGATAGTATTCTTTCAGAAGGAAGTGCTGACCAGAGCTAAATGGCTGGACATTGCGCTGGATGACCTTACCTAGACAGAGATCAGAGGTTGGAAAAGAAAGGCAGAGAACAAAAATGTATGGTGGCAGAGTGTTGCGGAGCCAGAAGCCCATCAAGGACTGTAGTGCCAAAGAAGAACGAGGAGAAAAAGTACATAAATGATATTATGACGGTAAAAAACTCAGACCGGGATAGAAGCTAGACGTCAGTATCATCGCACATAATTGTAGCAAGAGAATCTGGTTGCTCTCGAATGCCGGCTGCTTGTGTAAACACTTCTGAAAGCATCCGTTTGCGCCTCTTGCGCAGGAGTTGGGGGAACACGGAAGAGCCGGCTGCCAGAATAATAAATCTGCTGAGTGGTTCTGCTCTTCGTTGTGGAGTCTGATCAAGTGGAGGTCTGGCCGAAACATTACGCAACAGAAAAATGAAAGCGCTTACCGCCACAGCGAGGCGCTTCGTCTCAGCAGCATCACCGTCTCAGCTAATTTCGGACGGGGCTCCGTGCTGAGCGGACGCCTCTGACTCTTTTCGAAAACCAAAACCAAGCATTTGTAGCAGCCATTTGAAGTTGCTAGGCAGCTGTCGACTTGATGTCTTGAAGCTCGAAGGAACTCGAGTGTGATAGGCTCGTGACATTTTCGGATCTCTTCTTTGTTCACTTGAGATAGAGAATCAGGTAAAGCAAGGAAACTGAGAGACAAGGTATCTATGAACATAATTTAGAAAGGTTAAATAATCACGAAGGAAATCGAAAAATAAAAGCAGCGAGAGGGCACATTCCGTTAAATCCGTACGGCTGGTTCAGAATCGATTCCGGAACGGACGTCTTGAAACCCATTAGCTGCTACCGTATTTATCCGACAGCGAAAGTATTGATTCACGTTAGATGCCGTCTTATTTTTTCCATAGCGTATCTGTTAATTCCCATAAGCTATCAACAATGCCGTAATATTTGCCTTCTCATTTCACAGACACTTAGAACTGTCTACGTGCAGTATGTATGGTTAAAAATGTTTGGTTCTTTGGTATTCTTATAAAGTAAAACAGTACAAGAAAAGTTGCAGTTGTCAGCATAGGTACTAAGATTGCCGCGTGGGTTGAGACGTCCTGTCAAGGTCCGCCCCCCCCCCTTCCCCCCCCCCTTCCACTGTTGGAGGTTCGAGTCCTCCCTCGAGCATGGGTGTGTTTGTCGTCCTTAACGTAAGTTACTTTAAGTTATAGTACATAGTGTGTAAGTTTAGGGACCGATGACCTCAACAGTTTGGTCCGATATGACCTTACCACAAATTTCCAAAATTTACTAAGATTATGTAGGTGGGAGAAACCTGTAGCACATGTTTTGAAGATATTTATACCGGATAGCGGTTGAATTAGAATGCGTTTCCATTTGTTTTTTTAAGTAATTTTCTTTGGCACGCAGTTTTTTAGGAATAGCTTTCTTCTCGTTCCTGGTTTTAACGTAATTTTCAGTTTGAGCACACTTTAATATCTCCAACAGATGGAATATTTTGAGCGTTCAGTTTAGAGTGGAATGTCTAATAGCTGTTTAATAGTTCATTCAGAACTATTACTACTGTCGGCCCACATAATGAGTGGAAAGTCGCTATCTGCAAGAATATAGGTATGAAGTAAATAATCGAGGGAGTCATTCAGATTTTGTTTTTTAGGTTTGCAGGACGAAGCAATCTTCAGTTTCGTCAAGGAGCAGGAAAGGCAGTCCAACAAAGTTTTCTGGATCTTCCGATTTCAGATTCCTTTCACTTAAAATCATTTTATAATCCCAATGACTGAATCCTTCCCCACCACGTCTGCTCCCGATAACATCTAGAGTCCTTTATATCCGTTTAGGGGCAAACATAAATAACTGTCTGGTGAACTGCTGTCTCAAAGTCAACATATGTAATGTCCGGATTGGTACTTTTTGCAATTAAGGTCAAAAATTCCTTATATGTTTAAATTCTTGTTTGGGTGCAAAAAAATACCAATGGAAAGTAGTTTTTCACTTACCCCACGAACTGTAAATATTTGGTGTAACAGCTTAGGGCTACTCTTTAAGGTCCCGTCTATAAATAACGTTCTCGACTCTTTCAGAGAATTGTAACTGCTTTAAAATGAGAAACCCACAATATTCTTTTCAGTGTCGTTCACAGATAAAAAAAATTCATTTTTGTTTATGTGGAAAACATTTGTCTCTAGTGCTTCATGTAATTCTGGTAAATTATTAAGCAACTTCGAAAGTTAGCGTAATCGAGGGGCATTAACATTTTTTCCTTATTCGAACCAAATTCCAAGTTGTGAGAGTGTCAGTATCACCATTAGCTAACTCGAAACGTGTTAAATTTGGAGGGATGCTTACATAAATTTTCTTCATTCTTTCTCTTCACACTTTTACTGACTCTCTGTCGATTAAATATACCAGATGCATCCTTTTCATGATCATGGTCTAAATACGAACCGATAATACAATTCAAAGAATTTAATTTCACAAAACACTTGCACGTTCTCCTCATACGCTTGTATATCTCAACGTTCGACGAGATACGTACGGAAACAGAATTTCTAATCGTATATCACCACAAGTTTCTTGCCCTCTCCACTTGTCATTATATCATCCTCCATCACTCGCACACAGTGGTCTGACCTGTCTGCGCGGCGGTGGAATGGAGTAGCGAAGCGCCACCAGCCGAAAGTTAGCGGAGTCAACATGAATGCTATTGTTCGGTGAACTTATCGAAATTGAGAGTCAAATCGTTCACCATTCGACCGCAGGGGGTCGCAAAACGGCAGCTGCGATCCGTACTGGGCACTCATAAAGTTTTAATTGCCACCTCGAAAAAATAAAGTAACGTAACTAATTTTGTTGTCTGTTTGCTGAATCCTAGCTCCGCTGTACTATGGCACGTCGCAAGAGACGCAAGAGAAACGAAAACAAAATGGCGTAGCATCCTGATATTGTGAAGTGTCGTGCTATAATTCGATTCCGGCAGTATCGGAAATGCTGCAGCCGTATTTGGCCATTCCAGGCGGCTAAAGAAGTCCTCTGGATTGGCCATATTTTCCGTGTTGCCGAAAACGAACATTTATTCCCTGACTGCTTCAGGAAATGTATTGCGGAATATGCTTTTCAATCATGCGTTAGGTACTAAATATATTTGTCGTAAGAGAGTAATATCTTGTCACATTGCGCATTAGTATATCGTTAGGATCCGTCTTGTGGTTGTTCAAATCAGTCTAGAAACTCTTTCTTACAGTTCACGTTATTTGTTTTGAGCTCAAATTCTGTGACGATTTATTCCAATCCACTTACGTATTCTTAAGCATGGGCAATCCTAGTGACGAGTTTTAGATAATAGTACGCGTTGTTACACACCTCTCCCTTTCTGCCAAAAAAGAATGGTAGACGATAGACTACATTTCGAACTACCGTTGAGAAAAGTGCATACGAAGCTATGACAAAAATGAACATTCAAGGGATCTTCGATAATGGGAGCTCAACAGTTGTGGCGGAAGAACATCACTGTCAAAGAAACTTCTATAGAGTCTCCACCAATGCCGAAGTATTCCCCCCCCCCCCCCCCCCCCCCCTGTGAGGTTTCTAATTCCAGCTGTGTCTGATCCATTAGGGTACAGAAAGTTTGATTAGTTATGGTTTTCGAAATTAGAACCACGTAAAAACTCTTGGAGTGAGATGAACAGCTGAAAACTGGACAGCGCGAGGTCAAGATCGTGACGTGGGTATAGTAGTCTATCAATCTAAGTTTCCCATAACTCCCATAATCTCCTTCGCTTTCTAAGTCTTACGGGTGTTTCCTTCATACTGCAGGTCTGACTATGTGTTGAGAACACTGTTCAGAGTACTGTACCCTTCTAAATGGTTTAAATACCTTTGAGAGTCCCAGAAGACTGTCAGCTCCCCTGTACTGTCAGACACCTGAGACTTTATTTTTGTCAGGGGATCAATCAGGATGTTTCCATGGGAAATTTTACGGCTTGTTTTACGGGTCCATCCTGGTGAATCCAAGTTTCATCGCAAGCTATAACACGATCTAGATTCAACAAAGTCATTTTTTTGTTCAAAACCGTTGTTTGATTTCGGAAGGAATGCGAATCCGCGCATCTGTATGGACTTCAACTTCCTTGAAATACATGACTAATCTATTTTATGGCAATCAAGCTTGTAATGAATAACTAAATGCACAGTTAAGCGCTAGCACTACATCTAGATAGATACTCCACAAACTACCGTACGCTTCATGGCGAAGGGAACCTTGTAACCTTGTAGCACTGCTAATCATTTCCTCTCCAGCTCCACTCGCAAACAAAGCGAGCGAAAAGCGACTGTCCACAAGCGCCCTTACGAGTCCTAATTTCTTGCATCTCGTCTTCAAGTCCTAACGCGATATGTAAGTTGGCGGCAGTAGAAACGTTCTGCAGCCGACCTCAAATACCGGTTCTCTAAATTTTTGCAATAGTGGCTTGCGGAAAGAAAGTCGTTATCCCTCCTGGGATTCCCATTTGAGTTCCAGAAGCCTCTCCGTAATATCTGCGTGCTGACCAAACCTACCGATAACAAATCTAGCAGCCCACCTCTGAATTGCTTCGATGTCTTTCTTCAATGCGACCTGGTGGAGAATTCTCGAGAACTGGTAGCACTAGCGGACTATACGCCTTCTTCTTTATAGGTGATCTAAATTTTTCGATAATTTTCCTAATAAAACGAAGTCGACCATTCACCTGCCATACTACCAACCTGACGTGCTTATTCCATTTCACATTGCCTTGCAAGGTTAGGCCAAGATATTTAGTCGATGTGACTAGGTCACGCGGCACCTTACTAATGCTGTATTGGAACGTTACAAAATTGATTTCCCAGCTCATCCGCACCAGCTAACATTTTTCTACATTTAATGCTGGCTGCGAATCATCACATCTACTATAACTTTTATAAGTAACCTTGCAGCCTCCTACAAACACTCAGCGACGACACCTTACCGTACTCGACAGCGTCATCAGCAAACTGCCATACACTGCTGCTCACCCAGTCCGTGAGATCATTTACGACTATAGAGAAAAAGAAAAGGAGTCCCGTCACACTTCCCTGGGGCACTTCTGACGATATTCTTGTCTCTGATGTACACTCGCCGTTCCGGACCGCGTACTGGGTTCTGTTACTTCAGAAGTCTTCGAGACACCCACCAATCTGGGAATCTAAACTGTATACTCAGACCTACGTCAACAATATGGAGAGGGGTACCGTGTCAAATGCTTTCCGGAAATCTAGGATTATAGAGTCTGGTTGTTGCCCTCCATCCATGGCTGGTAGGATATCATGTGAGAAAAGTGCAAGCTGAGTTTCGCACGAGTGAAGCTTTCCAAATACCTGCTGATCTGTGGACAGGAGCTTTTCTGTCCCAAGAAAATTTGTTCTGTTCGAACTCAGAATGTGTTCAAGATTTCTGCAGCCAACCAACATTAAAGATATTGGTCTGCAAATATGCGGGTCAGTTCTTTTAGCTTTGTTTATATACGGGAGTCACCTGCACTTTTTTGCAGTCAAATGGGACTTTCCACTGGGTATTCCAAATTTCAGAAAGCAGCAGTTCTTAGGATTTTTTCACGTCTGTCTTCGCGGACAGTATCATTCACGCGATTTTCTAGCATGGCCATGGAGACTTCAAGCGGCAGTCCAGTGCGATGGATTTCAGTGACAGTTGTTCAGCCAAATTTAAGAATCCATTTATACACTGAAGAGGCAAAGAAACTGGTACACCTGCCTAATATCGTGTACGACCCCCGCGAGCACGCAGAAGTGCCGCAACGCGACGTGGCATAGATTCGACTAACGTCTGAAGTAGTGCTGGAGGGATTTGACGCCATGAATCCTGCAAGACTATGCATAAATTCGTAAGAGTACGAAGGGGTGGAGATCACTTCTGAACAGCATGTTGCAAGGCATCCGAGATATGCTCAATAATGTCCATGTCTGGGGAGTTTGGACAGCGGAAGTGTTTAAACTCAGAAGAGTGTTCCTGGAGCTACTCTGTGTTAATTCTTGGCGTGTGGGGTGTCGCATTGTCCTGCTGGAATTGTCCAAATCCATCGAAATGCACAATGGACACGAATGGACGCAGGTGATCAGACACATTGCTTACGTACGTGTCACCTGTCAGAGTCGTATCTAGACGTATCGGGAGTCCCATATCATTCGAACTACACACCATTACACAGATTGCACCTGCTGACATGCAGGGTCCACGGATTCATGAGGTTGTCTACATACCTGCAGACGTCCATCCGCTCAATAGCATTTGAAACGAGACTCGTCCGACCAGGCAACATGTTTCCAGTCATCAATGGTCCAGTGTCGGTGCTGACGGGCCCAGGCGAGGAATAAAGCTTTGTGTCGTGCAGTTATCAAGGGTACACGAGGGGGCCTTTGGCTCCGAAAGCCCATGTCGATGATGTTTCGCTGAATGCTTCGCACGTTGATACTTGTTAATGGTCCAGCATTGAAATCTGCAATATGCTGAAGGGCTGCACTTCTCTCGCGTTGAACGATTCTCTTCAGTCATCGTAGGTCCCGTCCTTGCAGGATCTTTTTCCGGCCGCAGCGATGTCAGAGATTTGATGTTTCACTGGATTCCTGATATTCACGGTACGGTCTTGAAATGGCCGTACAGGAAAATCCCTACTTCATCGCTACCTCGGGGATTCTGTGTCCCATCGCTCGTGCGCTGACTGTAACACCACGTTCTGAATCACTTAAATCTTGATAACCTACCATTGTAGTAACAGTAACCGATCTAACAACTGCGCCAGACACTTCTCTTATATAGGCATTGGCGACCGCAGAGCCGTATTCCGCCTTTTTACATATCTCTGTATTTGAATATTCATGCTTATATCAGTTTCTTTGGCTCTTCAGTGTAAATGTTTCCGCAGATTAAACACTTTTTACCACACTGTTTCGTGTTCGCGAAAAAATTTTAACCGATTTACATTTTTTGATATGAAAAGTCATGTTACTGTATGTTCATGTTTTGCCGTATGTGTTTCTAGAGGAGCTGACATTTGGAAATGAACAGAAGAGGTTATACATGGTTTTACTTCTAGCAAATAGCTGACAAATTGCTGTCTCTCGCACTGACGTGCTGTGTGTATGTGGAAGTATAGGAGGGAAGCGGTATTACCCCAACCGCTCAACTCATCGGGGTTTCTCCACATGGCACAAGCCTCCCAGATGGTACAGTCCGCCAGGAAGAGTGGGCTCACTTAACAAGCGTCGTTTCTGGCGTGGAGTGAGCGGCGGCGCCGCAATCTGCGTGGCGGCCCTCCAAGATCTGTGCCCTGCTCTGCTCTGCCCGCCGCACGTCACGCTGGTTCGCGGGCCGGAAATAGACGCGTGCGGGGGCCAGCCGGCCGCGCTGGAGCGCGCCTCCCTATTAAAGGAAGCAACTGCTTCCCCACCGCTGCCGCTGCCGCTGCTGCTCTCGGCCGCTCGATTGGACGCGAGATTGTCTGTTCTTATCCTTGTGGGCTGTTGTCCACAGATCGCAATCGTGTGCGTCATGCAGCATTGCTTTAAACAGCAGAACTGACGCTGTGATTCGAAATGCATTAAACTCGCCGTCTCACCGACGGCGGAGACCCCTCATATTCTCGATACCGGAACGAAGCTTTCTTCAAGTGACAGTAGGCATAGCAATGAATATATGCCTGAGTGATTCGTACATGAATATATGCCTGAGTGATTCGTACATGTCCTCAGGGAGTCACACCTAGTGATACGTGGCTGGCGACCACGGGACCCCGAGCTGAGTCCTGGCATTGCTTCCACTTACTTATGCCAGGCTCCTGACTTTTATCTTTCCTATCTGGCCATCCTCGGCCAGCTCTTGTTCTTTTCCGACCCTGACGCTATTAGGTTTCGAGGGCTAGGGGTCTTTCATTTTCCAACCTATACTTCTCATGCAGTGTCTGACCCGGAGCGGGCGGCTGCAAAAGGCGTCTGTATCCCACGTTAGGGGCGGCCTCCAGAACTGCGGAAGGCAACGGAATACCACCGCAGATTATCTTCCCTGCATAATGCAGTCTCCATTTTATGCAAAAAAAATGGCTTCTTCTCATGTTAAATCAGTGTCCGGAGGTAAAATAGTCCCCCATCCGGATCTCCGGGGGGGGACAACTTGAAAGGAGGCAAAAAATCAAAACGAGAATTGGTACCTGGAATGTCAGAACTCTGCTACAAGCAGGAAAACTAGAAAACTTTAAAAGAGAGATGGAAAAGAATCATATGGCCCTCGTAGGAGTTGGTGAGGTAAGATGGAATGGACATGGAGAGTTGCAGTCAGATGAATATGTATTCTACTACTCAGGAGGAGAAGTAAAGGGAATTAATGGAGTAGGAATGATTATGACAAAGGAATTGGCTAAATGTGTGGAATATGTAGACTATGCAAATGACCAGGTTATTGGTGTAAGGCTGAAAGGAGCACAAAAAGATTTACTGATTGTCCGGGTGTATATGCCAACATCAGAACATGATGACCAAATTGTAGAGGAAACGTACAATGTAATAGGGAGAATAATGGACGAAAATAAAAAATGCTGCAAAATAGTAATGGGAGACTGGAACGCCATTGTGGGAGAAGGGAAAGAGGGAAACATAGTAGGCAGTCATGGTCTTGGAAAGAGAAATGATAGAGGTGAATGGTTAATTGACTTCTGCAGGGAAAGGCAGCTGATAGCGGCAAACACATGGTTCAAGAACCATAAGAGGAGGCTCTACACTTGGAAATCACCAGGGGATAAATATAGAAACCAAATCGATTTTATACTGGTAGAAGAAACATATAGGAATGGAATCAAGAAGGTGCACACATTACCAGGTGCAGATATTAATAGTGACCACAACTTACTTATGGCAGAAATAGAAATAAGAATGAAAAAACTGAAAAAGGCGACAATGGTGAAGAAGTGGGATCTAGAGAAGATAAGGTCCAACAAAGAACAAATTACAGAAATGCTGTCTCGGGACTTTCTAAACACATTACGAGACAAAGAAGCACCTGATAATGCCAACGAGTACTGGAATATGCTGAAAGAAGGAATCATTAAAGCAGGACAGCAAAATATAGGATATGTAAAAGGGAAAAGGTCAAAAAAACCATGGATCACACAAGAAATGATTTCCAAGATGGAGGAGAGAAGAAAATTGGAAAACAAGAACACTGAAGATGCAAGAAAGATATACCGAAGGTTAAATTACGAACTGCGAAGAGAAACAGAGCAGGCTAGGAAAAAATGGCTAAAAGAGGAATGTGATGAAATTGAAGAACTGGACAGGAAGGGAAGATACGACTTACTATACAACAGAGTAAAGACTATGACATGGGAACAAAACAGAGCAGGAAGTGCTACTATGGAAATTTTGAGTAAAGACGAAGAGGTAGTGTACAAAGATCGTGACGATGTCCTCCAGAGATGGGAAGAATATATAAAAGAGCTATATGACACAAATAGCAAACCAGAAACTCTGGAACTTGAATCACACAACAGTGTAAGTGATGAAGAGAAAGGACCGACCATCATAATGGAAGAAGTAAAGTCTGCCATTGCTGTAATGAAAAATGGCAAAGCAGTAGGTACAGATACAATACCGGGAGAAATACTAAAATGCTTGAACCACAATGGAATAAGAGAAATATTGAGGTTATGTAATAAAATATATGACAGTGGTGAATGGCCTGAGGACTTTTTGACAACAGTAATGATTCCATTACCGAAAAAACAAGGAACTAAGAAATGCAGCGAGCACAGGACAATCAGCCTCATTTCACATGCAGCCAAAGTGATGCTAAGAATAATTAATAAAAGACTTGAAAAAGTAATAGAGGAGAATCTCGGCGAGGAGCAGTTTGGCTTTAGACGGAATACGGGCACCAGAGATGCAATAGGGCTCCTACGAATCTTGGGAGAAAGGTTTATTGAAAAAGGAAGAGACCTATATATGTGCTTCATCGATTTAGAAAAGGCATTTGTCAATGTGGTTTGGGACAAGCTGGCGATTATTATGAGGGAAAAGAGAGTGGACTGGAAAACCAGAAGACTTATAAACTCATTGTACCTTAATCAAAAAGTTTCAGTTAAAGTGAGAGGAGAAAGTACAAACAACAGCCTAGGGAAAGGAGTAAGACAAGGATGCTGTTTATCACCTACTCTTTTCAATCTGTACTTGGAAAATATGATTGACCAATGCTCATTAGATGACAAAGGAGTAGAAATTGGAGGAAGAAGTGTAGGGTGCTTGAGATTTGCTGATGACATGGTCCTTCTAGCCACAGGGGAAAAAGAATTACAGGATTTGGTGGACACCATTGCAACTAACGGAAAAAATATGGAATGAAAATTAACACAAATAAAACAAAAGTATTGGCAATAGGAGGAAATAAGGAAATAAAAATTGTGCTGAATGGAGAAACACTAGAACAGGTGCAAAATTTTAAGTATCTTGGAAGCAGGATAGACACCGACTGGAAGTGCACCACAGAAATTAAAACAAGGATAGCAATGGCAAAAAAGGCGTTTTAATAAGAAAAGGAGAATCTTCTGCAGCGGTCTGGACAGAGAACTCAGAAAGAGACTCATAAAATGTCTTGTATGGAGTGTTCTTCTATATGGCGCTGAAACATGGACTATGAGGAAAAATGCAGAGAAAGGCTGGAGGCTTTTTAGATCTGGACATGGCGGAAGATGGAAAGAATAAGTTGGATGGACAGAATAAAAAATGAAGAAGTACTGAGAAGAGTGGGAGAGAAAAGGCAGTTACTAGATGTAATAAAGAGAAGAAAAAGAAATTGGATTGGGCATATATTAAGAAAGAATGACAGACTGATAAAAACAGTTTTAGAAGGTTATGTAGAAGGGAAAAGGAAGCGAGGAAGGAAGAGATTCCAGATACTGGATGACATGATGGACGGTACAACATACAGCAGCCTTAAGAAGGAAGCAATGGATCGCAGAAAATGGAGAGGCAAAGGACCTGCCAATATAGCAGATAACTGATGATGATGATGATGATTCGTACATGCTCGTAATTCTCGTATTCAGCGATACATTGAAGCAAGAGATACGATGCATTTTTGTTTCAACGATAACCAGGTCTAGAATTATAGAATGATAACAAACCTGACTGGTCATAGCGAAATTTCTCACAAAAAACTTAATATCATTTTAATCAGCACAGCAACCTGCCACTATGTTATGTATTCTTATTTAAGCTAATACGCGTTTCGGGCTTTCAACCATCTTCAGTGAGTATATATATATATATATATATGTATTACGAACAGGTATGGCCAAACTTTCAGGAAACATTCCTCACACACAAAGAAAGAAAATATGTTACGTGGACATGTGTCCGGAAACGCTTACTTTCCATGTTAGACCTCATTTTATTACTTCTCTTCAAATCACAATAATCATAGAATGGAAACACACAGCAACAGAACGTACCAGCGTGACTTCAAACACTTTGTTACAGGAAATGTTCAAAATGTCCTCCGTTAGCGAGGATACATGCGCATGGAATCGCTGATGCGCTGGTGCAGCCCTGGAGAATGGCGTATTGTATCACAGCCGTCCACGATACGAGCACGAAGAGTCCGTACATTTGGTACCGGGGTTGCGTAGACAAGAGCTTTCAAATGCTCCCAAAAATGAAAGTCAAGAGGGTTGAGGTCAGGTGGGCGTGGAGGCCATGGAATTGGTCCGCCTCTCCAATCCATCGGTCACCGAATCTGTTGTTGAGAAGCGTACGAACACTTCGACTGAAATGTGCAGGAGCTCCATCGTGCGTGAACCACATGTTGTGTCGTACTTGTAAAGGCACATGTTCTAGCAGCACAGGTAGAGTATCCCGTATGAAATCATGATAACGTGCTCCATTGAGCGTAGGTGGAAGAACGAAACTAAAATGAGCTCTAACATGGAAATTAAGCGTTTCCGGACACATGTCCACATAACATCTTTTTTTATTTGTGTGTGAGGAATGTTTCCTGAAAGTTTGGCCGTACCTTTTTGTAACACCCTGTATATTTGATTCTTCAGTTAGTACATAGTTACAACATCGACATTGCCTGCAGCGCTACTCCTGGGCTCGTGACCAAATTGGTCGGACCCTAGACGACTGGAAAACCGTGCTCTTGTCAGATGAGACTCGGTTTCAGTTGGTGAGAGGTGATGGTAGGGTTCGAATGCGGTGCAGACCCCACGAAACCATGGATCCAGGTGTTAACAAGGGGATGTGCAAGCTGGTGGTGGCTTCATATTGGTGTCGGCTGTGTTTTCATGGAACTGACTGGGCCCTTTGCGTGTTCGGCCACTTGCAGATCGTTTGCATGTTCCCAAACAACGATAGGATTTTTATGGATGACAACGCACCGTGTCACTGCGCCACAATTGTTCGCAGTTGGTTTGAAGAACATTCTGGACAATTCGAGCGAATGATTTGGCCACTCGGATTGCCCGACACGAATCCCATGGAACATTTATGGGACAAAATCCTGCAACGCCAACACTTTCGCGATTATGGACGGCTATAGAGGCAGCATGGCTCAGTATTTCAGCAGAATGACAACGACTTGCTGAGTCCACGTCACATCGAAATGCCATGCAAAAGGAGGTCCGACACGTTATTAGGAGGTATCGCACGACTTCTGTCACTTCACTGTACATAATAATGTGTCTGCTTGCTGTGTTCATTAAAATAATATAATCCACAGTCACGGAGCTCAACAACGAGTAAAATAGATAAATAATTTTTTTAAGAATTAGTAGTCTGCAAACGATCTAAATGTGAGGCTGACGTGTGCCGCAATAGCGCTGTTTCACCTACACTGTGATGTAAGAATCGCATTATGACCCTCACCAATTACATATACGTATTTTTTTTCCTGCGGGCTAATTTACAATACATCTGTATGTGTACTCCCCAAGCGACTTTGCGATTTGTGGCAGAGGGTACATTGTTCGAAACAGTCGCCCTCTGTCCCCCCTTCCACCTACCCCTTTTCGTATTCCAGCCGCGAATGACATGCGTGATTGTTGCTAAGCCTCCATGTGAACTCGAATCTTTTTAATTTTACTTTCATGTTCAAATTCATGACGTAGCGCCAATATATTGGCTGACTCTTTTAGGAACGTACGCTTTCGTAATTTTAACAGTAGACCACCCCACGATACACAATTTCACTCGAGCAACGTGTGCCACTGCAGTTGCTTGAGCATCTCCGTGAGGCTTCTGCGCTTACTAAAACATATGTGCCTGTGATGAAATGTGCTGCTCTTCTTTGGATCTTCTCTATTTCTTCTATCTACCCTTTGTGTTTCAGGTCTCAGACTGACGAACAATGTTCACGTACTTTATACCAATCCGTTCCCTCTTCCATTCTATTAACATACTGAATGATATTACATCTCCTTCTGTGCTGTGATTCCTGTTATTCTCAAGATCCCTACTCGAGATACACGATGGCTAAGATGATGGTGAAACTGTTGTACAATCAACTTGAATAGAAGTCCCCCATGTCTGCTGAACAGTGTTTTTTCAACACATCATAAGCTGTTTGATATGCAGTGCTAGACTTTGCAGCGTACTACGGGGCTGAACCATATCCAACCATGCTAGCCTTTGTATGTTTTTGAATGTCATGTGCCCACCTTCCTCCACTTATTTCCGTGTAAGTTACTGAGCTCTTACGATTTTATTGTGCTATACTGATCTTTTGCGATCCTGGCAGCATGTATTCAAATTCCTTGGACGTCTTCTGCCAGGCCGGCTTGATAAAAATTCCAAACACTGGACGAGTGCTCTAGAATAGTCTGGATTGGAGTCGTGTCTGCGATTTCCTAATAGACACACTACATTTTCGCAGAGTGGCTCTAACTACACTAACTATTCCAGTCACTTTACTCGATACTGACCTAAAATGTTCGTCCCATTTCATAACACAACACGCTGCTCCAAGTTTGAAGGATTCCGCGGGCTCCGAAAAAATGCCGCTACTGCTGATCTCTCCGTCTTCTTTCCATTAATACTGGCTACCCCGGTAAGCATCGCATAACGTGACAAAATACAGTTCCTTCGAAATATTCTGTATTAACACACAATCCCACGTAACTCCCGTCAAGATCGAGATTACAAGTCATCTACGTGTTACCCCATACTGAAACGTGTGTCGTACTGGAAGCATAAATATTTGGACATTCTGTTTCCTTCTCTGTATCCTGAGTGCAAATTTCCTTCAGTTTCAGTATAGCTATGAATTGATCACACTTCACATTACTCCTGTTTCACCATAAATTATTTTGTATCAGATAATTTGCTATTGCGATAGCATGTTCCCTGCCAATGGGACTTCCGATTTTTATTTCATCTCGTTTTCCCAAACAATAGAGTGCGTCCTCGGTGTACAGTCTTTGATGATGCTATGCAATTCAGTTTGTGAAACTTGCTTCCCAGCCTCCTTATTGCTGCACCATTTTATTTGTTTCACTTCACCGTTTCAGTGGACGAAACGACAAGAACCCCTAAGAAACTATTAGTTCTCTATACAACTCTTGTATGTTACCATTACTTTTTATTCTGTTACTCATATCTTCTCATACCAACTGCAAGATGCCTATTATATATGTTCCCCGTTGCAATAAGCTCTTCGTCAACTTTGCTGTCGATTATTTGCTGAGAAGACGTCTGAATATTACCCGCGGACTAATAATGCCACTGAAGTACGATTTCCTTCTTCAGCTAGAAGGTACTGAGAGAGGAAAGCCTTACGTTTACTCTGAGTGGAAGTGTAAAAGAGACTGCGAGGTACCGCTGTCTTGCCTGCTAACAGAGGACAGGCGCAGATAAAATTACCCCACTGTCAGACTGAGTCACATCATTATCTCAGAAGCTGAGTACACAAGTTGAACTAATGATCACAGACGTGCTTGTGTACAACACACACAAATGTCTCCTTCTCGCTAACATTTGACGTTCCGCTCCTGTTAGAAAGTTAAAAATGAAGTCAACAGTAAATCATACTGACAAGTGGCTGTATACGAAGTCTGCATGTTCATTTATGTGACTTCTCTGGCCAGTGAGTTTTGCAGTTCTTCTCATGTCTTTTTCTTACAAGTTAAGACAAGCTCACTATAGCTTCAAACTTCGCGAAAACTATTACCCTTCAAGAGTTCATTTAGTCGAAATATTGTCGAAGATACGGAGATGTTTGGCACTAACCCAATTAATTTGAATATTTATCGGGAATGGACACTAAATTCCAATCCCACTCCGACATCCAGCTATAGGTTTACGGAAACCTTACAATACACTATGAACGCCGAAACGGCTCTTTAAACTCATCACGGTCGCTCCATTCCTTCATCGTTTAGCATTTGAGATGCACTTCTTCTGTAATGATCTCGACGTCGACAGTACGTTAAGCTGTAACTTCCCTTTGTTTGGAAGGATAACGTGGATACCAACATCGAGAAGTGTGTATGTTGTTTTCATGTGCTTTCAACAACACATACCGAGGGTTAGTAACTTTGGAAAATAAACTCTGTCTCACTGTTACTGAACCATAATCAGCTCACTTCTAGTGTTGATAAGGCCGGCCGCTGTGGCCGAGCGGTTCTAGGCTCTTCAGTCCGGAACCGCGCGATTGCTACGGGTTCGAATCCTGCCTCGGGCATGGATGTGTGTGATGTCCTTATGTTAGTTAGGTTTAAGTAGTTCTAAGTTCTGCAGGACTGATGACCCATAGTGCTCAGAGCCATTTGAACTATTTTAGTGTTGGTAAACAGCGCTCTCTAGTTCTGTAGGACAAATTTCATTTTTGTACGTGTTCACATTTGCAACGTCCTCGTTAGTACAAGAGTTCATCCTGTCTCTCACTGGAAAAAAAATAGCCGGTTGTACATATGATAAACGCATTCAGGCGTGCATTTTGTTTGATGTGTGCGAGACAAATAGGTAGAGCAGGATAGGTCAAGTGTCTCCTGGAACGATAACCTCTCAAACATGTATGTCACATGCTTCATTCCTCCTGAAGAGTGGAACCTCGGTTTCCGACCGGCTGGGGGCTTTGCCTGATGGCTAGGGTGATCTCTGTAACTACAGACCAATGTGGAGTACTGATTCCGGTATTAAACTGTTATTCGGGAGAAGATGGTTTCAAATTGCGATCAAGCCTTCTTGATTTAAATTATCCACGATTTCCCTCCGTCACTTTAGGAGAATGTCAATATGGTTCGATAAGAAAGACAGAGCCTATTTCTTGCCCCATCTTTGTCCAGCTGAGGTGTTGCTCTGAACAGAATAACTTCTACGGAGAAAATATCCTAGTATTATACTTTCTTCCTTCTGAGTACAAAAGCACACTAGCGCTTTTCATTTATTATAATGTCGTTCTATCAAGAACCGACGGATGATTCAGTTAACTACTGTGTATTCTGGCAGGGTCAAGTTGCTGCGCATTGCTACATTGACTTGTTGATATTTTTATAGCGAAGCTCAACAGTTGGCAGCACTTGTACGTGATAAAAGGACTGAACATTCACAAATCTGTACATGAGGTTTCCACCGGGGAAAATATTTCTTTTGCGATGAAAGGACAGTAAAATTTAATCTACACAATCTTAGCCATTGGGTCTGACAGGGTTAAGTAGAAAGAGACTACCAGGATGCTGTCTGTCCCCGGTAGCTGCGTGGTCAGCGCGACATAATGTCAATCCTAACGGCCCGGGTTCGATTCCCGGCTTGGTCGGAGATTTTCTCCGCATAGGGACTGGATGTTGTGTTGTCCTAATCATCATCATTCCACCCCCATCGATGCGCAAGTCGCCGAAGTGGCGTCAAATCGAAAGACTTACACCCGGCGAATGGTCCACCCGACGGGAGGCCCAAGTCACACGTCATTTCATTTCATTTCACCAGGATGCTGTTCTGGAGTTGAGATGTGCACATTACAGAGTCCTGTTCTTTGTTCACCCTGGCAGCTGGCAGACAGGGCTGAAGCATTAAGTCAGATGGTGACAACACTTACCTTTGTTCCAGAGCGCAGGTCTGGAGAATCAAAGGAAGTCACTTATGGCTCTCCGCTGGTTCCAGTGGGACATTGCTTTCTGTTGACACCTGCAGCTTTCAAATAAAGTCACATCAAAGTGGGTCTCTGCAGAGGGCAGAGATCACTTGTGGGGCGGGAGATCGCCAGCGACTCGATCTTTGGCGACGCCTGCAGAGTGACGGGGCTATCGACCGCGGGGCAAAGAGTCGAGAGGTCCGCAGAGCCGCAGATAGTGGCTCAAGAATGATTACGTTAGAGGCGTGACATCAAATACCCGCAGGGTGATAAAATGCCAACACCTCGGATGACGATTACTGTCACAATCCGGTGGAGGTGTTCATGAGGTTGTATAATAAATGGCTACATCTAGAACTCCACAAGCTACTGTGTACTGCATGAAGTCATGGAGGAGGATACATTATACCAGTAGTAGTATTTTATGTCTTATTACGATCTTGTATGAAGAGAGCAGAAATGTATGCCTCCGTATGCGTTCGCATCTCTTTTGTCTTATGCTCATGGCATCTGCGCGAGATACATGACATGTAGCAGATATATCCCATAGACCATAGTCTAAATATCTGCACTCCATAGACCACTTTATGGTGTATTACGGAGGGTACTTCTTGTACTGCTGTCACATCCCCCTTTCATGGTCTAGCCGCGATTGGTGCTTGGAAAGAACTATTGTCGGTTAAGTCACCGCTGACTCCGCATTTCTCCTATTTTGCCTTCACAGTATTTTCGAGCCATATGATTGATTGGCTCCTCTAGATACATACGCTCACGGCCTTCATCATCATTATCATCATAAACTAAAGTCTATGCCTTGTCGATTTAGCCACGTCCTTCTTTCCACTGTCATCCTCTTCAATTCTTCATACGATTTTCCATATCTTCTTTGATGTTATTAAAACACGTTGCTCTTGGCCTGCCTCTTGGTTTTTTCCCTAAAGCTTTTCCTTTAAATGCATTCTTTAGGAACTGGTCGTGTCTCATGTGCCCTATGATTTTTGATTTTCTGCTTCCTATATAATTTAGCAGCGTTCTGTTTTTATTCACTTCTCTTAAGACCTGTTCATTACTTTTTCTACCTACCCAACCTGTTTTCGTCATTCTTCTCCATATCCATATTTCCATTGCTTCCACTCTCTTTTTCTCTGCCTTTCCCAGAGTCCACGCTTCACATCCGTATGTTAAGGCACTCCAGACAAAAGTTTTGGCAAACTTTTTCCTACTTTCTAGGCTTAGATGATTGTCTGTTAGAAATTCTTTTTATTTTGGAAAGCTTGCTTTGCCAAGGCTATTCTTCTCGTTATATCTGTGATACATTTATTATCGTCAGTGAGTGTGCTCCCCAAATAACAGAAATTCTCAACCTGCTCTAGAACATCATCTTCTAGTTTAATATTAACTTTACCATTTTCTTTTTTCTTCCGTACTACCATAGTTTTTTTCTTCTTATTTATTTTTAGATTAAATTCTCTTAGGCTTTTGGCAAATTTTAGCAACATAAAACTCCATTTCCTTTACTGAGTCAGCAAGTACTAGTATATCATCTGCAAAACGGATACAGTGTATTCGTTCCCTTTGGCTATTCTTTTCAATTTTTCAATGGTTTTTTTTTTCAATAAATAAGTTGAACAAATACGGCCTTACCTGCAGTAAATCACGCCATGCTGCATAACGGCTCTCTTGTAGCGTCTGCCACTGGGGTTTGCTCAGAGTCTCCATAATGCAGCTAGCTTACTAGACGATCCTGTTATGAAACGCTTCGCACATTTCTGTATCTCTTCCATCCTTTCTGTTAGTCCAACCTGGTAAGCACCCCACACTGATAAGCAATGCTTAACAATCGGTCGATCGAGGGTTTTGTAAGCCACTTCATTGATGGCTGAAATACATGTCCCTAAAATTATTCCGATTATTCTCATCCTGGTATCTGCTTTTTTGCATTTAGTTTTCTGTGGTCGTTATACTGTAGGCTACTCTGAACGGTCGTGCCTAGTTAGTTTATCAGAGTTACTGCTTCAATTCGTTTCTGGCAATACTGTAACAGAACAGTAATGGTGTCTTCGCCTGTTTATCCACAACATGCCACTTTTATGCACGCTCATTGTCCACTGACAGCCCCTGGCTCAATCGTCAGTCCTCTGCAGGTCTTCCTGCATTTCGCTAAAACCTTCCGACGCTGCGACATCCTCGTACGCAAAGGTATGGAAAACTTAACGACGAAAGTAACATTGGAATGATATGTCATTGCAAAGTTAAGTAACTCGACGAAACTTTGGGTCGCCGGCCGGAGTGGCCTAGCGGTTCTAGACGCTACAGTCTGGAACCGCGCGACCGCTACGGTCGCAGGTTTGAATCCTGCCTCGGGCATGGATGTGTCTGATGTCCTTAGATTAGTTAGGTCCCATAATGCTCAGAGCCATTAGAACCTTTTTTTTGAAACTTGGGTCATTCATAGAAAAAACTGCTGCAGTATAGTATAGAAGGAACTGTAAAAATACGCCAAGAGACGAACAGAAAAGACGCTTTTATTTAAAGACATCAATTAGACTGAAGTCACTGCGATTTATGATGGCTCGAGACATAGTCCTTGCTAGGGTATGGTTCGAGTCCTCCCTCGGGCATGGGTGTGTGTGTGTTGTTCTTAGCAAAAGTTACTTTAAGTTAGTTTAAGTAGTGCGTAAGCCTAGGGATCGATGACCTTAGCTGTTTGGTCCCTTAGGAATTCACAATCACACACACACACCTTCGCTAAGGTATGTGACCACCATATGCTCTACAACGTGCTGCCATGCTGGCCTCAAGGTTCGTAAGGAATTGTTGTTGTAGGCCGTTCAGTTCCACCACCACCATGGTTAACAACTAATGGTGCGTATGGACGTGCTGCAATGCATCTCCCCAATGTGCCTGTTGTGTTGGCAGAAGAGCCAACACCGTGTTACGAGAGGAGGCCGAAATGCACGCGTTTTAGCTCACGCAGGCTGGCGTGAGGAGGGAATGACTATACTGACGTGAGGTATGGAACATGACAAGGAATTAGAATTCAGAAAGCGGACGTAATTAGTTTGATACTTAACTTTAATCCATTAATAATGAACGGCGGTCTTGACGGTACATGATTCACAATATTATCTGTTCAGAAGACATAGTAACTGAATACGGCGCCTTGCTAGGTCGTAGCAAATGACGTAGCTGACGGCTATGCTAAACTGTCGTCTCTGCAAATGAGAGCGTATGTAGACAGTGAACCATCGCTAGCAAAGTCGGCTGTACAACTGGGCGAGTGCTAGGGAGTCTCTCTAAACTAGACCTGCCGTGTGGCGGCGCTCGGTCTGCAATCACTGATAGTGGCGACACGCGGGTCCGACGTATACTAATGGACCGCGGCCGATTTAAAGGCTACCACCTAGCAAGTGTGGTGTCTGGCGGTGACACCACAGTACCCACATGTGCTGGATGGGATTTAAGTCGGAGCAAGGGGTAGACCAGTAGATTCGCCGACTGTCCTCTCCTTCCAAGAGCTCCCCCACATGCGCTGTTCGATGCGGTCGCATATTGTCATCCATAAAAATGGAGTCGGGGCCGAAAGCGCCCCTGAAAAGACGCACGTGGGGAAAATGTACAATGTCACAATAACATTTACAGCTGTGTCTACCGTGTTCAAAGATTTGGAGGTCAATACGCGCATACATCGTAAAGCCTTACCTCATCATAAAACATGAGCTACCAAACCGATCGTGTTCGATGGTGTTCCTGGGTGCCTCACGTGCTACCACCTCTTGCGATATGAAAGTACGTCCAGAATCACAACTCAGATTGAATCAGCTCTTATTCGAGTGGAGCACGCGAAACCACTCCTAGTTTGTCCAGTCTCTGTGGTCTTGGCACCATGGCAAACGGCGCCGCCGATTTGCGGGTGTCAAACGGAACACAACGTATGGTCTACATCTACACCTACATCTACATGGTTACTCTGCAATTCGCACTTAAGTGCCTGGCACAGGGTTCATCGAACCATTTTCATACTACTCTACCCAATGGCGCGTGGGAAAAAGGAACACCTAAATCTTTCCGTTCGAGCTCTGATTTCTCTTATTTTATTATGATGATCATTTCTCCCTACGTAGGTGGGTGTCAACAAAATATTTTAGCATTCGGAAGAGAAAGTTGGTGATTGAAATTTCGGAAATAGATCTCGCCGCAAAGAAAACCGTCTTTATTTCAGTGACTGCCATCCCAACTCGCGTATCATATCAGTGACACTCTCACCTCTATTGCGCGATAACACGAAACGAGCTGCCCTTCTTTGCACTTTTTCGATGTGCTCCGTCAATACTACCTAGTAAGGATCCCACACCGTGCAGCAATATTCCAGCAGAGGACGGACAAGTGTAACGTAAGGCTGTCTTTTTAGTGGGTTTGTCGCATCTTCTAAGTGTCCTGCCAACAAAGCGCAGTCTTTGTTTCGCCTTCCCCACAATATTATTCATGTGGTCTTTCCAATTTAAGTTGCTCGTAATTGTAATTCTTAGATATTTCACCGAGTTGACAGCCCTCAGATTTGTGCAGTTTATCGTATACCCATGTGGATGACCTCGCACTTTTCTTTGTTTAGTGACAAATGCCACTTGTCGCACCATACAGAAATCCTCTCCAGATCATTTTGTAATTGGAATTGATCGTCTGATGATTTTACTAGACGGTAGATTACAGCTTCATCTGTAAACAATCTAAGGGGGCTGCTCAGATTATCACCTAGATCATTTATGCAAATCAGGAACAGCAGAGGGCCTAGGCAAACAAACCACCCACAGTGGCTGTGGCACTATGGAGCGTCAGACTGTATGATTTGCAGTCCTGTTAAATATGGTTGCGGTTGCACCTACTGTTTGCCGTGGATCCCTTCTTGCCTTTTGCACAACGTAGCCGTCGTATGCTGCTGTAGTTGACTGTGTTCGACCACTTCATCCCATCCGGACAGAGGTGCCTGTGGTTCGGAACGCTCTCCATGTACGTGAAACAGTGCTGCGAGCAGTACCGAACTCCTGGGCTACACTCGTCGTACCTCGTCCTGCTTTCAAATTCCCGATGATTCCTCACCGTGTGAAGTCATTCAGATATAGTCTCCGGGCCATGTTTTAATGAAGAACACGAACACAGTGCTCCATAACTGCTCGCTGATTCACACACACACACACACACACACACACACACACACACACACACACACACAGAGTCTTTTCTAATTCCATCAATCGTCGCTTCACCTGTTTCATGTTACGGGGCCAACTCCATTTGGTGCTGTAGTCTCGCCGACATCACATCATGTGACGTTCAACTTCCTGTTCACGACTTGAGAGCAACATGCTCCCACCTTTTCATACGTTTCCACGAATTAGTTAATACGTTACATTATTTTCTCTAACGCGTCATCAAGTTTTGCCAACAAGTGTACACACATATTCTGCAAGCCACTGTGAAGTACGTGACAGAGGGTGGGTACCTCCTATTATACCACATATCAGATTTTTTCCTATTCCATTCGCGTATGGAGCGCTAGAAGGACGACCGTTGAATGCGTCTCTTCGCATTGTAATACCGGGTGATCAAAAAGTTAGTATAAATTTGAAAACTTTATAAACCACGGAATAATGTAGATAGAGAGGTAAAAACTGACATACATGCTTGGAATGACATGGGGTTTTATTAGAAACAAAAAAAAGTTCACAAAATGTCCGACAGATGGCGCTGGACAGCAATAACTGCTACCGTGACGGGTGAGAGGTACCCCGATATGTTACAGAACGCATCATCCCCAGCCTGGCTGATAAACACTTGCTGGAACGTACGACGTTTATGCAGGATGGCGCTCCACCCCATATTGCTAGACGCGTGAAAGATCTCTTGCACGCGTCGTTTGGTGATGATGGTGTGCTCAGCCGCCACTTTCGTCATGCTTGGCCTCCCAGGTCCCCGGACCTCAGTCCGTGCGATTATTGGCTTTGGGGTTACCTGAAGTGGCAAGTGTATCGTGATCGATCGACATCTCTAGGGAGGCTAAAAGACAACATCCGACGCCAATGCCTCACCATAACTCCGGACATGCTTTACAGTGCTGTTCACAGCATTATTCCTCGACTACAGCTATTGTTGAGGAATGATGGTGAACATATTGAGCATTGTGATTCTTGAGTTTCTCCCGGCGTATTTGGTAAAGAGTAAATCGAGCAAACGTATAGTTGTGACGACCACGGCGGACAGAGCCATCACACCGACGTCATCTCAGACGTCGTCGCAATCTGTTCCACCGCGCGACCGTAGGGCGGGGCGCGGACGGCGGAGGGAGCGCGCCGCGGGCGGAGGGTATTTAAATCGGACGCCGCCGCGACCGAACCCAGTTCCCTCTGAGCATCCATAGCGTACGGATCTCCGCGCCGGCACGTTCACAGGAGCTCAGCCCGTCAGTTCACCTGATGATGGCGACATGTTTGATCGCCGAAATATTGTGCCCGTTGGACACTATAGACCGGCAGCACACCCGTGGATATTTTGAATATTGAGCATTTTCTGTAAAGAACATCATCTTTGCTTTGTCTTACTTTGTTATGCTAATTATTGCTATTCTGATCAGATGAAGCGCTATCTGTCGGACATTTTTTGAACTTTTGTATATTTTTGGTTCTAATAAAACCCCATGTCATTCCAAGCATGTGTGTCAATTTGTACCTCTCTAGCTACATTATTCCGTGATTTATTCAGTTTTCAAATTTATACTGACTTTTTGATCACCCGGTATATAAGACCCTTCTATAGACAACAGTAGCGTCCGCGAGAAGCCTCACGGTGCTTCTGACGTTATCCACTAGTTCATTTATTCAATAAAGTTCTCACTCGTCCGTTTCGGTACTCGCCATTTGTGCGCGTTCTTCGTCGAGTCGTAATGGCTCAAGAAGAGTTGCGCGATCCGTACCGATAACATTATACAGTTAGTCCAGCGTTACCAACGTAGTCAGTAAACTCCATTGGAAAATGTAGGAACCGCACAGTGACCCTATGATAAAGTGCTAGGGACCACGTCTGCCCAGTAGGTTCTGGGGAAGAAATGCAGATACAGAGCGATGCAGACTTTGTTTTAGCACTCAGCCGGCGTTCAGTGTTAGCGGAGCCGCTCGCAGCCGGCTGTTACGTAAAGGCTGTGTATGGGTCGGTGGTGCCAGCTCGAGTCGAAACAGGTCTCGTGGTGCGGCCGCCTTGCTTGCAGCAGGTAGGCGCCTGCTGGCTGACCAGTAGCTAGCCGTCCTCGGCGCTCGCAGACGCCGCTGCCTCGCCAGTCAGCCGTGACTCCCGGCTCACGCCCGCTGGAACACGAGCTAAGCGCCTTTTACACGAGTCGCTTTCTTGTCTCAATCGGCTGTTCGTAGCAAGCGAGTCTTCTGCGGCGCCCCTGGCTTGTTATCGCGGTACGGAGCCTGGCATGTCACGAATGGTCATTTTTTACACACGTCGGCGCCAAAATATCGTGTGCCGTCTGCTGTGCGCTTTGACACACGGACGGTGAAAGAGAGATTATGAAGCACCGCCATTCTTACAAAAAGTCGGAATTTAGTAACAGCATTGAAATAACACTGATAATAGAGTTTTTAAATGGCCAAAGTAAAATTCGGTGTGGATGTTCTTGGCATAGATCCTAAGGTAAACTGTCCACATTTCTGAGAATTGAAATACTTGGAGAAGCTTTTCATCTCTCGGAGGAACGCAGCTGCATTGGACCATTTCCGACCGGACTAAAATAGTCTTCAGTGATCAGTCTCACTTCGAACTAGGAGTTTGATACAGTTCCCCACAGTCGTTTAATGAACAAAGTAAGGGCATATGGACTATCAGACCAATTGTGTGATTGGATTGAAGAGTTCCTAGATAACAGAACGCAGCACGTCATTCTCATTGGAGAGAAGTCTTCCGAAGTAAGAGTGATTTCAGGTGTGCCGCATGGGAGTATCGTAGGACCGTTGCTATTCACGATATACATAAATGACCTTGTGGATAACATCGGAAGTTCACTGAGGCTTTTTGCGGATGATGCTGTAGTATATCGGGAGGTTGTAACAATGGAAAATTGTTCTGAAGTTGAGGAGGATCTGCAACGAATTGACGCATGGTGCAGGGAATGGCAATTGAATCTCAATGTAGACAAGTGTAATGTGCTGCGAATACATAGGATGAAAGATCCTTTATCATTTAGCTACAATATAGTAGGTCAGCAACTGGAAGCAGTTAATTCCATAAATTATCTGGGAGTAGGCATTAGGAGTGATTTAAAATGGAATGACCATATAAAATTAGGCGTCGGTAAAGCAGATGCCAGACTGAGATTCATTGGAAGAATCCTAAGGAAACGCAATCCGAAAACAAAGGAAGTAGGTTACAGTCACTTTTTCGCCCACCGCTTCCATACTGCTCACCGGTGTGGTATCCGTACCAGATAGGGTTGAGAGAAGAGAGAGAGAAGATCCAACGGAGAGCAGCGCGCTTCGTTACAGGATCATTTAGTAATCGCGTAATTGTTACGGAGATGATAAATAAAGTCCAGTGGAAGACGCTGCAACTCTGCAAGAGAGACGCTCAGTAGCTTGGTACGGGCTTTTGATGAAGTTTCGAGAACATACCTTCACCGAGGAGTCAAGTAGTATATAGCTCCCTCTTACATATATCTCACGAAGAGACTATGAGGATAAAATCAGAGAGATCAGAGCCTAAACAGAGGCATACCGGCAATCTTACCTTGCACGAACAATACGAGACTGGAATAGAAGCGAGAACCGATAGAGGTACTCAAAGTACCCTCCGCCACGCACCGTCAGGTGACTTGCGGAGTATGGATGTAGCTGTAGAACTGAGAACCTATGGCCAGCCAAGACGTGTCTGGAGGTGCCCCGGACAGTGGTGAGATACCATCCTGGCTGTTACCCGCCGTTTCATGTCTTAGCAGGACCTTTTTGTTGCCATCCAAGGCACCCTTACAGCACAGCCGTACGTCGACGATATTCACCGCACCGTTTTGTTGCCCTTCGTGGCAAGACAAAATGGTTCAAATGGCTCTGAGCACTATGGGACTTAACTTCTGAGGTCACCAGTCTCCTAGAACTTATTCAACATTAATATTTATACAAAGGAACCCACCACCTTAGTGATTAGTGGGTCATAACTATTCTACAATGTTAGATATTCAGCAGCTAGTTCTATTTATTATTATATGGTACTATGTTTATTATTGTGAGCTACAGACAGGATACTACAGGATAATAGGCAGACTACAGCTATTAATCTATTCTACTTGCTAATTGTTAGTTTCTTCCTACTTGTTAATTCCTAACTGCCTGCAGCGTTACAGGAGTGTCAGCATAGATATAAACCTACTACTTTAGGCCCTGCTCATCGAGCTAATCCCGATGAGCGTGCCCCTGACACTGGGCTGGCCAAGATTGTTTGTCGCTGCAGGTTCCTAACTTAATATCTATATCTAAAGCTACAACTACTGTACTAACCTACATAAATTCCGGTGCTTTAGTCCTAATTAGTGTACCCTTATCTCCTAGAACTTAGAACTACTTAAACCTAACTAAGCTAAGGACATCACACACATCCATGCCTGAGGTAGGATTTGAACCTGCGACCGTAGCGGTCGCGCGGTTCCAGACTGTAGCGCCTAGAACCGCTCAGCCACCCCGGCCGGCCGTGGCAAGACATTCTAGGCTTACATTTCAGCAAGATAATGACCGCCCGCACACGACGAGAGATTCTAATGTTTGTCTTCGTGCTCGCCAAACCCTACCTTGGCCAGGAAGGTCACCGGATCTCACCACAACTGAGAACATTTGGAGTATTGTGGGCAAGGCCCTCCAACCAGCTCGAATGGACAGCCTTTGACATGATATCCCTCGGAAGGACATCCAACAACTTTACAAACAATGCCAAGCCGGATAACTACTTGCAAAATGGTCAAATGTGCGTGAAATCTTATGTGACTTAACCGCTAAGGTCATCAGTCCCTAAGCTTACACACTACTTAACCTAAATTATCCTAAGGACAAAGACACACACCCATGCCCGAAGGAGGACTCGAACCTCCGCCGGGACCAGCCGCACAGTCCATGACTGCAGCGCCTAAGACCGCTCGGCTAATCCCGCGCGGCAACTACTTGCATAAACACCAGAGGTGAAGCAAAGCGTTACTGATCTGCTCCAGTTTTTGAAGCGCTCTCTCGTGAATAGATCATCCAATTTTTCTGAAATTGTAATCTTATGTTATTTCTACACAATCAGCATATCTACCGATTTCCGTCCCATTCGGATAACGGATAATTCCTTCTTGGTGCGTCGTTTTTTTTCCGTATAGTATATAGCTGGGAAACTAATCACAGCCATATCTATTCAATGAAATACGTCTATGTAATTATACCTGTCTTGTCACAAGTGACAGACACACATGACACTTTACCATATATACAAAATCTCGCAAAGTTATGAGGAAACTTTTTTTTTCTACACATATGAAACCCAAATTGACCGCGAAGCATGCCAACCAAAAATCGATGTGTTCATTGCAGTGACTGGATCATTTAAAGATATGAACGACAAGTAAAGAAATGTATACGGAAAGCTACTTGTTCAGACATTTAAAAAAAATAGTACCTTGACGGAGTGCTAACAATCGTTTCAAAAACTGGCTTTTAGAAAACAGTTTACCTTTCCATCTGACGTCAAAGACTGTTTCATTAACGTGTCCTTCTTACTGTTTTATGAAACTTCTTCATGTATATATCCGGCTCCATTCTCACATTCAAGTCTAAGCATCGATAAAGTATCATCAGTTTCATGCACACTCTGTTACACATATAGTCACACAAAACGACATAGGCCTTACGAAGCAGCAGCATATACGAAGCAAATCCTAGCGTGTTCACGTTTCCGTAGTGTTACAGGCTACTACAAAATAATGTTGAGCCGAGAGGCGGGATCCGTTCGCCAATTAGCGCCGGCGTACTGTGTGGTGTCAGCTACAGCGTCTGTGGTCGGCCCAACCACAGCGGCTGCGCGCCTCAGCTCTCTGCCGGATCTCTGGCCCTCGACTCTTTAACGCTCTGCAGAACCCTCCCCCCCCCCCCCTCGCCCCACCAATTCCCTGCCCCACTGACAATAAAGTACGCCGCAGAGAGTCGACGGGCTCGGGATTAAAACTCGGTTTCGCTGCTAGCTGACTCAGCGCTACTGAATTCTAAAGGTTGGACAGCATTTGGAGATCTACACTAGAGGCTCCAGTCAGGAGAAAGTTACTGCGTTCCTCATTGACCGCAAACGTCAATTTTTGTTTTCCATAAGAGCAAATGGTCTGAGTTATTCAAGGGAACTACTTATTACTCCATAGCCACTGACATTTCATTAATGCTGATTGTCCGGAAATTCCGGTTAAGAACTTGTAGGACATATAAGTGGGACTCAGTAGGCCAACACAATATTTTGAATTGGAGTCCCTGTCCGAAAACGGCAAATGAGGGCCAGAGAAATGTCTCGGATGTGTCTGCTACGGTATGTAACGGTGTGGAAAAGGTACTAGGTAGACCACCACACGCAGCATAATTATTTTTATGTACTCTGTATGTCTGTTGCAGTGCATAGCAACAGGGTTGGTTTTTTTTTTTCCTTTATTGAGTTTCGATTCCCCGCAAAGGGGGCGGGCTGGCAGCAGCTTAGTACGCCCCTCTTCAGCCTACAGAATTTTTAAAACATGAGAAGAAGATAATAAACAATAAAACCAGGCGATAAAAACGGTGACTTAAATTGTAAAATGCCGGGAAATTGTGGAAGTTAAAACATAAAACAAAGGGTTGGCGATGCTAATAAGATACACAGGAAGCAGACAGGTAAAATAGTAGACAGACAGTTAAAAAAAACACAGCGACAGTCTGGTTTCTGTTCGCAAGAGATATAAAAAAAATCACACCCAGTGACAGTATGATTTCTGTTCACAACACTTCGGAAAAGACGCACAACACTTAACGTTCACTTGAAACACCACACTAAAAAGTCGGCACGAAGATGGCACACCACAGCCAAAGGCAGATGGGGGCAACCTGGACAGATGAGGGGGGGGGGGGAGAAGGAGGAGAGGAAAAACGAAGTGGGGGCAGGGTTGTTCTTAGGTACAGTGTTTGTATTCAAGATCGCCACATCAACCCGCTTGAGTACAAATGCTAACCATAGTCTACTTGTTTCTCTTCTCCTTTCGAATAAAACAGGGTGTACCAAAAAGAATCATCCGATTTTTTTAAAAAAAATCGGAACTCTTATGTTATGTGCATGAGCAACATAGATTTGTGCATGAACAACGTACTGTTGGAAAGCGAAAACTCTTGAGTTTTACATGGTTCCCGCTAGGTAGCAGCAGTTTGCACCCCTTTCAGTTCTAGTAAAAATGGTGTCGGGACAACAGAAAGCGTTTTGTATTCTGCGTTTTGCGCAATGCGGGTCAGTAATAACTGTTCAGCGTGACTCTCGTACTAGGGATGCTGTGGATCCTTCTACAGCACAGAGCATCAGACGAAGGCATGGACAATTCCGAGAAACAGGTTGTTTGTGTAAAGGCAAGTCGCCGGCCCGTCCCCGAGTGTCTGACACAGACATCGAACGCATTCGCCGTACCCTCACAAGGAGTCCGCAGACATCCGTTCGTCGTGCAGCTCGACAGCTCAACATGCACCCGATGTCCGTCTGGCGTGTGTTGCGCCGACGTTACACATGAAACCATACAAAATTCAGCTACTGCACGCTCTTCATGAAGGCGACAAACAACAACGTGTGGAGTTCTGTAATTTCGTTCTTGGCAAGACGGAGGAAGACAGTTTTCTTCCATGCTTAGTTCAAAAATGGTTCTGAGCACTATGGGACTTAACATCTGAGGTCATTAGTCCCCCAGAACTTAGAACTACTGCCCGAGGCAGGATTCGAACCTGCGGCCGTAGCAGTCGCGCGGTTCCGGACTGAAGCGCCTAGAACCGCTCGGCCACCGTTGCTGGCCCAAAGCGTAGTGTTTAGTGACGAGTCAACATTCCATTTAAAAGGAAAGGTGAACCGCCATAATGTGAGAATATGGGGTATGAAACAAGCACATAAAGTTGTATAACATGACAGGGACTCTCCAAAATTTAACGTGTTTTGTGCAGTTTCACGGGGAAAGGTGCATGGTCCATTTTTCTTTGCCGAGAACACTGTTACAGGAAGCTCATATCTCGATATGCTTGAGAACTTTCTTTTCCGACAGTTGGAGACTGATTAGAGCGATTTCATTTAGCAACAGGATAGGGCATCGCCACAATGGCGTATGGAAGTGCGGGAATTTTTAAATCAATGGGTTACCGAACGATGGATCGGTCGACTGGACCAAATGATTCAGCCTTACATTACTGGCCTCCAAGGTCACCAAATCTGACTGTATGTAATTATTTCTTGTGAGGGCTTATAAAAGACTCTGTTTATGTACCTCCGTTACCAACAACAATGAATCAGTTGAGACATCACACAACAGCAGCTGTGGAAGCTTTAACTCAACACATGCTCGCTACAGTGTGGGAACAGTTTGAATACCGCGTGACATATGTCGTGCATCTCAAGGGGGGAATACTGAATAGCAATGAAAATGTACTTTTTGAATTACCTGTTCATCAAAAAACAAAATTCATTGTATATGTTTATTAGTTTCAGAAATATAGACGTGATAAATCGGATGATTCCTTTGGATACACCCTGCATAAACAATTATTTAAGTTTCACTGCAGATAAAAGTATTAAAGTTATGAATAAGTCAGTTTCATTACTTTTCCTTGCATTTGTTTCCTAACTGAGTTTGGTTGTCAGAAATATATTGTTATCGAGACGAGCGCAATTAAATTGCTTGAATAGTGGTGGTTAAGTTAAACGCCTGATTCCGGACATGGAATCCTGTTCAAAATATTGTGTGCTCAGTCCTCTCTACCAAAAAATTTGTAACCAGAACTTCCCAACACACTTATAGCCTATAGAATTAAAGAACTGCCTCGATGAGGGAGTGGTTTGTTACGGACAGAAAAGTAGTATGATTAAATTTGATGACATGGTAGTGATAACTGAAGGTGAACAGCAGTTCAATCGAATGTTGTCTACTAGCTGTGACTATAACTCAAAAGAATCCGGACACCTATTTGTGAAAATTTTTATGGCGTGGGTGTGGCCACCCTTCGCCTTTATGGCGGCTTGAACTCTGCTGGGAACACTTTTAGTGAGCTGTCTGAGAGCCTGTGGAGGCTCTCTCAAGAGCCGAAACCAGAGAACATAGTCATGACGGACGCTAAAGTCTGGAGCGAAGTAGACGTTACCATTCATCACAAAAGGTGACCCATTGGTTTCAGGTCGGGATTCTGGGTAGGCCGGTCCATGCGAACCATTGCCACACAGATGCTGCTTTGTGACAGGCTGCATTGTCTCCAGACTGCCCCTATAATGTACAATACTGTAAAATGTGTTCCTGTATTTCTGCATATAACGTTTTCTTATATGCAATGAGGGTACTACATCCTAACTACGAAAAACGCCCAGTATGGTAATGTATGGTAACACCGGCTGATTCATACTTTGCTATTGTCATTCACTCCAGGCATTCGGCAGACGCAAACCGTTCTGTCGCCGGCCGCGCTCGCCGAGCGGTTCTAGGCGCTTCAGTCCGGAACAGCGTGACTGTTACGGTCGCAGATTTGAATTCTGCCTCGGGCATGGATGTGTGTGATGTCCTTAGTTAGGTTGAAGTAGTTCTAAATTCTAGGGGACTGATGACCTCAGGTGTTATGTCTCATAGTGGTCAGAGCCATTTCAACCATTTTAAACCCTTCTGTCGGACTGCCACAGGGTACAGTGTGATTCATCACTAAAAATGGCGCTGAGCACTATGGGACTTAACATCTGTGGTCATCAGTCCCCTAGAACTTAGAACTACTTAAACCTAACTAACCTAAGGACATCACACACATCCATGCCCGAGGCAGGATTCGAACCTGCGCTTAGAACCGCTAGACCACCGCGGCCGGCGATTCATCACTAAAAATCTATGCTTACCAGTCACCTACTGTACAGTGGCGTCGCCTCTTACACCACATCAGGAGTCGCTTAGCAATGACTGCAAAAATGAGTAGACTATGAGGAGGTGCTCTACCAATGTACCCTATTCTTTTTAACTCCCTACGCACCGTCACTGTACTAGCTGGACTTCTGAAAGCAATTCGGAACTCTGTACTGATTTCTTCCGCTGATTTCATGCTATTTTTGACAACCAACCACCTCATTTCTCAACGGCCGTCACTACGTGAGGTCTGCCTGGTCCCGGTTTAGCTGTGTTTGTCCCTTCGTGTTTCCACTTCACAGACACATTGCCAACAGTCGACTTGGGCACGTGTAGGGGAGTTGAAGTGTCACTGAAGGATCAATTACTTGGATGACATCCAATGACCAGTCCACGTTGGGAAGTCACTGAGCTGTCCTGACCAAGCCATCCTGTGTTCCTGCTTCTCTATTGACAACACACTCATTCGCTCGCTGAAAAACGGTGGCGACATATGCCAGGTGCGTAGGCAGTGTAAGCAGATTTGCAGCTGTTCCTGCCTCGACCTAAGTTGTTGACTATTGGGCCTGACTGTACGAGCTGACTTCAGTGATATTCTCTGACTTTATAAACGCTTTTTGTGGCGTCATCGGTACTGCGGGAGAGAACTACTCCCTTGGCCCGAGTCTTAGGAGTTTAAGCTTTACTAACTATTCCTCCTCTATTCCTCGCTGGTTGTGTTGTTTTGCCTCTGGTTTCGGATGGGCGTCTGGTTATCTGTAAAAGAAAGAATTATCGGCCCTCTCTGGCGGCTTCTTATTCTTCTTCTTCTTCATGTGGTTCCCTAATTGTCCAAACTCGGTTTTGTTCAGACGGGAGTTGTCCACGAGCGGCGTGTTCTGTTTGATGTGCAGGACAGCTTGTTCCGTCATGTACTTCAAGTCGTCGTCGGGAATGATCGCATAGCAGTATATCCGCACGCCGGACGAGTTCCCACCCTTTGATCTTCTGGTTTACGGGTTCATACCCCCAGTGGAACGAGTAGGTTTTGTGGGGGAGGGATACCGGCTACCGTGAAGGGATATGGATTGCCATGGTGGGGATAGCTGCCGTCGCGTAGGGAGTCTGCAATCTTGCTCAGTACCTCCCTCGCACAGTTCTTGTTGGGGAGGGGCAGGTACTCGAATTCCGGCTCGTCTTCTTCTCCCCCAGTCTCCATGGGCGTCTGCTCTGCCGTCTTCGTGTCTGCAGAGGCAGAAGAGGCGGCCATTTCCAAGGGGGCCGTCTTCTTGCTGCCGGCGGGTGTCCCCAACTCCATGACCACCTCCCTAGCAGACTGCGTTCCCATGTCGGCCAGGGAGACGGTCGTTTGCCTTTCCGCGTCTACCCCCATACTGGTGGGGATCGACGCCTCTTCAGGTGTCCGTGCGAGATGCGAGGTGCAGGGCTACCCTCAGTTGTGTCACCTCGCGGCGTATCTCGTCAAGTTCCGCCCTCAGGGCCTCCCTCTTCTCCGCCATGGAGGATTTGAGCGCGGCAACGGCGTCATCGCTGGCTTTCCGCAACGTTTCGCGGAACACGCCCTCGTCGTCTTTGTTGTGGTGCGGCCCGCTTGCCCTGCTTGGGTAGGAGGGCGGGGTGTCAATCTTCTCTTCTTGGGCCACCTCTTCATGTGTGGTGACCCTTTTCTGCCGCTTCCATGACTTCAAGTAGCCGCAGCTGCGCGATTTTGCGGCGTGCGCGCCGCCGCAATTTACGCACGTGGCCGCAGTACCTCTTGGTTTGTCGCAGTTGCGTGTATCGTGCGGTTTCCCGCACTTCACACACGCCACTGCACCGTCGCAGGTCCTGGCTGTGTGTCCCATCCTCTCACACCTATAGCACTGTAATTGTGCCACGGGCTTCCGCTTCTTCTTCCTGTTGCCGCTACCGTTGCTCCCGACTACCTTTAGCAGAAGATCGACGGCGGCAACAGTCTTGCACCTTCCTCCTGTCCTACGTCTGGACATGGTGTTGGGCTAGTGGCGTACGCGAGTCGAACAGCGGAGTGTGTGACTGACACAATTCTCCCCGCCTCCTTTTATACCGGCGTGTCCTCCTCCTGTGACATCTAGCAGTCGGTATTGCAAATGAGGCAGTGTATTTCGCCACGATTTGTTGCTGAAAGCTGTAGTTGACGGAATGGTGGAAGGAATGAACCGGAGGGTTAGGTGTAGAAGTGAGTGCATAAGGCAGGTCGTCGATGATGAAAGATGCAGCACTTATACTGAAATTAAGAGCGTAGCTGGCGACCACTAGGAGTGCAGGAGTGCGTCAAACAAACATTAGGGGTGATGGCGGAAACAACAACAAAAGTGAGTTGACTGGACTGATGCGGTTTCATTTATTCATTTTTTAATCTAGGAAGTGCCAGCGTATGTTTCAGGGAATGCAGTTGCGCCGGTATCATACGACACACATACCTCATACGAAATAAACGAAATCCTATATGACCTCGGTTCACTGATTCGATGTTGGCTGTACAGGTAAGGACAGTCTCTGTCAACATCGAGGTGTCTGCAACAAGGGCGGGCGCGAGAGTACCGTATCCTTTGAGTGGTCTTTCCACACAGCCGATGCAACAAGAAACCCACTGAACCGATTAGGGAAGCCGAAGATGCATACGCGGTTAAAAATCTCAAAGGTCATAATGGCTATCGCTTCCTCGTTCGATAACTTATCAGTAACACGTCATTTGTGAAGAACCAAACCCGGCGTTGCATTGGAATACAGAGACATTGTGCCACCGTTTCAGTTTTCACCCTCACATTACCGAGTACCGCCTACTGTGCCTGGTATAAAATTACCCTGAGAGACTTTGTTCCTAGACAAATGTACACGATGAGGCGTACTGAGGCTCTTGAAAAGGAGACCAAGGGGTTTTCACATCTTCATTTACCACAGAGATACACGTATCAGATTTCTCTGTGGAAATATTTTATTTTAGCAGCAGAATAGCAAATCTCCATGAGTCAAATTCAGTCTGGGAAGAAGCTATGGAGTAAGGATGCACTGAACGTTGAGAATAGATTCTCCGTCGAAAGGGAGTGAACATCGCATATCGCTTGCTTCGGCGTCAATTGGTCTTGTGGAGAGTGGAGCAAACTGTTGGTCAACGCGTCATTAAAACCGAAACGGACACAACAACAGTAAGAAAATCACCATATTTAATGTTTCTGTACTGTGTAATTTCCTGTAACACTTGCAAAATAGGAATATCACTAAATTTGTCTCACACAGATTTGCTAATCAGGCGCAAGAAAGTTTTAGTTTGAAACTTCCTGGCAGATTAAAACTGTGTGCCCGACCGAGACTCGAACTCGGGACCTTTGCCTTTCGCGGGCAAGTGCTCTACCAACTGAGCTACCGAAGCACGACTCACGCCCGGTACCCACAGCTGTACTTCTGCCAGTATCTCGTCCCCTACCTTCCAAACTTACAGAAGCTCTCCTGCGAACCTGGTAGAGCACTTACCCGCGAAAGGAAAAGGTCCCGAGTTCGAGTCTCGGTCGGGCACACAGTTTTAATCTGCCAGGAAGTTTCATATCAGCGCACACTCCGCTGCAGAGTGAAAATCTCATTCAAGTTTTAGTCTGATTTTTAAAAAATGTGAATGAAGGTAATACCTGCATCTAGGTGAAATATAAAGTTGCGACGTCGTCTTAGCCTTTTGAATATGAAATGACACCATTCCAGACAATTTGCTGGTCTCATATAGATTTCACTTTATGTATATAGGCTGAAGCAGCGAGGGAAAATTTGTACCAAGGCCGGGATCGAATCCGTTTCTGCTTACTAGGCAGGTGCGCTAACCAAATGGTTCAAATGGCTCTGAGAACTATGGGACTTTATCTGAGGTCAGCAGTCACCTAGAACTTAGAACTACTTAAACCCAACTAACCTAAGGACATCACACACATCCATGCCCGAGCCAGGATTCGAACCTGCGACCGTAGCGGTCGCGCGGTTCCAGACTGAAGCGCCTAGAACCGCTCGTCCACACCGGCCGGCTGTGCGCTAATCATTAAGCCACCTTCACACAACGGTTCGCACAACTGCACTGATTACCTTGGCACGCCTGCCCCCTTGATAGATATTCTCACTGTCGCCCCAGACTGTTTAAAATTCCCCCATACACACGAGCGGAGTTGCCGAGGCTCTCCACGTTCTGAAATATCACTTCAGTATCGAACGTAAATGAATAATCCAGCCTGAAACCTAGGGGCAGGTAAATTATACAAGGAGCGAGGCATGCCAGGGTAATCCGTGCAGTTTTGCGAACACAGTGCCAAGGCTTAGTGGCTCACGCACATGCCTAGTAAGCAGCAGACCCGGATACGATACCAGGCGTGGTACAAATTTTCACTCGCCGCTTCAGTCTATACACGGAAAAAGCCGTAGCCTCTGTTTCATGTATAATTCATCACTACTCATCTAGGTGAAGAGAGTTTATTAATATCTTTGAGTAGTAAAAGTTAGTTGAGGTGGAAAAGGTACGTGCCTGTGCCTGTACTTCGTATGTTCAGAGGCTGTAAATCTGAACTACGGACGTGGTACACCAACGCAGTGGCAAAGTGCAGAGGGTACCGCTTGCTACCTGACGCTCGCGCCGTGTGCAATGAAGCCGCAGCTGCCAGCAGACACCTCCCACCCCATCGCCCCACCAACAGCCACGTGGTCTTTCATCCTCCGCCCTCGCAACTGACAGGGAGGGGTGCTGGGTTCCCCCGCGCCCTCTGCTGCAAAGAATGCCACGAGAGATTTCTTCAGCGCACGACTGTAAATGGGGCAAGGGGGGCTCCAGCTGGGGAACACTGCTTTTGACTGGATGATAGAGGCCGTGATGGGCGTGGGGCAATCCCAGAGGGTCTTCGCAGCTGATTCTGGAACAGTCTGCGTCGTCTACTGCAACCGCCGAAGAGCGCCAGTCTCACTACACCACATACATAATTCATGCACAGGGAACGTTTATGTACAGAGGAACACAGGCGTGCTTCTTGTTTCTTTTAATACTGAAATTCCTGATTTTGCGAGAACTGAAGGGCGATCAGCTTATTTGTTAAAAAAAACATTCAAACCCAAGATCGCATAAAATACATTTTTTTTTATTGAAGACAGCCTGTTTCAACAGACTATGCTGTCATCTTCAGGTCTTAAAATCTTTTGTTCTAAAAAATTTTTATTTTACATCTTGTGCGTGAGATCGGCGAAAAACGAACATGTTTTACAACAAAAGATTTTAAGACCTGAAGATGACAGCATAGTCCGTTGAAACCGGTTGTCTTCATTAAAAAAATATTTTATTCGATCTTGGCTGTTGAATGGCTTTCAATCTTTAAATATTGATTATTAGCAACTAAGTGGCCACCGCAGAAATAGACACCTGCATGCAGTCCACAGACGCTTATCGCTGTGATTCGTCCGCTTCGTACCTTTGTTGGCACTTCTACTGTTAACAGTGCAGTAGGTCAGGGCCAGCTAAATGTTCACCGCTTCGGAGCGATATCGAAGGCTCACGTGTGTTATCAGTCTTCCGTGCGTGGACGTGTGTGTGGCACTGAGTGAAATGCAGGGGCAAGGGCTTGCTACTCTGGTCGGTGTGCGTAAAGGACGGAAACACATTCGAAAACATCTGCAATTGTCGTATCCAATGCACTTAAATTTTTTACAGATCTGACAAACAGTAAAAAAGCCAGGAATAATATAAGTTTTGCGCAAGTTTACGAAATCACAGCAAAACCCTTTGGCGTCGCGGAATCGACTGTACTGCGTATTAACAGTGCAGTAGCATCGGCCACACCTCTAGATGTGAGCACGTGTTTCGATTCTTTAAGAAAAGGATATAAATGAAAACAGAATTCTACAGAACTTGACGATTTTTACAAAAAGTTAGTGTGCGGAAGTGTACCTCAATACCATGGCAGAGGAGAGTATTTGACAGCTAGAAAAATACAGGGTAATCTACGTGAAGAAATTAATCATTCTCACTCACAAACCCTGTTCTTTATCTTCTCCGCTCACGTGTTTTTTTATTCAGAAAGTGTAATGATGAAAGAAAATTTTTAATTGAATATAGAAACATTGCAGCAGCAAGAACGAAGTTTTCTGTGCAATGCACTTATTGTGTGCTGAGGACGATAGTCATTTAGGGTACTTTTATAAAACGTCGGTTTCACAAAATAATATGCACAAATATATTTTTCTCTACTTCAACGAAAATATTGGCCTGAATGTACCTACAGTTACTTTTGTCGCCGATATGGTTGATGGGTGCAGTGAGGAAGAGCTGGTAAGTGCGGCAAATAAAAATTTTTGGGAGGCAGAGAATATTCTCGATACTTTTCTTACCAACTTTCTCGCTGGAAAGGTTCGCAGGAGAGCTTCTGTAAAGCTTCTGCAAAGTTTGGAAAGTAGGAGACGAGGTACTGGCAGAAGGCGAATGAGTCGTGCTTGGGTTTCTCAGATGGTAGAGCACTTGCCCGCGAAAGACAAAGGTCCCGAGTTCGAGTCACGGTCCGGCACACAGTTACAACCTGCCAGGAAGTTTCTTTCTCTCTGGAAGTTTGTATAATATCCAACGGAACTCTAATTCATCAGTGACGACTTTTTTCGGTACACAAGAGGAAAAGTTTCACGCCTCTTTTGGTATTTTATTTTTAATCTCGGAATACTTATATGCTCTGATGATAAAACATGTATCACATGCATCTATAAACTTTGGAAATGTTCATATATTTTTATCAGTCCAAGAATGTCAGTGGTTCTGTTTCTTGAAGTACAAAATAACTTTTTTTTCAAAATTTCTTGTAACATTTGCTTTTATTTTTTTTTATTTATTTTAGTAGCGGCTAGCAAGAATTTTCTTTTGGAAAGTACTCCATCATATTCTAGACTTCGAATAGATATGTCTAAACCTATTCGTAGTTTTTTCTAAAATTAAAACTTATCCCTAACTGGCAATGCTGTAAGACGGTGAGATGGTTTGAAGTGCTTATTTTCGTGATGGCCGCTATAGTTTCATTGTTAGCGGCAATCAATTTCTCTCCTACATCTATCAGTATAGTCAAGAGCATTGAACAGTAGTTTGGCCGAAAAGAAGGAATTCTAAACCCAGTCTGATTCCGGACTCCGAATGAAAGATAATTTGATACCGCATCAGTCAACAAAGTTGTGGCTTGTGGAGGCTATGCTTGCCTTTTAAGACGGTTGTTGGGGGACTGCTCTTCCCGTTTCCGCTTCGGTTACACAACCCACCAACAATTTAAGTATGAAAACGCTCAGCGCACAAACTTGTTGTCTTTACCGGTCTACATTTTACATCCCCTCTAACCCAGCCATCTGTTATTTGCTGCCCAAATAACAGAACTCGTATAATACTTTAAGTGTCTCTTTTCTTAATCTAATGGTTTCAGCATCACCTGATTAATTCCATTAGCCTTGTTTTGCTTTTGTTGATGTTAATCTTATATCCTTTTAAGACCCTGTCTGTTCCGTTCAACTGCTCTTCCAAGTCCTTTGCTGCCTCTTCAGCAAACCTGCAAGTTTTTATTTCTTCTCCGTGAACTTTAATTTCTACTCTAATTTTTTTCTTTTATTTCCTTTACTGCTTGCTGAATGTACAGATTACTCATCGGCGACAGACTACAACCCTGTCTCACTCCCTAACAACCACATGCCAACTGCTGCCTGGTTTCTGTACAAATTGTAATCAGCCTTCTGCTCCCTGTATTTTACCCCTGCTACCTCCATAATTTGGAAGAGAGTATTCCAGTCAACATTATCAAAAGCTTTCTCTAAGTCTACAACTGCTATATACGTAGGTATGTCTTTCGTTAACCTATCTTCTAGGATAAGCCATAGGGTCAGTATTGCCTCGCATATTCCTACGTTCCTCCGGAATACAAAACGATCTTCCCCAAGGTCGGCTTCTAACAGTTTCTTCATTCTTCTGTAAAGAATTCATGTTACTATTTTGCACCATGCCGGCCGCGGTGGTCTCGCGGTTCTAGGCGCTCAGTCCGGAGCCGCGCGACTGCTGCGGTCGCAGGTTCGAATCCTGCCTCGGGCATGGATGTGAGTGATGTCCTTAGGTTAGTTAGGTTTAAGTAGTTCTAAGTTCTAGGGGACTGATGACCACAGATGTTAAGTCCCATAGTGCTCAGAGCCATTTGAACCATTTGAACTATTTTGCAACCATGACTTATTATACTGATAGTTCGGTAATAATCACACGTGTCAGCACCTACTTTCTTTGGAATTAGCATTATTACAATCTTCTTGAAGTCTTACATAATGGGAAAGAAACTGCAGGGGTTAATACCATTAAAATATAGTAGTCCTTCAAGTTGGCCGGCCGGGGTGGCCGAGCGGTTCTAGGCGCTACAGTCTGGAACCGCGAGACCGCTACGGTCGCAGGTTCGAATCCTGCCTCGGGCATGGATGTGTGTGATGTGCTTAGGTTAGTTAGGTTTAAGTAGTTCTAAGTTCTAGGGGACTGATGACCACAGTAGTTAAGTCCCATAGTGCTCAGAGCCATTTGAACCTTCAAGATGGTGTGGGAGAGGTGGAAGGAGGCGATATAAAAATGGTCGAAAATGACCTCTGTCAGAACCGAATATATAGTCCGTGGCATCTGTGACTGGCATTAGTCTCGATGACGTTCGGGTAAACATTAATGTCGATGTAAACACCCATACAAAAATCATTTATAAATAAAGGTTGGATGAGCCATGAGAACTAGGGGCGCACATAATTTTCCTAAGTATCGTCAGGCACCTATCGGGAGATATTTTTCAATAAAATCACGACCAACTTAAAAATGGCTCTGAGCACTATGGGACTTAACTTCTAAGGTCATCAGTCCCCTAGAACTTAGAACTACTTAAACCTAACTAACCTAAGGACATCACACACATCCATGCCCGAGGCAGGATTCAAACCTGCGACCGTAGCGATCGCGCGGATCCAGACTATAGCGCCTAGAACAGCTCGACCACAGCCGCAGGCACGGCCAACTTAATCCTTGCTCTGCGTCGAATTAGTACAACTGGCGGTTGTAATGATACGCTAAACTGTTAAGTGGAAGGTAAAAGACTGAACCGGGCCCTGGAGACAGTGCTGCGATGTTACAGGGCACACACGACTCTGTTTCGGAGTTTCCAGTGCTATCTGAGCATTAGCCTCGCTGTGGATCGGCGTCGTGGCCGCGCCTGCACGGAGCCGCAGAGCGCGAGGAAGTGGGCCGGGATGTGGCGGGCGACTTCCTCCGTAGTTTCCGTCCCCGCAGACAACAGCCGCAGCGCTTCCTCCCGATACGGCCGGCACCCGCCTCGCGTCGCACAGCGCTCCACTTGCAACAACCGGCCCGCCCGTTTTTCTCACTGTCACTACGCTGCAATAGTTCTTTCTGGCAAGGCTGGACGCTGTTCGCCCAAGGCTAGCAGCTGCAAGGCGCCACCCGCGTACCGTCAGATACAGGGCAGGACAAAAATATCGAAACACCACGGGAGATGCGTGGTTGATCATAAATGCAGATGCGAGCCAAGCCTGCAGGTTGTGCTCTTGTATTTGACAAGGAACGGCTCTTGTGTCATGTCCTAAATACGTTCCAGGTGGCAGTCGTGGTCAGAAAAGTATTCTTTGTAGTTGTGTGTGCATTATGTCGGAGCTACACTACTGGCCATTAAAATTGCTACACCACGAAGATGACGTGCTACAGACGCGGAATTTAACCGACAGGAACAAGATGCTGTGATATGCAAATGATTAGCTTTTCAGAGCATTCATTACAAGGATGGCGCCGGTGGCGGCACCTACAACGTGCTGACATGAGGAAAGTTTCCAACCTATTTCTCATACACAAACAGTAGTTGACCGGCTTTGCCTTGTGAAACGTTGTTGTGATGTCTCGTGTAACGACCAGAAAAGCGTACCATCACATTTCAGACTGATAAAGGTCGAATTGTAGTCTATCGCGATGGCGGTTTAACGTATCGCGACCTTGCTGCTCGCGTTGGTCGAGATCCAATGGCTGTTAGCAGAACATGGAATCGGTGGGTTCAGGACGGTAGTACGGAACGTCGTGCTGGATCCCAACGGCCTCGTATCGCTAGCAGTCGAGATGACAGGCATCTTATCCGAATAGCTGTAACTGATCGTGCAGCCACGTCTCGATCTCCGAGTCAACAGATGGGGACGTCTGCAAGACAACAACCATCTGCACGAACAGTTCGACGACGTTGGCCGCAGCATGGACCATCAGCTCGGAGCCCATGGCTGCGGTTACCCTTGACGCTGCATCACAGACAGGAGCGCCTGCGATGGTGTACTCAACGACGAACCTGGGGCCAAGAATCGGAAACGTCATTTTTTCTGATGAATCCAGGTTCTGTTTACAGCATCGTGATGGTCGCATCTGTGTTTGGCGACATCGCGGAGAACGCACATTGGAAGCGTGTATTCGTCATCGCCATACTGGCGTGTCACCCGGCGTGATGGTATGTGTGCCATTGGTTACACGTCTCAGTCACCTCTTGTTCGCATTGCCGGCACTTTGAACAGACATTTCAGATGTCTTACGACCCGTGGCTCTACCCCTTATTCGATCCCTGCGAAACCCTACATTTCAGCAGGATAATGCACGACCGCATGTTGCAGGTCCTGTACGGACCTTTCTGGATACAGAAAATGTTCGACTGCTTCTCTGGCCAGCATATTCTCCAGATTTCTCACCAATTGAAAACGTCTCGTCAATGGAGGCCGAGCAACTGGCTCGTCACAATACGCCGGTCACTACTCTTGACGAACTGTGGTATCGTGTTGAAGCTGCATGGGCAGCTGTAACTGTACACGCCATCCAAGCTCTGTTTGACTCAATGCCCAGGAGTATCAAGGCCGTTATTACCGCCAGAGGTGGTTGTTCTGGGTACTGATTTCTCAGGATCTATGCACCCAAATTGTGTGAAAATGTAATCACATGTCAGTTCTAGTATAGTATATTTGTCCAATGAATACCTGTTTATCATCTGCATTTCTACTTGGTGTAGCAATTTTAATGGCCAGTAGTGTAAGTGAACTCGAATGTGGGCAAAGTAGATGGTGCTCATGTGGTGGATTCTTCTATAAACAAGGTAGCTGAAGTGTTTGGTGTTTCAAGAGGCATCGCGTCGGAGATTTATACCATATACAGAGAAAGCAGAAGAACATTATCCGCTAAGTCGCAATGCAGACACAAGTATGTGTTGAGTGATCGTGACGAGAAAAATAGGACGACGAAAGCTGCGAAAGTAATTGCAGAGCTAAATGTCGCACTCGCGAAACCTGTCAGCAGGAAAACAACAAGAGGGAAGTTCCATAAGCCGGGAATTGCATGGCGAGCTGGGATTCCAAAACCACTCATCTGCGATACAAATGCCCGTAACAGGAAAACGTGGTGTCGAAGCCGTAAAACCTGGTCTACGGAGCAGTGGAAGGAAGTTATTCAATCTGATTGGTCTCGTTTCATAATGTTTCCAACTTCTAGCCGAGTTCGCATCCCAGGAATGAAACATGGCAGCGGTTTGGTGATGATTTTGGCAACCACATTGTGATATTCCATGGGGGGAGTAGTGAAAGAGGTCACTACAGAGCCAAGCATGGAGTGGCGTAAGTTATCAGTTCATATATGAGGGCTATTTTCTTTTCAAGGTCCGACTGGTCTGGTAATGGAAATCGCAGTTGCAGATAAAAAAAAAATTATTTTCAACATTTAGCTACCCCTCTCAGCTACTGGGTGGTTATAATTAAAGTGCAGTTACTCACGGAGCTCCAATGTCGGCTCGTATGGCAGCGAAATTTGGTAGATATGCTAATGCGTTAATGCGGAACCGGTTTACGCTGGAAGAAAATAAATTCCAATTTTGGCCACCAGGTGAAAATCTCGAATCTGGCGCTGTACACTGTTTGTATAACGGTGTGACATCCATCCTATCGTTTAACAAGCCATAACGTGAGGGAACAGTACGGCTATCGAGAAGAGACGCCGTGCGCTGTTAGTGAAACTGTTTTATGTCAACGTCAGCAATTATAGTACTCCACTGAGAGAGTATCATCAACTGAAAGGTCTGAGGAGATGCCTGATATCATTAAATGCATTAAAGAAGATGATAATGATATTCAAACACGCGGGTGAGCTTGTTGTGGCACCCGGAAGAGGAAGGCATCCTATACCGGTGGATGTTATTGACGAGGTTTCTGTTACTGTAACTCACCATGCAGCACGTGCCCCTGTGAGTGCTATTGCTCCTATAGTGCCACGAGAATTGTCCATCCCGTTGTCAACTTACGAAAATTTTTCGTTCGATTTTACATCGGTACCCATACAAGATCTGGACGGTGCAGCAACTGAAACCTCATGATCCGCAGCAACGTTCTGCGTTTGCTCTTCGGTTTCTGGCACGGATCGAAGTTGATGACATGTGGCCGGGCAATATTCTATGGAGTGACGAGGCACATTTTACACTGCAGGATGCAGTGAATGTACAGAACTGCCGAATTTGTGGTACTGTTAAACGACATGCTGTGCACGAAGAGCCGGCCGAAGTGGCCGTGCGGTTAAAGGCGCTGCAGTCTGGAACCGCAAGACCGCTACGGTCGCAGGTTCGAATCCTGCCTCGGGCATGGATGTTTGTGATGTCCTTAGGTTAGTTCGGTTTAACTAGTTCTAAGTTCTAGGGGACTAATGACCTCAGCAGTTGAGTCCCATAGTGCTCAGAGCCATTTGAACCATTTTTTTTGCACGAAGAGCCATCGAACTCAGCATGCGTCGCTGTGTGAAGTGGATTGACAAGTACCTTTATTATCGGTCCGTTCTTCTGTGAAGAGCATACGTTTAGAGGGCCTCTTCGGTGTACCGTGATGGCTGCACGTTATCGAGACCGCCTTGTAAAGCACATAATTTCTGCATTGGATGAGCGCAACTGTGTGGAAACCACTGCTTTTATGCAAGATGGGGCAACATTTCAGGTCAGTCGCCTAGTGAAAGATCTGCATAATGCAGTCTTCTACGACCGTGTTATCTCGAGAGGTTTTTCAGATACATGGCCTGCAAGCTCACCTGATCTGAATCCATGTGACTTTTGGCTATGAGGACATCTAAAAGAATACGTTTACCTGGGAACGTTCGGTCTCTACCTGACCTGAAGACCGCTATACAGTTAGATGTTGCCCAAATTCCACCAGAAACCTTGCGATCAACTGTTGCTCACGTCGTCTTACGGATGCAGCATCTCGTCGGCGTCTCCAGTGTTCATTCTGGACAAACTGTGCAAGCGGCGGTTAATAATAAAGTCTCCGTTATGCATTTTTCATTTGTTTCACCTTTTCTGCACGCATCCCGTTCCTAATCCATTACACGTGGAAAGATTTCTACATCTCTTCCTTGCATTCACACCGTCAGATTTGCACCCGGTGGCCAAAATTAGAACTAATTTTTATCTAGCGTAAATCGGTTGCGTATCAGTGCATTAGCAGATCTATCACGTTTCGCTGCCATACGATAATTACGGCCCGCAGTGGAACTCTTTGAGTAGCTGCTCTTTAATTATAAGCAGCCAGTACTTCTCTATACAGTAGCCTCTCTGACTTAGAAATCTGTCGTAGCGTTGTACCAAATTTCCAATACCCCCGTCATAGAAGGCCTATGCTGGTTTGCAGCACGTTGTCTGCACCAAAACGTTGTCTTCATAGACACCGGTTCATGTGAGCAGAGATGAAACTCAGGGTGAGGCAATTTAGGGCTGTGCTGTGGGTGCTCAAACACTTCCCATCGAAAATGCTGCGGGAGCGTCTTTGTTGCAGCTGCAGTATGGTGTCGAACATTGTCATCGAGAAAGACAGTGTCTGATGACGACATCCTTCTTCGCTTGTTCTGAATTGCCCTTCGCAGATGATTTTCTCTAACCCCCCCGACCCAATCGTTAAATAAGATCATAGATTGACACTCGCTTCGTTCCCTGACCGCCAGCGGCAGAAACGTCTCTATACGCCCTGCTTTAAAGTTCCTGCACCATTGCCACACTTTGCAGTCACGCATGACTGTGACGTTATGTGGGCTGCATGAAATCTGGCGGAACTAGTTAGCGTGAAGAATTCGAATGACAGCACGCACGTCACACTTGGCGGGAGACTCTATTGTGCAGAGCGTCTTTACATGTTCATTGTGCGCTCGGAACTGGAGAGTACGACGTGAAGCGTTCGACGGGCATACTAAAGACTCTGTGCAGCACATCCGCACAAAGCTTCATCGGATTTTCACTGTGGTTTTAATTTCGCGACCGACCATACCTTCAAAAATTATAATAACTTTCATATAACAGCTGCTGCGGAAGATAACAATGCAGACAGACGTACAGTGATTAATTCATTTTGAATGGTATGTTTATAAATGAGATAGCGGATATCTGCACCGCTACGATGCAGTTCCTAGATGATGCCATCGTATACGGCGTAGGTACTAGGTTCTAATATATCGGAAAGTAACGCACATAAGTTTATGTGTATAGCTACATCTACATGCATACTCCGAAAGGCATCGTATGGTGCGTAGCGAGGGGGCAGGGGGAGACCCTGTACCACTATTAGTCATTACCTTTCCGGTTCCACTAGCAAACAGAGCGGGGGAAAAACAACTATCTACACACATCAGTTTTGCATCATCTCGATTCCCAGAATTCCTGAATACAGACGTTGACTGTGGATATTGTATCACTGACACAGTCCCTTTGACTGTTCAGAGATGTCACTAAACCCGCCGAAAGATGAATGGCTCTGAGAACTATGGGACTTAACTTCTGAGGTCATCAGTCCCCTAGAACTACTTAAACCTAACTAACCTAAGGACATCACACACATCCATGCCCGAGGCAGTATTCGAACCTGCGACCGTAGGGGTCGCGCGGCTCCAGACTGTAGCGCCTAGAACCGCTCGGTTACTCCGGCCGGCCCGCCCATAGATGTGAAGAACCATGCATGAGCAGCGCCTATTAGACGGAAGGGGTCCGACAGCCGATCAGTTCCAGTCATTCCACCAGTAAGGGGGTACGTGGCACGTTTTGCCTGTAGTTCAACCCTGCCTAGACGGTCAATACCGCGGTTCGATCGCGTCCGCATTGTTACTTTATGCCAGGAAGGGCTCTCATCAAGGGAAGTGTCCAGGCGTCTCGGAGTGAAGCAAAACGATGTTGTTCAGACATGGAGGAGATACAGAGAGACAGTGACTGTCGATGACATGCCTCGCTCAGGCCGCCCAAGGGCTACTACTGCAGTGGATGACCGCTGCCTACGGATTATGGCTCGGACAAACCCTGAGAGCAACGCCACTATGTTGGGTAATGCTTTTCTGCAGCCTCAGGACGTCGTGTTACAAATCAAACTGTGCGCAATAGGCTTCATGATGCGCAACGTCACTCCCGACGCCCATGGCGAATTCTATCTTTCCAACCACGACACCATGCAGCGGAGCACAGATGGGCCCAACAACATGCCGAATTGATCGCTCAGGATTGGCATCACGTTCTCTCTCATATCACATATGCCTTCAACCAGACAATTCGTTGGAGACATGTTTAGAGGCAACCCAGTCGGGCTGAACGCCTGTCCAACGAGTGCAGCAAGGCGGAGGTTCCCTGCTGTTTTGGGGTGGCATTAAGTGGGGCCGACATACGCCGCTAGTGGTCATGGAAAGCGCCGTAACAGCTGTACGATACGTGACTGCCACCCTCCGATCGATAGTGCAACAATATCGGCAGCATATTTGCGAGGCATTCGTTTTCATGGACGACAATTCGCGCCCCCATTACGCGCATCTTGTGAATGACTTCCTTCACGATAACGACTTAGCTCGATTAGAGTGGCCAGCATGTTCTCTAGACATGAACCCTATCGAACATGCCTGGGATACATTGAAAAGTGCTGTTTATGGACGACGTGACCCACCAACCACTCTGGGGGATCTACGCCGAATCACCGTTGAGGAGTGGGACAATCTGGACCAACAATGCCTTGATGAACTTGTGGACAGTATGCCACGACGAATACAGGCATGCGTCAAAGCAAGAGGACGTGCTACTGGGTATTAGAGATACCGATGTGTACAGCAATCTGGACCACCACCTCTGAAGGTCTCGCTGTATGGTGGTACAACACGCAATCAGTGGTTTTCATGAGCAAGAGAAAGGGCGGAAATGATGTTTATGTTGATCTCTACTCCAATTTTGTGTACAAGTTCCGGAACTCTTCGAACCGAGGTGATGCAAAACCTTTTTTGATTGTGTATATGCCCCAATATGAGCCGTAATTTCTCATATCTTATCTTAGTTGTCCTTACGCGAAATGTACTTTGCCAGCAGTAGAATCTTTCTGCAGTCAGCCTCAAATGCCGTTTTTATAAATTTTCTCAGTAGTGTTACTCGAAAAGGACGTCACCTTCCCGCTAGTGATTCCCATTTGGGTTCCAGGACCAGCTCCGTAATACTTGTTTCTTGTTCGAAACTACTGGTAACAGCTCTAGCAGTTTGCCTCTGATATGGTTCGGAGCCTTCCTTTAATCCGACCTGGTGGGGATCCCAAACATTCGAACAGTACTCAACAATGCACTAGTGCCCTATACTTGGTCTCCTTTACACATGATCTACACTTTCCTAAAATTCTCCCAATAAACCCAAGTGGACCATTTGCCTTCCCTAGTACAATCCTTGCATGTTCCTTCCATTTCATATTGCTCTGTAACCTTAGGATTAGATATTTAATCGACGCGACTGTATCAAGCAGCACATTACTAATGCTGTATTCGAACGTTATGGATTTGTTTTTTCTACTCATCTGAATTAAGTTTTTCTACATTCAGAACTAGTTGCCATTCACCATACCAACCAGAAATTTTGTCTGAGTCATCTTGTATCTCACTACAGTCACTCAACTCCGACGACTTACCGTATCCACAGCATCATCAGCAAACAGCCGTAAATTGCTGCCCGCCCTGTCCGTCACATCATTTATGTGTGTAGAGGAAAAAAATATCTGTGAAATCTTATGGGACTTAAATGCTAAGGTCACCAGTCTCTAAGCTTGCACACTACTTAACCTAAATTGTCCTAAGGACAAACACACACACACTCATGCCCGTGGGAGGACTCGAACCTCCGCCGGGACCAGCGGCACAGTCCACGACTGCAGCGCCTTAGATCACTCGGTGTATAGAGTAAGCACCGGTTCTACCACACTTTCCTGGGGATCTCCTGACGACACCTTTGTCTCTGATGAACACTCGCCAAAAAGGACAGCATATCGCGTTCAGTTACTTAAGAAGTCTTCGAGCCACTCACATGTCTGGAAACCTATTCAGTATGGGTGTACCGTCGTTAACAGTCGGCAGTGATGCACCGTGTCAAATTCTTTCCGGAAATCTAGGATATGGAATCCGCCTGTTGCTCTTCATCCATAATTCGCAGGATATCATGTGCGAAAAGGGCAAGCTGAGTTTCACACGAGCGATGCTTTCTAGTACCGCGCTGATTTGTGAACAGCATCTTTTCTCTCTGAACGAAATTTATTATATTCGAAATGAGAATATGTTTAAGAAATCTGCAGCAAACCAATGTTAAGGATAATATTTTGTATCCCTGGAGGCCGACAAAGAAGTTTCCCGCTGACAGTTTGGCTCTGAGCACTATGGGACTTTACTTCTGAGGTCATGAGTCTCGCAGAACTTAGAACTACTTAAACCTAACTAACCTAAGGACATCACACACATCCATGCCCGAGGCAGGATTCGAACCTGCGACCGTAGCGGTCGCGCGGTTCCAGACTGTAGCGTCTAGAATCGCTCGGCCACTCCGGCCGGCTACTGACAGTTTCTCGTGTGGTAGTATACGGCATACACACTAAACCAAACTGTTTATTATATCAAACGTAACCCCTATACAGAAAAAGCTAACAGGAACGGACCAGCAAATTTATCTGGAAGAAATGTATTCGAGCTCGGTGTCGGCGCTGTTTATCCCGAAGTATGCGACTAGGGGACCGTTGCAACCGTGCGTGCCCACACGGCAACTAGTCCCTCTGCGCTCGAAGGCATTACTGCTGGTGGACAAGTGAGGCCCAGCAGCGATTATATCTCTGTTAAAGAGCGCCGAGCGCGCGCCGCTGGCCTCGTTGCGCCGCGGCTGCGCTGCGCCGCCTTGCATGAGCTCATTTCATTTGCCGGCGCTCCAGTTCAGGCCCCGGGCTAGCGTGTCTGAGTGCACGCCCACCTGGCTGCAACGTTACACAGTCACGTAAGTAAAATGAGATTACCTTCACTGCTGCCTGCTCTTAAGTAATGCGTTCATGTAATTTTTCTGCGGGCAAAGTTCAGCCGAGAACAGTTTTATTTGCTCGAACGCGAACGTTTATTAAGTACGAGTGGCGTTCAATAAGTAATCCAACACATTTTTTTCTCCACCAATTTCGGCTGAAAAAATGCGCAGTTTACTGTGGGACAACGTGGATTACTCCCGCTTCAGCCCATAAAGATAGGTGGCGGCGCTGTACGTAGCCTTCAAAATAGCGTCTGTATCGGAGGTGTGTTTTCAAGTAGAGAGCTGTCATTGTGTCTTTTGTCGGGAAACCAGAGCTTCGCAGATATTCATAGGCGCTTGCAGAATGTGTACGGAGATCCGGCAGTGGAAGAAGCAGGGTGAGTCATTGGGCGAAGCGTCTGTCATCATCTCAGCAACACGTGCAAACCTGTACGATCTCCGGCTCCCCCCCCCCCCCCCCCCGGGTCGGAGGTTCGAGTCCTCCTCCTCCCTAGGGCATTACGGCATGGGTGTGTGTTATCCTTAATGCAAGTTAGTTGAAGTTAGATTAAGTAGTGCGTAAGCTTAGGGACCGATGACCTCAGCAGTTTGGTCCCACAAGACCTTACGAGAAATTTCCAAAATTTCCGGCAGTGTTGGAACGTGCGGACACTCTCATTCGAGGTGATCGACGAGTCACAGCCAAACACCTCGTTGCACAACTGGACGTCTCTGTTTGTAGTCCTGACACATTCGTCTACCAGTTGGGATACTCATCCACCCTACAGCCCGGATCTCACACCTTCCGACTTCAATCTGTTGGGGGTAATGAAGGATGCACTGCGTAGAAAGCAGTACGCCGGCGATGAGAGGTTACTGATGCAGCGAGACGTTGGCTCCGGCGTCGAGCATTAGAGTGGTACCATGCGGGCGTACAGACCCCCCACCACCCAGCAAGGTGGCGTAAGGCCGTCGTATTGTAAGGAGATCAAGTTGAAAAGCAAGCTTTTGCAGCGAAAAGAGTGGGTATAACATGGCGTAATGGAATCTTGAATAAAAGCAGTCTGGTTTCAGGAAAGAAAATGTGTTTCGTTACTTGTTGAATCCCCTCGTAGTTTCTTTTCCAGGGAACCATCGGGGCAATTGCCTCGAACGATTTAGCAAAACCACTAAACATAAATCTGAACGCACGAGAATGTGAACATCGCTCATCGACAGTGAGAGCGGAAGGGGAGTGCCATAATTACTACGTTAATCGCTAGATTAGAAGAAGGAAAACATGAAGGGGAAGTAACACACAGTTTACGCTTCACTAACTCCTTTGACACACAGGGATACCAAACTATATTACATGCATAATTTGGTTTTGTCCCTACTTTTCTTAGCACTCATGCCGTAAATCTTGTAAGAAATAAAAGACAACGTTACTTGGATTGTATCTGAGTGACCTCGTACTCACACCCACAGCCTACGCGTGGCCTTGTTATGTGACATGACAACAACACTCCGCACGACGCCTCTTCATTGTTTTGGTTTCGTGCTTACCACAGTAAACATTATTTTCTGAGCCAGCACTGTGCTGAGAACAAACTGGCAGGCACATGGGTTACGTAGAGGTAGCCACTGCTACGAGCCGTCTTTCTGTTTTGAATTCTATGACACCCGCATTTCTGTCGTACACGTTTTTCGTAATTGTTTATCGGAAAAGGTATTTGAAGAATAAAATCGATCAAATGTTTTGTGAAATGGTTGGACTAAAAGTATGACATAAAATAGATTAGAGAAACATTTGGCGCACCTCATTTGCTGTACATTATTTCCGGCACTATTCAAAAACACACGAAACATTTCTCTAATCTATTTCATTTCTTATTTTTAAGTAAATCGTTTCACAAAACATTCGACAGACTTTTGAATTTTTATTTTATTTTCAACTTTTGTTCAGAAATCATTCATTTTATAGACAACTCATTTGCTTTCCTAGTAGTGTATTCTGCCATCGAAATGTCCGAAATTTACTACTTCATTCGGAGGAAAGTATTTTGACTGTTAAATATCACACCAATGACATATTTTTTGAGCAAAATAGCTAGGTCGTGTAAAGATAAACTTTTTGGCATCTCATTTTTCTTTCTAGTGTCCGATGTTCTCCAAATATCCTAAATTTAGCACTTAAGTTCAAGGAATCTTTTTGACAGTTAAATGTCAGTGTAACTTATTTCGTGCAAAATATCTAGGCCTTGAAGAGATTAACTGTTTGATGCTTCATTTACATAACCAGCAGCAGCTGTTCGTGAAACATTTCAGATTTCCCTCAAATCACTAATTACGTTTTTCTTAATTATCCTGATCACTTTTAAATAGTAAAATATTTTTCTGCCAAACTAGACCTCACGCTGGTCAGTTTGATACCCCAGTTGGCAATTTCTCACTCTTCGTTTGACTTCGAAAGTTCGGAAAAAAACCATTGCGTAATTTGTAGCGAGTCTTGTTTGCGTTCTAGTCAGACATTTCATGAAAAGGAAAATGAAGGATGTCATTTGACGTCTATCCTACATCTCACACCTAGTTCGATCCGCATTCACGTGTCTGTGAGTGTTATAGCAACATGGTTCAGTACACGTTTGCATCATACACCGACACGGTCCTTCTGAATAGCGAAGTTCTCGATAATGGAAGAGCTACTCGTCACCTTTATAAAGATCGTTCTCCACAATTACCGACTCCATCGCACACCCTTTTCGCCACAATTACGCAACGGCTGCGGGAAAGGTACCTTCACCATCATCTGGCATGACTACGGTAATCATGGAGACGCCATACACCCGAACTGGAAGAGACCGTACTGCACCACGTTGAAGGGAACCCATCAACGAGTACAAGAGAAATTTCTTTGGCTATTACTGAATGGAACTGTAAAACAAATGATATACTTGGTCACGCCTAATCTGTTACTTGTAATAGTGTTCGCGTTACCAACATGTTTTCAAATGGTTGAGGAAGGAAACGGTACGTTTCCGGACATGGGGCTCAATTCAGAATGTTATCTACTCACTCCCCTCTAGAACTCTGCAACGGGAATTTCCGAACTCCTGTATAAGTTTTACGTATTACTCGGAATCCAGCCCGTGTCCTTAACATCTATAAGACATTCCAAGATGTTCAGCGCTCTAATTCCCGGTCTTTAAGCAGATGATCTGGTGGTAATCTAGAAACATTGGAAAGTCAACTGGAAAATTAGTTATATATCCGGTGAAACAGGAGAATACGGGAAAAGTGTGCATGCACAAAAATGTGTGTTGAAACTCATACACTTATGCATTAATCACTGAGAAGCAGGAAGAGCGGATCACTACATTTACTAATTTCTCATGAACATTAACAGAGCAACAGAGTTTTTTAAATCAATGCAATGTGAGATAAAGATAAAGAATGTTGCTATATAACGTTACTTACGAACCAACACATTTGACTGCGGAAAGACTGTGACTATTGCAGTCTAAATACCCTTGGGTGATTTTTAAATGTGATTCAACACGATGCAGAGCTTCTAATGAGGGCAGTAATTTTTCCACTCATCGAAAAGTATTATGTGCACAGAATATATGTTCTTTTTTTTTTTTGTTCCTGGCTTTATTCTATTTTGCGCTTTATAGGATTTGCACCTTGTGAATGTTTCATTCTGCCGAGTCATCTTGTATGAAATTCAGACGTCTAAAGGAAATTGACAGCAAATGCAAAAAATCTCAGCCGATGTAGCTACAGGGCAAATCCAAGGCTGTAGAAGCATGTATGATTAGGGGAAAGATAGAACTCGCCTATAAGAAAATGAAAGAGACCGTTGGATAAAAGAGAAACAGCTATATGAACTTTAAGAACTCAGATGGCAAGACAGTACTAAGCAAAGAAGGAAAAACTGAAAGGAGGAGGACCAGGAAGAAAGGCTATACAAGGGAAATGAACTTAAAAACAATATTATGGAAGCAGAGGGGCAAGTGAATGGGGGTGAGGTGGGAGATATGATAGAAGAAAATGAACTGGACTAGCACTGAAAGCTCTAACTCGAAACAAGGCCCCTGGAGTAGACGACATTCACTCAGAATTATTAATATTAAGATCTTTGAGAGAGTCAGCCATGACAAAACTATGATACCTGGTGTGCCAGATATATGAGACAGACGAAATACCTTCAGACTTCAAGAATAATGTAATAGTTCGAATTCCAAAGAAATCAAATGCTGACAGGAGTGAATATTACTGAACTATCTGTTTAATAACTCATGGTTGCATAACACTGACACGAATTATTTACAGCAAAATGGGAAAAAAACTGGTAGAGGTCAACCTTGGGGAAAAATAGTTTGGGCTTCGAATTGTAAAAACACGCTAAGTAACAATGGCCCAAGGGCTTACCTTAGAAGATAAGTTAAGGAAGCGGCGCGCAGCCTCCATGACTCTCCATGCTGTATCCGGTTCTGCATAGCATGCCCCTCTGATGGACTTGATCACGAACACTGGGAAAAGTGTTTTATTCTGATACGGTGACATTAATTTTACACTTGTTAAATGGTGGTCGACTAAATGCAAGTCTAACTGGTCGAATTTCCCTTTTTGTAGCCCAAAACATGCAGCTTGTTGTCGAATTTCAAGTTCGATGGACAGAGCTGCATTATTGTTAGTTACATCCCATTTGAGGTGGTCTGCCGTGCGACAAAATTTTGGAAATTTTTATTTCTTTTCTACGGAATGCAAGACAATTTTAACTCCTTCCCGTTTGTTTGTTTTCTTTTCGTCGATAACCTCTTATCTTTTCACGAAGTCTCTTTTTTCTTTCTTCACACCACTTAACATCTGCTCTCTTACTGCTTCTAAATTCAGCACTTTCCTTGTCTAAACGACCTTATCTGCTATTATTTCTGCATTTTCTGTCGTGTTTACAAATTCTTTTTAACTTCTCAGATCCAGCTTGTTAATTTCTTTTTCCAGATTTTAACTTTTTTGGCAGACTTATTTCATTTACCCTATTGTCATTCTTTTTTCTATTATTTTTCTTATATTTTGATGTATTTCATCAGTGCTTCTTAATTTCCAGGCTTCTTTACTTCTTATTGGACCTCAAATTTTCCTCATTAGTCTTCTTCTAAATTTGTATAGCTTGTCTAGTGCGTAGTCAAGTGCTAGGCATTCACTTTCTGGTTTCGCCACGGTGTTGTAAAGCATTATTTATACATTTATTGATATGCACTTTTTATTGTAAGGGTTTTTTGGCTAATCTTCATTCCCTTTCCATTTCACATATCCATTCATTTAGGCAGAATTTTCTAACCCATTTTCTAGAATTATCTCTTCTAGATCCTGCCACTAATTTTAGTGCATTTTTTATGAAACTGATAAATTTAGTTTTCCCTGCCGATGCTCTTAAACCTAACTGGCCATCTGTTCCAAGATATTTACTTGTATGCTAGATTTTCAGACAATACACCAAAATCGTCTGAAAATGCCTGGCAGTTTACTTCAGTACAGTGTTCTTTCCTGTTGTATTGGTGATACTTGAGTTCTTTTACTTTTTCATTCGATATTAATTTTTTTTTTTAACATACAGTTGTACAGGACTGGAGATGAGCCATCACATTTTCTTACATCTGTATTTATTTTAAAGAGCTGATAAATACCACCCATGAACTTTACTTTTGAGACTGTCTCTGTAAGTGTTTCGTTCATTGGATTTGCTAGTTTATTGTTAACATCAGATTCTCGTATTACCTGTTTAGAGTTTCATTATTAGTAGAGACAAATGCCTTCTCAAAACCTACGGATGTTGCAATTATGTCTTTAGAGTTCAGTAGTTTATGACGGATTGTATATTTCAAACTAGCTTAGCTCTCGCTGCTCCGCTTGCGTGTACTGAATGACGTGCAAAGTTTTCTTTCTTCTACAATCTAATTTTTATGTTGTTCACAAATTGCAACGTATTCTAAACTTTTATGGTGAAATTTCCATTGAAACTTTCATCCCCTAACATTTTTTCCTTATAAGTCAAAGATCAATTTTCGTGGATTTAGCTTTAAAGTGTTTTAATTTAATGAAGTATTTTCATAAAAATTTTCATCCCTCTACATCGCCTCCGTAGGGGTTGAATTTAGAAATTTTTGGTAAGGTCTTATGGGACCAAACTGCTAAGGTCATCGGTCCCTAAGCTTACACGCTACTTAATCTAACTTAAACTAACTTACGCTAAGGACGACACACACACCCATGCCCGAGGGAGGACTCGAACCTCCGACGGGGGGAGCCGCGCGGACCGGGTTGAATTTGCAAAAAACACTGAGGCACGTATTTTTTATTTCTAACCAAGAAGCCAAATATAAATTTTCAGAGATTTAGTTTAAAAATGCTTTCGTAATGAAATATTTCCATAAAAATTCCATTCCCTGCTTTATCCATTAGGATATGAATTTCCAAAAACACCGGAATGCATTTTTTTGAATTTTTAACCGAGAAGTCAAAATCCAGTTTTCACATATGTATCTCTAAAAATGCTTTAGTAGTACTTTAATACCGATACGTTGACGAAAAAAATTATTTGACAATTGAAGGTGGAGGGGAGGAGAAAGGAAAGGAAAGGGAAGGGAAGGGATACTTTTGACCGAGAAACCAAATATCGATTTTCGTAGTTCTAGTTTCAAAATTGCCTTATTAGTGACATATTTTCAGAAAACCTTTCATTCCGTACTTCGCCCCCTTACGGGCGAAATTTCGAACAGTCCCTTACTAGACTACGCCTATAGTGTAAGATAAACAGCCACTTCAAATTTCAAGTCTCTGTCCTCAGCTGTTTGGGCTGGGTGACACTGCGTCAGTGAACTACTCAGGCCTTATTTCACCCCCTTAAGGGCTGAATTTCCAAAAACATTGAAAGACTTACGGTGTTATTTCTAACCGAGAAGTCAAATACCGTTTTCCAGAGATGTAGCTTTATAGATGCCTTACTCGTTCTTTGATGATGATTTATTTTCGAAAAAAACATGCAGCCACTATGTCATCTCTATAGGTATTAAATTTCCAAAAATGCTAAAATGCGTGTTTCCTTATACCTAACCAAAAAATGAAATACCTATTTTCGTAGTTCTAGCTTCAAAATTGCGTTAATAGGGACATATTTTCCGAAAATCTATTCGTTCTCTGTTTCACCCACGTAGGGAAGAAATTTCGAAAAATCCCTTGTGTAAAGACGCCTTCAGCATAAGACCAACAGCCGGCCGCGATGACCTAGCGGTTCTAGGCGCCTCAGTCCGGAACCGCGCGACTGCTACAGTCGCAGGTTCGAATCCTGCCTCGCGCAAGGATGTGTGTGATGTCCTTAGGTTAGTTAGGATTAAGCAATTCTAAGTTCTAGGGGACTGCTGAGATCAGATGTTAAGTCCCATAGTGCTCAGAGCCATTTGAACCATAAGACCAACACCCTCTCCTAATTGCAAGTTTCTATCCTTAGAGATTCGGGCTGGGCGTGATGAGTCAGTCAGTCAGTCAGTCAATCAGTCAGTTGGGACATTTCCTTCTATATATAAAATAAGCACTGTCCGAGCACCCCTTGAAGGCCCAACGGTATCGACCGGCCGCCGTGTCACCCTCACTCTGAGGCGTCACCGGACGCAGAAGCTGACGGGCATGTGGTCAGCACCTCGCTCTCCCGGCCATTGTCATTTTTCTTGACCGGTGTCGCTACTTCTCCGTCGGGTAGCTCCTCAGTTTGGCTGACAAGGGCTGAGTGCACCCCGCTTGCCAAAAGCAGTCAGCAGACCCGAATGGTGCCCATCAAAGTGCTAACCAAGCTCGACAGCGCTTAACTTCGACCTTTTATATACAGAGACTGAATGGCTGTTCTGAGTAGGATCTGCCTTTGCTAAATCTGTCTTGTCGTTTGTTTAGTTGTTGATCGACAGATTTTTTTCTGTTCTGTTCAGTAGAATTTTTGAAAATTCTTTATAGGCAACGTTTGTGTTTTCCATATTTCTTCAAAAGCCTTTTGCGGACCTTTTATAAACATCATAGCGGCAAATGCGGTTGTTGTTGTTTTTTTTTTCCCTTGTTATGGCTATGGCAGGTACCACGAACGTAACCAAAATGAGATTTTCACTCTGCAGCGGAGTGTGCGCTGATATGAAACTACCTGGCAGATTAAAACTGTATGCTGGACCGAGACTCGAACACGGGACCTTTGTCTTTCGCTGGCAAGTGCTCTACCATCTGAGCTACCCAAGCACGACTCATGCCCCGTCCTCACAGCTTTACTTCTGCCAGTACCTCGTCTCCTATCTTCCAAACTTTACAGAAGCTCTCCTGCGAACCTTGTAGGAGTAGCACTCGTGAGAGAAAAGATATTGTGGAGGCATGGCTTAGCCACAGCCTGGGAGATGTTTCCAGAATGAGATTTTCACTCGGTCCGGCACACAGTTTTAATCTGCCAGGAAGTACCAGGAACGTAAGTCTGAGGGCGCGTGCGTTTAGAGCCACAGGCCAAAACTGAAGCAAGTTATAAAGTTACGTCTCTGAACAGTAGATTGTAAGTAAATCTCTTCTATTACGTACTAGTGACGTTAAACAGTCAGCGGGTGTTGCACTGTGAACGTGTGCCCTGTGAGAGCGGCGCGAGTCAAAGAGGTTTTTGGCCGCAGAAGTGAGAGAGTGGCCGGTGCAGCGAGTGGTACAGCAGAGGCATGTCGCGGTCGCGACGGGAGGCGACGTGCCGGAGACGGCGGCGATAAGCCCGCAGCGCAGCGATAAGCCCGCCGCTGCAAACAACACGGCGCGCGGCCGACCGCCGACAGCCTACAGCCGGCTGACAGACCTCTGGCCGCGTGCAGGCAGGCTCGATGTTTTGAGGTAAAAGGCGCGGGCGAGCGGGAGAGGAGTAGTGATGAGGCAGTGTCCCGAATGCGACGTACACCTCAAGTACACTTAATGCTGAGGAAATCAGATTAGCAAACGAAACACCAAAGCCGTAGATGAGTTTTGCTGTTTTGGCAGCAAAATAACCGATGATGGGTGATGTAGAGAGCACATAAAATGAAGACTGGCAACGACCAGAAAAGCCTTTCTGAAAAGAGAAATTTATTAACACAGAATACAACTAGCTCTTTATTCACATGAAGTGCTGAGTGCTATTGCCAAGGGATTTCAGATCGATTCCGTATTCCTGGATTTCCGGAAGGCTTGTGGCACTGTGCCACACAAGCGGCTCGTAGTGATATTGTGTCTCAGCTATGTGACTGGATTTGCGATTTCCTGTCAGAGAGGTCACAGTTCGTTGTAATTGACGGAAAGTCATCGAGTAAAACAGAAGTGATTTCCGGCGTTCCCCAAGGTAGTTTTATAGGCCCTTTGCTGTTCCTTATCAACACAAACGATTTGGGAGACAGTCTGAGCAGCCGTCTTCAGTTGTTTCCAGATGACGATGTCGTTTATCGATTAATAAAGTCATCAGAAGATCAAAACAAACTGCAGAACGATTTAGAAAAAATATCTGAATGGTGCGAAAATTGCCATTTGGCCATAAATAACGAAAAGTGTGAGGTGATCCACATGAGTGCTGAAAGGAACTCGTTAAACTTCGTTTACACGATAAATCAGTCTAACCTAAAGGCCGTAAATTCAACTAAATACCTAGGTATTACAATTACGAACAACTTAAATTGGAAAGAACACATAGAAAATGTTGTGGGGAAGGCTAACAAAAGGCTGCGTTTTATTGACAGGACACTTAGGAAATGTAACAGACGTACTAAGGAGAATGCCTACACTACGCTTGTCCGTCCTCTTTTCGAATACTGCTGCGCGGTGTGCGTTCCTTACCAGATAGGACTGACGGAGTACATCGAAAAAGTTCAAAGAAATGCAGCACGTTTTGTATTATCGCGAAATATGGGAGAGAGTGTCACAGAAATAATACAGGATTTGGGCTGGAAATCATTAAAAGAAAGGAGTTTTTCGTTGCGACGGAATCTTCTGACGAAATTCCAGTCACCAACTTTCTCCGCCGAATGCGAAAATATTTTCTTGACACCGACCTACATAGGGAGGAACAATCACCACGATAAAATAAGGGAAATAAAAGCTCGCACGCAAAGATATAGGTGTTCATTCTTTCCGCCCCCTATACGAGATTGGAATAATAGAGAATTGTGAAGGTGATTCGATGAACCCTCTGCCAGGCACTTAAATGTGATTTGCAGAGTATCCATGTAGATGTAGATGTAGATGTAGATGTAGGTGTAGAATTGTTACGAAGCCCTTTCTGAAGCCATTCATTTGGAATGTAGTCTTGTAGGGATGTGAAACGTGGACAATAAGCACTTCAGACAAGATGGGAACACAAGCTTTTAAAATATGGTGCTACAGAAGAATGCTACAGATTAGACGAGTAAATCGCGTAGATAATGAGGAGGTAGTGAATAGAACTGGGGAGAAAAGAAAGTTTTGCCATAACTTGACTAAAAGAAGGGACAGGTTGATAGGGCAAATTCTGAGACATCAAGGGACCACCAGCTTAGTACTAAAAGGAAGTGTGAGGGGTAAAAATCATAGAGGAAGATCAAGGGATGAATACAGTAAGTAGATTCAAATGGATGTCGGTTACAGTAGTTATGCAGGGATGAAGAGGCTTGCACAGAAGAGATTAGCGGGAAGAGCTGTATCAAACCAGTCTTCGGACTCAAAGCGACGACAACGAAGGCAGATAAAACAATTGTATTTGCACGTTAATAGCACAAGTGTGTGGCTCCACGTCTCATCTCTGTGAGCCAGACTACGAATCCTAAGGCCTCGGGTTCGAACCACGGTTAATTCTAGAATTTTTATCTGCATCTCTTTCCACATCTATATGAGCACTCAGCAAACCATTGTGAAGTGCATGGCAGACGGTACCTCCCACTAAACCAGTTATTAGGATTTCCCCCGGTTCATTAGCTTATGGAGCGCACGAAGAATGATTACTTAAACTCATGTGTGCGAGCAATCATTGCTCTGCTGCTGTCTCCGCGATACCTACCGGAGCGATACGTAGGAGGTTGTAGTGTATTCCCAGATTCCTCACGTACTCACGTACTACTGGCTCTCGAAACCTTCTAAGGAGACTTTCAAGGGATAGCTTACGTCTATCTTCAAGTGCCTGCCAGCTCATTTCTTTCAGCACCTTAGTGATAGACGCCCATGGCTCAAACAAATCTGTGACCATTTGTGCTGCTCTTCTCTGTATGCATTCAACATCACCCATCATTCTTATTTGGTACGGGTCTCACACACATGAGCAGTATTCTAGGATATGATTGCAGGAGTACTTTCCAAGCAGTCTCATTTGTAGAGTGATTAAATCTCCCCAGTGTTCCACCAATATATCGAAATCTGCCTCCTGCTTTACCTGCTACTGAGCGTATGTGATTATTCCATTTCACAGCGCAAGACATTGCTGCATGCAAGTATTTGTATTTTAACTGTTGTTATAGTTGCAATTCAGTGACACTGTAGTCATGTGATTCTAAGGTGGTTCGTTTTGTCAAGTGCTCAATTTTTTGAGCGTTTAAAGCGAATTACAAACATTTGCACCACTTCCAAGTCTTATCAGCATCTGATTGAACACGTGTGCAGCTTCGCTCAACCAGTGTTTTTCTTTTTTTCCCCATGCGGGTAATGTCAGAGGTTACTATTAATATCGCCTGCACGAAAATTATTAATATACAGCATGAACAGCAAGAGTCAGAACACACTTCCATGACTTCCATGAAGCGCACCTGAAGTTACTACGACTTTCCACCCAAGGCAATATGCTGCGTCCTCTCTACTATGAAATCCTCAATCCAGTCAAAAATTTTGTTTGTCGTCTGGTATGATCGTACGGTCATTAATAATCGTTGGTGATGTGCTATGTCAAATGCTTTTTAGAGAACAACAAATACTGGATCTACCTAAAGATCTTCATCCATGGTTTTCTAGACGTCACGTGAGAAAAGTGGAGGTTGGGTTTCGCATGGTCAATGTTTTCCGAATCCATTCCATCTGCATGGAGGAGGTCATTTCGTTTGAGATACCTCACTGTTTTCTCTGTGTCGCTACTGTCGTTGGAGGAGCAGGAGTGGGCTGCAGTTACGTTTATACGAGTTCGCAATGCGTAATTTTTTCCAAAAAGTACATCAGCGGCTTTCATAGACTTTTAATTTGTTGCTAATGAATCTATTTAAATATTTGTTTCGTCCTTCAGAAACAGACAGAAAATTAAAGTTTAACGAATCGTTGTCATCGATATCGTTAAGGATGGATCGCTGATTGGAACCGAACAAGGATTCACAAGAAATTAGCCGTACTTTCTTGAACGAACGAGCGTTATATTCGTCTGTAGTGTTTTTCCTTAGGTTTAAACGTAACGTTTTATGAATATTCATACTGAATCTGTCGATCGCAATGAATAGGCTAAACAGGCAACGTAGACGTTTTTCGGGCAGCGCTTACGAATAAATAGTGGTTTAGGGAAATAACGAAAAATGTAAATTAGGGATACTGTAAACTAAATTCGAGCGTTATACCGTTCAAATAGGTGTCTAATGTTTTCACCGCAACGCCTCGTTGTCATCGAAAGCTATAGAATGAAATTTTCACTCTACAGCGGAGTGTGCGCTGATATGAAACTTCCTGGCAAATTGAAATTGTGTGCCGGACCGAGAAGTTTTTAAGATAGGAGATGAGGCACTGGCGGAATTAAAGCTGTGAGGACGGGGCGTGAGTCATGCTTGGGTAGCTCAGTCGGTAGAACACTTGCCCGCAAAAGGCAAAGGTCCCGAGTTCGAGTCTCGGTCCGGCACACAGTTTTAATCTGCCAGGAAGTTTCATCGAAAGCTATAGTTTTCGGTACAGCAGTGGAGCGAGTCTTCCAGTCGTACGAGCAAAAGTGAGCGAGCAGTTGATTACACAAAGACTTTCTGACTGTGCAACAGTACTTCGGCCTATCTGTGACACAAGCGGCCGGTCGTTTCCAGCCCTCACTACTCGTGCTTCGGCAACAGTTACGCCGACGAACGCCTTTCCGGTCGTTCCGGCGCCAAAGTCCGAGCAGTATCTGGGCACACATAAAGTGCTGGACACCAGAGCTGTACACACATCACGCAGCCGGCTGCTGCTCTTTGGAACGCCCCCTGAGCGCCTTCATTCCGTGTCAACAACTGCTCGTCTCAAATATCGCTCTGTCGTACGCACTGACGCACGACTGCGACTTCCGGGAAGTGGGGCGCAGGATATGGACACATATGGAATCCTCCACATAGCGCCTCTTCGCGCCTCTCTGCTCTCCTCTCAAAATGTGGCAAACACTTTCACGTTTTATAGCTCGTAGCACCACTTACTGTGGTGTTTCATCTTGAGGTTAAAAATTGGTTCAAACGGCTCTGAGCACTATGGGACTTAACTACCGAGGTCATCAGTCCCCTAGAACTTAGAACTACTTAAATCTAACTAACTTAAGGACATCACACACATCCATGCCCGAGGCAGGATTCGAACCTGCGACCGTAGCGGTCGCGCGGTTCCAGATTGAAGCGCCTAGAACCGCTCGGCCACACCGTCCGGCGAATGGATGAACTGTTTATATACATAATTAGGTTTGCAAGGAACCCTCAGTACGCGAATACTTCTCGCATATGGCTAATTGTTGACAATATGATGCGTCAGACTGTAACACAAAAAACAACAATAATAGAACAAATCCGAAGTTGCGAAAATCTTTGTAGCGGCTCTTTTCAGGGCGACGACACTTTCAGCAAGGATTTTGAAATGTCGGATTTGTCTCTAGTCAGCTGGGTTTCCCAAATTGTGTTCCGCGGAATCCTGACTCTCCGCGGGAACTGAATAAGTGTTCCGCGAAAAACTATTAGTAATGTGGCGGTTTTTTCCGATATTCAGATGCTACTAATTATTTTTTTAGAAAAAATATGTTGTGATTTCTATATCATTAGCTAATATTCAAAATTGTATTAATCACGTATAAAACAAGATTTTCTCATTTTTTAAAATTTTATTAACCTTCAAAATAAACAAGATGTTCCATCAAAGTACAAGGATTATCAAAGCGCTCCGTCAGAGGAAAAGTTTGGCAACCCCTCCTCTAGTGTTACAAAATGAGGCAGTCAAATACCCAGAAGTACTTTATTCAGACTGGCGCTGCCTGTGGAACCCTATGCACTTAAAACTAAAACACGATCTGATGCATCTGAAGTTAATCGTTTTGCAAAGTAACGGCCGTCTGACGATAGCTTGAAAAGTGATGCACCACATAGTTAACGAACTCCCGCTCTGTCATTGCAAATAGAGCCCTTAGCGAATTAATCTCCGGCAGTGCGGTATATTGAGACACGGAGATTAGGCAGTGTTAAATGAGATCACTTTTCACGAAGAGAAACATAGCGACGAGGGATGCAGCGCATTTAGGAGATGAGTAACGGCAAGCAAATACTTTCGCAGTGGTTTTTCAGCGAATGTATCGTTTCCGATTCTCTGAACACACCTCCAATTTTTTAGTTACTCGTCGCGCTACTCACGAATACGCACATTATATCTGCTTACCGACAACTTTGCACTCTTCACTATCGGTATAATCCCTGATTTCAGTTCTTAGCGGCACAGCGTTAAGTCAACAGAAAGAAGACTGACTTTCCATTCGAATCTTTATTGGTTGTCGTGGTGATGTTTGACGTTTTCTGTTTTGCAAGTTGCAGTTTTTAATTAAACAAAGTCATTACGAAGTCTGTGAAGGTTCTCGGGATTGCAGAACTACGTCATTAAGACTGCCTCATTAGACAACTTGCAGCCACTGATGCTCTTCTGAGGTAGCTGTATATAGCTAAGGAAAAAGCGCGAATCAGCTTATCGAAATATCGGGAAGAATGGCCGTTGTGCGGTACAACTAGTCGCATTAACTGACCAGTGTGCCGACAAATTGCTTTTTCCGCTTTATCGATATTTGTATTCGTGCAAGTTTAGGAGTGACAGTGAAGTTCAGCGGATCCGATAGAATACGGCTAAATAAACAATATAAAAATTATTTGTGGAACGTGTTTTTACGGAAAGAATCACGATTATTTATTATGCGTGGAGCATTACCTTAAAAATTATATACAATGCATATTCAGTTTGTTTCTTTCACATCAAGGTAGTTTACCAGATACGTGTACTGCACTGTAGGATGTGTAAAACTGTTGTCAGTCATATTTTGTAATAGGCAGATGAAGCTGTCAGGGAAAGCCAGATAAGTTGAAGAGCCACCAGCATCTTTCCAAATAATAGTAGTAATAATCATAATCAATATAAATAAAAATCAGAGTCGGAAATTTGGATGGTACTTTTGCATACAAATCTCAGTGAAAGAAATGTGACGGTTGGTTTGACAGTTCTGGTGTCACATGTTCTCAGAACAGAAAACAAAGTTCTGCTGCGGTATGTCATAAAACACGCCCCAGCACAAATTCCGCATTCAATAACGATATTTTGCGTAAAAATACAATGGAAAGCGTAATTCAGTGTGCTATCGGTGATGATCATATCTTTGGTGTGTTGCAAAGCTGAATTCATAGCAGTTCGTAATAATTTTGTGTGTTGCAAACATTTAATTAATTTCAGTCGCAGTTTATTCCTCTAGAAAAAAAAGCCGCCAGTGAGGCGTCGAAATATCGGTCTGCCTACGCGTAACGCTGGCCAACTACATGATCGTCGAATCAATGGGATTGACGATGAGCGTAGGCAGCGTCTGGAGGCAAGTCGAGCAAGAATTTCTCTAGCAAGATCCATTCTGACTCCGTAACAACGAATACAGTCGAGTCCGGCTCGGTCAGCTGTACTCAAAAAATAATTTGTGGCGTCGACAAAACATACGGCCAAATGTGAAAATTCGAACTGAACATTTGGCATTCAGATAGAATCCAACAGTCGATTACGCCTCGGATGTATTGGTCGACTTGGGAACAATGAGATGAGGTTTCGACACAAACAGCCAGGATTATGTTGTGCGAACGGAAAAGTCAAATTACAATAATTGAACCGCCACCTGAACCACTGGCATCATTGCTTTCTCGCCAAGAAAGCAAGCATTCGTTACAGAATGTACAAAAGTACAGCAGTTACTTCCAAATGACATTGTATGAGGCGAATGTTTTCGAAGAACGAGATTTTAACCCATGGTTACCTTTTAAGGTAAATTCTTTTTTGACTGCATCACACACTGCATACAGATACACATCACACAAACAAACATCAACAATTTACTAAGTTTCACCGAGGCTCGTAACTTAATTATTTGTCTTCATTTTTACAGATTCAAGAACAAGTTCACCATCGCGCAATAGTATTGTTGCCGCCAGTGAGTGCTGATCACAATTTTTTTTCAAAGGCTGAAATTCAATTCCCATACACATTTAGCATTCACCAGTAATACTAATAACAATAATAATAATAATACGTGAACGATACTGAGTTCATGCTTATCGAGGATAGTGGTTGCGTCCTGGTACGTGCAACATGGTGCCATTAGTCACAAGTTTCACCCTGCATAATTCGTAGTGGTAACATTTACTGCCGGCCGAGGTGGCCGAGCGGTTCTAGGCGCTACAGTCTGGATTCTATACCGAATTTCCGGCTGAGTTAGCCCCTCTTCTAATTATAATCTATCGTACATCCCTCGAACAAAAAACGGTGCCCAGTTCTTGGGAGAAAGCACAGGACACACCCGTCTAGAAGAAGAGTAGTAGAAGTGAGCCACAAAACTACCGTCCACTGTCCTTGACATCGATTTGTTGCATAATATTAGAACATACTCTGAGCTCAAACATAATGAAGTATCTTGAACAGAATGACCTCAACTAACCAGTATGGATTCCGAAAACATCGATTATGTGAAACTCACCTCGCAAATATTCTCGCATGACATACTGACAGCTTTGGATTAAGGCATTCAGGCAGGTGCAGTATTTCTTGACCTCCGAAATGCATTTGACTCAGTACCACACCTGGCTTATTGTCAGAAGTACGATCATGTGGATACCAAGTGAAATTTGTGACTGGACTGAGGACTTTTTGGTAGGGAGGACGCAGCATGATATCTTGGATGGAGAGTTACCGTCAGACGTGGAAGTAACTTCGGTGTGCCCCCAGGGAAGCGTATTCGGACCCTTGCTATTCATGTGTATATTAATGACCTTGCTGACAATATTAATAGTAACCTGTTAAAGAAGTTGCATAAATATACTGTCAAATCTTGATAAGATTTCAAATTGGTGCAAAGACTGGCACTGTACTTTAAAAGTTCAGAAATTCAACTTAGTACTGAATGACTGGACACAGTTCCCTTACTCACCACTTCTAATTGCAGATACTACTCATAGCCCCGTTGAGGCCATGTTGTAAATTACCCCTCTTACTAACATGCTGCGTTTTCCTTTATTTCAGTTACTATAATTTCTCTTATTGTGTTAAAAAATTTAGTTTGTATGATCACAGCGGTTCCCCTCACCTGCTAATATAACTATTATAACTTATCTGTTTGTAATTCAGGACCTATTAAAGACAAGATTATTTTGTTCAGCCACATCTTTGGACTATGTCACCAAAGTTTATTGTTCAACAATTTTCTTCTACGTACAACTGTTGTAATTTGTCTGTAGTTCATTAGTTAATGAGTCACATATTTTATCTTAGTTCAATAATCTTACATCGCATTTACACTGAAATAATTCCTCTTGTTTTCTAACATTAACATTTTTCATCTCTGGAAATGGAGACACGCTGTAGATGCACTATTTTAAAATCTTTGATCCAACAAAATTTCACTGCGCTACATACTTACCTTTGTACCTGCTGATGGCGTAACAGTCGAAAACCGGTTCATGTAGCAAACAATAAATGTTGTAGAATATTACGCCAGTGTTGTGTGTTTTATTCATAATGTAGGAAGTGTTCTACCGACAACCGATGAAACAGTCAGTCAATGCTATTGAGCCGGCCGGAGTGGCCGAGCGGTTCTAGGAGCTACAGTCTGGAACCGCGCGACCGCTGCGGTCGCAGGTTCGAATCCTGCCTCGGGCATGGATGTGTGTGATGTCCCTAGATTAGTTAGGTTTAAGTAGTTCTAAGTCCTAGGGGACTGATGACCTCAGAAGTTAAGTCCCATAGTGCTCAGAGCCATTTGAACCAAATGCTATTTACAAAGTTTCAAGAACCGGCTTCAAATGATGACTCTAGGAATATACTACAGCCCCCTACGTATCGCTCACATAGGGATCGTGAGGATAAGATTAGAATAATTACTGCACGTACAGATGCATTCAAACAGTCATTCTTCCCGCGCTCCATGCGTGAATGAAACGGGAAGAAACCCTAATAAATTGTACAATGGGAAGTGCCCTCTGCCATGCACCTCAAGGCGGTTTGCAGAGTACAGATGTAGATGTAGATCTATTGATATGGGGCAATTTTTGTTATTTAATCCATCTCTTGATATGGAGCATTTCTGTGGACGTTGACATCGAAAATTGTTTAAAGCAATACCTATGAGAGGGAATGTTAATGGCAGGTTTTAACGACGCCAAATAAACTCCCAAGCGTCGGGAGCAGACGTGACGTATTACGTCACTAAAGTGTTCACATTGAATGATTAACAAGTGCTTGGCAGTAATAATGAGCATCTTAAAGTCAGCCATGCTGAAGTACTAGTCGTAGGAGCTTAAGGCGACGGCTGCGTGAGGCAGAGCGATTTCCTCGCCAGCGGAGTGGAGAGGCTACGCACGGCGGCTGCCTGGACGCAATCTGGCTAATGGGGCCTCGCGCCGTGACAGCCTCGTCTCCCTTTCATCCTGCCCCGCATTAAGGCTGCGTGTTAGCCGAGTTTATAGCCCGCGAAAAGCGCAGCGCCCAACTTCGATATTACAGAAAAAAAGCGACAGAGAAGAATGAATAGGTGGCACTGCCAGTGAACAATACTCCACCACTTTCTTCTGAATTCTGCCTGAGAGTAGTTTACTTCATTGGAGTTTTTTCATCCGGATCGGTGCTGCAGTCTCGATATTTCTGTAGTACATTCAGCCGTATTTGAGGCTTCGCCCTTTGCCGGAGAGAGGAAAAATTGTACTGAGCGTCGTTTTTGAACCTGAGCTCAACGACTACCATCCAAATTTAAAGGCTCGTACAGCATTGGTACAGTGTAACATACCACTTCCCGGCCGCCTATGTGTGCTAGCCCTGTTCACCATTAATTTGCCTCGGTCACTTTCTGGTTGCAGATGAAAATGAGTTTTTGTTTGACCTGAAGATGGTTGGCCGGTCTTGACTCAATCGTCCTGGTTTGAAGGTTTGCGATTTTCCGTGATGGGCAGCGTTTTCTGACAGAGAAACAGCTAAAAGCCTTGCTACGAGGCAGAACGTTGGAGAAATTCTAGCAATTCGAGTAGAAAACGGCCAGTAGAAATGCCGACATTCTGCTCCTGATTCTGGTTGACTTAAAGGCTTCATTGTTGAATAATTTCGTGGAATGGTTTGCAGTTCGCGAAGCAATGTAAAAGGTACAGCTTTATCTGTTTCGTCATTTTATTAATTTACTAGCTGAGCACACGGTACAGCATGTATTTCTTCCAATCTTCATTTACTCCACCTCCTTCCCCCCTCTCTCTATCCATCTCCTGTTCCTCCTTCTCTGACCACCTCATCGTTCCCTCCTCTTCCTGTCCACCTGCCACACCCCCTCTCCATTCTCCGTCCATCGCCACCTGCTCCTCTCTCTGTCATTCTACTTCTCTCACCTCTCTCTGTCGATCTGCTCCGGTCCCATCTCTCTCTCCATCTTTCCCTCCCCTCTATGTGTCCCTCTCCTCCTGTTTCTTTCTCTTTTTGCCTCTCCTCCCTTTGTGTTTATTTCTCCTCCCGCTGTCCCTGTCCACCTCACCCTCTCTCTGTCCGAGTCCATCTTCTCTTTCCCTCTTTTATCTTCATGTTATCACCCCCAACGCAATAGGACGTTTCTGGTTCTTACTGCCACAGTATTTCTTTCCAGATAGCAATTAGTACGTGTGCCAAGTTTGGTTGAAATCGATCAAGGGGGACCTTTTCACCCATGGCCTTACCTGAGTATACACATTACACACATATTTAATATTTTCGTACCCATATTTCACCTGTATCTCTAGCGAATTTCGCCCAGCAGTTTCGTTTTCATGCATTTCAATGTTTATTACATCATATCGCCTGAACTACGTGTGGTATTGTGGTATGATTTTGCAGGTAAATGCAGTCGTATATGTGGATACTGTCTGCGGAATGTGTTGCGGACAGAGTTAACAGCAAAGAAGTAATAAATTAAAATGTCATGCATGATGCGCCAGATTTTCACGCATCTCTTTGGTTGTGACATGTCTCCACGACTGTGTGTCGTACAATGATGTATTTTTACAAGTGCATTCAGTGGAATATGTGATTACTGCCTGAAGTCTCTTAAAGATTAGAAATTATGTGTAAAGTTGTTTGAGAGCCACTCATTCTCAAATAATGGATAAATACTGTCTGGCTGCTTGCTCATCGTGAGCTACGCTTCTTTTTCACTCCCACCCTCACCACTTTGAGAGGTAGATAGTTCTTAACCCCTAGCCGGTCGGTGTGGCCGAGCGGTTCTAGGCGCATCGGTCTGGAAGCGCGTGACCGCTACGGTCGCAGGTTCGAATCCTGCCTCGGGCATGGATGTGTGTGATGTCCTTAGGTTAGTTAGGTTTAATTAGTTCTAAGTTCTAGGCGACTGATGACCTCAGAAGTTGAGTCGCATAGTGCTCAGAGCCATTTGAACCATTTGATGTTAAGTTCCATAGTGCTCAGAGCCATTTGAACCATTTCTTAACCCCTCAATGACTCTTTCCATACAATAAGTGCTATTTATACCAAATTTGGTTGAAATCGATTCAGTGGTTTAGAAGGAGATGGTTCGCCTCCTCCTCAACCGCCATACACGTATGTATCCATTTTTGTACGGTGTATGGATTATCTTTATTTAGTTGTTAGCTCTCTCTGATCTACAACAAGAATATAATGCAGAAGATGTAGAGTGATCCAGGATATCATTTTGGAAGACCACTTTTGAAACTTGCCCTCTGTCTAGATACAACACTGTAGTAGTAGTAATCACGCTTTTTGTACTGTGGTCCCACAATAGCATCATTGCCGCCTTTAGACGATGGAATGATTTCTCAATGAAAAACCGCGGTCCTACTTTAGCATTTATTGTTTGTTCCCTTACGGATCGGTAGCCTGTGGCAGGAGTAACTGAAGGCAGGTCTCAGCAGACGGGCCGGCAGCGGCGCTGAGCGGACCGTGGCGCTGGGGTCGCGATCGGCCTTGGCGGCCGCGCGCTGCTCCTCCGAAAACACTGTGCGACCGTGGGGGCCGGGCCCGCCTGACCGCAGGTCAGTTACCGCCCACGCGTGAGCCGCCCGCCAGGTGTCTCTGCCGGCACCCACTGGGATCAATAAGCGACCACGTGGCGCACGGACGCTGCCAGCAAAATACGCTGCCGTCGCCGCATTACCAATGTCTTCGCACACGATCGCTATTTGGAGTCAAAGATAGAGATCACGACTTCCTGTGGAAGGAATTATAAGCACTGCACTTTCAGCACAATCAACAAAAAAACTACTTTCCGTCAAAAGGGTAACGTAAAATTCGTTAATGACTAAACGAGGCTTGGACTGACTAGTGATTAACAGTGACCCATAAATATGGTCATTTACAAAGCTGCATCCTATTTCACAACAGTATATCTTCAACACGAGTCAAGATAGAAACTTGGAGTGAGCTTTAATTCATACGCATGACTACAGAGTTTTGATATTCGAAAGAACCATTCGATTTTACCGCAGTATATCTTTTAACGCATGCACATATACAAACTTGGAGTACTTTTTACAATTACGTTCAGGATCTATGTTTTCATTTTCGTTTCACAAATGTTCAACGTCCCGTCCACCAGATACATGAGTAACAACCAGACGAAGGCTTAACTCGTCCCATACTTGTCTGGAGTTAATGAATTCACTGCTCTTGGTATGCAGCGTCGTAGTTCACCCAATGCTGTTGCAAGGGGAGGCACATAAACGGAGACTTTCAAAAACTACCAAAAAATCACGTACTCAGTCTGATCAAACATATTCGGACACGTAAGCTTAATAAGCGGTATGTAAGCTGTACGCCTATGAGATTTATTGAATTCTGCTGGAGACACTTTTAGTGAGGTGTCTGAATATCTGCGGAGAAACATCAGGCTATTGTTCCTCAAGACGCGAAGCCAGAGAGGGTAGCCGTGTCGGACGCTGGGGTTTGGAGCTAAGTCTGCGATCTAACTCATCCCAAAGGTGTTCCGTTGGGTTTATGTTGAGACTCTGGGCACGCAAGTCTATTTTAGAAGTATTGTTGCCCACAGACGTTGCTGCTTTATTACAGAGTGTATTGTCGTGCTCATTCGACCATCGTCTCCAAACTGTTCCTCTGCCGTATGCAGCACACAATGCTGTAAAATGTTTTCATTTCTTTCCGCATTTAGCGGTATCCTAAGCACAATAAGAGGACCTCAAACTGACCGCGAAGAACTCCCTCATACTGTAATGCCACTTCCTCTGTACTTGACTGATGGCACTTCACACAATGGCAGGTAAAGTTCTCCAGGCATTCACCAAATACAGTCGCTTTCATGGGACTGCCACAGGATACAGCGTGTAAATCACTCCAAATCACTTGTTTGCAGTCATCTACTGTCCAGTGGTTCAAATGGCTCTGAGCACTATGGGACTTAAATTCTAAGGTCATCAGTCCCCTAGAACTTAGAACTACTTAAACCTAACTAACCTAAGGCATCACACACATCCATGCCCGAGGCAGGTTTCGAACCTGCGACCGTAGCGGTCGCGCTGTGCCAGACTGTAGCGCCTAGAACCGCTCGACCACCCGGCTGGCTACTGTACAGTGACTTCACTGGTTACATCTACTCTCACGTCGCTTAGCACTGATCACAGAAATGTGTGGCGCATGAAGAGCTTCTCGAACATTTTACCGCATTTTTTTTCTTTTTAACTCACTACGGACAGTCGTAGTATTAGCTGGACTGCTGGTAGCAACTGGGAACCGGCGAGTGATTCCTCCCGCTGATTTCATGCTATTTTTTACAAGCGCCGTCCGCAGTGCTCATCGGTCCCTGTGCGTCAGTACATGTAGTCTGCCTGGTCGTTGTTTAGCCGTGTTTGTTCCTTCGCGTTTCCACTTCACAGTCGTATCACCAGCCGTCGAGTTGGGTAGCTTTAGAGGGACTGAAATGTCTCGGGTGGATTTGTTACTCACAAGGGAACATCCCCATCGCACCCCCCTCAGATTTAGTTATAAATTGGCACAGTTGAGAGGCCTTGAAAAACTTAACAGAGATCAATCTAGAAAACAGGAAGAAGTTGTGTGGAACTATGAAAAAAAAGCAAAATATACAAACTGAGTAGTCCATGCACAGGACAGGCACCATCAAGGCTAATGTGAGCTCAGAAGCGCCGTGGTCCCGTGGTTAGCGTGAGCAGCTGCCGTACGAGAGGTCCTTCGTTCAAGTCATCCCTCAAGTGAAAAATTTAATTTTTTATTTTCAGACAATTATTATCTGTCCGTCCCATGCGATCACTTTTTTTTTGGGGAGTGGTTATCACATCCATAAGAAAACCTAAATCGGGGAAGGTAGAAGAATCTTTTTACCCATTCGCCAGTTAGGTGGGTCGACAACATATTCATGTCATGTGACGCCCATGCCGTCACCAGTGTCGAATAGAATACATCAGACGTGTTTTCCTGTGGAGGAATCGGTTGACCTATGACCTTGCGATCAAATGTATTCGGTTACCATTGGAGAGGCACGTCCTTTCGTCTACTAATCGCACGGTTTTGCGGTGCGGTCGGAAAACACAGACACTAAACTTATTACAGTGAACAGAGACGTGAATGAACGAACGGACAGATCATAGCTTTGCGAAAATAAAAAAAGTAAAATTTTCACTCGAGGGAAGATTTGAACCAAGGACCTCTCATCCCGCAGCTGCTCACGCTAACCACGGAACCACTGCGCTCCTGTGCTCGCTGTGGCCTTGATGTTGCCTATCTTGCACATGGACTCCCCAGTTTGTATATTTTGCTTATTTTTTTCATAGTTCCACACAACTTCTTCCTGTTTTCTCGATTGATATGTGTTCAGTTTTTCAAGATCTGTCCACTGTGCCAACGTATAACTAAATCTGAGGGGGGTGCGATGGGAAGGTTCCCTTGTCAGGTTCCAAGATGCTACTCCATGCGGGTGTAAAAATGAATGTGCGCAACAGAAAATAATAAACGCTAAAATGATGATTTTGCCCTGTTTGACTACCCCGTGAAGCACATCTTAGGATCTCTTAATTCTCCTTTTAACATATAAATTACAGTCTAGACATAAATGAATGAGGAAGACAAATAATACTTCTAAATGATAAACGTTGTTGTTCGGTATATATTTATTCTAAATTAAAATCAACTCTTTAAGTACAATTGTCTATATTTCCTAACTAAAATTATTAATCAATTGCCCAACTTATTATGACTGCGCGGTCTAATATCACTGACGCGAAATGACTGGCATCATCTACGTACCAAACACTAGAAGACACTACTTTCAAAGATGATCTACGGTGGTGTGGAACCTCAGTGGAAATAAACTAACGTGATCACAGCTGTTTAGCTTTATAGCCCTAATAAACCGAAGCGATTTGCGGTATCACCGGATGTACTGCGTCCGGTGCGTCGAAGTGATGGTTTCTCGTACTCGTCTGCGAGATGGAAGAACTCCAGCCACAAATAAACCCTTTCAAACACGAGGACGACAGAAGGCGGTCCTCTGACTAATATACTCTAATACTGTCTTCTCCTCTCTGTGTTCTATAGACGAGAAACGCCAACTCCCAGCCACAAGGACGTAGTTCAGATAACGTCTCAATATAAGTATAGCCAGAAGAAGTGCTCTCAATTATTGAACGCTGCGTACTCAACGACGACTTCCAACCCGGAGGTGAAGTCCAGAATTGTATAGGTTCGCAACAGTACAGTACCTAACTGTTCTAACCATAAACTCTCCTGAAACAAAGACAGCATGCCCGTCTTTACCAACAAAGCTGATACCGAGCGACTGTCACACATGGCCGCTCACAACGGAAGATCTCATCTCTTCACCGCTGACTTCCCAGCAAGGCTCGGATCCCACCCTCGTAATCCCGAAAACGAATCATATTCCCGAAACCACGGAATATTCTCCCTCTCTACAGATTCTTCCGAACGCCGACCAACCATATTTTAGTCTTTTGTCGTCCAGCGCGGAAAGTTTGCGAGGAAAATCCTATACTCGTACAATGGTACGCTTCTGAGTTAAAATCCTTGGAAATAACCCAGCCTGCGCGGTTTCCGAGGTGCCGCTTTTTCGTTCCTCTCACGTGCGTCCAAGATTTTTAGAGATCTCGGTTATCCCTCCGGTCCTGCTACAATAGCGGCCAGCCATCACCCTATTGTGCTCCAGAGCTCAGGTGCCACGACGTCCGTCGAGCTTCTTCCTGTGTTTAAGCAGGACCAACACCTGTGCGGGCCTTCCACCCAGAGCTTGAGTTCTGCCTGCCGTTTCATCTCCACTGGCGTTCCTACCTCTACTAGTATAGGCAATCGTTCATTACGCCGTTTTTATAATAAAGACACTCGCTCACCTTTCATGCAATAAGCGTTAACAATTATTTACGAGACGTACGTGACAATGTCAGTCTCCTTTATATATTCATATATACGATGTACAATTGTGGTTGTAGATCACGGCAAAGTATGTGGATGAGTGTTTGTAAGCCACCTTACAACGTGACATTCAATGACTCGTCCAAGTTCGAAGTCACTGAACTCTCTGACCGACTCATTCTGTAGTTTCTGCTACTCTACTGACAACACTGTACTTATCGCCTCCATTTATACTGCCGGGTCCGCCTCATGTGACATCTAGTGTTCGTTTCCGCATTACATAGGGATGTCTGGAGACTTCTGATCTGACAGAGTAACGTGATGTTGGGGGATCCGGGGGTGGGAAAGGGGGGGGGGGGGGGGGAGAGAGGAGGTTAATGGCGCAGTGCGAGATCCGTATACCCATTATGGCCGATCGTAATCGAGACGGCTCATTCTTTCAAAAACTCCTGTTATAACGGTGAGTTGGCGCTCCATCTTGACGAAAAATGAAATTTTCGACATGAACTCGGTATCGTGTAATGGACGGCCGGGTGACTAGCATTTGCAGGCGTGACCCCCTATCGGCAATGAGATGAACTGTTATTTACGGTGCGTACGTTAAAATTCGGCGCAAGCTTCTATCTTCACTCACGTAAAAGATATACTCTTGTGAAATCAGACGCATCTTTCTGAAAGTCTTTGCACTTCTTGGCCGATGGCTGCGTCGGAACATATCAGGAGTCAATGTTGCAGTGAGAGTCCTACTAGAGGAATTTTGCGTGAGTATTTGACTGAAATAAACTTTATTGTTAAAGTGAATGTCCTCGTTGATGCCCTCTGTCAAGAACATTGCAAACATAAACTGATTCACCAGTATTATTCCACAGAAACTTTTGGCACAGAAAGGAATAACACACGCACCTATAAAACTCTTCGACAACGTACTCATGCAGATAAAATGTCGGACAGATAGCAGGTGTTTTCGACTGTAGACTAAAGAACTTTTCCTTAAAAACACTTTCTATAGCATAGATGAATTCTGGAATAGAGATAGTCATTTAAAAAACCTGAAAATGACGAGCATGCAGCCATAGAAATATTGTTTTTGGCATTCACTTATATGTAAGTGTCCTATGTTTGTTCGCTTGACACGTCCACATCATAACATTTACCGTGAATTTAATCTGTGGGACAAGTAAATAACTAACTAAGCCCAGCAGCCCAGGAAATTGGCTTAATGATGCTATCTTTTGTGTAAACTACGTAACTGTCTGGGCACCTACCAATTGTGACAAAGTTTTTAACTGATCAGAATCAAAATAAAATCATAATTAAGCCAAGAATGCAATACGAAAGGAATGAAGCTTGCATGAATTACGTTAATTTGTGTTTGTAACGTGCGCTTCTTAGGCGGAACGGTCAGCATGGAAGAGCCGTGTTTGATCATTGTTACTGCCAAGCCGCCGAGGAGTTTTGATTGGTGCAGGGCCATAATATCATCCACCAAGCTTCTCGTATTTTCTCAGACTAACAGCCGAATAACGGCTTCAAACTACAATGTGTCATTAATTTCCTGCTAATTCTTTTCTTGTGAAGTCAGTGAAATTGATCTTCAGCGTCTAGATTACAGTCCAGTAATACAGAAAGGAATCGATATGGAATTTCAGACAAGATCTCTGTATTGATCATACAAAAGACATCAAGAGAAGAATGACACCCAAACAGTGGAGGGCCATCATGATTCGAAGACCTTGCTGGTAGCATACATAGGCTGGTTTCAGACGAAGTGTGACTGGTGTTTATATCTATACAGAAATTAAGTGGACATAGCGAAGTTTGGAAAGCGCAAGTTCACCTGGGAGATCTAGGGTTCCTGCTGTAGTTGACTGAAGAATTACTACAATATTAGAAAATTCCCACGGAACTTACAGAACAAATCAGGTTACTGTGGATAATCGTGATACAAGAGAAAGAGGTTGACATGCAAAAAATAGTTGCTCACAGCTTAGTCTGAATTTGAAAGAGCGTTAAATAATGAAATGCAATCAGTTTAGCGGAAGGGAAAGTATTCTCCTTCATTCGTTACATCTTCTATTCGTCGAAAGACTGCTACAGGCTTCACATAGCCACATAACTTACTGCTGAGCAACTGATAATTCCAATCTCCTCCCAGACGTAGTCATTGGTGAAAACAGGTCTTCCAGCCCTTTCACTTACTTGAAAAACACGTAAAGCTCAAAACGGACATCTACGGAGAACATCGGGAGAGGATGATTTCCTACGCGTTTCCAAAAGATGTGGCAGCCACAGCTCAGCGGGAAGTATTCTTGATAAAGTGAAGACACGAAATCGTGACGGTTCCGACATGCTACGAACTACCTTGTCAACAGAAATGTGACAAGCTGTCAATGTGTAGATAAGATTCGGTAGGATAAGTGAAAAATCTAACAATATATTTACACAAATCTGGACTCTGGCCTCATTTTCCTCACAACGGAAAACATTCAGGGTTTGTTTCCTTGACACACAGCGCAAATACAGCTAGCACAAGACATCTTCAATTTTTTGGTCCTGTCCTCCTCAGTTGCGCGTAAGGAAAAGATGATGATTGTTAGAGAAGGTAAAGGCGTGAGCTTTACTGATAATTTTCGATTAGAATTCAAATAAACTAGTTACACAATTCTTAAGTGATTAGAAAGCTACATAAGAAATGTATTACTATCGCCGAACCCTAAACTTCAAGAGATGGTCTGTAACTCACTAATAATAGTGCGAAACTGATTTTTAGCATGTGAAACAAAATCAGTGGTGTTTGAATCTATATAGAGAGTTTACTGCGAGGAGAATACGCGTATCAATAGTTAATAAGTACAATATAAATAATATAACAGTTAAACAGATCGGCAGCATTTCTCTGTTTTCAAGTATACGGGAGACTTTATTGAACTCAGAAAGATTAGACTTGGCTATGTCGTTGACGGTTGCAGTGCTCTCAAAAATTAATATTCAATTGCAGTAAGCCAAAATGTTAACGGTAAAATGAGATGTATGTCATTCTACTGAAATCACAACTGAAATAAGTTCTTACTACATCTAAAATGGTGCTGTGGCGTTTGACGGCAATCGGCAGTGAATCTTTTGATTATTTCTATATCCACACGCCGTAAGTCATAGACCCAGAAGAAGGCCACTGTAACCGTGGCTGAAACGATGAATTTTTCCATTTAGCTTATTTTTATTATGACGCGGTACGGCACTTAAAAATCTTTTATGTCAACTGACTCGACGAGGAAGCCTACGCAGCTGTATGTGGATACATTGTCTCTGGGACAGTGGAGATCAACCCTAGACACTACTAACCTCGGAAACCCGAATTCTTGTGTAATCTCCGGACAGGACTGACAGAGGATATTGAACATATACAGGGCAGCACAAATGGTTACAGGCTTGTTTGACTCATGGGAGAGTGTCACAGAGAGGCTGAAGAAATTCAACTGATAGACTCTTGAAGTTAGTTTACGTCTATCTCGAGAAAGGCTCCATACAAAGTTTCACAAACCGCTTCAAACGATGAGTCTAGGAATATACTACGTATTGCTCCCGCAGGAATCGTGAAAATAAAATTAGATTAATCACAGCACGCCCGGATGTATTTAAACAATCCTCTTCCTGCCCTCCATACTTGAATAGAACAGGAAAAAAAAAACCAAACAACTGGTACAATGCGATGTACCCTCTGCCATGCATTTCGCAGCAGCTTGAAGACTATAGATGTAGATATACTATCACCCATGCTCTTTCACCGATGATCATCCCACGTTAAAATTCGACTATGTTGCGACGTGCTACCATTTAACAAACTCCTCAGATACAGTGTCTGTAATCCAGAGCAGTACAGAGATGGTTCTGCGCCCCTGGCAAAACTGCCAAAGCTGCGATTTACCTCCTTGTCAATCTACCTCTTGCAGTTTTTTACTTGAATTTTTTTAAAGATTTTGTAAGTAGATTCAATAAAAATGAAACGTTATTGATAAATGATTGCTTAAGTCAGCTGTACTGAGGAATAACAAATGGGGATGTACATGGTGGAATCGGGGAAAAAGAAATTTGTGGCACAACTTGAGTAACAGAACCCAATATGTTGTCTCCTCGACGACGAGTGTTCACCAGAGCAAGGGTATCGCCAGGAGTGCCCCAGGGAAGTTGACAGGAACGCTATTATTTTTTATATGCATACTCGTAAATGATCCGGCTGACAGGGTGGGCAGCATACTGCGGTTGTTTGCTGGTGATGCTGTGGTGTACGGGAAGGTGCCGTCGTTGAGTGGCTGTGGGACGATCCATAACGACTTATTAAAAATTTCTGATTCGTTCGATGAATGGCTGCAAGTTGTAAATGTAGGAAAATGTAAGTTAATGCGTATGAGCAGGAGAAACAAACCCGTAATGTTCGGATATAGCATTAGCAGTGTCCTCCTTGACACAGTCATGTCGTTTAAATGTTTTCTCGCAGCGTTGCTAAGCGATAAGGAGTGGAACGAGCATTGAGAATTGTGGTAGGGAAGCCGTGTGGTCGACTTCGGTTTAGTGGAGATTTTTGGTAAAGTGTGGTTCATATGTAAATGCGACCTATTCCTGAGTACTGCTCGAGTGTTCTCAAACGGGAATCTCTGGAGGGTGGCGAAGCTGTTTTAGAGGAACACTATTGACAAAATTTAGAGAAGCGGCATTTGAAACTGACTGTAGAGTGATTCTAGTGCTACAAACGTACATTTCGTACAAGGACCACGAAAATAAGGGAAAATCGAGCTTATACGAAAGCATATGTACACTCGTTTCTCCCTCGCTCTGTTTGCGAATGGAACAGGAAAGGAAATGACTGGTAGTGGTACATGGTACCTGTGGTATCGATAGGTGCAAGTCCGCAGGTTGGCACTAAGACGCAGACACAGACGACAGCGCCCTCTAGCGCCGCTTCAGATTCTGCCCATTTGATTCCAAGGAGACGACCTAGCAACATTGTTTCTACTTCATAGGGGGCCATTACAGACTTTGTTATTTCAGTTACTACAATGATAGATTGTCCACCTACTAGTAGCAGTTAGTGTCGATACCTGTACGGCTTCGCACCTACGTGCTCATCTCAGCCAAAGTTCAGTAAAACCACTTTTAATTGCAGTACCAAGTGTTCTACCTCACCTGCTCCTCCTAGCATCCTGCATTCGGCCTACCCTTCAGTTTTCGGGAGCAGAGCCACGCGCCGCCTTCCAGGCGGGATACAAAAGTACACTCCTCCACGCGCCGTAGGGCGGTTTGCGGAATATGTACACTACTGGCCATTAAAATTGCTACACCAAGAAGAAATGCAGATGATAAACGGGTATTCATTGGACAAATATATCATACTAGAACTGACATGTGATTACATTTTCACGCAATTTGGGTGCATAGATCCTGAGAAGTCAGTACCCAGAACAACCACCTCTGGCCGTAATAACGGCCTTGATACGCCTGGGCATTGAGTCAAACAGACGTTGGATGGCGTGTACAGGTACAGCTGCCCATACAGCTTCAACACGATACCACAGTTCATCAAGAGTAGTGACTGGCGTATCGTGACGAGCCAGTTGCTCGGCCACCATTGACCAGACGTTTTTTAAAACGTGGTGAGAGATCTGGAGAATGTGCTGGCCAGCGCAGCAGTCGAACATTTTCTGTATCCAGAACGGCCTGTACAGGACCTGCAACATGCGGTCGTGCATTATCCTCCTGAAATGTAGGGTTTCGCAGGGATCGAATGAAGGGTAGAGCCACGGGTTGTAACACATCTGAAATGTAACGTCCACTGTTCAAAGTGCCGTCAATGCGAACAAGAGGTGACCGAGACGTGTAACCAATGACACCCCATACCATCACGCCGGGTGATACGCCAGTATGGCGATGACGAGTACACGCTTCCAACGTGCGTTCACCGGGATGTCGCCAAACACGGATGCGACCATCATGATGCTGCAAACAGAACCTGGACTCATCCGAAAAAATGACGTTTTGCCATTCGTGCACCCAGTTTCGTCGTCGAGTAGAACATCGCAGGCGCTCCTGTCTATGTTGCAGCGTCAAGGGTAACCGCAGCCATGGTGTCCGAGCTGATAGTCCATGCTGCTGCAAGCATCGTTGAACTGTTTGTGCAGATGGTTGTTGTCTTGCAAACTTCCCCATCTGTTGACTCAGGTATCGAGACGTGGCTGCACGAACCATTACAGCCATGCGGATAAGATGCCTGTCATCTTGACGGATAGTGATACGAGGCCGTTGGGATCCAGCAGGGTGTTCCGTATTACCCTCCTGAACCCACCGATTCCATATTCTGCTAACAGTCATTGGATCTCGACCAACGCGATCTGCAGTGTCGCGATACGATAAACCGCAATCGCGATAGGCTACTATCTGACCCTCATCAAAGTCGGAAACGTGATGGTACGTATTTCTCCTCCTTAAGCGAGGCATCACAACAACGCTTCACCAGGCAACGCCGGTCAACTGCTGTTTGTGTGTGAGAAATCGGTTGGAAACTTTCCTCATGTCAGCACGTTGTAGGTGTCGCCACCGGCGCTAACCTTGTGTGAATGCTCTGAAAAGCTAATCATTTGCATATCACAGCATCTTCTTCCTGTCGGTTACATTTCGCGTCTGTAGCACGTCATCTTCGTGGTGTAGCAATTTTAATGGCCAGTAGTGGTCACGTAGATCGGTTGAAAGCACTCATACTGAGACGTCAACGAATCGTGAGTTTGGTAATGGAAGGAGCGAGAAGTTTGATTACACTATGCAGATTCAAATAGATGTAGCTGACAATAGTTATGCAGAGATGAAGAGACTTGCACAGGTTAGAGTAGTACTGAGAGCTGGATAAAACCAGTCTTCCAAATGAAGACCGCATCTACAAGAGCTTTAAGCTTCGAGCTTCTAACATACACATCTTCAGACTGGAAAATACATCGTCTGATTTTTGGGCACTCAGTTCACTGCATCTGGCAAACACCCAGCCAACAGCTCCTCTGCAGGTGAGCACACAGGAGCCGTGGTCCACCTGCGAGCCTGGACAGGAGCAGCAGAGGAGGCCAGAGGCTGGATGTTAGGCCAGACCTGCGGCGCGGCAGGAATCCGCCGCCGGGCCGGCCCGGAGGGAACCGGTCGGCGGTGGCGCTGGTGGGGGCGCACCGGCGGTCGATAGCGCCGGTAGGCTGGCAGCCCTGCGTACTCGCCCCTGCTCCTGCGCTCGCCGCAGATGCCGCGCCGCCGCTGGATCGTGCAGTCCGGCACGCACCACAGCTGCCGCCCACTAGGCCTACCTAGCAGCCGCGCAGGGTTAAGGACCCGCGAGGTACAGAGCGGAGAGCAGTGTGCACTCGCTCTTTATCTACACTGCTGCGGTCGAGGAGGACGCCGTGTATCTTCACGTCTTCCGAACACGGCGCTGCACCAATCAGGTCGTCGTTGTCCTCCGAGCCATTAGCTTTGCATCTTCAACTGTACCTTAAGCCGTCGGCACACGGACCGTGCATCCGAACCTTGAGCGTGCCGAGTTTCTGACGTCATAGAGTGGAATAGCACGTTCGGGAGTCTTTCCGAACGTGCAGAGCAATATCTGGCATGTCAGATATACTGAGCGTGCGTCCGAGCGTTGACCAATGAGATGGAACAATGCCACCTACGTCACACGCACGCCGTCTCCCTTCAGTACAGAGTTGTCAGGCGCCATATTGGCATTCATTTCAAGCCTATATGTACATATGCCGTTTCTGACCACCAGCAAATTGAGAATCACTCGAAAACCCGTTGTTAGTTGTGTGATTCGCTCCAATAAATTAATGAGAAACATCATATTCGAAGCCAAAGAATTATTGTAACTTGCGTATTATGAGAGTAGGCTATTTGAAGGCAGCGACACATTGAAGATCCATCCAAAACGTATTGTTCTTTGTACAATTTGTTATAATTAAATTTCAATTAGTAACATAATTACCTACGATTAACGTTTTTACCAATGGCTAAGATAAATTGATTAAGCGCAGGGGTATTGTTGGTTTAACTTAGCCGGCACGGTAGCTCAGCGTGCATAGCCAGCACGGTAGCTCAGCGTGTTCGGTCAGAGAGCTGGTTGGCCTCTGTAATAAAAAACTGAGTTCAAGGATCCACAAACGAACTTTAACGGATGTCATGTGACGTCCGCAACGACACAAAAAAAAGCGTGTTCGGTCAGAGGGCTGCGTGCTCTCTGTAATAAAAAAACTGAGTCAAAAGAATGAACGGTCAACTTGAACGGATGTCTTGTGACGTCCGCCCAGACCAAACGCAACGAACTACATCGAGGAAAAAAAAAAGCGTAGTGAGTAGCGTCTCTGTCCAATAATGAGTCTTTGATGGGGCGGTGGTTCGCGTCAAAAGACTTCCAATTTTTTTTTTTTCCTAACATTCTTGTTTTTATTAGGTTCTGATACTTTATTATTAGTTTGACATAAGTATATACTATAATATTTGATGTTATGGAAATATAAGTTCACCTTTGTTTGAGGTGCGACTGTCCGATTGGCTTAATCTACAGAACAGCTTGCGCTACTTGTATAAAGATATTTTGCTCCTTTTACGCTTCGTAATTCACATGTTGCAAAGATTCTGCTACTGGGTAGGATCAGTGATCAAGTAAGACTGACCCTGGGGTTTTACTAAACTGTGGGAATGATGAAACAATATTTATCCTATGCGGAGAAGTATTTGTACCGCACTGTTTGTAATGGAACTTTTATAAGCCTGTGTGCTTATTGATTGGACATGGTACTTCCCTTTTCGTGGACGATGAAGGAAATGTGCGTTTTAATAGAGGTAACGTGGAAATTTTACGCGCGCCCATTGAGTAAACAGTGTGATTTACGAACTAGAAACATCCCAGAACTGCCGCTGGAGTGCGTTGCGATCGCGTATACCACGTTGGGGCCCACGTACCGTATGCACAAGTCGCATCGTCCCTGAGCGTTCAGCAGCACGTTGAACTTGGCACGCTCAACGTTAACGTTCGACAGCACGGTCCGTGTGCCGACGGCTTTAGTCTGCTAGCTGTACGAGACCACATTTATGAAAGTCTCTTTTCTCGTCAACATTTCTGTGCGATTCTGTACTGCCAGCGAAGCTTTTCATTTAATTGAGGTTGCTGTTTCGAGTCCCGCCACGAGTTGCAAAGTGAATCTTGAAATGTCACCTTAACTCCTCCCGAACAGGCCTAGAAATGCCCAGCTACCGAACAAACCACCGTGTCATCCTCAGTCAATAGGCGTCACTGGATGCGGATTTGGGCGTCCAACTTCGGTGATTTGGCGGGAACTAGTGTTACCACTGCTACTAGGCCTTTGGCAAGTCTCACCTTACTGTGTGCTTAATGTATGGCCACAGGACGCGAGCACGTACTAGATGTTAGATTACACTCATTTTGTGACACACAATTTCCTATCCGTCCATGCTAGCACCATTAGGCATTGTAGCAGTCGCCTGGGTCAGTATCCGGATGCAGGCGAAGAGGGTTTTACTTCAGCCTGGAGCTGATGGGCTCGTCTTTCCCTAATCTTCCTAAATGCCTTATGGTCGGAGCGTAGCACTTGCTGCCGTGGTCAGAATCCACGCGCTCCTGGCGATGAAAGAAAAGTTTGCAACATTGCACAGACTACTACTGTTATGAGAGATAATTTCTTACGTGACCAGCCTCGAGAATTCAGGGAAGCAAAATGTATTATATAAAAGTACATATGTGACAAGGACGGCTATAAACCTCACCGCTATGGATTCCAAAGGGTGGTTCTTAATTTACATTAACTAGAAGGTTTATTGAGACATGGCGTGTTTTTTTTATCGTAGATGCTTTCCAGCGTACTACGCCTAGCAGTCTGTTGTCTTTACAAGTGTACAGATTTTATAAAATCTCCATAAGAATTAACCCAGTGCTGCACACATGGGTAACTAAATACGGTTGTACACTGAAAGCTATGAAGCACATCGTTCCGATAAACTATAATTATAAATTTTCATTCAAAGAGTCGCATCTGTTGCCGTCTTCAAGATGAGTTTCCACTGTGTCGTTCGCATGCGCTGTCTCCGCTTGTCACAGTCCTTTTAAGTCCCAGATGTTTCCTGTCTTTCCCTAACATTACCGAATCATTTCTGTTTAGAACCGTATGATGCTGACCTTGTTGTCCTTGCTCACAGTAGTCAGCTGCTAACACGTTATACGATCAAAACATTTCAGCATACAGTGTCGAGCTCACTTTCTCCTAATCATATGTCTCCTTCGTGGATACATTCCATCTGAGAGCACTCCACAGATCGCTCATTCTGAAACGTTCCTTTCCTCCGTTCTCAGTGCCGCGGCTAGACCTCGCGTACTTTTCACGATGAACGGCGCGATAAAAATTACACAACGTACTCAACTGCCCACAGATTCACTCGGAAAGATTCGCTGACGGACCCAGATTAAATCTGTCCACTACTAAACATATAAAATCAATCCACATAGGGGTCGCCAGACTCGCTTTGACCGGCGAGACTTGTTTAAAATTTTCACGGCTCCAGTGCTAACAATTAAAGCCCTGTAGCAACCCAATCACTCTCAGATTTCAAACCACTGCACTGGAAAATGTACACTGCCTTCAGCTACCCGATTAAGAATTTCGCTGATGATCTCCACGAAGACAAACAGGAGTACTGTTTAAAGTCAACAGGGAAGAAGATTTACAAAGACACTCGACTTAAATTTGTACGAAAACAAAATTAATTTATTGGCATCAATTAACCCTAACCAAGTTCGTCACTTTTTCCCAACATCACCTCCAGTTACTTGATGGCCCCCAGCTCTGATATGAGGCCTCGTTTTGCCGATCAGGTACACTCGTCCCAAACCGCAACAGTCAGCAAGAAAATCTGGAAACTCCCGAAGCGGTATTGCACACCCTCGTTCGGGAAAAATCTTTCGATTGCTTTGTAAGGGTTCCGTACCGTAAAAGTAACATCGTTGATCACGAAGGATCAGACTCCCGATTTCCGAAGTGATATCCACTTTAAATCACAAACTTCTCGCCGTACGACCCATGTTTCGACACCAGAGCCCCACTATGGCTGCCGACTGACTCTCGATTCCTTGGGCTCCAAACCATTCCTGGTAGTTGTTTTAACAACCCTCCCTTTGATCCAGGCATACTTACTAGCCCCTGAGGCAGGTTCATTGGCCATTTCCCCGCTCGCGCTAATAATCACTGCAAAATGCTGCTCCCTGCCAGAGATTTTCAAACCGTTATTTTCAGCAGCTGTCGCCCTTCAAAAATCAGTCGCTCTTGAGCCAGTCATTAGGTTTCCTTCACAATACATTAAGGAGGATAAGGAAAAGATTCGTCCATCACCTCGAGACTGGAGAAAACTTTGTCTACATCAACATCTACATGATTACTATGGACTTCACGGTTAACTGCCTGGCAGAGAGGTCATCGAATTATCTTCAACTATTTGCTATTTCTCTATCGTTCCAACTTCGAAAGGCGCGCGGAAGAAACGAACACTTAAATCTTTTTTGTGAGAGCTCTGATTTCTCTTATTTTACGAGTATTATGATAATTTTTTCTCGCTATGTGCATGAGCACCGACAAAATATTTTCGCAATCGAAGGCGAACGCTGGTGTTCAAAAGACTGTAAATGACAGCATCAACTGCAAACAATCTCAGAGGGCTGTTCAGATTGTCTCCTAAGTCGTTTATATAGATCAGGAACAGGAGAGGGCCTATAACACTTCCTTGGGGAATGCCACTTATTCTATCAGTCACTACAGACTGTAACCTTTCTGAAGGGAACTCACGAATGCAGTCGCACAACTGAGGCAGTACTCCGTAGCCACGAAATTTGATTAGAAGTCGCTTGCTAGGAACGGTGTCCAAGCCTTCTGGAAATCTAAAAATATGGAACCAATTTGACAAGCCCTGTCGACAGCATTCATTACTTCGTCAGAATAAAGAGCTAGGTCGGTTTCACAAGAACGACATATTTTGAATCCGCGTTGGCTGTTTCTCAATAAATCGTTCTCTGCGACGTAATTCGAAATGTTCGAACATGGTGTCCGTTTCCGGTAGCTGAGTGGATGCCGACAGGGTAGCTCAGCGTGTTCGGTCAGAGGGTTACCTACCCTCTGTAACAAAAAACTGAGTGAACAGATCAACGAAGAACCTAAATGGGTGTCATCGGACTTCCGCCCCAAACATATTCAACGAACAATATAGAACAAAATGAGATAAAAAAAAGTGGTCAGCGCGACAGAATATCATTCCTAAGGGCCCGGGTTCGATTCCCAGCTGGGTCGGAGATTTTCTCCGCTCAGGGACTGGGTGTTTTGCTATCCTAATCATCATCATTTCATCCCCATCGACGCGCAAGTCGCCGAAGTGGCGTCAAATCGAAAGACTTGCACCCGGCGAACGGTCTACCCGACGGGAGGCCCTAGTCACACGACATTGTTGTTGTTCGAACATGGTATGTTTTCCAAAATTCTAGTGCAAATCGACCTTAGTGATATGGGACTGTAATTCCTCCGATTAGTCCTATTTCCTTTCCTGGGTACTGATGTAACTTGTGCAACTCTCCACTCTTCAGATACGGATCTTTCGACGAGCGAGCGGTTGTATATAATTGCTAAGTATGGAGCCATTGTGTCAGCATACTTTGAGAGGAACCTGACTGTTGCACAATCTGCACCGGAGGCCGTGCTTTTATTAAGTGATTTAGCCACTTAAATGTTAATTATGTTGGCAGCTTCTCTAAATGCGAATTCTGGAATGTTTACTTATAATTACCAACGGAATTAGGTATGGTTTATTTCTGAAACCAATGTAGACTCCAAACTATCAGCCGTGATTGTACGTTTTGCATGTGCATTATACTGGTAGTTTTTCTTAGCCCCTCGACTTCCTGGCCAAGCAGCCGGAATTTATTAACGAGTTCCTAGTCTATCATTGGCGCGACTCGCGATTCTTCCGTAGAATAACAGTTTCAGCTTCAATCATTGGAAACGTGTAACGTTCTTTACTTCTGTATCTCAGGTCATCATTGTAGGTGTTTGTAGGAACCTCAAGACGCAGGTAGAACTAAACGTGGGAGGAGGAGCTACTTCCTACTTCTTCACGGAGTCTTTCGACACACTCTGTGTGCCCCGTCGATCACTGGATGACGACAAAAAGCAAGCACGATTCTGCACATAGTGAACGCTGTCAGAAGTCCCTACTGTATGAGCGTCACACCAGGAAAGCTTCCACACAACGCTGCCACGCTGCTGCTTTTGTTTGCTAACCCAGTGTACGGTGTAGCGGCTTACAAAGTTTATAAGAACACTCGAGCTCCCCGCCGCCGGCCTGCACTCCACCTGGCAGTGGAATCTGTCGCATGGCGCACTGGATGAATGGCTGACCGCATTGACCTCGATGCGTCACCTGTTGCATCTTACGCCAGAACAAACCTACCGCTGCAGTGATCCCAAGGGCGATAACCTCTGCCCTCACTCTGGTGTTACCCCTCACACCGCAGAATGCTGCAGAAACAGCTCAGGTGCTAAAGACATTCCGCGCACGAGTTGGCAAGAGATACCGTTCGGACCAATGACACTTGGACAGTTAATGAGAAGATTTATAATATTTGCGCTCTGCAACATCTAGTGAGATGATACTACTGAAAGATCTGTATGATGGTATGAACGCTAACTATGGGAACTCCAAGAAAATATATTTATCCTTGCCGGCCGGAGTGGCCGAGCGGTTCTAGGTCCTTCAGTCTGGAACCGCGTGACAGCTACGGTCGCTGGTTCGAATTCTGCCTCGGGCGTGATGTTCTTAGGTTAGTTAGGTTTAAGTTCTAGGGGACTGATGACCTCAGATGTTAAGTCCCATAGTACTCAGAGCCATTTGAATATTTATCCTTTCTCATGTCCGTAGTGGTCAAATGAATCGAAACACTATGTCCATCTCGATTCATGATACCAAACATGCGTCCTCACTGCGTATTCCACTTGGTGATACACTGAAAAGACATGGTAACTACGTTTCTAGAAACTTCATTAAGACCATCTACAAGCAGAAGTGTTCCATAAAACCACCGTCCAACATCCGTGACATCAATTTCTTACAGAATCTTAGAACTGAGCTCAAACATAGTGAGGCATCTCGAACAGAACCATCTCCTCCCTACCAGCCAGCATGGATTTCGAAAACATAGATCCTGTGAAACCAAACTCGCCCCTTTCTCACGTGACATCCTGACAGCTATGGATCAAGTCAGATAGATGCGGTATTTCTCGATTTCCAAAGAGCATTTGATTCAGTACCACACCTAAACTTCCTATCAAAAGTATGATCGTATGGGATATCAGACGGAATATGTGACTGGACTGAGGATTTCTTTGTCGGGAGGACGCAGCCCTTACCTCTGATGAAGAGTCTTCGACGGATGTAGAAGTAACTTCTGGTGTACCCCAGGGAAACGTTTTTTGTCCCTAGCTGTTCATGTTGTATATTAATGGTCTTGCGCACAATATTTATATACCTTCAGACCTTTCGCAGATGTGCATTCTGAACAAAGTTGCACAGATATTCAGTCAAACCCTCATAAGATTTAAAAGTGGTGCGAAGACTGGCAAATTGCCTTAAATGTTCAGAAACGTAAAACATTGCACTTCACAGCACAAAAAAAAACTTAGTATCCTATGAACATAATATCAATGGGTCACAGTTAGAATTGCGAGGTGCCGGGGATAGCAGTGTATTTAACACTAAATTCTTCTAGAATCTACATGTGTAAATGATGCTCTAAGCCCCCCCCTATTCTAACTCCGATTTTTGCTGTTGCACATGAATTAAAAAGAAACACGAACTGACTGTAATAGACCCTGCAAGTGGAGTAGAAAAGAGTTTGGCACCTGCAATAATTTAATTTGATAGACATTAATTAAATAAAGGAAAGTTTCAGTAACGTAGTGAGAAATGAGAGGGTTGCTCTACCGATTAACAGAATGAAAGTTCTGTCCAAAATAACAATATGATGTATTATGACTAAACTCAAAATAATAAACAAAACACATGAAACATTTACAATACATCAAATTGGCTCAAATTGGATACTCAAATAAATGCTGTGAAGGTGAAGTTGTCCCTAAACTAGATTGTGACATTTATGACGAAGTGGTATGTGGAGTCAATTCCTTGCAACTCAAATCTTATGAGAAAACACACAGCCAACCCAACATTAATTGCTGCTACCCAAGACAGAACAAAGTTAGAAAAAGACGAACAGGCGCGCTCTGCTGAGCTCTGATTATCACCTAGGAAAATCCCTGTCTGCCGGTGCTGCGGACATACATTACCAAACTGTCTTCTTAACAGCAAGAACACGATCTGGCGTACCGGAGGCGATGGCTGGTTGCTTCCATGGCCCGTCGTGGTGATGATAATGTCGCGAGTATAGCCCGAAACAAATTATCCTGGCCTGGTTGTTCCAGACTAAAGACTTCCTAGCAATACAAATGCGCCTCTGAGGGAGACGAAGAAAGCTCGCCACACAATCACTGACGGTACAGTGATTGATTTTAACAAGCGAAGTCACCCAGTAACTCCGATACAGTCAACATTAGCCAAAACTGCTCAAGACAGACAACATGGGCCTCTTGTACACAGAACGCTCAATTGCCAGCTGTACTCGCAAAGTTACATTGAAGTCGAAACTTCAGCAACTTCATCAAACAGTTACAATTAAATAAAAGTATATTAGACAGCCCACAGAAGGCAGGCTGACCCGAGCAGCGAGAGCTCAGTCTTGTAACCTACTTCCACCGAAAGGCGAGAGACGATCACCCACAAGAGCACCCGTACAAACCGAACACAGAACATTCCCGCCCCCACGACAGTGGCCGTGGTTAACCGTTCCAATCAGCAACTCGAAAACCGGCGGAAAATTCCACTCTATTGCCAGAGCACTACCATTCCACCAATGGAGATTCTTGGCGCCAATTTCTGCTCTGATTTTGCTACGTCACGGAGCTATGCCCTGAGCAAGCCAATCACAGTTACTATACGGCAGAAAACACGGGAATTTGCGCGCCAAGGCTGCTTGGGAACACAAGTCATTCCCACGCCTCGCTGGTAGCCCGCCAGAAAGTGTTTTCGCTAAGTTTCTGCGAAGTAACGGAACCTCTAGCCCAGCCGCTACTTCAGGCCCCTCCGGGCGTGTCTTTTGACAATGTCGGCGTCTGGAAAGCATTCACTCGACTCCCTCACACCCGTCGGCTTACCCTTTCAATATCAGCAGAGTCCGCCTGTCACCGGACCACCTGGGTGACGAGAGACGCTGCGTGGGAAGTCCGCGTGTGAAGGAATAGCAACTTTTCACCGCATGCAATTAGAGAGGAAAAATCGGAAGATAGAAATATGAGAGGGGGCTCATGCCACCTCTCAGAATGTGTATACCCATGCAAATACCTGGATGTAACACATAGCAGAATCATGACATTAAACGATCACATAGACTCTGTCGTAGGTAAAGCAGGTAGCAGATTTCGGTTTATTGGCGGAATAATAGGGAAACGCAGTCCGTCTACAAAGGATATTGCTTACAAAACAGTAGTGGGAATCCATCCCGGAATTTTACTCAAGTGCGTGAGAAAATGGTTCAAATGGCTCTGAGCACTATGGGACTTAACATCTGTGGTCATTAGTCCCCTAGAACTTAGAACTACTTAAACCTAACTAGCCTAAGGACATCACACACATCCATGCCCGAGGCAGGATTCGAACTTGCGACCGTAGCAGTCGCGCAGTTCCGGACTGAGCGCCTAGAACCGCTAAACCACCGCGGCCGGCAAAGTGTGTGAGACCCCGTACCAAATAGGGCTAGCAGGAGATATTGAACGTATACAAAGAAGGGCAGCACTAATGTTCATTGGTTTGTTTGACTGTGGAAGTGTGTCACAGAGTCGTTGGAAGAACTGATTTGGCAGACTCTTGAGAATAGACGTAAACTGTCCCGAGAAAGTCTGCTAACATAGTTTCAACAACTGGCTTTAAATTATGACTAAGAATATACTACGAGCCCCGAGCTATTATATATGAAGATGTCCCCGATGATGTATATCAACGCCTGTCAACAGCGGAAGGGTTTGATTTAATTATCATTTCACTCGAGTTATTGTTCTCGTATGGATCGTGAAGAGCAGATTACATAAATTACAGCACGCACAAATGCATTTAATGAATCATTCTTACCGCGCTCCATACATGAACACCAGCGCCCTTGTAACAGTAAAGGAGAAAACGATAAGAAGAGTCATCTATTTTTAGCAGCAAAACGAAGAAACATAGAGTATGTAAACTGACATAAAATTCTTCAGACATTCGTGGCCTCCATTTGTGAATATTCACGTGGCAGTTCGTTCTTGGGCATGTTTATTGGACAGTGGCCACTCGAATACCACTACATTTTAAGTGCTTGTGAAATGTGCGGTTCACATGGTAGGTGGTAGTCAGGTTCTCCACCGCGCGAAAAATGTTAAAAATAGGACCTAGATCACGTGTGGGCAACAGGCGCCCGCAGGGCGGAAGCGGCCCGTGATTGGTTTCAATCCGTCCCGCAGAAGAAGTTCGTGGGAGGGAGAGAGCGACGCGCTGGCGTTGCGCTCCCCGCAGAACATATTTCCGGATACTTCCATATTAGCACTGATAAATAATTCTTGTTCGTTGTGGACGAATTAGAACATTGCAACTTTTGAAACTAAATATGCTTTGCAATGAACTAGCTGCAAACAGTTTCTTTTATAGAAACATAAATTGAATGTATTCTCAAAAACGGCTGTTCTAAGGCATCATTTGTTGGCGTGTCGTCTTGGGAAAAGGTTACCATTCACATCGGTGCGTTACCATATAAACATTAACGCTGCAGACGCTGTAGTTTTGACTTCATGGGCCAGGAGCGCTGCTTTCGCGTCAAGTGACGAGGCGGTGCACAAGCTTAAGTAAGTATGTAAATCAGGCCCGCGGTCAATAAAGGTTGCCCATGCCTGACCTAGATATAAATCTGTTAGTTCCCTGCCGTCCGATAGTCTGAAGTCGCTCCATCACTTCTGACTGAAAGAACACTTGACGCGCTGGAATGCTATTAAAAGCTGGAAAGTTGCTAAGGCAGTGTACAGCTAACATCTGTGTATTCTGCTGTTGGCAGTCTCGAAGACAGAGCCAGCAGAGGAGCAATAAAACTGTTATCGACCAGCGATAAACTTGTTTAATCGGCTGTGCGACCACTAAAGGCGTTGTTCACAAGAGAATTCAATAGATTCTATTCAGGCGCACGCGCTTGGTAATCACCTTTCAAGTTATTTCTGTGACGTAGAAACCAGTATTGCCATCTTGGCGGCGTGAATAGGTAGAGGAACACAACTTACATTTCGTTCTACGTTCAAGGCAGCCTTTCTTTACCTCTGACAACTTAATGACACATATCAATTAATCAGGTATTCGCCTTTGTGTTTCGCAATAAGAAAGCTATTCAACGATGAGTCATAATCTCTTACAGTATAACTATGCGTTCGCTGAGTTGAGTTTTCTTGGCAGATTAAAATATCCTTCACACGAGCCTTACTCTGTCTGGAATATGAAAGAAGTGAGGGCAAGTACAGGTAGGTTGCTCAAGTAACACCAATACCCAAAAAGGGAAGTAGGAGTAATCCGTTGAACAACAGGCCCATATCACTAACGTCGATTTGCAATAGGGTTTTGGAACAGATACTGTGTTCGAACATTATGAAGTATCACGATCACTTGGATTGCTGTTTAGACTCCATTTTAGACTGTGTACCCACTTATATTAAAAAATCGGAACACCTATAATGCATACATGGCACTATTGTTTATATTGTCAACTATTTAACTCCATGAGATTCAAGCAGAATGATGACTGGGTGTTGTGTGATGTCCTGAGGTTAGTTAGGTTTAAGTAGTTCTAAGCTCTAGGGGACTGATGACCACAGATGTTAAGTCCCATAGTGCTCGGAGCCATTTTTTTTTTTTTTCAAGCAGAAAACAACACTACCAGGAAATTTGTGCTTGTGCGATCTTTGAATGCTACTGCGAGGACCGTTCAAAAATAATTCCTCACTATCTTTTTCTTCGAAGATATTTATTCTTAGCAGTTAGAACTTGGTGAAAATATCGGTCAGATTTCTTCTGTTTTGATGATGGCGGATGGTACCCCTCTAGTGTTTCCGGTCCAAAGCGATGCAGTCAGGTTTCGTTACTTGTAATTGATAGGAAGGCCTCTCCATTGGCTCCAAACTGCTCCAACAGTTTAGATAAAATGGCTGTTCTTTGAAATTTGCAATCTGTTGTGAGCATTCTTGGAAAGCATCTTAAGCACACCTTCGAATGTCCAAGAGTCTCAGTGATTACACACATCCAGTGCTGATCGACAGCTGTAGAGCGAATTCCCGAGTTGCGATGCATCGGTTTGCAAGAATAAAGGCATTCGCGCGATTCCCCATGTCAGGAGCAGTGACTATGACAGCGACGTCCCGAATGTGGCCGATCACGAAGCTCAGTTTCTGCACTTCTTGACGCTTTAACTCTCTTTACCCTTCGCCCAGCAGTACTGGTATCAACTGTTATTTATTAATGATCGTCGTACTTGAGCGCGAGCCTACCAGTAGCATCAGTCAAATTTTCAATCCAGTATATATGATACTTGATTGAACACATTAAGGGCTACTTTTGACACTTCCTGGCGGAGTAAGACTTTGTGCCGGATCATGACTCGAACTCGAGACCTATGCCTTTCGCGGCAAGCACATTATCGGCTGAGCTACCCAAGCACGACCCACAATCCGTTCTCACAGCTTGACTCCCGCCAGTACCCCATCTCCTATTGGAGCGGTATTTGTGCGCATCTCTATCCCAAGACTTGTGTCACTTCAGTCCATAATGCAACAGTTTTGGATAGATTTGGATGGGTGGATTCAGAGTAGCTTGTTTCGATATTCATACTACTAGGAATGTTTTTCTAGTATATTTCCGGAAAAATTCGTGATGGATGTCTCATAATCTGTAAAACTGTAACGCAAACGAAGTTGAGTCAAGGACGTATGAGGCGGCAGAAATCATGAAAGGCCTTAAAACTGGCGGCTAACAGCTCACTCTTCTTGTAATTAGCAAGTAATTTGTATGTTTCATGGTACTGCATTTAAAATAAATTTAAGTCATCAAGTGAGTGAGCGCAAATTTGTCGTCTTTTCTGCATATTACTCGCCTTCACAAATCGGTACCCAGTACGTTCGACTTCACGATGGTAAAACTTGATGCTCCATGCGTTTGGAACAAGCTCTTCACAAACGTGTTGTTCATTTCCCTGCTCAATCTCTGTGTCGTATCTGATTCACCGAAATATTTGCCTAAAATTCTGGACTACACTGAAGAGCCAAAGAAACAGGTATCTGCCTAATATCATGTAGGGTCCCCGCTAGCACGCAGAAGTTCAGCAACCCGACGTGGCATGGATTCGACTAATGTCTTAAGTAGTGCTGGAGGGAACTGACTCCACGAATCCTGCAGACCTGTCCATAAATCCGTAAGAGAGTGAGGGGGTGGAGATCTCTTCCGAAAAGCACGTTGCAAGGCATCGTAGATATGCTCAGTAATGCTCATGTCTGGGGAGTTTGGTGGCCAGCGGAGCTGTTTAAACACAGGAGAGTGTTCCTGGAGCCACTCTGTAACACCTCTGGACGTGTGGGGTGTCGCATTGTTCTTCTGGAATTGTCCAGGTCCATCGGAGTGCTCAATGGACTTGAATGGATGCAGGTGATCAGATAGGATGCTTACGTACGTGTCACCTGTTAGAGTCGTATCTAGACGTATCAGAGGCCCCATATCACTGCAACTGGACCCAACCCACACCATTACAGGACCTCCACCAGCTTGAACAGTTCCCTGCTGACATGCAGGGTCCACGGATTCATGAGATTGTCTCCACACTCGTACACGTCCACCCTCTCGATACAATTTGAAACGAGTCTTGTCCGACCAGGCAACATGTTTCCAGCCATCAATAGTCCAAAGTCGGTGTTGACAGGCCCAGGCGAAGCGTAATGCCTTGTATCATGCAGTCATGGACCTTCGGCTCCGAAAGCCCAAATCGATGATGTTTCGTTGAATGGTTCGCACGCTGATACTTGTTGGCCTGGCATTGAAATCTGCAGCAGTTTACTGAATGGTTGCACTTCTCTCACGTTGCACGATTCTCTCCAGTCGTTGTCGGTCCTGCTATCGCAGGATCTCTTTCCAGCCGCAGCTATGTTGGATATTGGTGATGTTTTACCGGATTCCTGTTATTCACAATACACTCGTGGGGAGAATCCCCATCGGAGATGCTGTGTCCCGTCGCTCGTGCCCCAACAATAACACTACGTTCAAACTTACTTAACTCTTGATAATGTGCCATTGTAGCAGCAGTAACCCATCTAACAACTGCACGAGGCACTTGTTGCGTTATATAGGTGTTGCCGACCGTAGCGCCGTATTCTGCCTGTTTACATATCTCTGTATGTGAATACGCATGCCTATACCAGTTTCTTTGGCGTCTCAGTGTATTTTTACCACCGCAGTCTCTGGTTAGGCAGCGTGAATGAAATAAAATCCTTGGTATGTGCTGAGTATCGAAAGCTGAACCTATGGATTCCCATCATCGTCATCGTTGTGGCTGTCATCCGAGATTAAGCTCAGTACGTTGTTCTGGTGTCCATCGTTTACTTGGGATCCCTAGGACCCACGTGCCGATAGGCCAGTACCTCTACGATTTCAAATTCAAATGGCTCTGAGTGCTATGGGACTTAACATCTGAGGTCACCAGTCCCCTAGACTTAGAACTACTTAAACCTAACTAAACTAAGGACATCACACACATCCATGCTCGAGGCAGGATTCGAAGTGTAATTTTTCCTCCTATCTATGTAAATATGTAGATATGTAGTTCTCAATTCGTTCGAGCAATCAATCATTCATAATAGGTAACACAGTCATAACTCAGTCACTCAAAATGATTCAGAAATTTTACTTGTTAGAATGAAATCAGGCGATGATTCTTCTTCTCTGCAGGCTCGTGCTTTGCGGCAGTCTGCTAATCTGTACAAATAAAATGCCTCGTATTTTTGGGAGCGTTGTATAATCAGTAGGGAAACCTCAGATCAAGCGGATATTTGGCTTTGATGAAGTTTAACCTTCCGAAGAAGTAATGGAGCTCTTGGATTGTTATTAAATGCATGTTCGTATCCAGTCTTTCGGAAGTTCCCTTCTGATTAACAACTACGCAATATATCGATGAATATCATTAATTCTCAAATGTCAGATAATGTATATTGTTACACACCTTTTGTATGAAGGAGCAATATATATATTTCCCTTTTACTCGTACAATTTCGTATCAGTTATCTTTTGTCATAAATCTCAACATTCAGATTAAAATTGTTCAAACAGTGCTCAGGCTAATCGGCACGAAGGCAATCTCGGAAGCTTTTTTCTAACAACCACCAGAGAGAGTACTACAAGGAATAATTATGCGCTCATGGCATAGCTACTGTATGAAACTACTTTGCGCATGGATTCTGCGAGTATGCAGATAGAAAATTAGTAAACGTCATTCAAGGGTAGAATTGTACCAGAATAATTCATCGAATATAAAGAGATATTACAGAACCTTCGACGGTAGCAGCAGCGCGGTTCCGGACTGAAGCGCCAAGAACCGCACGCCCGCAGAGGCCGGCTCTACGCTTTCATAAGAAGGGAAGGATGCTTAGGGTTACAATCCCGTCGACGACTAGATCATTCGGGACGAAGCACAAGCTCAAATTAGACAAGGATGAGATGGTATGTTCTCTTCATAGGAAACCTCCTGGCATCTGTCTTACGCAATTAATGGGTTCCACGAGCAGCCTGATTCTGGACTGTTGTCAATGGCTATAACGACACTCTTCCTGGATGCGTGTTCAGCACCTCAACCACTGCACAGCTTCGCTCGGTAATATTATTGTCCGGAGTTATCAGCTCGCGTTCAGAGGGCAGCACCGAAACAGAAATAACTTTTAAATCGGTGAAAGCGACACGCGCCCCATTTCGGCCTGCCAGAACGAGAGCCAACAGCAGGTGATTACTGCTGCCTGTGGAGTCTCCTCGTCGGCGGTCGGCTGCTAGGCCCAGACCCCACACCCAGTGCCCGAGCCCGCTCTCCCGTCCCCCCTAATCATGCGTCCCAGCGAACGCACCGCCATTGTGCGTCCAACTCTGGAGAACTCCATTCAGGCGGCGCGCACAGACCGAAATATTACTTTCTTTCCGCGGGCCTGCCAGCAACGACTGCCACACTCCTCGCCGGCGGCTGCCTCTCGGGCCAGCGACCTCTCAACTCGCGCGCCCGCAAGCTGCGAGTACGTCATTATTCGGCAGCAACAGAGCAGCACTAGAGAAAGCACAGGCTGAAAACTCTCTGCTGCATCAAAGCGCTATTATCAAATGACTAAGTACTAAACTCTGTTGTTTTCGCTGAGGCGGATTTGAATTATGTAGCAACCACTGAGCGAGGCCCCGAGGAACCTCATTGATCAGAAATAGTAGCTCTTTTCAGAGGTACGTACTGTATGTCCTAACTTTTTCGAAATGCGCGTACTGCAGCTTTACGGGGCGCGGATCCAAGAGGGAGAGGGCGGGGTCATGAGAGTCACAACCCCTCCCTACACTCCTCCCCCCCCTCTCACCACCCACCCTAACCTAAACAATCACATTGAAGCGCCAAAGAAACTGGTATCGGCATGCGTATTCAAATACCGAGCGTGGTGGCGCAGTGGTTAGCACACTGGACTCGCATTCGGGAGGACGACGGTTCAATCCCGTCTCCGGCCATCCTGATTTAGGTTTTCCGTGATTTCCCTAAATCGCTTCAGGCAAATGCCGGGATGGTTCCTTTGAAAGGGCACGGCCGATTTCCTTCCCCATCCTTCCCTCACCCGAGCTTGCGCTCCGTCTCTAATGACCTCGTTGTCGACGGGACGTTAAACACTAATCTCCTCCTCCCTCCTCCTCCTCGTATTCAAATACAGAAATATGCAAACAGGCAGAAAACGGCGCTGCGGTCGACCACGCCTATATACAACAACAAGCGTCAGGCGCAGTTTTTTAGATCCGGTACTGCTGCTACAATAGCAGGTTATCAAAATTTAAGTGAGTTTGAACGTGGTGTTATAGTCGGCGCACGAGCGATGGGATACAGCATCTCCGAGGTAGCATGAAGTGGAATTTTCCCATACGGCCATTTCACGACTGTACCGTGAATATCAGGAAACCGGTAAAACATCAAGTCTCCGACATCGCTGCGGCAGGAAAAAGATCCTGCGCGAACGGGACCAACGACGACTGAAGAGAATCTTTCAACGTGACAGAAGTGCAATCCTTCCGCATATTGCTGCAGATTTCAATGGTGGGACACCAACAAGTGTCAGCGTGCGAACCATTGGCTCAAATGGTTCAAATGGCTCTGAGCACTATGCGACTTACACTTCTGAGGTCATCAGTCGCCTAGAACTTAGAACTAATTAAACCTAACTAACCTAAGGACATCACTGACATCCATGCCCGAGGCAGGATTCGAACCTGCGACCGTAGCGGTCGCTCGGCTCCAGACTGTAGCGTCTAGAACCGCACGACCACTCCGGCCGGCCATGCGAACCATTCAACGAAATATCATCGATATGGGCTTTCGGTTCCGACGTCACACTCGTGTACCCTTGATGAGTGCACGACACAAAGCTTTACGCCTGGCCTTGCCCGTCAACATCGACAATGGACTGTTGACTAGAAAGATGTTGCCTGGTCAGACGATTCTCAAATTGTATCGAGTGGATGGGCATATACACGTATAGAGACAAGCTCATGAATCCACGGTCCCTGCATGTCAAAAAAATGGTTCAAATGGCTCTGAGCACTATGGGACTTAACTACTGAGGTCATCAGTCCCCTAGAACTTAGAACTACTGAAACCTAACTAACCTAAGGACATCACACACATCCATGCCCGAGGCAGGATTCGAACCTGCGACCGTAGCGGTCACGCGGTTCCAAACTGACGCGCTTAGAACCGCACGGCCACACCGGCCGGCGCCTGCATGTCAGCAGGGGACTGGTCAAGCTGGTGTAGGCTCTGTAATGACGTGTGTAGTTGGAGAGATATGGGACCTCTGATACGTCTAGATACTACTCTGACAGGTGACATATACGTAAGCATCCTGTCTGATGACCTACATTCATTTATGTCCATTGTGCATTCCGAAGGACTTTGACAGCCACACTTCCAGAATTGCTACAGTATTGCTCCATGAAAACTCTTCTGTGTTTAAACACTTCGGTTGGCCACCAGACTCCCCAGACATGAACATTATTGAGTATACGTGGGACGCCTTGCAACGTGCTGTTCAGAAGAGATCTCCACGCCTCGTACTCTTACGGATTTATGGACAGCCCTGCAGGATTCATGGTGTTAATTCCCCCCAGCACTACTTCAGACATTAGTCGACTACATGCCACGGCGTGTTGCGTGTTACATGCTCGCTGGGGCCCTAGGCAGGTGTACCAGTTTCTTTGGCTTTTCAGTTTAGTTAAAGCGTTTGTACACGGTGAACATTTTAAAACCGATACACTGCAGGGACGGATGCCTGACTGTGACCACGTCCTTTGTGTTCCTTGCGTGCTGCAGGCTGTGTGATTGACACAGAGTACTGTAAGCAGCAGAAGGGTCTGATATTCATGTGGGGAACAAGCCGAGAAGGTGTTTGTGTACGACCAAGCAGATGGGGACGGTCGAGAGGCAGCACAGCTATACCAAAACAGGTACCCTCAAATGGTTCAAATGGCTCTGAGCACTATGCGACTTAACTTCTGAGGTCATCAGTCGCCTAGAACTTAGAACTAATTAAACCTAACTAACCTAAGGACATCACACACATCCATGCCCGAGGCAGGATTCGAATCTGCGACCGTAGTGGGCGCTCGGCTCCAGACTGTAGCGCCTAGAACCGCACGGCCACTCCTGCCGGCAGGTACCCTCACATACACCAACCACATCACACAACATTTTAAGCCGTTTTTGAGCGTTTGTGTAATCATGGGTACCGTCAGACGTTTAGCGAAGCGGCAGACTAAGCGTACACTAAATTTGGAGGACCAGGTTCTACAGGATATCGAGACGAACCCTAGTACAAGCTCCAGGTAAGTGGCCCGCCAACATTGTGTGAGCCAAAGCACGATTGTGTGTGTCCTGCAAAACAACCGCTGGTATCCCTAACATCTCCAATTCCATGGAGGCCACTTTGAACATCCGTTGTGACACGAATACGATGCAGCTCTGTACTGTGTTTCTGGATGATTTGCAGTCGTTGCATGCACACTCTCCATTTCCGGACATATGTTCGTAGGACATTTCTTTACGGTCAGGAATCCGTCCCTACAGTTTGTAGATTTTATTAATGATGACCCTGTAGTTATGCGTGTACATTTCCGGGGTCCGCAGCTTGTGGTCGTGCGGTAGCGTTCTCGCTTCCCACGCCCGGGTTCCCGGGTTCGTTTCCCGGCGGGGTCAGGGATTTTCTCTGCCTCGTGATGACTGGGTGTTGTGTGATGTCCTTAGGTTAGTTAGGTTTAAGTAGTTCTAAGTTCTAGGGGACTGATGACCATAGATGTTAAGTCCCATAGTGCTCAGATCCATTTGAACATTTCCGGGGAACAACACAGCACTGTCAAGGACAAGGCCATTTTGTTGACAAGTGACATGACAGGTACTACGTTATTGTAGGAATATACGATGACAAATTCACACATGTCACAGTAAAGGATAAACAGTCTCTTCAGTATACAGTGTACTCCAAAGTGTGTACGCCTCCTGCTCCCCTTTCTGGTGGCAATGCAGGCGTATATCCTAGCATGCAAACTGTCGTAAAGCTACCGATTGGCAGTGTCCTGCGTAACAACCGCTAGTATCCCTAACACCTCCAACTCCATGGAGCTCGCACGCACTTTTCACCTTTTCCTGCTGTTCAGCTATGATCTTTGCAGTCTCTAGAATATGAGTGAATTCCCTCTTCACTGTGTCCAGTACGTGTTCAGTTGGTGATGATACACAGGATAAAGTTCACACGATTTAGAGGTAGATGGTGCACACTGTTTCTTTTCCCTTGGTTAACAAACGGCTGTGGCGACCAGAAGGTCATCCGGCCTCGTTGTTAAGATAGCACAGATCTGTCAAATCATAGAAAATAGCGAACATCGTACGAGGGCGATAACCCCTAGGGAAGAGAGGAAACAGCGTGCGCAGGCTTGAAACGTTCTTCACGTTCTTGCCTCAGACATGTCGTGGCGTCGCTCGAAGTCACACTCGCGATCGCGGCAGTGGTCCACGGACTCTTGGCTATTTGCAACGTGCGAATCAAATCACGAGGCTTATTGCTCCGAGGTTTTAATTGTATACGTATGTTAATAGATCTGGAATAATTCTTCGGACTGCTAAAGGTGTAAAATAAGTTTACATAAAGATGGACAGCCTCACTTTAATCCGCGAGAGAGGGTTAAACTCGTCCAACTACTATCAAAAAGATTACGAGAACCGACCAGTGGACCGTAATATGTAGGCTGCTAACTGTTCACTCACCGCCTCCAAATGGTTCCTAACAACTTCTGCCGATTATCTCCACAACAAAAGTCAGTGTGGAAAGAGTGACACCAAACACCACACTCACATTTCTACGGAAGCGAATATAGTTTACTGGCTTCACTGATAACCTCGCCAAGTCTGTCTCGTTCACTAAGACACTAACCATCCAACCTTAGCCGCCGAACTTAGTTTGTAGATATGAACGTGGTACAGGGTGGCGCAGATGGATCGGGTGGTTTTGAAGTGGACTGTACGTCTGGAGGGGGGGAGCCAGGTGTTCGGCGACTTCGTCCTGTGGTGGGGGGGGGGGGGGGGGGGGGACGGGAAGTTTCAGTTGCAGGCTGGCAGTCAGTCGCGATGGCTACGTGGTCCGTTGAGCATCGTGTTTTCGCAGTGGAAGAGTTCATACGCAATAACGAGTCAATTGTTGCTGTGACGCGTGCCTTTCGCCGGCGTTTCAACATCCCACCTCGCGGTAGTGTTCCTAAGCGAGATACGATATTGAGTTGGGTGCATAATTTCCGCACTACTGGTTCATGTGCTCCAAAATGGACGCCTAGACCGCCAACAATAACAACGCCTGAGAACGTGGAGCGTGTGAGACGCGATGTCACTGCGAGCCCACGTCGATCAACGAGACGTCGTGCTCAAGCTCTTGGAATGTCACGTCGGAGCCTTCAAAGGATTCTTAACGAAGAACTGAAATTCCACCCCTATAAAATCCTGTTGGTACAGAAGATTCTCCCAACAGACCATCTTCAAAGGCTTCAGTTTAGCCAACAGATGTTGGAGTTATTGGAAGATGTAAACCTGATTATCATGATGTCTGACGAGGCTCACTTTCACATTAACGGATACGTAAACAAGCAAAATTGCCGTTACTGGGCCGACACTAACCCAAGAGATCTACACCAACGGCCTCTCCATAGTGACAAAGTGACGGTTTGGTGTGGGGTTTCTAAGGTAGGGATAATTGGTCCTTACTTTTTTGAAAATGAAAGGGAGCAGGCGGTTACTGTTAATTCGCAGCGTTATGTGAACATGATTGAAGATTTTCTTCTCCCACAACTTGAAGAGAACAATTACGACATGGGCAATATGTGGTTCCAACAAGACGGGGCAACTGCACATACCGCTAGGATATCAATGCAAGCTGTACGCGCTCTGTTCCCTGGCCGTTTGATTTCCCGTAATGGAGATGTCCATTGGCCCCCTCGCTCGCCGGACCTCACGGTATGTGACTTTTTCTTATGGGGCTATTTAAAAGCAAGGGTCTACATGAACAAACCCCGGACCATTCAGGAGTTGAAGGCAGCAATTCACACCGAAATCACATCAATTCCTGGTGATGTGCCTGAGCGGGCAATGCGGAACGTTAAGGACCGACTCCAAGAACGCGTCGCTCGAGAAGGAGGGCATTTGATGGATGTAATTTTTAAAAACTAACATTACTATTTTTTTGTTAATAAACTTCCATTGTAACTACACGTTTTGCACTTTATTTCAATCCAATACCTTTACAATTGACAGTTTGACAAGTATTTTAAAACCACCCGATCCATCTGCGCCACCCTGTATTTGTTCTTTCGGTGCCCCGGTCGGGGCACACATTTTCAATTGTCCTCGTTGATATTTATCAACGCCTGTAGGCAGCTAGTGGTCTGCATTTCATTGTAATTTCATTAATTTGTGGGGTCTGGTTACTCAGTGAGCGCACGCTGCCTAAATGGTAACACTCCAAATCCATGCACCGGAAACGCCGATGTAACTTCTCTCAACTATCTAGGCTGGCAGAAATGCTTCGTGGGTCAGTAAGTCATCAACACAGAAATCACTACTACTCTAGAATCGGCGCCATCACTCCGGAGAGTTTAGGGCTACCGATCGACTGTCCCAGTTCTGCGAGCTCCCAAACCGCCCTACGAAATTACTTCATATCTAGGTCTGCCGGAATCAGAATCAGGAACCTAACGTAGGCATTTTCATTTGTCATTTTTTGCTACCGGTAATAGACTGATAAGAGCTTTTGTAAAGCGATACTTTTAGGGGTTTCTCTGTCATGGAACTTGGAAAACACAGCCATCATGGGGAAATAACTCACCTTTAAAATCAGCTTAATCAGCTCCGACCGCTACTCATTTAGGAGGACTAGGCAAAGTTCATCGAACAAACAAACCGTTCCCCCTGCACTCACCCCCCCCCCCCCCTCCCCGACCGGAACCTAGCCGGAGCGACTTCAACAGCGAGCAGAACTAGCATACATCGGAGGCTACGAAAGGATGCGTTAAAAGTTTCCCACAAAACACGTGGAATCTCTGGCCCTACAGTACCGCAAGATATGGTAACTTGCTGTACTTAAGGTTTTGCCTGGTGCATCGCTTAATAAAAGTAAACCGCGTGACTTCTGTACTGCGCAGTGCAGACAGGAAGCCGTGTTGTGGTTGTGGGGCCGCAGCAAAGGCGGCCAGGGCTATCTGGCCGGTCCATTCGCTCAAACCGGCTGAGCCGCGTTGCCGGTCGGGCGGGTAATTGCAAGAGCGTCCCGCAAATTGCTTCTGGCCGGGCCCGCGCCGTTTAATAACCCGGATTGTTTACTCCCGTCAAGGAGGCATTATCAGCTCTCCTGCCCGCTCGCCGATAATGCTAACGCTATTGCGTATGGGACTTTGCAGTTAACTCAGACCTGCCTATACACACATAGTAGCGACAATAACATGCACTTCCAGAAGCAGCATCTGACTGAATTCGTTATACCATCAAAAACCGTCAAACAGCTAGGACTGAGAAACGATATCTTTGGAGGAAGGAGATCACAGAATTTGTTATACCATTAAAAAGCGTCGAACAGCTTGGACTGTGAAAAGATAAAATGGTTCAAATGGCTCTGAGCACTATGGGACTTAACATCTGAGGTCATCAGTCCCATAGACTTAGAACTACTTAAACCTAACTAACCTAAGGACATCACACACATCCATGCCCGAGGCAGGATTCGAACCTGCGATGGTACCAGTTGTGTGGTTCCGGACTGAAGCGCCTAGAACCGCTCGGCCACCACGGCCGGCGACAAAAGATATCTTTGGAGGAAGGAGATCAGTCATTTTAGGTTGTTTCCTAACGTCAGCTGCGATAGACGCTACCTGAGAAGATAGGGCGTAATAAAATTTAATTAAGATGTCCATCCTTGTATCTTTTGTTCTTAGGCCGACCGTGGTGGCCGAGTGGTTCTAGGCGCTTCAGTCCGGAACCGCGCGACTGCTACGGTCGGCCGGCCGGAGTGGCCAACGGGTTCTAGGCACTACAGTCTGGAACCGCGCGACTGCTACGGTCGCAGGTTCGAATCCTGCCTCGGGCATGGATGTGTGTTATGTCCTTAGGTTAGTTAGGTTTAAGTAGTTCTAAGTTCTAGGAGAATGATGACCTCAGATGTTAAGCCCCATAGTGCTCAGAGCCATTTGAACCATTTTTTTCTTATTTTCTGTGTCACAGGCTGAGAGCATCATTTTTTCTGAGCACATTACTTTTCGATGTAAATTTTACGTCACTGCTCACAGAATTATTTATTGTCTGTACGGTTTCGATTATCTACCTATTGTCAATAAAAGGTAAAGCACTGATCAGTTCTAAGGTTGTTTTGAACAGCACAGTACTTTACTGGACTCGGTCCTATTGGAAACGGTAAGCCCTCGCCTTCCTCCGATCTGGCCAGCCAGTTTAATGTTGGGCTTCTCGGCATTTTTCACACTAACACATTGCCAGAGGCCATACAATTAGGAGGAGCAATCGACCGAAAATCTAACACCCGCCACAACGGGATAATGGAGTGGTTCTTTTCAAAAGTAATCACAACATGCGTTAAGACATTTATCGCAATGGGAGACAAGATACTCAATTCCTGTTTCGTATAGCGCGATCGGCCGCTTACGGATTCACGACCTGACCCACTCTTGCACTTCTTCGTCCGACTGAAACCAACGTCCACGCATGTGCTTCTTCAGGTCACCAATGATGTGAAAATCAAACGTTGAATGATCCGGACGCAAGAGAGGATGTTGTCGTGTTTCCCAGCGGAATCGCTTCAACGTAGCCTTCATCCGATTGGCAGTGTGGGGCAGGTCTTTATCGGGAAACAGGAAGAATCCGTCCGACAGCATTCCAAACAGCCCGAGGGCAAACGGTAAAGCCAACAGTGGAAACATTTCACATCTCTCCCGCCAAATAAATCTAAAGCTGTTCACACTAGTTCCGGGAAGGTCATGATGATTTTCTTCTGCAACTGCACAGGCCCTCTGCTCGTCGAGTTCCTCGAGCGTAGAATCATAATCACGGAGCAGCGATATGAAAACACTTTGCAGAAATTGCAACGTGCCTTGAAGTCAAAACGACCTGGAATGCTATCGAACAGAATCACCCTATTGCAGGACAACGCCCGCCCACGCCACTGCCAATCGGATGTGGGCTACGCTTCATCTTTTCGGTTGGGAAATACTGAAACATCCTCCGAACAGCCCGGCTCGTTCACTACGTGACTTTCACATCGTTGGCGACCTGAAGAAGGACGTGTGTGGACGTCTTTTACAGTCAGACAAGGAAGTGCAAGAGTGGATGTGGTTGTGGATTCGTCAGCGGCCGAATGCGTTCTACGAAAGAGGAATTGATTATCTCGTCTGCCACGGTGATTATGTTTTAGTAGAATCATACTATGGTCTCATTGTAGCTGTCCGCAGCTCGTGGTCTCGCAGTAGCGTTCTCGCTTCCCGAGCACGGGGTCCCGGGTTCGATTCCCGGCGGGGTCAGGGATTTTCACCTGGGTGTTGTTGTGTCTTCATCATCATTCATCCCCATTACGGTTGGAGGAAGGCAATGTCAAACCACCTCCACTAGGACCTGGCCTAGTACGGGTCTCCCGCATCGTCCCCTACGCTCTGTTACAGAGTATGGGACTTCATCATCATCATTGTAGCGGGTAATAGAACCATTCCATGGTCTCATTGTAGCGGATGTTCGACTTTCATTTGTCTGCCTTTTATATTAAGCCACAGATATAAGCCCTAAGAGTGAATGGGAATCGAACCTGAGAGCTTTAGGTACTTAGCCTGGCTTATTATAAACAGCCCTTAGAAATTACTTTAGCGATCGCTGCATCAAGAAATACAAAGAGCAAACGTTCCATTGACGCTCCTAGTTGAAAAGTACTGTTGCAGATTTCCTCAATAAAATGTTGTTTCCTATCATGTTTTGACGGTGCCATTGCCCAAGTAATATTTACGGGCTATAACAAGGACCAGACAGCCGAAACACTTCTGTGAACATTGGCTGGCATGAACTTAAATCCTGTAGCGTTTCTCTCTTTCGGAAGTAGAAATATTCCTTTCGTCGTCCTCGGTGCTAGCGAAGCGTCCCTGCGGCGCGAATCCCCACAATGTTAAGACATGTACTCACGGGACGTGAAGGCGTTCGTGGGCGAGGAGTTGCTCACAGCGTGGAGTTTGACATTACACTATGCTGCGAAGCGTGAAAGGAGGAATCTTCCATGTCAGATTTTTGCAACATGGAATGTGGCCAGTGAGATGCGACATCGGTTTTACGTCAAGAGCAGGACTTAGCAGACACACCATATTGGATTAAGTCGTACGGAGTTAAAATTCCGTATTTTGTGGTTCTTATATTGTAATAAAGTTGCTATGAATACAAGCTGCTTCAAAACACCGGCACAACGAGGATCTCTCGAAAATGCTTCGGTTTTGGCACGATTTGTAATAATAAAACGATGGGAAACTATATATAGGTTGTTAAAGCCTTCTCGTATTTGATGCTTTCCATTTTACAACTTGCGAACTATGGAAGTATGTTGTTTTAATGCTGCAGCACATTGGTGATCTATCAAAAGAGCGTCGTTTTCGATTTGTTGTAGTTAAACATCAAATAATTACATCTACAAAAAAATGGTTCAAATGGCTCTGAGCACTATGGGACTTAACATCTGTGGTCATCAGTCCCCTAGAACTTAGAACTACTTAAACCTAACTAACCTAAGGACATCACACATATCCATGCCCGAGGCGGGATTCGAACCTGCGACCGTAGCGGTCACGCGGTTCCAGACTGAAGCGCCTAGAACCGCACGGCCACACCGGCCGGCAATGACATCTACAGTTGCAACGTGTAGACATTAGTAAAAAGTGAACAACAAGTAATTTAGACATTGTTGTAATGATAAATCTGTAGTGTAATTCAATGTGTTGTGAAGTGTCAATGGAAAGTGAGCAAATTCGCATCCAGTTAACCACCTTTTTTTTCCACCGTATGTTTCCTAGACGATTCTATGAGGGTTGTCCAGAAAGTAATGCACAGCATTTTTTTCTTCAACAATTCTTTATTGAACACAATGAGAATTACAAATACTAAGGAATGGTGTTTTATCTACACACTCTATTTTTCTATGTTATCTCCATTCTGTTCTATGGCCTTCCTCCAGCGTGAAACAAGGGCGTGTTTGCTCCGTCGGTACCAATCCTTGTCCTGGTGGAGGAGCCAATGCTTCACTGGGTGAATCACCTCCTCATCGTCCTTAAAATTTCTTCCACGTAGTGCGTCTTGTCCTTGCGAGGATATCATCCGTTTTGACGTTGTGTCGTTGTTTACCATGATTCCGGTAAACGAAGCTATCTTATGCATAGCGGATATTTTTCCTACCGATATTGTGGCATTATTACGACACTGCCTCACCACAACTTACTTTCAATACAATAATAACTTTTATGAACAGATTGACGGGGTGGCTATGGGCAGTCCTCTCAGTCCTGCTGTGGCTAACTTATTTATGGAAATTTTTGAACAACGGGCGTTGCAGACTGCTAGTAAGAGACCAGCCAGGTGGTATCGCTACGTCGATGACACGTTCGTAGTATGGACACACGGAGCAGAAGAGTTGGATGCCTTCCTGACACATTTAAACAGCATTAATCCTAAAATCCAATTCACTATGGAGACGGAAAGGAATGGGCAATTGAACTTCCTGGATGTGTCTGTGATTAAACGACGGGATGGAACGTTGGGCCATAAGGTGCATAGAAAGCCCACACATACTGATCGTTATCTACACAAAGATTCAAACCACCACCCTAGACAAAAAAGAGTTGTAATGAAAACTTTGGTAGACAGGGCGTACAAACTTTGTGAACCTGTTTATTTAAAAGATGAGATTGAACATCTACGGTCAACTTTCGTGAAGAATGGCTATTCTATTAAGGACATAGATCGAGCACTTTGCTCTAGGCAGAGAATCAGGAGTAACGACGAACAACAGTCGTCCAAGGGCAAAGATCGCATTGGGAAAGCTGTAGGCAAGTATGGGGTGGAAACTATTTTCAGACCCACGAGGAAAATAAAAGAATAAGGTCGGCAAAAGATGCACGACAGCCTTTGGCTACACCGGGGGTATACAAAATTCCTTGTAGTTGTGGACAGGTTTACATCGGTACCACAAAGAGAAGTGTGAACACCCGTCTTGTCGAACATAAGAGGAATTGCCGCCTGGGTCACACGGATAAATCGGCCGTAGCGGAACATGTTTACCAGGAAGGTGATCATGAAATAAAATTCAGCGAGACGAGAGTCATATCAAAAACCTCGCATTATTATGCACGCTTGTATAGAGAGGCTATCAAGGTTGATAAACATCGTAATAATTTTAACAGGAAAGACGAAGGTGTTAAACTGGGTAAAATTTTGATGTCAGCGTTGCACCACAAGCGTGACGATCGATTACTTTCAATCGAGAATGTTGGCATTACCAGAGACAATCTGGTAGCCAACGCCACGTGATCGACAGTGGCGCCCTCTGTACTGCCCATATAATCAGCGCTTCCTCGAGTTCTCTTCGCAGTTCGCCGCTTTACCTCCGAGGATGTCTCCCGCGGTCGGAGACGAAACGTCAGGAGAGAGTTTTATACTTCGACCACGGCCTATCAGCCCGGAAGTTTTAAGTGAAGATAACGTTTCGCATTTGCAGCATTGTTTTCGGCTAAGAAAAAAAATTGCGGTGCATTACTTTCTGGGCAACCCTCGTAGTTCTTATCAATTTAATACAAGTATGATCTAGAATACTCGATATTATTTATTAATAAGAGCGTTCTGTGTCCAGGAGAGTTTGTTAGATTTTCTGAATGAATTGTTAAGACCGCAGTCAACAACACTAATTGACTCCTTCTTTCGTCGACGATCGCTAACAGAGTTGACACAGATATTTTCTGCTCGTCCAATTTCGTAAACAAATTGCGTGATTTGCGCTACAGATGCAGCCGACGACCTCCGGTATAGAGCTCTGCGCCCGCGAATCGCGATGAGGGGTACGTTACGTGAGACAGGCGTATAGCAGGCACGACGGATACAACGTCAGGCGTTCTTCTCGGTGAGAAACATGTTCTGTGTGAGGACAACTTGGCGATGTGCGGCGAACGAGGCAAATTACGTGATGTATTGCTCTGCTGACTTACTCGGAAATGTTTACTAGCGGATGTGGATTAGTCCTCTGCACTGCTACATTATAAAATCAATGAAAATAAGGCTCTCTACCGTCACTCTGACCCACGCGGCGCGCCTGAACTTCTCACTACTGCGAAATCAATAATTAAAAACCCTACAGCTGTCTAACTACTTTCAGAAAGATTTCGCGATCCGGCCACTGGAATGAAAAGTCCACAGCACTAACAGTCCACACCCTACCGCGAGCTGGCTGCTAGAAACTTCAACTAATAATTTCTGCAACAGTGAAACAGATATGCAGTTCAAATTCATTTGTTCAAAAGAAACACAAAAACACAACATTTCAAGTTCCGACGGAAACAAATGAAATTTATTAGCTTCAGTTAAATCTTGCCAATACCACCTCGGTCACCAAACATCACTTTCAATTTAGCTACTTGGCTCAAAAACCCGAGGCCTGTGCTTACTGACTATGCGCAAACTCGCTAAAAAGCAACACCCGCCTGGAAAACGGGAAATGTCTCAACGAAAATCGCACTACCGAACACGGGCACAGATATTTGAAAAATGACGTGGTCGATTACTTAGGATCACTGAACGCCGATTTCAGAAATGCACCTGGAAATGCCAAGCCAGCCCCACAGGGCACAAGGCGCCCTCCTATACTCGCGAAGGCCGTCGGCCGACACCAAAGTTAAACTCCGAAACTATTCCATGAAATTGTTTTCACTACTGAGCCTTTTTAACCACTCAGACTCGGGAGTAAAATTCAGGCACTTCCATTGACCATTTGCCACTCCTGCTAACAGAACTTCTCTAGAAAGTGCCGCTTAATGCCAGGACTTGGAGAAGCTTCTCTCCAATAGGTGCTGGACATCACGTACCCTCATGGTATAGTTACAAGCCATTTTGTTTAGTTAATTGGCTTTGTGAGCATGCCCACACAGCCATCTCAACAGCTGAATGTCAATTAAGACCATGCGAACGTAAGGACAACACAATACCCAGTCCCCGAGCGGAGAATATCTCCAACACGCCCGGGAATCGAACCCGGGCCCCTTCGGTTAGCAACCCGCCACGCTGACCGTGCAGCTAGCGAGGTGGGCAGCATGTTTTTAAGCCAGCCTCATACGCCTTGGCCACACCCATTTACAAGTATGTGGATAGATTGGCCAATTATCCGACGCTCGTACAAAAGCAGCCGCCCCCCTCCCCCTCCCCCCCCCCCCCCCCGCCCCGTACTGGAAACTGGCCCTAGTGTCCACGAAGGCGAACAGGACAAGCACACGGATGAGGCCAGGAAATTATTTGTTACGAAATTTCCTTCAATTGCTACATTACTTCTTCAACGTAATACCGAAGAAACGGCAATTACATGAAAAGCATCCTTTCCTTATCTCTCTTAATTAGCGCGCACCATTTCCCAATTTTGATTTTCAGTGCGGTGACATATTGCAAATGTATGAAGAGATATCGGCGTGTGCAGTAAAAGCTATGTCGAAGAGAGCGATAAGATAACAATAGAGAATGTTGCGGGCGAGAACATGCAGAGCACTCGCGCGTATCGATAGCACGGCAGACCTTCGGGGCGCGGCGGCCGTGTCGACGCGCGTATATCGACCGGCGCGCCGCGGCGGCGAAGACGAGCGGCCGGTAGACGGCGTCCAGACAGGCGGCGCGTCGTATTGATCACGTGGCCGGCCCGTGCCGCAGTGGCGCGCCAGCACACTTTCACTGCCGGCGCCACCGGCTGCTCTCCACTGGCTGACAGCTCTGCGCGGCCGGGACGCCGGCAGAGGCGCGAGACCGCTCGCTGTCCAGCAGCCTCTACTGGGAGGCGGTTAGGAACAACATAAACCTCACACCTCATTGCACCACACGGCCGACGGAAAGAGCGAGTTTCTGTGCTGTACAAGAGGTAGTCATGAAGTTCTGACAGTTGTTTTTTTTATTGTTAACGTAATCTTCCGGCAGGAGACTGGTTTCATGCAGCTCTCCATGCTACTCTATCCGTTGAAAGTCTCTTAGTCTCTGAAGAACTACTGTAACCTATATCCATCCGAATCTGGTTGCTATATTCATCTCTTGGTCTTCCTCTACAATTGTTATCCCCCACACTTCCCTCCAATACGAAATTCATGATTCCTTGTTGTCCCAGAATGTGACCTATTAACCGATATTTTCTTTTGGTCAAGTTGTATCACAAATTTCTTTTTCCCCTGATTTTGTTCAGTATTCCTCAGTACTTACACCTAATCTGCAGCCTCCTTCCGTAGAACCACATTTCAAAAGCTTCTCTCCTTGTCTGAACTGCTTATCATCCATGTCTCACTACCGTAGAAGGCTACACTCTGAACCATTTCCTTTAGAAAAGACTTCCTAACATTCAAATGTATAAAATTTCCTGGCAGATTAAAACTGTGTACCGGACCTTTGCCTTACGCGGGCAAGTGCTGTACCATCTGAGCTACCCAAGCACGACTCACGACCCGTCCTCACAGCTTCAATTCTGCCAGTACCTCGTCTCCTACCTTTCAAACTTCACAGAAGCTCTCCTGCGTGCTTGGGTAGCTCAGATGGTAGAGCACTTGCCCGTGAAAGGCAAAGGTCCCGAATTCGAGTCTCGGTCCAGCACACAGTTTTAATCTGCCAGGAAGTTTCATATCAGCGCACACTCCGCTGCAGAGTGAAAATCGCATTCTGGAAACATACCCCAGTATGTGGCTAAGCCATGTCTCCGCAATATCCTTTCTTTCAGAAGTGCTAGTTCTGCAAGGGTCGCAGGAGACCTTCTGTGTTTGAAAGGTAGGAGACAAGGTACTGGCAGAATTGAAGCTGTGAGGACGGGTCGTGAGTCGTGCTTGGGTAGCTCAGATGGTAGAGCACTTGCCCGCGAAAGGCAAAGGTCCCGAGTTCGAGTCTCGATCCAGCACACAGTTTTAATCTGCCAGGAACTCTCATACCAGCGCACACTCCGCTGCAAAGTGAAAATCTCATTCTGGATTCAAATGTATACACTGTGTTAACAAATTTCTCTGCTTCACAAATGCTTTTTTGACCATAATTTGTATCCTCTCTACTTCTAACTACTAACATCAGTCATTTTACTGCTCAAATAGCTAAACTCATCTACTTTCAGTCTCTCATTTCCTAATCTGATTTCATCACCATCATGGTTAAGAGTAAGGTCATCAAACAACAACAATAACAATGCCAAGGCTGTGTTTCAGTCGGTACACGAAAAAATGAAATGGTTGGTATTGATAAACATAACTGTGCTTGTCATGAAATACAACTGAAGCGTGATTTTTTTATCCATTCCTTAAAAACATTACACATTGCAATTACACTTTTGTGGTGTCATCTCACGGACAACTACTGTCCATAGTATTGAAATCTACTTCAACACCACTTTTGAACAAAGCAACAGACTTGCCAAGTTTTTGCTGAAACATGCAACTTCCATATTCCAAATAGTCTGTATTTAATGCTAGAGTTAGCTAAATGTTAGTTATTGTAAATTCCTATAATGCGCTATGTTTTATAGTCTATATTGCAGAAGGATGACATAATGACGTCTGAAGTTATGTCTAAATTTAGAATATTTTCCCGCTGAACACACAAACCCATGAGAAGTGTCTTCCCAAAGTTTTACTGTATAACAAATAGAAACGATGATACAGATTACAATTTGCTCCATCTGCTTAATTTAAATTTCATATGTGCAAAATTATTTTATTGCACGTGGCAAATGGTAGTAGCAAACTAACCTGCTCCTTGAACTGAAGTTGTTCCTTCAATGTTTGCAATGCATTCTCGGCATCAACTCTTAGTAATGTTTCATCTGCCAGATGTTTGCGGTTTTCCCATATTTGCGTTCTTCCCATATTTGCGTTTTTCCCATATTTGCGTTTTGAGGAAGAAACAGATATGAGGTAACTAAACATTTGAAGTTAATGAAGCGCATAAGAGGGAGAACTGCAGATGTGGGGAACATTTGCTTTTTTTATGCATCCCCAATTTTTCCACATTTTCGTTTTCCCTCTAATGCGTTATATTAATTTCATATGTTTTTCCCATATTTGCGTTTTTCCCATATTTGCGTTTTTCCCATATTTGCGTTTTTCCCATATTTGCCCGCGAAAGGCAATGGTCCCGAGTTCGAGTCTCGGTCCGGCACACAGTTTTAATCTGCCAGGAACTCTCATACCAGCGCACACTCCGCTGCAAAGTGAAAATCTCATTCTGGATTCAAATGTATCCACTGTGTTAACAAATTTCTCTGCTTCACAAATGCTTTTTTGACCATAATTTGTATCCTCTCTACTTCTAACTACTAACATCAGTCATTTTACTGCTCAAATAACTAAACTCATCTACTTTCAGTCTCTCATTTCCTAATCTGATTTCATCACCATCACCTTTAATTCGAAAACATTTCATTAGCATATTTTAGCTGTTGTTGATGTTTATCTTACACTGACCAGTCAAAATGATGTGATCACCTGCCAAAAACTTGCATGACCATGTTTCGCGGCGTGGACCGCTACAGGAAGTGCAGGAAAAGAGTCAGTGAGGTTGTGGAAGGTACCGACAGAAATGTGGAACCACGTTGACTCCAGTGCCGTGGCCAGTCGCGTTCCGTTTCTAGGCTGAGACTCCATGGCCCGAACAGTCCTATCGTGGTGGTCCCAGAGACACTCAATTGGGTTTAAATCCGGGTAGTCTGGTGGACAGGCGAATACGGTAAACTCATTCTAATACTCCTGGGTCACACATGCACGCTGCGAGCAGTGTGACACGTTGCATTGTCTTGCTGGTAGATACCATCAAGTCGAGAAAAAACAAACTGCATGTATGGATAAACGTGGTCCCCAGGGAAAGATGCATACTTCTATTGACCCATTGTGCCTTCCAGAGTTAGAAAATTACCCAGAGAATACCTCGAAAAAATTCCCCAGACTATAACTCTCCCTCATGGTTGGAGGGTATATGCTTTCAGACGTTTCAAGCCATACACGCCAATGGCCATATGTCCGATAGAGCATCTGAAAAGGCCACCTGTTGTGGTACCGGCTTGTAAAGTCCAACCTTCGTCGCCAATGAACGGCAGTCAGCATGGGTGCATAAGCCACGCACTTACTGCAGAGACCCATACGCAGCAAGTTCCCTGAACTGTTATTGATGAGACATTTTTGGTAGCCCCTTGCTTTATATGGGTGATAATTGCTCAACAGTTGCACATTTTTTCGTCCGTACACATCTCCTCAGCCGTCGCTCACCCCTGTCGTTTGTGGCCCGTAAAGCACCGCAATTGTCTCAGCGCTGCTTTTGAATAGCGCCATCTTGCCATGCACGGTATACTTTAACCACGGTGGCACGCGAACAGTTTACAAACGTAACCGTTTCGAAAATCGCTCCGTTTCCGCGTTACAATAACGACAGTCGCCCTAATAAAAGTGGATTATAAGTGATCTTGTATTACAGGCGGAGTTTCACAGAGCTTTGGAAGACTTACGATCAAATAGTGCCACGCAAAACAACAAGGGGTGCAAGCCCTCTCCATGAAAAATACGACCACTCCATAAGACCACCGCCTCCGAATTTTCCTGTTGGCACTACACACGCTGGCAGATGACGTTCACCGGGCATTCGCCATACCCACTCCCTGCCATCGGATCGGCACATAGTGTACCGTGATTCGTCACTCCATACAACGTTATTCCACTGTTCAATAGTCCAATGTTTACGCTCCTTACACGAAGTGACGCGTCGTTTGTCATTTACCGACGTGATGTGTGACTTATGAGCAGCCGCGCGACCATGAAATCCAAGTTTTCTCGCCTCCTGCCAAACTGTCGTAGTAGTGGCAGTGGATCCTGATGCAGTTTGGAATTCCTGCGTGATCGTATGGATAGATGTCTGCCTATTACACATTACGACCCTCTTCAACTGTCGGCAGTCTCTGTCAGTCAACAGACGAGGTCAGCCTGTACGCTTTTGTGCTGTACGTGTCCCTTCACGTTTCCGCTTCATTATCACATCGGAAACAGTGTACCTAGGGATGTTTATGAGTGTGGAAATCTCGGATACAGACGTGTGACGCAAGTAACACCCAATCACCTGACCACTTTCGAAGTACGTGAGTCTCGTGAAGCGCCCTATTCTGCTCTCTCACGATGTCTAATGACCACTGAAGTTGCTGATATTGAGTAGCTAGCAGTAGGTGGCAGCACAATGCACCTAATATGAAAAACATGGGTTGTTGGGGGTGTCCGGATACTTTTGATCACATAGTGTATGGTAAACACAGAGAGGAAGAAGGGACAGGATGATAGGATACGTGTTCAGACAACAGAGAGCGAATTCCACAGTACCACAGGGAACCGTAGAGTGTATAAGATCTATGGCAAGACAGAGACCGTAATATATCCAACAAATTAGTAAGAACTGTAGATTTAAGTACTACACTGCGAGTATAAAGCAACTCAAACACTGTCGTATTGGTTTCAAAAAATGCTTTCTTTTGCATACGGCTCTAGCGAAACTTAACTTCTGGATTATCCTTGTGTTTTAATTTGTCACTGAACTCTTACATTTTACTGCAGACTGTCAACAGCCTCTAGGCTTTGATTAAGCTGGTCTCTACCATACCCAAGAGGTGCTATTCGAGTGCATCAAATGGCTTGGACGGTAAGAGTATTTCCAGCGAAATGCAGTTGTCAAGGATTTTCGTGACTATTCTACTTTTTGAACCGATTGAATGATATGTCACACTACTACAGCAGGAATCCTATCTTGTGGGATCCAGAGCTAACTTCTAGTTCAGGATTTCTACATTTACAAATAAAAATGCGAACTGTGTATGGCAATCGAATCCGCAGAATCCTTTAAAATACAAAAGACGAAATTCAACCAATAACATTCACCGGAAAACTTAGTAGCGCGCGAAAAGGAGGAGAATTTCGCTCCTATTGAGATATTAACAAACTGAAAATACAAAACTGAGAAACTCTTTCCCATGGCAAGTGCTGCTCACCCAAGCAAACGTTACTTGATACGCCGTTCGTGAACAGCCCCCTGTCCATGGAAGTGGCGGTGCATATCGCTTCACCCATCTGTACAGCTCGAGCGTTAATACTACATTTTCATTAGCGCTTCTGAAACCCCCTACGCCCAATTAATCAGCGTGATAAAAAAATAACCTTTTTATCTGTTCATTAGTAATCGGATCAACACACGAATCCGCTTTTTCCCTCCAACAGATAACCTTCAAATACACTGTTCCTCAGGCGAAACGGTTCCATGTCTTACGAACCTCAATGATACTAAAAGATCTCCTCATTTCACTGTGTGGCGTGTCAGTGAAAGTAACGCTCGGGTCGCATAGTGCAACGCGTATAAATAACTGTAAGCGGCTTCGTGATTCGTGTCAGAAATCGATATCCTGGATGATTCTTCCGGAGTTTTTTGACAGTTAATATTCCTTTCACCTTTCTTGAAGACTTAAGTTTATAAAAAGAGGCGGTGTTTCATACGGTAGTCTAAAGATGATGTAGCTGGAATGTAGTTTTTTGAGAGACTCTTTTTCTTTTTTCTTCAGGGGTGGTGGTGGGAGGGAGGGGCAGCGGGGAGGGTCTGCGGATATCCAATATTACAAGAAAGCGACACTAATAAACTACTGGTTTTATAATACGAAACAGTGCTTATCATTTGTATCGTCGTCTGAAGTAGAGTACTTAGAGAGGCTGGTTATAAACAGCCTGACAGTCTGAAAAACTTGTAAAGATGTTGTAGGGTAGACTGTGCTGAGTTAATTAGCTCTGAAATCAGCCTATCAGGCCGCTGCGCGCGCAAATTCAAGACGCCCGCCAGTTACAATTAGTGTGTTGTACTCATAGCGAAGATGATAGCGTACGAGACTGCTTAGTCTTTGGCTCCGTCTTGATCCTTGCTAACGCCCCATGTCCAGTTTTTGCATCTCTTTCTTGTTCGGTTTTAGAAAACCAAAACGAAGAATGCGTTTGGCCATACCGTCTCTGGCGGTCCACTTGAATTTGCGCGCGCAACGGCCTGATTAGTTAACTTCAGTTCTATCGGACCTCGTGGAAGAAAAGAAGATTTGGCTGAAAATAGGAGAGGAGGACGTGTAGAATTTCTGAGCACCAGTTTGTGCACCTTTCATAGTGAGTTTAACCCAAACCTCTTCACAGTGTCTAATGGAAAGAAGAACCGAAGGTTATCGTTCAGCGCCCCGTCGACGCCAAGGTCATTATAGACGGAACACAAGCTTATGACGGACAGTAACGTGGACACATATCGATGATGCCTTTTTCAGAGGAATCATTCCAGCGTCCGCCTTAGTCGATATAGAGATCCACGGAGATCTAAACTTTGTGTGCACAGCTCGTTCGGTGTGTCTCCCGGTGTGACAGCAGTCGGCACTGCTGTTCATCGCCAACTGTCCTCACAAGTAAACCTGCGGCTTCCAGGTAGTTATTAGAAAGGTGTGGGCTTTGCGCCAACTAGGGAATCCATCCTCTACCCTTCTTTCAGTGCTCATTAATCCATAACAGCATATTAAGTAACATTAAACTCCAGAAGAATTCCTCACAGTCATTCACAACATATGCATAGACACTTGCCATTTCAAAACAGTGTCTGAGGAAGACAACACTGCACTCGCCTTCAGAAACTATAGATTCAAGTCGATTGTCCGCCTTTCAGATTCATATTTACCATAGTTTCCCTAAGCAGTTTAAAGCGAATGGCTGAAAAGGACATTACCGATTATCATTACCATACAATTCGAACCTGAGGTCCATGTCTGTGACAACACTAAATCATAATCTTTATTATTCCATTAATCCTTTGAGTCCCAATGGTTCGTGCCTCAAATGACCATTTTATTCATTTTGTTTTGAAGTACCAGTGCCTTTATCATAAAACAACTTGTGCTACTGCAATACTGAAATACCTAACGGTGCAGTGAGGTACTTCTACGAATGTAGTGCATTGTAGCAGTCACTTACGACGGTCAAAGCAGCAGTCGGCGCGGAGATTGTGTTCCGTTGTTGTAGTATATTGCGACCTGTCCTTTTTTTTTTCGCAGTGAAAGTAAGTATATCTAAAGTTCTTGAACGTAGATCTGAGAACGTACTGCTACTTTTATGAGTTGCTTCGGAGTGAAACAGCTGGGACAGCATGAACTTAGGATTATTGTTATTTAGGATTATAATTTGTTCTAGGCATTACGAGTTAATGGAAGTATCGAGATATGGGATTGTATCTAGGAAACATGCGAAACTGATTTCAAATATATCACTTGAAGTGAAGTTAAACCATCTTTTTAAAACAATTGATTGTTTACTTTTTGCCAGTGTCTTCTTGTATTCGTTGCTTACTATGATAGCAAAGGTTAATTTTGTGAAAAATGTTAAAATTATATACTTTTTCATATTTTTGGACTCAAAGCGTTTATAGACTGTTCAGGACTGCAATGAGAATTTCTCATATAATCCAGAGCAACGAGTGTGGCATTGGCTGACGTTTGGATTATCAAAGATGCCTCGTATAACTTATCTCTGAGGGAACACGCGAGCCTAACGTAATATTACCCGAACTCTGGAATGGCCATAGAGGTTACCTCTGATAGCTGTTGACTCATCCTCAAAAGTCCATCGAATATAGCCAGAACTGCCGTCTACAGAAACTATGATTCGGTACTTTTGGTGCTGTACATGATGATGTAATAAATAGTAGGATTACCGGTAGTATTGGTAGCACAGGTAGACAAAGAAACGTAAATAAATGAGTTAGACAGGAACTGTTTTTTGGTTGTTTGTTTGTTTCGTTTTGCACATAATTTCATCTGCACATCGTTCACTGTTAGTCCATCGTGTATTTTATACACTTACTAAATGTATATGGCATTTCATAAGTTAAAAAAAAATCTGCTCGCGTAACTTCTGCGCATTTATACAATCAAAGCAGTTATTTTTGACGCTAGTACAGTTTACATGCACAAACAACATAATCTTCATACTTATTATTGTTATTTTGTACTCAATAGTACGTTCTTCATTACGATCAAAGGTAAAAGCTTGCTGTTAAATTGGTAAGTGAGAAGGTTGCTAGCAATAACAGAAAAACGTTTTATATGAGCTCGATGAAGAAGTGAAGTGATTTTTGATATGTTTTTATCTTGCATTTTTTAAATTTTACCTTTTTTGAGGAAACTGCGTTTTCTGTTGCTATATGACACATGTTTATTTTTTATTTTTGCTGCAACATTCTTTTGTTTCACATTACAAATTAACAATTTTCGAATAAAACCTGATTCAAACAATTTCAATTTTGTGTAAATACTGTTTATTTTTAAGTAACAGACTGGCGGATAACTATGTACGATAACTGTTTAGGTTGAGCAGCCTTTTACACACAGTTACTAGATGGGTCATCCCTTCCGTCTTCTAGGTGTGTCTGGTAAAACACCGATAGCGTACGCAAACAAAGTGATCGAAATGAGGTACTGCCCGCTAGGTATGCAACACGCACAATGTACAGGTAACATAGTTATGACCTTAACTGATCGAAGGTACTAGGAAAGCTATCGTAGTCTACACTTGCTTACGACAGTCTAGGATAGCCTACAATAGTTTTACAACTCTAAATACAACAAACACGAGTGCGAAGATCAATTGCGTTATGAATGTTGCAACTCTTGGAAAGACCTTCGTGTACTGTTGCAAACAGAGACGAGAAAAATAATCTCAGTTGACGGTCAGATTTGTGAAAATTTAACTCAGGCATACTTGTACTGTCCTACGCCGATTTGTAAAGTCAATAAATGCGTCGCTCGCCTAACACATGCTCACAGGGGGCATCACCACTATTTTTCCTTCTCAGAATAGTGCGTACTTTCTTATCCTCCACAAGCTTACAGTCTGTCCCAAAACAGTCTTAATCTAGAGCGAACTTTGAAATTCGCATCGCACTGCAGCGCAACATACCGACAAGTCCCCGACACTCAGTTGCGCGCCCCTCCCTCGCGGATGGCGCACTCTTTGTCTCCGCCAGCGTACATATGTTGCAGCAACCGAAAATAGTCTTAACGCGGCCGGCGCCAAGCATTTCCGCCGCAGCCGCAGCCGCCCCTGCAGAGGGTTTTTGCCGCTTCCTGGCGATCGTCTTACAGCCCACGTACGCAGCTGGAGCGGCCCGAAGCTGCCTGCAGTGCAACCGCCCCCACCTAAGAGCGCTCCGACAAGGTCCCACTTCTGTTCCGCCTCCGAGCTTCAGGAAGAGTCCGAAAAGAACGTTGTGGCTTCTGCCATTGAGCCAAATGCCGCAGTGACTTACGTACTGTTCTCGCGTCTTAGTCAAACATTCTGAGCAGTTGGTCTGGCTATTGATGTGAAATTATCTTTTGCAACGAACTGTTTTTAGATCTAGAAGCTCTAGAAGCAAACCGGAACTGCAAATATGTTTGAGTCAGACCTCCGGCTATATTTTAATGTGTAAAACAAAATGCATACATAAGCAAGCATTTTTAGCAGTCGCTAAGACCGGTTTTAAGAAACTACACAATAGCTACCAACTATGCCCACGCAAATGAAGAATTTAATCGTGATTGATAAGCATTCTCTGTCAGCCTCTACTAACAGTTTAATAAGATTCACCTCTAACCCTATAAAACTGTTGATCCCCTAAGATTTAGTAACGACTGTAAACATAACGATCTTATACCAAAGTGTATAAATATAAAGAGCAAAATCAGCTTGGAGCCAACCAAAGTAGACAAATTGGTCAGAATGTTGAGCTGAGACAGAAAATTATCTTTTGAAACAAACTATGTTTAGACGTACTGTAGGAGCAAACTACGACGGTGTTCTGAAAAGTAATGCATCCAATCTTTATGTGAAAACTCTTAAAGCTTGTTAAATAAAACAAACATTTTTTTAACGTTCTACATATTTATTCTTCATGTCTACATACAGGGTGTTTCAGAAATGACCGGTATATTTGAAACGGCAATAAAAACTAAACGAACAGCGATAGAAATACACCGTTTGTTGCAATATGCTTGGGACAACAGTACATTTTCAGACGGACAAACTTTCGAAATTACAGTAGTTACAATTTTCAACAACAGATGGCGCTGCAAGTGATGTGAAAGATATAGAAGACAACGCAGTCTGTGGGTGCTCCATTCTGTACGTCGTCTTTCTGCTGTAAGCGTGTGCTGTTCACAACGTGCAAGTGTGCTGTGGACAACATGGTTTATTCCTTAGAACAGAGGATTTTTCTGGTGTTGGAATTCCACCGCCTAGAACACAGTGTTGTTGCAACAAGACGAAGTTTTCAACGGAGGTTTAATGTAACCAAAGGACCGAAAAGCGACACAATAAAGGATCTGTTTGAAAAATTTCAACGGACTGGGAACGTGACGGATGAACGTGCTGGAAAGGTAGGGCGACCGCGTACGGCAACCACAGAGGGCAATGCGCAGCTAGTGCAGCAGGTGATCCAACAGCGGCCTCAGGTTTCCGTTCGCCGTGTTGCAGCTGCGGTCCAAATGACGCCAACGTCCACGTATCGTCTCATGCGCCAGAGTTTACACCTCTATCCATACAAAATTCAAACGCGGCAACCCCTCAGCGCCGCTACCATTGCTGCACGAGAGACATTCGCTAACGATATAGTGCACAGGATTGATGACGGCGATATGCATGTGGGCAGCATTTGGTTTACTGACGAAGCTTATTTTTACCTGGACGGCTTCGTCAATAAACAGAACTGGCGCATATGGGGAACCGAAAAGCCCCATGTTGCAGTCCCATCGTCCCTGCATCCTCAAAAAGTACTGGTCTGGGCCGCCATTTCTTCCAAAGGAATCATTGGCCCATTTTTCAGATCCGAAACGATTACTGCATCACGCTATCTGGACATTCTTCGTGAATTTGTGGCGGTACAAACTGCCTTAGACGACACTGCGAACACCTCGTGGTTTATGCAAGATGGTGCCCGGCCACATCGCACGGCCGACGTCTTTAATTTCCTGAATGAATATTTCGATGATCGTGTGATTGCTTTGGGCTATCCGAAACATACAGGAGGCGGCGTGGATTGGCCTCCCTATTCGCCAGACATGAACCCCTGTGACTTCTTTCTGTGGGGACACTTGAAAGACCAGATGTACCGCCAGAATCCAGAAACAATTGAACAGCTGAAGCAGTACATCTCATCTGCATGTGAAGCCATTCCGCCAGACACGTTGTCAAAGGTTTCGGGTAATATCATTCAGAGACTACGCCATATTATTGCTACGCATGGTGGATATGTGGAAAATATCGTACTATAGTGTTTCCCAGACCGCAGCGCCATCTGTTGTTGAAAATTGTAACTACTGTAATTTCGAAAGTTTGTCTGCCTGAAAATGTACTGTTGTCCCAAGCATATTGCAACAAACGGTGTATTTCTATCGCTGCTCGTTTAGTTTTTATTGCCGTTTCAAATATACCGGTCATTTTTGAAACACCCTGTATTTGTAGTCCAACGCCGCTAGAGACCTCCAGATTGTAGCGTATAGCATGGCGGCGTGTAACGTAAATATGTAAGAGACAGCGTGCTGTAATCGAGTTCCGAATTCCAAGAGTTCGTCCGCACATGGAGCACCGTTTCGTTCAGAATGACAATGCCAGATCACAAACGGAAGCTGCTACATCTGAAACAATCCAACGCCTTACGTTCACTGTCATCGATCATCCTCCATACAGTCCCGATGTCGCTCCACCAGATTTTCTGTTTCAAAAGCTCAAAGAAGACCTTCGAGGACTTCACTTTGATAGTGACGAAGCGGTGCAAGCATAGGTGAGGTTGTAGCTCCGTGGACAAAGTCGCACATTCTACAGTCACCGTATCGACAAACTGATCTCTAGTTTGGACAAATGTGTTCGTCACCAGGCTGACTACGTTGAGAAATAAATACATAGACATGAAGGATGAAGATTTAGAATGTTAGTAACTTTTGTTTCGTTTAAAAATCTCGGAGGCATCTGTTTGTGTCCAAATCACTGTCGATGGTCTGAATGAGTTAAACGAAACACGAATAGTAAAATAAATACACATTTTTGGTAGTTACGGAGTCGGATTTCAGGTAGCTTAAGTAACTGTACAGTAACCACGGACACTGCGGCTGCACAAATGCATTTATCATCTCATTTCAGACGAATGCCGTATTGACTTCATTTCTATGACATCCTTATCCATTTGAGCTCTGCAATGACCTCGATATGAACAGGCGCCTCACATTGAACTTTGGTCTTCGAATCCCACTGCTCTTGATCAACTGTGACCTACATAATAAATAATCAAAACTGTTCCATCTAATTTCGATACTGACTTCGCCTCCGCACAAGACAACATTAAAAAGACTAATGTGGTATGGAAATGAATGAGAAAGCCGACCAACATAGTCTATTCAAAGGAACACTCATGCATTCGTTCTCAGAAAAAATAACTGTCGATAGTCGGGCGAAGATTTAAATGCCACTCCTTTTGTACATAAGTCCAGTTTCTTAACCGGAGCGCCACCTCGCTTTCTTAAACCTGAGAGCAGAACTAATTTTCACTCTCCCAGATTAGTCCGGCAAGTGCAGGAGAGTGGGCGTTGCAGTCATCCTGACCATCAGACTGCACGCTAGTGGCTGGATTTAACCTCGCATCTCCTCACAGTCTCTCGTGGCGAGAGGAGCGTTCAGCCTGGCAGTCCGCAGGGTGTTTCATGGGCTCGGTGGATAAGTACCACACTGCCAACCCAGACATCTGGGCTTCAGTATCCTGCCGATACAAGGATTCTTTTCCATCACTTGTCACCTCATTCACCTCTTGCAGTGTTTTGTCAATATGAAAATGAGAAGTCGCGACCTGGTTTGGAAGTCCCCCTTAAAAGGTATCCTGTAAGTGCCTGGCTCAGTCAGTTGAAATGGGAGACTAGAAGACAAGCAAACAAGCAAATAATCGTAATAAATATAGAACCGGAAACTAGTATTACGACTGGGTACGTGAACACCGTATAATAGCGTCTCCGAGGATCGAAACTGCAGATGTGCACACGAGGAAAAACAGATTACAAGAAGTGTTCCACAAGGACACCGTTCATATGAAGGCAGGCCTCAACACGTCTCCTTATCGATGCGCGTTCCGAATGCATTGATACCCATCCACAATGCGTTCCCGAAGTTCGGCGATACTATCAAAAGCGTCCGAATGCACCAAAGCTTTTAAATATTGCCGCTCACAAAAATCCAACGGGTTCGGGTCGGTAGACCCAGGAGGCCATGGTGTTGGCGAGTCACGATTGATACACTTGCCGAAGATTCCCGACCAGCCATATGAAAGTGTGCAGATGCACCATCATCCATGTACCAAATACCAGTCTTTTCACCGTAAGGAACATCACCCAAACGTAGCCTTAGCTATAATGTTGTAACATTGGTGTATCGGAGAGACCATTGGCCTTCAGATCTATCTTTATTAGGATTATTTGCTTGTTTAACAGCCCTCTACTGGCCCATTCGTTTGTACCTGTAACAGTAAAACAACTCGTATAGGTTATAAAAAGACTATATTAGGAGGCGAATGCAATATGAAAGTAGATGGTTTCATGTTACCATTACGAAAAGACGAATTGCATCACCTAGTTGCTTTGCCTTGAATATAGTCACTATCTTTTTGAACACGAGTAGTTGCGGTTCAGTCATTAGCGTGTAATTCAGCAGTCAAGGAGAATAATACATCTGCCTTGGGGCGAGAAGATTCCACGCAGTAAGTGCTTGCCACTTCGGCCACGGTTCTAAGGCTTAGTTTAAGATTGTCGAGCAGATCCACTTGTTGCGCTCCGCTGCCGACTCGCCCGGACAACAAGAAGCTCATTAGCGTGAAGCAAACCGGAGGTGCGGAAACTACTTAAAGCGCTGTTCTTTCTAAGTTATGTATCCGTTCATCACGCTAGACTTCAAGAGGTAGCCATTACGTCTATAAACCGGGCATTTGTACTGCACTGGAAACGTCTCGGTGTTTGGCGCCAAACACACGCAATCTGTCTCACTTGTCATTCCCCTTACGCCAGTTCAGAACAAAGCATGTATCATAGAGAAAGTCGTGGTCTGAACTCCTGTTGAAGATACATTCCGTGTTGCATTCTGTTACTTAGTGTTTTTACTCTTGTCATGGGAGACGGTGCATTAACCTGGTTTAAAGTGAACAACAACAACAATCGGATGGAAACTTGTTGAAGGAAATAACTTGGAAACCGATTGAAATGATCTAGGAGATCACCAGAATCTGAAATGCTGCTGTCCTGACTAACAGATGAAATGACGGAGAATCATTATTGGCTGGGAGACCCCATCTGGGAATGTTCATTCGGACGTCTGTTGTAAGTCTTTCTATCTGACGCTACACCGCAGATTTAAGCGTCGATGCAGATGAGATGAAACACTCACTGCCAGAGCTACGAAAATCTCCAGTTCGGCGGGAAATCGAACCCGCGACCCAGCGATCTAGAGGAAACAATATGAACCCGTACACCATGGGCTTTGGACTCCTCTTCCAGGAAAAGAGTTCTGTTTCTTGACTATTTCACCTCTGTCGGTAGCATTCACTTTCGGACAGTCATGAAATTAAATTTGTTAGCCGTAAGTAGACTGTCTAGGTGTTTTTCTGTATTCATATCAGACTTTGGACTTAATTTTTGAAAGGTAAAATGTAGAAGACAATAAACCTGGCTGTGGAGTGTCCCATATACGTACGCTGGTTGTAAACGTTGAACTAGTACGGTTCGCTCCAATTTGTGTTTACCTTACTGCGGGTACCTATTTCATGAAGTGATCTGTCACCTTGATATTGTTCGTAATATGTAATATCGTATACATTGAACATCTTATTACGATCATCTTTTCGTAGATTCTTGATGCAGTGGTCCTGCTTTGCAATGCCACTAATTGTACCGTGGGACTTCATTTTCAACCGGAGCGGGTCGAGGGCTGTAAGAAAGAACTCGTATTCTCTAGCGACTAGGTGCAGAATCGCGTAACCTCTTTTTAAAGAACTCTTCTGTATTTAACATGGCCGCGCGGGATTAGCCGAGCGGTCTCGGCGCTGCAGTCAGGAATTGTGCGGCTGGTCCCGGCGGAGGTTCGAGTCCTCCCTCGGGCATGGGTGTGTGTGTGTTTATCCTTAGGATAATTTAGGTTAAGTAGTGTGTAAGCTTAGGAACTGATGACCTTAGCAGTTAAGTCCCATAAGATTCCACACACAATTTTTTTTTTATTTATTTAACATGTCTCATAAACGATATCATTGAGTGAACAGGTCTCTCATTTACAATGTACCCGTTGCCAGTCTCGACATGATAAGTCGTCGAATGACTTAAGTTAGTAAGAGACTAGATAATACAGTTTCATTTTTTCTGTGGCTAGACAATTGTTGTGTCAGGCCCGGTCTTCTCTGGGGTCCACAGCAGCCCCAAAGCACGAATGCGTAGAGTAAACAACTTCTCCATCGCAGGAAAGGACACCCACTCGTCGACGCGTCTTGTGGATGCACTTTGCTCATTTCTTATCTGCAAATAAATACAAAAAATGCACGGACAGTGGATCGTTCTTTCTACACAGCTAACTACAGTCATGTTTCTTCTCGAACATCTGTCATCGGTATGGCAGGAAGTATGTTGCTATATTAAATATCAATATGTACCAGAAAATCGCAACAGTAAAATGTAATTAACGTAAAGTACTGCAATTTCTGGAATACATTTGTCTAGGTAACATATTTAAGTGATTAAAAATGCAAAAATGGCTCAAATGGCTCTGAGCACTATGGGACTTAACATCTGAGGTCATCAGCCCCCTAGAACTTAGAAATACTTAAACCTAACTTAAATCTAACTAACCTAAGGACATCATACACATCAGTGCCCGAGGCACGATTCGAGCCTGCGACCGTAGCAGTCGCGCGGTTCCGGACTGAAGCGCCTAGAACCGCTCGGCCACCGCGGCCGGCAACAATGGAAGATCACAGGTTAGCGTAAGCGTAAGTCACTGCAAATTTAAATTGCTGGTACGCTAATAACCGGGGTAACCACCATAATGTAAACACGCAAACGTGCGTGCATTGTGTTGTACAGGTGTCGGATGTCAGTTTGTGGGATGGAGTTCCATGGCCATCACACTTGGTCGATCAGTACAAGGACTCTTAATTATGATTGTGGATGACGCTGGAGTTGTCGTCCGATGATGTACCACACTTACTCGGTGGAGATAGATCAGGTGACCGAGTAGGCCAAGGCAGCATGTCGACACTCTGTAGAACTCGCTGGGTTACAATACTAGTATCTGGACGAGCGGTATCATGTTGGAAAGCACTAAAAAATGCTGTTTATTAATGGCAGCCCAACGGGTCGAATCACCAGACTGACATACAGAATTGCAGTCGTGGTTTGTGGGATAGCCACGAGAGTTCCGCTGCTGCCGTACGAATTCACACCCCAGAACATAACTCCAGCTGTAGGCCCAGTCTGTCTAGCACGCAGACAGGTTGATTGCAGGCCCTCAACTGGCCTCCTCGCAACCAACACATGGCCACACTGGCACCGAGGCAGAAAACACAACAGACCTCCACCCTGACCTCCAATGAGCTCTCGCTTGACACCACTGAAGCCGCAAAAGGCGATGGTTTGGAGTCAGTGAAATGCACGCTACAAGACGTCTGTCTCGGAGCTGTCCATGAAATAATCGATTTGGAACAGTTTGTTGTGTCACTTGATGCCAACTGCTATTCAAATTGTTGCTGCAGATGCAGTACGATGCGCCACAGCCATTCGATGAACACGATGGTCTTTTCTCTCGGTAGTACCACGTGGCCATCCGAAGTCCCCGTATATTCTCGTGACAACTGCTTCCAGCAGTCATGTACAATGGCTACATTCCAGCCACGTTTTTCTGCAGTATCGCAAAAGGAACATCCAGGTTCTTGCAGCCTTATTACACGACCCCATTTGTATTCAGTGGGGTGTTGACAATGGCGTCTTTGTCACCTTAAAGGCTTTCTTGACTAACATCAACTCACGACATCCGATCTCTAACGTAACTAACACTCACGACCGTTGCAGTGCGTATTTAAGGCAAACCTGATTTGAATTCTCATAGTGGCGCTACTAGCGCCACTCTTATGCGACTGGCACGAAATCTGAATAGACAAAATCTTTCAGATATAGAAACATGCCTGCCAACTTTCCTTTATGTCGCACAGCTCCTTCTTGGTGTTGCCAATTTTTGTCCCGTCAGTTTCCTTGGCTATAGTAGGAGTAGTTTGTAGAGATATGAAATAGAGCGATCACGTAGATAAAGCAGGCGGCAGACTTCGGATTATTGGTACAGTAATAGGGGAATGGAATCAGCCTACAGAGGAGACTGCTTACAAAACATATGTGCGGTCCACCCTAGAATACTGCTCAAATGTGTGTGAGTACTGCTCAAGTGTGTGGAACTTCTGTGAGATAGGACTAGCAAGGGACATCGAACATGTAGATAGAAGGGTAACACGAATGGTCACAGGTTTGTTTGCTCGATGGGAGAGGTCACGGAGGTGGTGAGTCACCTGAACTGGCAGGCGCTTGAAGACAGAGCAAAATATTCCGCGACAGTCTACTTACAAAATACCAAGAACCATTTTCAAGTGATTAATCTGTGAACACATACAACCCCGTACGTAGCACACCAGTAAATATGGCGCAGACAAGCTTAGAGTACTTACAGCGAGCATAGAGACGCTCAAGTAATCATCTACCCACACAGGAGATAGCTTATAAAATCCTCGTTCGACGAATACTTCGATAGTATTCAGTCTGGGATCCTTACCAGGTACGATTTATAGAGAAAATAGAGAAGATGCAAGCGCCAAAGTATTACGGAGGTGCTCAACAAACTCCAGGCGTTCTGCATCACGATGGGATTTACTGTTAAAATTCCGGTAGCATACCTTTCCAGAAGAGTCAACCAATATATTGCTTCCTCCTAGATACGAGGGGCGTTCAATATATAAAGCAACACGTTTTTTTCTCTGCCAACTTCGGTTGAAAAAATGCAGGATTTGTTAAGGGACATCGTGAAATATTCCCAGTTCAGCCCCTATAGTCATGAAGCTCCGATAAGTGGCGGCACTACAGTGGTCTTCAAAATTGCGTCCGTAACAGAGGTCCGTTCCAAGCATAGAGATGTCACTGCGTCCGTTTTGGCGGAAAACCAGAGCATCGCAGATATTCGTAGGCACTTCCAGAATGCCTACAGTCGGTAACCTGGCAGTGAACAAAAGCGCGGTATGTCGTTGGGCGAGGGGGCTGACGTCGTCTAAAGAAGGTCGCATAATCCTGTCTTATCTCCTGCATGCCAGCCGGCCGCCAACAGCTGTGACTCCTGCAATGATGGAACGTGCGGACACTCTCATTCGAGGTGATAGATGGATAACAAACAAACACGTCGATGCTCAACTGGACGTTTCTGTTGGTAGTGCTCACACACTGGTCCAAGAGTTGTGGTACTCAAAGGCGTTCGTCGCCGCCTAACAGGAAGCCATAAAGAGCGACGATGATTCATCTGTGAGAAATTGCATTCGCGCTATGAGGCTGATCGTGACAAGTTTATGTCGAACATCGTCACAGGCGATGAAACATGTTATCATCATTTCGAACCGGAAACAAAACAGCAATCCATGTAACAGTGCAACGCAACTCGTTCTCGGAAAAAAATTTCAAAGCCACACCCGCAGCCATTAAAGTCATTGCGACGGTCTCATGGTAAAACGATAAACTCTGAAATGTATTGTGCTACCCTCAGGACATTGAAGAAACGTCATGAACGTGTTCGTCGCCTCCTCCATGACAACGGAAGGCCTCACACAAGTCTGCGCAAACGAGAGGAGCTCACAAAACTTTCAATGGACTGTTGTTCCCCATCCGCCCTCAGCCTGGATATCGCACCTTCAGACTTCCATCTGCTTGGCTCAGTGAAGAATACAGTCCACAGTAAACAGTACGTAGACGATTTGGATCATATGGATGCAGCATTGGATCCGAAATGGACCAGTAGAGTTGTGTCTGAGGCCATTGAGGCCCTCCCAGTAAGGTGGCGTAAGGCCGTCGCTGAAAAATAGGGACTTGTGGACAAAAGAATGGGAATAATATGGAGTATTGGAACCTGCTTTCAGGAAAATATGTCTTCCATTACTTATTGAACGCTCCTCGTACATCTCTAGAAAAGACCGTAAATATAAAGTCAGAGAGATTCGAGCTTACACCAAGGCTTACGAACTGCCGTTGTTCCCGCGAGCCTGTCGTGACTGGGACAGTAGACAGAAAAGTGGCAGTTATACACAAAGTATCTTCCGCCATACACCATAAAGTGGCTTGCGAAGTATAGATGTAGATGCCGATATAGATGTAGATGCTTCCCGCGTTCCATACGTGAAAGCAACGGGAAGAAGCCCTGATAATGCTACATGGCGAAGTATATTCTTCCGTATACTTCATCATGATTTGCAGAGTATAGATACAGTTGAAAGATACAGATGCAGCAGGAGATGTAGACCCTTCCCCCAACCCGAGCTTGTGCGCCGTCTCCAGTGACATCGCCGTCGACGGGACATTAATCCCGGTCTTCCTTCCTTGCTTCCATCTCTCAACCGGCGAGGCGCGACGGCTGCGGCACGGAGGACCGCTGCGTACCGCGGCCCGCAGCTGCCTCCGCCGGGCCGCTACGTCACGCCGCGCTAAGAGGAGTCGGCGGTCGCGAGTCACTTCCTGAAATAGAGCGGCCGGCGCGGCTCACCACGCGCTGACTCGCCCACACGCCCACCGCCGACGGCCGGCTCGTTTTAATTACCGGGATAACTGGAAGGGCCGATGCTCTGGTGACGCGGCGCAACTACTGCCCCAGACAGAGTGCGGCACTCGGTGCCCGCCCCCGCAGACACTGCTGCCCTTCCTCTCTGACCCTGCGGCTGCCGAGCAGCGCCAGCGGTGCCCTCTGAGGTCGATTTACAGTGGACGTCAACGGAACGCCACGGAACGGAACTGAACTGAACATCATTGTCAAATGTCAGTATGTTCACACTATACCGGACGTCAACGTATCGTCACGACGCTTAACTTAGCACTGAGGCCGCGTGCTACGGCCCGTCGCAATATCTGTGTTACTAAACGACGGTCCCAGTTGTAGGATGCCTTTCAGTAAGTCGTACAGCTATCGACAGTATTTAAAAATCTGAAATGCCGTCATAATCTACTCATTAAAAGAGATAATCTTTCGTTGAATTTTTTACCCAGTAAGACATGTATTACAACTGTATGTATGTCTCGAGACAGCGTAAGACAGCGTGATTCACAGCGTGCTAAGTAGACAGACTATATTCATCTAGTGTTTGAGAATAAGACAGTTCCAGCAGACTTTGCATGTAATTTCAAACTTTTACAATACTTTTTCTCGCGGACACAGCCTACAAAATAATGAAAAAAAATTTCGCTTACTACAATTTCGCTGTTCATGCAGTACAACTTCATCGTCAGCCATGACTTTTTAATTTATTACTTCTTTAATAGTAACTAAATCCGCAACACATTTTGCAGACAAGTATCCACATATACCACTGAATTTGCATGCAAAATTATATCAACGTACGACACGCAGTTCAACAGATACGTAAAAAACTAGCTGTTCTTAAAACGAAGTGCACATTACCAAGATTGCATTCATCCAGTGTTTGATAATGAGTTAGAAAGACGTTTGAAGCTGTTTCATACACGGGAGCTCAATTTTTAAAGACTCTGAGGCATGGGGAGCTGAGGGGAGGGGTGTTCGTGTTACTGGTACAGAAGGTAATTCGTAGTGACCATTTCTAAATAAACTAGTTACGGTAATAAAGTTACTAATGGCCGAAGCAAAATTCATAACGTGTTACTGACGAAGGTTGTATAGTGAATTTTCCACACAGCTGCGAAGTGAAACAACAGGAAAAGTATCGTTTAAACATTTCAAAATATCAACACTAATTTGCAAACAAACACATCGAACAATATGTATAATGCATTGCACAATTTCTTTTTACTTTATCCGTCGCGTTTTCTTCTGAGTATCAAATGACGTCAAAAAACTCTATTTTTCCTTTGGCAGAGAAGACTTTATTACAGTTTAAAAATATTTCTTGTTGAATGTCGTTTATTTATGTTCTTACATGTGTACGATATAGGCTGTTTCTTGTCCAGGTATTTTAAAGCTAAATGATTTTCCGTTTTACGTTAATTGTTTTTTTTTGTGTTGTGAAAGAATACTCGCAGATAAAATATCAAAGCCCTCTTGCGACTTCCGCATTGTGCCACGAAAACAAGTCAATGGCTCAATGGCTCTGTGCACTATGGGACTTAACTTCTGAGGTCATCAGACCCCTAGAACTTAGAACTACTTAAACCTAACTAACTTAAGGACATCACACACATCCATGCCTGAGGCAGGACTCGAACCGCGACCGTAGAGGTCACGCGGTTCCAAACTGTAGCGCCTAGAACGGCTCGGCCACTCCGGCCGGCGAAAACAAGTCAAACCACGAGTATAAGTTTTAGAAGACAAAACAAAAACACATACAAAATGCACGACTACAACATGAGCGGGCGCGCCTAGAAAAGGCGTGGCGCGTAGAAAAGGGGCGTCACAGTTCTTTCCCGTGAACGTCAAAACTTTCCTCCCGAGAATCCTTGGCGGGACATTACTTTCGGCCCCGTTCCTTTGGCGGTATGTGACCTATGAGAACGCTGCTACTGAATAGCATTGTGGAATGTTTTGACGTGTCTGCCTGACGTCCAGCGTGAATGAACCTCACAGAGAAATCCACCATCGTCCGGGACAGTGGCTCCAGTGTAGTTTGTTTGCTACTGCCTCCGCCGTAGTTTGTTTACTACCACTCGTTCTGTAGCCATCCCATGTCTCAGTGGCGTGATAGTGATTGTTCAGTGGTAGAAGCCGAAGGACTCTGCTTAAGCATTCCAATAGGGTAAGACTGTGAACTAGCCGGTAACCAATAGTTTTTCGTAAGTTTCTTTTTGGAAAGGCAGAGAAGGGGAAGGGGAGAGGAGAGTCAACAGTCTCTTGACTGCTTTGATGCAGCCCATCAGGATTATTCCTCTGTCATCTTTTCTGCATATACCTTTCCCCGGTGATTGTGCAGAGGACATCCTCATTTCTCATCTTACAGTCCACTAAATTTTCAACATGCTTATGTAATATTAATAAAGGAAATGATTTTTCCCGTGCGAGTCAACAATCAATTTGGGTGTCTTGCAAAGAAAACCGTCTACATCGCTTGTTAAAATTTCGTTTCTTTTATTTTTCGCTAGTGCCTTCTTCACATGCCACAGAGTTTAGAAATTATAAAAGAAGGTTCTATGACAGTATTAAAACTTAGGCATAGTTTTTAATACTGTGTATAGTTTTTTAATAGAGTATGAAGATCCTGTGTGTGTGATATTTGAAGGAGTTGTGGGTTGCATAAAACCCAGAGGCGGGGACAGCTGAAGCACGTTCAGTATGGCCAAATTAGTCATATTTTGTACAGGTCCCACACACTTGATCTACACTGAAAGACACATGAGTGTTTGGCAGCCAATTACCTTTCTAGACCAACTACATTTTCCCAGTATCCTACCAAGTGGACCAAAGTCTGTCTTTCTGCTTTACTTCGTACTGACTCTCTGCGATCGTTGCCTATGAATCGTTAGCATGAGTTGACTGATTCCATTTGTGACTCGCTTATATATTAGTCATAGGAAACTACGTTATTTCGTTTTGTGAAGTGCACAATGTTACATTCCTGAACGTTTAAGGGATGTTGCAATCTTTGCACCACTTTGAGATCTAATCAAGATCTGATTGAATATTTGTGCAGCTTGTTTGAGACAGTAGTAGGTTATAAGTAACTGTATCATCTGCAAAATATCTGAGACTACTATTAATAATGTCTGTCAGGTACCAACAACAGGAGTTGCGCCACCCTTTCCTGAGCACAGTTTACGTTACTCACACAGGTACTGGTAACTCTCCATCCAAGATAACATACTGCGTCCTCCCTGCGTGCACAATCCATTCAAAAAATTTCCCTTGACCCGATGCGATAGTACTTTCGTTAATGAGTTATGGTGTGGTGCCGAGTCAAATACTTCTCGGAAGTCAAGAAATATTGCGTCCACGTGACTGCCTTGATCCGCGCCTTTCAGTATGTGCCATGAGGAAAAGTCGAGTTGGTTTCACATGTCTGATTTTTGCGAAATCCATGCTGGCTGACATGGAGAAAAGGCCATTCTTTTCGAGGTACCTCATTACGTTTGGGATAAAAAAAAAAGTTCAAATTTGTGTGAAACCTTATGGGACTTAACTGTAAGGTCATCAGTCCCTAAGCTTACACACTACTTAACCTAAATTATCCTAAGGACAAACACGCACACCCATGCCCGAGGGAGGACTCGAACCTCCGCCGGGACCAGCCCCACAGTCCATGACTGCAGCGCCTAAGACCGCTCGGATAATCCCGCGCGGCCGTTTGAGATCAGAGTATGTTCTACGACTCACACTGTAGGAGATGACAAGGTGGCCTGTTGGCATTACATGATCCTCTAGGCCTGACATTGGAGTTAGGTCCCTTTTATCACTACACTGACAATGTACTCTATTGTTGGTTACCTATTCATGTGCCCGACAGCGTTGGGAGTATTTCCACAAACGCCTAACGGAAGTTAAAATACTTGACAAAGTGCTGAACAAATAGTATCATGAGCAGAAGGGCGTCCTGTGGAGTGCCCGCACGGGAGCAGAGCCTACGAATGTAACATTTGCTTTATTTTATGTGTCTGGGGTAACAAGCAGACCCGAAACTAACGTCACAGGAGCTGTGTTGAACCTCCGCTCTGTCAACAGCCCTTTCGGCGCGTAGGCAAGGCGGGAACTGTCGTCAGCGCCGTAAGGCGAAGTAGCGCCGGAAGGAGTGTCAGGGGCCCAGGAAGGGCCGAGCGCAGTCTGCATACTAAACAGGCCTACCTGCCCCAGCCGCCTACACACTGGTACCTGGGGGAGGTCCCTGACAAGCTGCCGCCGCAGTGCGCACACGGAATACTGCCCTATGGCTATCGCAGTTCGAGAATTCTGCAACATGTGTCACATAAAAGTAGCAGCTTAGGTGCTTAATAATAAGCAAATATGAAGGACGTTTATTGGCGCTACTCTTTGCGGAGGCCTTCTTTATCCATATTTACTTGAAGAATTGGAGATTTGGGTGTGACAGATATATATAGGCCCTTGCCTAAAGGCAGAGAAGGAGAGGCACTTGACGAACCTTTCAGGCAAATGAATTACGTGTAAAACATTTTCAGATATGTGAAACCTGCCAGCCAGGGTGGCCGAGCGGTTCTAGGCGCTACAGTCTGGAACCGCGCGACCGCTACGGTCGCAGGTTAGAATCCTGCCTCGGGCATGGATGTGTGTGTTGTCCTTAGGTTAGTTAGTTTTAAGTAGTTCTAGGTTCTAGGGGACTGCTGACCTAAGAAGTTAAGTCCCATAGTGCTCAGATCCATTTGAACCATTTTTTGAACATGTGAAACCTATTAAGAGGCATGGACATATATGACATACATATCTATGAGACTGAAATGTAGACAAGAGGCACATCTTCTACAAAAAAAAGTGCTCTATCACATACTAAAAATTATATTTCTTAAAAAAATATGCAAATGTAGGATAGCAGTTGTGCAACGAGAGATGATGTCTGATTATATATGATGGCGGAACCGACGACAGAATTGCATTCAGTTAACGTCATCGTGACCAGGGATGCAGTTACGCTGCAGTGTAGGGCCGTGTCCCAGAAATGGGCCTCGCCGCAAAAATTTAAAATTAAAAAATAAAATTATTTAAGTTCTATGTCTGGGTCCTCTTGTAAAGGACCTATACGTAATTAAATTACATGGAATTATGCGTGCGGAGTTTTTCGTGGCAGCTGATATGAATTCCCAGTGGTGCCCGGTCAAGTGCGTGGCATTTCTGACGGCAAAATCTGTAGCATTTTTAATGGAATCTCGTCATTTTGGCGTGACTTCGATTTTGCAGAATGCCGATTTCTTCTTCGCCTCGTTTCATCGAAACCATTTTTTTCTTTCTATTGCCAGACGCAGGTTCTTGAGGCCTTGAAGTTGGGGAAAACCATTTATTCATTAGAGAGACACTGCGGGAAACGTACAAAATGCCGGATGATCCAAAGCGTGTGACAAACAGCTTACTGACTCGTAGCGTCATATTAAGGTCACGTAGCCACTGTGACCTTTTTTAGCAGAAAATTCAAAAATTAGTACGTTGAAAAATAAAGGAATGTATTTTTAAATAAATATTTTTTGGTCGTAATAACTGGAAACGACTACAAACGTTTATCAACATCCCTATTAAAGCATTATCAACTGTCTGGTATGGATCCCATACTGACGAACGATATTGAGTTATTGGTGCAACGAGGGTTTTGTAAGGTACCTTCTTTGTGTAGTCCATCTACAAAAGAAGTAACTTACAAAACCCTGGTTGGACCAATACGTGAATACTGCTCATCAGTCTGGGACCCATACCAGATAGGACAGATAGAGGAAATAAAGGATATGCGAAGGCCGGTCGGTGTGCCCGTGCGGTTCTAGGCGCTTCATTCTGAAACCGCGTGACCGCTGCGGTCGCAGGTTCGAATCCTGCCTCGGGCATGGATGTGTGTGATGTCCTTAGGTTAGTTAGGTTTAAGTAGTTCTAAGTTCTAGGGAACTGATGACCACAGATGATAAGTCCCTTCGTGCTCAGAGCCATTTGAACCATTTTTGAGATGCAAAGGAGAACAGCGCGTTACGTTACATGTTCATTTAGTAAGCAGGAAAGTGTTAGGAAGATGCTCAAGCAACTCCAGTGGCGGATGCAGCAAGAGAGGCGTTCGCACCAGCTTGTAGTTTATGGTTCAAATTGCTCTGAGCACTATGGGACTTAACTTCTTTGGTCGTCAGTCCCCTAGAACTTAGAACTACTTAAACCTAACTAACCTAAGGACATCACACACATCCATGCCCGAGGCAGGATTCGGACCTGCGACCGTAGCGGACGCGCGGTTCCAAACTGTAGCGCCTAGAACCGCTCGGCCACTCCGGTCGGCCAGCTTGTAGTTTACTGTCCAAGTTTAGAGAGCTTATGTTCCTATAAGAATCAACCAATATATTTATTCCTCCCACGTGAATATCGCGAAAAGACGTGACAGTAGAATTAGAGAGATTTCAGGTGATACGGAGACTTACCAGCAATCGTTTTTCCCGCGAACCATTCGTGAGTCGAACTTACAAAGTGCGCTTCGCCACACACTGTAAGGTGGCTTTCGGAGTGTAAATGTTGATGTATGCGCCAATGAAACCATCATTGTAGCCGCAATACACTGAACTTGCGTGTAAGCTGTATCCGCGCCGTTGTAGGTGAATAACAACGACGCAACAGCAAAGAAAGCTATCACTGTAATGATAAAATGTGCACCAAAATTTTATAAAATATAGTAATAAACCTTATATCCTACATTATGTGCAAATCAGCGTAATCAGTGCTCTTAGGACCACACCTAACAACCACCACGGGAATCGCTTAAGATTCTGAGATACAAAACGATACGCCATACTCCACTAATCAGCGTCTCACTGCAAATCAAAGTCACTAAAATGCCATTTACTTCATATATTTTCCGCGAGAGGCACTACAGCTGCAGCGATTCGAAACTAGTTGTAACCACTTCCCTTTCTTTGTGTTCACTGAGTTTATGGTCATCAGACGAGACTGAAGAGGAGGAGATTAGTGTTTAACATCCCGTCGACAACGAGGTCATTAGAGACGGAAGACAACCTCGGTTTAGAGAATGAAATCGCTCGTGCCCTTTCAAAGAAACTATCCCTGAATGTACCTGATGCGATTTAGGGAAATCGCAGAAAATCTAAATCAGGGTGGCCTGACCCGGGGTTGAACCTTCGTCGTCCAGATTGCGAGTCCAGTGTGCCAACCACTGCGCCACTCACTCGGCGAAACTGAAAATGATTCATTATATCATGATATATGTATATGCCGGACCGCTATCGGGCAACGTGTGCTGAGAATACCTGCCCTGTATTAAAGTCCACAGCCCAGACCAGCTGGGTCTTAGCAGAACCCACTTCAAGCAATTACGGAAAGACCGAGCCATCAGCCCCAACCTCCCTCAGATATTATGTGCTACCCATTTCATGCAGAACAACCGCAACGAAGACCCCACGATGTAGCCAGAAATGGTATTTCACGGGCTGCAGGAGGGATCTGGTTTCTTTTCTTTGCTTGTTGGTTAGTTTATACCAATTTCATGTTATTGTATACATTGTGTCAAGCATTTTCTTTCGCTTCAAATTACTGTCGGAACTGGGAATTGAAACACTAGACTGAGTTTATCGAACTTTGTAGAGATTTTCGTTGCATAACATCTATTAAAAGATTAAACATTCATTTTATTCACAATATCAGTTTCAGACGTGACACTCATGAGCCCGAATATATTATTGCATTCGTTGTGGCTTCGAAGCAAACAGCCTCTGAATGTCATCTTGAGGAGTTAATTGACATGCTTGAAACGAATACTGTGCCAGTTCACGAAAATGAAATGCTTTTATGAGATTATTGCATGAGAGATCCCATCTGGGATTCTCCGAGTGCCTGGTGGTGTTCTTTCTATTTGAGCCACTTGAGCGACATACGCGTCTTTGAAGGTGAGATGAAATGCTTAGAGCAGCAGAAACGCTCAGTCCGCAAGCGAAGGAAATCTCCGACCCGATCGGAAATCGAGATTGGGTCTGGAGAAGGCGACGCTCACCAGTAAACCACGAGACGCGGTTTCCACATACTGGCGAGTATTAGGCCAGCGTCCACAGATTACCGACTCAGTCCAGTTGACATGTGTAACATCACGATTCCAGAAGGTGGAGTGTTGTGGGTCTCGAGAATCGCTGCTTCCTGTGACCTTTCACCACGAAGTCTACAGACACGTTGGCGTCGATCTGGCTCCCACAAACAAAAGTGAGACTCATTTCTGAACACCACTCAGCAGTGGAGGGAATACAAAGATTATTGGGAGATTGTGGACGCCAGTGCAGTCATTGTCGTAATGCAGAAACTGAGCGATTTGTCTGACATCCAAAAGGGCATCTTCATTGCCTTGAGAACCGAGGCCGGAAGCGTTTCCGAAACGGCTAAGTGCCGCCGTGGTTACAATACACCGTACAAGACAAAATGGCGCTATCCAATATTGGCGCCGAAGTAACTGTGGTGCACCACGGGCCGTAGATGACAGGGGTGTACGATGGCTACACAGGTGTGTACGGGAGAATAGAAGAGTAACTGCTGAGCAGCTGACCGCCCAGGTGAACCAAGGGGCTACCAAGAGCGGTTCCTCAATGACTGATCAACGAACGTTGCTGTGTATGGGCCTCTGCAGTAGGCACCTGGTTCATGCACCCATTCTGACTGCTGCTCATCATCGACGAAGGCTGGAATTTGTACGCCAGTGCCGTAGCTGGATGTCGACTGAGTGACGACAAGTGCCCTTTTCAGATGAACCACGTTTTATCTCTGTCGGACAGAAATCATACACCCTGGAACCAGGAGAGAGCGTTATGGCCTGGGGAATGTTTTCGTGGCATTCACTGGGTGATGTAGTCATTCTGGAAGGCACAATGGATCAACACAAGTACGCATCTATCTTTGAGAACAGGGTCCACCCCTACATGCAGTTCGTTTTCCCTCGACATGATGCCATTTACCATCTGGACAATGAAACATGCCACACAACTCGCACTGTTTGTACGTGGTTCGAAGAGCACCACGTCGAGTTTACCGTACTTACGAAACTCCAGGATTTAAACTCAATCAAAAATCCGCGAGACCACGTTCGCGCCGTGGATCCTCAACGAGAAACCTAGCACAGCTGTCAGTGTCTTCCAGAACTTCATTGACTCTCTTCCTGTACGTGTCCCAGTGGTCGGCACTGCAAAATGTGGCTATTCAGGCATTTGACAGGTGGTAACATTAATGTGAATGGCAAGTGTATGTAGGAACAATTTTTTCTGTATTGCAAATAATCTCGGATAAGAATGGAATTGTAATCGCCATGTCCCGCGAATACTTAATTACTGGAGTATGAGCTTGGTAGCTTTCCGTCGAGGCGTACATGATGTAATGCCTTTCATTTCCGCCAGTACAGTTTATAATTTTAATTTGAACGATAATGAATCGTAATGTACTGGGACTTGCCTGTTAAGATTAAAGATGGTCGTCGTTGATATAACAGCAATATACAGGGTGTTACAATAAAGTACGGCCAAACTTTCAGGAAACATTCCTCACACACAAATAAAGAAAAGATGTTATGTGGACATGTGTCCGGAAACGCTTAATTTCCATGTTAGAGCTCATTTTAGTTTCGTCAGTATGTACTGTACTTCCTCGATTCACCGCCAGTTGGCCCAATTGAAGGAAGGTAATGTTGACTTCGGGGCTTGTGTTGACATGCGACTCATTGCTCTACAGTACTAGCATCAAGCACATCAGTACGCAGCATCAACAGGTTAGTGTTCATCACGAACGTGGTTTTGCAGTCAGTGCAATGTTTACAGATGCGGAGTTGGCAAATGACCATTTGATGTATGGATTAGCACGGGCAATAGCCGTGGCGCGGTACGTTTGTATCGAGACAGATTTCCAGAACGAAGGTGTCCCGACAGGAAGACGTTCGAAGCAATTGATCATCGTCTTAGGGAGCACGGAACATTCCAGCCTATGACCCGCGACTGGGGAACACCTAGAACGACGAGGACACCTGCAATGGACGAGGCAATTCTTCGTGCAGTTGACGATAACCCTAATGTCAGCGTCAGAGAAGTTGCTGCTGTACAAGGTAACGTTGACCACGTCACTGTACGGAGAGTGCTACGGGAGAACCAGTTGTTTCCGTACCATGTACAGCGTGTGCAGGCACTATCAGCACCTGACTGGCCTTCACGGGTACACTTCTGCGAATGGTTCATCCAACAATGTGTCAATCCTCATTTCAGTGCAAGTGTTCTCTTTACGGATGAGGCTTCATTCCAACGTGATCAAATTGTAAATTTTCACAATCAACATGTGTGGGCTGACGAGAATCCGCACGCAATTGTGCAATCACGTCATCAACACAGACTTTCTGTGAACGTTTGGGCAGGCATTGTTGGTGATGTCTTGATTGGGCCCCATGTTCTTCCACCTACGCTCAATGGAGCACGTTATCATGATTTCATACGGGATACTCTACCTGTGCTGCTAGAACATGTGCCTTTACAAGTACGACACAACATGTGGTTCCTGCACGATGGAGCTCCTGCACATTTCAGTCGAAGTGTTCGTACGCTTCTCAACAACAAATTCGGTGACCGATGGATTGGTAGAGGCGGACCAATTCCATGGCCTCCACGCACTCCTGACCTCAACCCTCTTGACTTTCATTTATGGGGGCATTTGAAAGCTCTTGTCTACGCAACCCCGGTACCAAATGTAGAGACTCTTCGTGCTCGTATTGTGGACGGCTGTGACACAATACGCCATTCTCCAGGGCTGCATCAGCGCATCAGGGATTCCATGCGACGGAGGATGGATGCATGTATCCTCGCTAACGGAGGACATTGTGAACATTTCCTGTAACGAAGTGTTTGAAGTCGCGCTGGTACTTTCTGTTGCTGTGTGTTTCCATTCCATTACTAATGTGATTTGAAGAGAAGTAATAAAATGAGCTCTAACATGGAAAGTAAGCGTTTCCGGACACATGTCCACATAACACATTTTCTTTCTTTGTGTGTGAGGAATGTTTCCTGAAAGTCTGGCCGTACCTTTTTCTAACACCCTGTATAAGAAACGACTACTGAAGGCTGGCAAACGGCATTAAAATAGAGAGGCGCGACAGACAGCGGTCGCCGACAGGTAGAGTCCGCGCAGACGCGCAGGCAGGCAGGCAGTCACGGCAGCTGTGGGGCAGGTCGCGGGCCGCACCCACGGGCCGTCACGTCCGCCCGCGCCGTCACGGGCCGTCGGCGCCGTCTGCAGCAGCGTTCACTTTCCCCCACTGCGCTGCTGTATCCTTTTAACGCCAAATAGCTGACTGCGCGCTGCGCACCAGCCCGTCACTGCAGGTACTTGAACGGCTTTGTGGAATAACACTTCCCAGCCGAGGACTGCCGGTCGCTGTGGCGGAGCGGCTCTAGGCGCGTCAGTCCGGAATCGCGCTGCTGCTACGGTCGCAGGTTCGAATCCTGCCTCGGGCATGGATGTGTGTGATGTCCTTAGGTTAGTTAGCTTTAAGTAGGGGACTGATGACCTCAGATGTTAAGTCCCATATTGCTTAGAGCCAGCCGAGGACTGAGATTGAATTACCCACTCCGAAGTGAAGCCGTACGGTAAAGAAGACTGGGAGACCCAAAGCAGCACGTTCAACCGCCTAAGTGGAAAGGCTTTTCCTATACTCCACACACAATGGCACCTTTCCTTCGCGAAGTGCGAGTTTTCTGTGTTAAGTGTAGCTGACATGTGTAGATGGCTGTAAGGGGTGTCTGTAGTGTTTGCGTTGTATGAAGATGAGGGAAGGGAGAGACTAAAATCCGATGGCGGCACGTGGTCTACTCCTCTCAAAAAGCATCAAGGGGGCCGCCAAGCTCAAAGGCCCCATCCGATGGACAAGTTACCATCAACAGTGTCACATGCCCTCACTTCATGAGACGTCCACCCCGATAGCGGAGTGGTCAGAGTGACTGATTGCTACCTACGGGCCCGGGTTCGATTCCCGGCTGGGTCGGAGATTTTCTCCGCTCAGGGACTGGCTGTTGTGTTGTCTTCATCATCATTTCATCCCCATCCGGCGGGCAAGTCGCCCAATGTGGCGTCGAATGTAGTAAGTCCTGCACCAAGGCGGCCCGACCTGCCCCCCAAGGAGCCTCCCGGCCAATGACGCCAAACCCTCATTTCCATTTTTTTTTCATGAGACACTGCGGAGAAGTCTGAATTTTAACCCAGGACGTTGGCACAATGTATGGTGATCAGTAGCACGCCTCCTTCCCTTTACCGGAAAAGCAAAGCGAAAAATGATAACAGCTCTGGGGTATGAGGGAGGTAACCCATTCAAGAACAGGGCACGTCCGACGTTTCTTAACTTCAACGATCTGACGGCGACTGATACATTCAATGAGGGAAGGCCCTTCACAGCAATTATATAGTATGTTTCAGTTGACAACAATTACTTTATTGATTTCCTGACGTTTTTTCGGTCACTGGCTGTCTTCAAAACGACATGAAATACACTAAAGCGCCAAAGAAACTGGTATAGACACGTGTATTCAAATACAGAGATATGCAAATAGGTAGAATACGGCGCTGCTGTCGGCAACACTTATATAAGGCAACAAGAGTCTGGCGCAGTTGTTAGATAGGTTACTGCTGCTACAGTGGCACGTTATCAAGATTTAACTGAGTTTGAACGTGGTGTTATAGTCGACGCACGAAAGATGGCACCTAGCATCTCCGAGGTAGCGATGAAGTGGGGATTTTCTCGTACGACCATTTCACGAGAGTACCGTGAACATCAGGAATCCGGTAAAACATCAGATCTCCGACATCGCTGCGGCCGGAAAAAGATCCGGCAAGAAAGGGACCAACGACGACTGAAGAGGATCGTTCAACGTGACGGAAGTGCAACCCTTCCGCAAATTGGAGCAGATTTCAATGCTGGGCCATCAAGTGTCAGCGTCGAACCATTCAGCCACACATCATCGTTATGGGCTTTCAGAGGCAAAGGCTCACTCGTGTACCCTTGATGACTGCACGAGACAAAGCTTTACGCCTCGCCTGGGCCCGTCAGCACAACATTGGACTGTTGGTGACTGGAAACATGTTGCCTGGTCGGACGAGTCTCGTTTCAGATTGTATCTAGCGGATCGCCGTGTACGGGTATGGAGACAACCTCATGAATCCATGGATCCTGCATGTCAGCAAGGGACTATTCAAACTGGTGGAGGCTCTGTATTGGTGTGGGACGTATGCAGTTGGAGTGATATGTCTAAATACGTATAGATAGCACTCTGACAGTCGACAAGTACATAAGCTTCCTTTCTGATCACCACCATCCATTCATGCACTGGGCAATTTCAGCAGAACAATGAGACAATCCACACGTCCTGAATTGCTACAGGCCGGCTCCAGGAACACTCTTCTGAGTTTAAACACTTCCGCTGGCCACCAAACTCCCCAGACATGAACGCGCTGTTCAAAAGAGATCTCCACCCCCTCGTACTCTTACGGATTTATGGACAGCCCTGTATGATTCATGGCGTCAGTTCCCTCCAGCACTGCTTCAGACATTAGTCGAGTCCATGTCACGTCGTGTTGTGTCACTTACGCATGCTTGCGGGGGCCCTGCACGATACAGAGCAGGTTTACCAGTTTCTTTGGTTCTTCAGTGTAGATGAACACATACAGTGTTGTCAGCAAGTTTACGCTTACTAATTGTATCGACAACATTACGAGACGCGTTTTATCAGTCGAATTCATGTCGCTTTCAATATATCCAGTGGTCAAGATGCATCTGGAAAAAAAGAAAAAGAGAAATTGGTGAAGACAAACACAGGGAACAGTTATATAGGGTGATTCCCTGATGATGATACAAACCGTCTGGGGAGAACGGTACATTTATCAGTCTGAGGTAAACGACTCTAGTCGGGGAATGATTCAAATGGCTTTGAGCACAATGGGACTTAACATCTGAGGTCACCAGTCCCCTAGAACTTAGAACTACTTAAACCTAACTAACCTAAGGACATCACACGCATCCATGCCCGAGGCAGGATGCGAATCTGCGACCGTAGCGGTCGCGCTGTTCCAGACCGAAGCGCCTAGAACCGCTCGGCCACTCCGGCCGGCCTAGTCGGGGAATGACGGAGTAGAAATGTAATAGCAAAAATCTACCCAAGTTCCGCCTTAGCCTCGCGCAGCGCTGAAACTAAGGACCCAAGTTTCCGATCATGATGTTCATAATGCCCGCTGAATATTCCCCAATATCCTCAGATAGTTTCCTCTGTTGGCCGCGCTGGGTAGCCGCGTGGTCTAGGGCTTCTTGCACGCGGCTACTCCCGTCGGAGGTTCGAGTCCTCCCTCGGCCATGGATGTGTGTGTGTGTGTGTGTGTGTGTGTGTGTGTGTGTGTGTGTGTGTGTGTGTGTGTGTGTGTTAGTTTAAGTTAGAGTAAGTAGTGTGTAAGTCTAGGGACCGATGACCTCAGCAGTTTGGTCCCATAGAACTTACCACAAATTTCCAATTTCCACTGTTGATGACTAGTAACGGCATACGTATCTTTATGTTACAGAGACCGAAAATCCTAGGTCTACGGTGCAGTTCTAATAAATTCCACTTAGTTGCAAAAGTTTCACGAGCTGCTACATTTACAATTGTTCAAAATTGCGTCCCCCCAAGCGTCAGCGCAGCATCGTCGCACTAAGTTCTTTCGTAGCAGCGTCGTTTCAACAGTGTTGCTGGCAGCGAGAACTCTTGCCAGGAGATCCTCTTCAGTTTCGATAGGCGTCTAGTACACAAGACTTTTCACATTGCCCCACAAGAAGAAATCAGTTCATTTGAGATCAGGTGAACGTGCTGGCTATGAAACAGGACCACCTCTGCCTAGCCACTTTTCAGGGAATGTCTGATCCAGGTGTTCACGAAACCTGTCCACCATGTTGGAACCACATCCGTTGATGAATAACAAGTGGGTTGTATCCAGAAACCTGTGTAGTATGTACTGGGCCACCGTCCCTTACCTCAAATTGATATATTTACCCTTCTCTATCATCCCTGAAAGTTTGTAATGTAATCACGGAATCATTCTGTATAAGTGCAGTTATGACCGATGCATTTCATTTTGCGTTAATGCAGTGTATTTCTCGGTTAGGATGCAGTGATGTCAGTGTTTCTTCAGGTGAGTTCAAGTATCGCTCGTACCAACCCAGTTGACCAACACACCATTGTGGGAGGGTCAACACACTAATCTATAGGTTTATATGCGGAAATGCAGAAGCAATAGTGAAATATCTTCCCAATGTAGTGTCTTGACCGACAGTGCAGCTCCCTGTTGCTTATATATGTCTGAGAAAATTCAGCGGAGAAACCTGAGATACGCGTGGACGAAGAACAACCTGTCAATTTGGATCATTGCCTACAGTAACCTCTATATATGAAAGTCAATGTCCCGATTGACACTCACACACACTCGTCATCGCCCAGACCAAACCACTAAGGAAAGAAACTTGAAATTTTTGCACGGTGTTGATCTTATACTATAGGCGTCCTTTAATCCTTTAAGAAGAGATTTTTCAACGTTCCATCCGTAAGTGTGTGAAATAGGAGATGAAAGGCTTTGCGAAAATATGTCGCTGTTAAGCCAGTTTTGAAGCTTCAATTACGAAAATTGGTACTTCGTTTCTTTGTCAAATACATAGAAATACATTTTCAGCATTTTTGGAAACTTTATCCCGATGTGGGTGAAATTTTTAAAAAATACATCACTATGAATGAGGGGCAACAGGCAGATTTAATATTTCTAGAGTTCCGGAAAGCATTTGACACGGTGCCACTTTCCAGGCTGTTAACGAAGGTACGAGCATACGGAATAAGCTCACAGATGTGTGAGTGGCTCAAAGACTTCTTAAATAATAGAACCCGGTATGTTTTCCTCAACGGTGAGTGTTCATTGGAGACAAGGGTATCGTCAGGAGCGCCTCAGGGAAGTATGATAGGACCGCTGTTGCTCTCTGTAAACATAAATGATTTGGCGGACAGAGTGGGCACCCATCTGTGGTTCTTTGCTGGTGATGCTGTGGTGTACGGTAAGGTGTCGAAGCTGAGTAACTGTAGGAAGATACAAGGCGACTTAGACAAAATTTCCAGTTGGTGTGATGAATGCCAGCTAGCCCTAAATGTGGAAAAATGTGAGCTAATGCCGAGGAGTGAGAAGATCAAACCTGTAATATTCGGATACAGTATTATGAGTGCCCTGCTTGACACAGTCAAGTCGTTTAAATATCTGGGCGTAACGTTGCAAAGCGATATGAGGTGGAACGAGCACGTGAGAACTGTGCTACGGAAGGCGAATGGTCGACTTCCGTTTATTGAGAGAATTTTAGAAAACAGTGCTTCACCCATAAAGGAGACCGCATCTAGGAATGCTAGTGCGACCTATTCTTGACTACTGTTCAAGTGTTTGGGATCCATACCAGGTAGCATTAAAGAAAGATTGGAAGCAGTTCAGAAGCGTGCAGCTATATTTGTTACCGGTAGGCTGCAACAACACGTAGGTGTTACGGATATGTTTCAGGGAATCACTGGAAGGAAGGCGGAGAAACACTATTGAGAAAATTTAGAGAACCGGCATTTGAAGCTGACTGCAGAACGAGTCTACCGCCGCCAGTATACAATACTCGTAAGGACCACGAAGATAAGCACTCCGTCTTCAGGCCACAAGTGGCCCATCGGGACCATCCGACCGCCGTGTCATCATAAGCTGAGGACGCGGATAGGAGGGGCCTGTGGTCAGCACACCGCTCTCCCGGTCGTTAAGACACGAGAAATTAGGGCTCATACGGAGGCACATGGACAGTCGTTTTTCTCTCGCTCTGTTTGCGAGTGGAACAGAAAAGGAAATTACTAGTGGTACATGGTACCCTCCGCCACGCACCGTACAGTGGGTTGCGGAGTATCTATGTAGATGTAGATGTAGTCTGTTAAACAACTACTAAAGTATTTTTAGAGCTACAACTATGAAAATTGGTATTTTATTTCTCGGTTACAAACAAAAAAATACATATATATGTGGCACTGTTTTCGGAAGTTCAGTTCCCATGGGGGTGTAATAGGGATGAAAGTTTTTTATGGAAGAATTTCGTTATACAAGAATTTTAGAAGCTATATCTATGAAAATTTCTGTTTGACTTTTCTGTTAAAAATAAAAAAGTACAAATTTCTCTATTTTTGGAAATTCAATCCCAAAGGGAATAAAATAAGGGGGTGAAATGTTTTATGAAAATATTTCATTGTGTAAGCATTTTTAAGATCAAATTTTCGAAAACTGGTACTTGGCTTCTTAGCTAGAAATGAAAAAAATACCTGTTTCCCTGTTTTTTGAAATTCAACCCATGAAAGATAGCCACACTGATTCACTGACTCATCATTGCCCAGCCCGAACCATTAAGGATAGAAATGTGCGTATCTTATACTGTAGGCATTGTTTAAGAAGGAATTGCTCGAAATTTCACTCCTAAGGGGGTGAAATAGGGGATGAACGGCTTTTTGAAGATATGTCGCTATTAAGGCAACTTTAAAACTAGAACCATGAAAAACTGATATTCAGTTTCTCAGTCAGAAATGAAAAACTACGTGTTTCGACCACTAAGAGGGTAAAATAGTGGTTGAAAGTTTTTTCCTGAAAATAAGTTATCATTAAAGAACTCGAAAAGCATTTTTAAAGCTACATCTATGAAAATTGGTATTTGACTTCTCAGTTAGAAATTTAAAAATACTTGTTTCAGTGCTTTTGGAAATTCATCCTCCTAAGAGAATGAAATAGGGATGAAAAGTTTTACGATTACTATTTCATTATGAATGTATTTGCAAAGCTAAACGTATGAAAATTTGTATTTGGCTCCTCTATTAGAAATAAAAAAAATATATGTGTTTCACTGGTTTCGGAAATTCAACCCGTAAGCGGGTAAAATAGGGGAACAACATTTTTAAGAAAATATTTTGTTGTATTATCAAAAATTTAAAGCAAAATCTATGAAGATTGGTATTTCACTTCTCGGTTGGAAATAAAGAAATACGTGTTAGGGGATGAAAGTTTCTATGGAAATATCACGACAAGAAGGAAAGAGGGATTATTAACAAAAGCCTTGGACTAGCACAATCGCTTTTTTGTCAGAAGTGCATTCGGAGAAGATCGTGTCTCTATGGCCTTAATTAGCGTGAAAAGCTTACAAGGTGTTGCAGTCGGTGAACAACATAAAAATTCGATTAAAGGAAAACAACAAAAAATCTTTGCAGAGCATTCAGTCTAAGCGAGCGAAGCAGCAGGCGCTTATCTAGTCACAGAAAACGTTCACTGACTACTACTCGTATATCGGAAACGAACACTTGAAGAACAGCCAACACTATGGCTACAAACAACCGTTTGGCAACATGTTACATATAATAATTAAATGTTAAGTAAAGATTTGAGAAATTAACAACAGAAAAAAATCCTTTTTACTTGGAACTAACCCTGTTTGGGAGGGCATCGAGATCCACTGAAGTTATCAAAACACGAACGCTGAAGGCACATTATTTTCGTGGCTGAGTGGGTAATGTCCAGTGACACTAGGTGGCATGTATATGCAGAGGCACAGAACATTTCAAGGCTGCGTGTAGCAGGCTCTATGGAGTAAACACTATGACCGACGTGATTCTTAGCTCAAGGACAAGAAGAGGGAGGAGGCGTAGGTACTCTGAAGCCTTCATTAAGCTCTTACGGCACTAGCAGACTTGTACACTCATGTTTTGAATTCCTGATAGTCTCACAAATGCACTATTTGCATAACCATCTTTGTTAACTGCAAGCATGGTATGGAGGTTGCAAAGAATATAAAAAATTTCTTCAGATTGGTTTTTAGTAGAGTTTTCTGAACGTATGTTCTGTAATTGATGAATCAATTAAATGGTCACTTATAGCTAACTCCACCAGCCACTGTTGGTTCTCGTAAACAGTAGCTTGTAATTATATTAAAATGTGATTCGTTTCGCGTTGGTTCTACTCATCATCTGGCGTGGCAGCTACGGTAACGCATTCCCCTTAAACCACAGTCTACGCTACTAGGTGTCCCACGTAGCAACTTATTGCGTGTAGACATGGTTGTGTTTACGACTTCCACTCTTCCGGATGTTGTGATTTGTTCACCTTTCTGCCTTCTACTGTGAAATCTGACAACACGATCATCCTGTTCTTCTTTCTCACTTCACTGTTATTGTTAATCACGCTAAACAACAGGTACATTCCTACTGCCGTCACTTTCAGTCTTAGCTTCACGTATGTCACATCCACTCTTACTGCAAATGTAAAGATAGTGTTTTCTTTTCAATATAAGATCGTGTTTGTCACCGAAGCCGATAACCCGTCTGTAAAATGTCGTATATTGTTATTACTGGCTTTCTGTCCGCAGCTTCGCCCCTGTATGCATATGTCACGTATATTTCATACATTTAACATATTTCACTGGTGTTTCTACATGTATTTCATTTGTATCTGTAACGAATTTCACCCTGCAGTTTTACCAGAATCCTGAGGAAGTTTTTTATTCAGCCTGTGTAAGGACAAAGTCGTGGACAGTGGTTTGTTACCCCATTTATTGGTAGGGACGTTCACATTGTACCCCAGAGTCAGCTGCCCGTGATGTGCTGGCTCGCTCCCTCAGTCCTTGTAACCGTCATTCACGTTGATCGTCAGATTCACCAGCCCGCATTGTGGTGACAGGTTCCCGCCTAGTCTGCAGTCGAGGGCTCGTTGATAATCTATTTAATGTCTTTGCAATAGCTCAGTTTTTTTTCCTTTCCATTGAATCTAATCGATTGGCTTCTGTTTCGTTTGAGGCTTATTGACAATAGTAAGGGGCCCCGTTGCGTGGGCGACCGATCCCTTCGTAGATCGGAAATATGTGGGCAAACAGCAGCGATAGGTCGCTGATCGCATGGAAGTCCCAGGCATTCTGATGGATCGCATACGATCCGTGGTCGCAATATGGCTATCTATCTGGTATGGCTATAGCTATCTATATTGCTATCTACATATCTATACTCGAGCCCCTTGTCATTTCATATAACCTAGGTCTCTCTCAAACACTTTACGGCCGGATTTAGGGTCGTCAGTAATGCTACTATTGACAACATTTCCATAGACATAGAGACTGAAAACAAATTGTGTATTTACTTGCAGTTAAACTTATAAGTAATGAATAAAAAAGGAAATGGGGACTAATAAACGAAAAATGAATAGTGTTAGCACTTTGGAAAGATGTACACAACGCACTTGGCGTCAGTGAAAAAGCAACATATTCTGTTAACTACCGTACACTTTACAGTAAAAGCATTTCAAAACAAGTTTGTTAAATTATAATTCTCGTTTTTTAAAAATTTATTTTTTGCAAATATTCGGGGAATATGGAAATCAACTGCAATCGCTTCTAAAAATGGCAGTTAAAAAGTAGAACTTCTCGACACAGTGGTGTTCCTAATACTGATTGCGTGGCACATCGTTCGTGTGTCGGGCGTCGGGGCGAGCGACCATTTGCAGGCGACACCGCATGCGACAGATCGCTGCGATCCGTCGCACGTATATGGGGCCCTTAAGTGATCCTCGTTTCTAGAAGATGGAGTGTCGCTGGCAACTGTCCGATTCTCCACTGTTTTACTCCGAGCGACTACGGAGCGGGCGTTAAATTTATATGTGGTATTCAACCGCGTGGCAAGATCTTTGGCTGCGAAACACACAGACAAAATTGTTGGCTCGCTACAGTGCTCATTCCCATGACGTATATTATTGATTCAAAAACCTTCACGGGAGTGCGCACAACCCAGGAAAGTTTTATCGTAATCGGATGAATGGGTAGGGACACGTAGAAGACGAACAAACAAACAAACATATAAATTTTTATTCAGTACGGCTGTCGCTACATGAGCCAGTGCACATGTAAAACTACAGAGGGGTCCGAAAAATGTATCCACTGTTTAAAAGTCCATAACTGGCAAACTAATTGACGGAATTGTCTCATCTTTGGTAATGTAATAGTTTGTAGTTCCGGCAATCGCCACACAAGCGTTGTATTACGTTGTTTAGTTTTGTCAGATGACAGTCGCCAGAGAGTCAGTGTTTTGTTCTTAGTTACACCTGGTTACTCGAGTAAACATGGCTGGCGTAAGGCTTACATTCGATGAAAGGAAGTCAGTTTTGAAGTGGTATTTTAAGTACGAAAACATTAATGTAGTTCAACGGCAATGGCGAAATGAGTATCAAACAGAGCCATCGACACGTTTAACGATTCGTCGCATTCGAGACAAATTTGAGGCCGAAGGCAGTGTTAAAGATGTACACAAACAACGATCTGAACGACCTGTGACAGTAACAAGTCCAGCTAAGTCTCGTCGTGTGTTACAACAATTCACTCGCTCACCACAGAAGTCTGTGAGACAGTGTGCCCGTGAGTCGATCAAGTGTTTGGCGAATTTTGAAGACAGCAAAGTGGAAGTGCTACATCGCACGATTGCTACACGCAATGAACGAGGACGACCCAGATCATAGAATGGAGTACTGCGAGTGGTTTACTAACATGGTGCGCAATGACGAAGAGTTTGCAGAGATGATTGTGTGGTCTGATGAGGCATAGTTCAAACTCAATGGCAGAGTAAATCGCCACAATTGCATCTACTGGGCCGCCGAAAATTCGAACGTCCATGTAGACAAAGCCGTGAATTTGCCAGGAGTAAATGTGTGGTGTGGATTGTCTTACCGGGGCTTGATTAGGCCATTCTTTGACGGCACAGTTACCGGTGAGGTGTAACTTCAGAAGCTTCAGACATCCATTTTACCTGCCATCCGAGACGTGTGTGGAGACGGAAGAGTTTACTTTAAAAAAGATGGTGCCCCAGCCTCAAAATCGTGTTAGGGCGTATCTTGACGAAAATGTAACAGGAAGATGGATAGGCCATAGAGGTGCTGTGGAATATCCACCACGTTCCCCAGACCTAACTCCTCTGGACTTTTACCTCTGGGGAACACTAAAGGACGTCGTTTATCGACAAAAGCCACGCACATTGGATGAACTTCGAGAATACATCGTACATTCATGTGCAAATATCCAACTGAACTCGTTGAAGTCAGTAGTTCGTGCTGCAGTTCGGCGGCATCGTTTGTGTGTGGATGTTAATGGTGACCATTTCGAACACCTACGGTGATATCTTTAAGGTGGACTTTAAGCTACACTTTTACCAAAAATGAGACAACTCCCGTCAATTACTTTGCAAGTTATGGACTTTTAAACAGTGGATACATTTTTTTGGACCCCTCTGTATTTACTGTTCGGGTGTACCAATTTTATAGCAATGATGTTCAGGCCGTTCGCTGTAAGATTTGCATTGTTAGTGTTAGTGTCATGACTTGCCTTCAGGGGACGGTAATGGTCCGGTGACATAGGGTTGGTCGGTTGATCTGGAGGAAGGGACCAAATAGCGAGGTCATCGGTCCCATCGGATTGGGGAAGGATGGGGAAGAAAGTCGGCCGTGCCCTTTCAAAGATACCATCCCAGCATTTACCTGAAGCGATTTACGGACATCACGGAAAACCTAAATCAGGATGGCCGGATGCGGGTTTGAACCGTCGTCCTCCCGAATACGACTCCAGTGTGCTAATCACCGCGCCACCTCGGTCGGTCATAGGGTTGAAACACGAGAACCAGTGTGCATCAGAGTTGCACACTTACATGCGTCTGGACTAGGCGAGCAAGGTTTTACTCGTAAAGCTGTTTTATCAGAACAACAGCAATAGTGCTGGTGCTCTTCGCGAGTATCAACGCATTAAAGGAATACAGAGAGGCCCTCTTTCCGCACAGGGGTTGAAGAATATGATTCGGAAGTTCGCATTAATTGCGGATCTGTGAATTGCTCCTATGAGAGGCCGACGACCAATTACGCCACTTCTTGCTGAAGTTACTGTTGCCACGGCTCAGAATGATGGACGCGATATGCAATGTTCAAGCTGTGCCCGAGCTGTGTCACGACAGCCGAACATTCCGTGGTGCACTGTTCGAAAATTGCTGCAAACAACTTTGTGAAACAGTATCACTAAAGCGGTCCCAGGCTGTCGTGGACACCGATGGTCGTCAGATTGATGAGCATTTGTAAACTGGAACATAAACGTGGGAAGTAGTTAAAAAATATTACCCTCTCATGTGGAAATGAAAATGTGTTTCTTTCAATGATCTCTTCGTCATTTCTCTTCCGCGTGTCGTTGTTAATGTTCCCACAAAGTTTCATTGTCCTACCGTCATTCGTTTTTCATGTTGACCCTCGCGAGTAGCGAAAGTTTAACCGTAACCCCCTATACATTAGGTAAGCTAAAATTGTCAAAACCGATGGAGATTGGTGGCTTATGTAATAAACAACGATTTAATTTTTAGGACAGCAACGCTTCCGGTTCTAGGCGCTTCAGTCCGGAACCGCGCTGTTGCTACGGTCGCAGGTTCGAATCTTGCCTCGGGCTTGGATGTGTGTGATGTACTTAGGTTAGTTAGGTTTAAGTAGTTCTAAGTCTATGGGACTGATGACCTCATATGTTAAGTCCCATAGTGCTTAGACCCATTTGAACCGAAGTCTTACGTAGTCCCAGCAAGGACCATAGAGTGTCTTGACTCGTCTGATACATCAAGACCCATCAACAGAGTAGATTACTTAATTAGCTCTTAGACAAGACCAACTTATGCCCATCAGGAAGGTTGGTGTTCAATTTCCCGTCGATAACGATGTCATTAGAGACGGAGCACAAGCTCAGAGTGGAGGAGGGTGTGAAAGGAAATCGGATGTATCCTTGTCAAAGGAACCGTCACGTCATTAACCACAAGCGACTTAGAAAACCTAAAAGTATTTGGCCAGACGGTAGTACGAGCTGCCGTCTTCCCGAATAGAATTCCAGTGTATTAACAACTGTTCCACTTTACTCAGCCCCAACAGCAGAAATCCGGGCCTCCTATACTGCCAAAGTACCTGGAGCGTCAGTTACCGATACATTCACGTCAGAAACGATGCAGTGACTACAAGTTTCGGTTTGTGTCTTATAAGCAACAGGTTTGGAAAACTGTCAATCCCTTAACAGCTTGTGTAATCGGCCCATGTCCCATCTGAGTAGCGTTTGATGTTCCGCCATCATCACGTCCGTACTTCTTCCAGTCTATAAAACTAACTTCTGTGCCATTACGAAAGCACCCAGCAGCAAGTCTCATGGAGACTTGGCAGTCTTGCAGGATTCGAGAGCTGAATTGCGACTAGAAAATCTTGGCACATGTTGCGTCTGAAACGGAGTGCTTTTGGAGCCCGCAACCATATATTTGTGTTCTCTGCTAAAATAGAATGTACTTAATAGGCAGCGTCAACAGCTACGTGAAATGTAAACAAGGCTGGAAGTGGTTTTGCGCATATATTTCGAGAAAAGGAGGACAGTTTTCGCCGTCTGCGAAAGCCAAAGGCACGACTGCTACTGTACTGAAAATCAGGAAAGATAATTTTAGAAAATAAACAAGGCAACGTTAACTGTAATTTCTTTTTTGTAGAAACGGCATATCATTCAAAAAGCGCTTTTAATGTTATTGTTGTCCTTGTTGTGGCCTGTAGTTTGAAGACTGACTGGATGCAGCTTTCCACACAAGTCTTTCCTTACACCCACTTGAAGATGCTTCCTGTAATCAAATCCTTGGTCTCTCTCTACCGTTTTTCCAAATTTTATTCACCCCGTCCCTCCTCCCCCTACATTGGCAAACTTCATAACTTTTATTTCTTCTGCCTGAAATTCAATTTTCTTTTCAAATTTCTCTTTGGTTTCCCTTACTGATTGCTCAACGTACAGACTGAATTACGTGGGGGACGGCTCACAACCACCTCTCTCTCCTTTTTCACCTACTGTGTATCTCACATGTCCTTCGAGTCTCGTAACTTCATTTTCGATCCCGTACAATTCATAAATAATCTTTCGCTTCCTTTATTTTATCTCTGCCACCTACGTGCTCCAAAGAATATCACAAAATACAAGTAACGTGACGCACACTTTATTAGTTGAATCAAACTCTTTGTAGAGCATGCGTATTTAAAACGTAGCTCTTATTAAACATCGATGCTTTTTAATGCTTCCCAAGAACCAAATGCTGGCTTAAATTTGCTGGTACGTTTTCATAAAAAACGCATGAATGAGCTTTCTTATTCCGGGGCCGCTTTCCTGTGCTTCCACCGCTAACGTACCGCGCCGTCTCGCCGACAGGACGAGCGGAAGTCGTGGTGATAACAGAGGAAAGTGGCGTCCTGTCTTCCTGCCAGACCACCACTGGCCGCCAGGTCTTCTGGAAAACTGTGAGCTCTCTACTGGACTCGACGCTTCAGGCTACAAAAAAACTTTCAAACCAATAAGCGAATATATGAAAGGCGTTCCATGACGATAAGTTTCGAAAAAAGTTACTTAAGTAGCAAACGTACCAGACAGCATTACTAATGCCTTCTACGACACGTATAAAAGAAAAACCGGACGAATGCGAGTAGAACTTGCATTCTAAGGGTTCCGCACAAACTTAAACTACATTCCTATAGAAAGAAATGTCGTTGTTTAACGTTGGCACCAGAAATCTCGAAAAGTACTTAACGAATTTACATCAAATTTTCAGACAATACTGTAATGAACATTCGGACAGACATTGGCCACATGTATTCTTTTATATATGTAATATACATAAAGATCAAACGTTGTTTCTAAAACTTCACTTCGTCTGAAGATGATGGATACGGAATCCATTGAAAAATTGCAGTAAGACGACAACGCCACTCGGCTGATAAACCGAGAAGATTTCACAGGTGAAATACTCCGAGAAAGCCAGCAATCACAAAAAAGTACCTGACAAATTTACTTCAAATTTTTACGCGTTACTCTAATGAACATTCGGACAGATATAGGCTATATGCTTTTTAATATATATAATACACAAATACAATACTGGAAGAGTAACCGAAGATACCAGAAGTCTCAAAAATTTCGTGACTCATATATTTCAAATTTTTCAGGATACTCGAACATCTATTCGGACAGAAGTGGGCTATATAATTTTAAACACACGTAATATATAAATATATTTCTAATACATAAATGGGAAGCATTGTAACACAAAAATCTCCGAATTTTCTTGATTATCTACTTTACAAATTTACACGACGTGCTAACAAACATCCTGACGCACAGACTGAAAACTGTATATTTTAAAATGTTGTACAGGTTTCCTGTTAAACCTGACTGCGAGAAAGAAAATATTGAGCTGTTCTGTGAAAATGTATAGTTTCGTTTTCTATTTCTCAGCCAGCTTCAGCCACTATAGCAGGACATGCATCATTATACAAATTGTTTCTCCCATATGTATTCATTCCCTTTACACACAGTTTCAAAAGGACATTCGTATACACAACAACTTGCTGTTTTGTTTTATTCCTCACCGTTGGTTTTACAGAAAACAGGGCAGTTGTATTTATGGCTTATCGGCTTATTGTTAGAATACTACTACGGAATCTCAATGCCTAAAACTTTGTAATCGTACCCATTCGCATATTAAAACTATGCGGAATATTGTCATTGAAGCTACTGTTCTGAGGGTCTTTCTCATACACCGTATACCAATGATCGCAAAATATTCATTTTAAGCAACCCCACTTCCCGGTCAAGATTTCGTTTGCAATAAGAATACACAAGGCTCAATTTGAAACAAAGGGCTAAGAGAACAGAGAGAGAGGGGGGGAGAAAATTGACATAGAGAGGGGGTGGAGGAAATGGACGATGATGCACAAAGAGAGGGGGGGGGGGGAGAGATGGGCAAAGAGTGGGGGAGGAGAGATGGGCAGAGAGAGGAGTGAAAGAAGTTGAGGATGTACATCCAGTTTCTGCAGTTATTTAGCAATTGCGAAGCACTGGCGCCAGCCGGGGTGGCCGAGCGATTCTAGGCGCTACAGTCTGGAACCGCGCGACCACTGCGGTCGCAGGTTCGAATCCTGCCTCGGGCGTGGATGTTTGTGATGTCCTTAGGTTAGTTAGGTTTGAGTAGTTCTCAGTTCTAGGGGACTGATGACCTTAGAAGTTAAGTCCCATAGTGCTCAGAGTCACTTGAACCATTCTGAAGCACTGGCGGATTCGCTAGTTATGTATATATATAGTTCAGGCATAGGTTTTTGTGAGGGAGTTTACGAGTATTAAAATATACGACATAAATGGCCGTGTGTTTTGACTACCTTGACTTAGAAGCTTAAATTTTTCACATCGCCAAGGGACGGTAGCCCTTGGTATTTGAAATAAATGTCAGCTTGATACGTGTACCCTTTCATGAGAAAAAGAGGTTTTAACAGACGGACGGACAGACAGACGGACAACAAAATGATCATGTAAGGCTTCCGTTTTTACCGAATGAGGTATGAATCCCTATAAACAACATCCAACTTTTTCAGATTGTTGCTGTAACTCTTGCAGTTTCTAGATTGAAGGGGTTAGAATGCAGATTCTACCTGACTTAATTCCTAAAACACTAGCTAATGTCTTAGTAACACGTTAATAAATAACGTACAGGAAAATTATTGAGCTAACTGATGCATACTCTCGTTATTAGGGATATATTGGTGTTAGTGATGATTGCAGTTCGATGGTAGGTGAACTAAATTGCTCCTATCTAGGTTTCATAAAAATCAAAATTTATAGCGAAGTGGTCCGCATGTAGATTCACAGTAAAACATTCTTCCAGCGGCAGAATACCTCTCTGTTGAGACAAGCTAAATCACATTTTTTCGTTGTCTGTTACAATTTAACCTTCCATGCGTTAACTGAAGAGCAATACTAGCAGAAAGAATGAGGAACTATTTGCTGAACCTCTAGAGCACATAAGAAAAGATGGCTGGAAAGAGATCTGAAATTGCCTGGTCGTTAGCGCTAAACTGAACGCTTTGACCCAGCTTCGTCGTTAGGCGTCACTGAAATTCTGGGGTAAGGCACCGTTACTTTCTTCGACGTAATGTGTCAAGCATGTATCTGTGTCATATGGCTGACAGGAAACCGTGCTTGTGCAGTGTACATTTGTGCGCACGTTGATACAAATGAGTCTGGAGCCAGAGGGATAAAGAGCGTGAAAGCCGAGAAACTAATCATTATCGACACTGTCACTTACCTCACTGCATATCAATTTAAACTGGGACGTTGGCGTTACAGTCTGTCTATAAGGAACTGCATACCACCGTCCGTCTTTCCTTGTTCATATATATCAAAGAATGGTGTAACGGGAAAAAATGGTTCAAATGGCTCTAAGCACTATGGGACTTAACTTCTAAGGTCATCAGTCCCCTAGAACTTAGAACTACTTAAACATAACTAGCCTGAGGACATCACACACATCCATGTCCGAGGAAGGATTCGAACCTGCGACGGTAGCGGTCGCGCGGTTCCAGACTGTAGCGCCTAGAACCGCTCGGCCACCCCGGTTGGCTGTAACGGGAAACAGTCAATAAAATTCTTCTGCGTATGTCACCGCTTTGTCATGTGTAAAATTTTCTCCGACGTTTGGGTCATTGTTGCACATGGCCTTCCTCAAGGTGTTTTTGTTACTGCAGTATGCTAGCAAAACCACCCTGAGGAACGCCATTAAAACAGTGCCAGAAACGTTGGAGAAAATTTTACACATTGACAAAGCGGTGAATTTTCCAGAAGAATTTTGACAGTTACAACGGCCGCGGAAGATTACGCTTACATGTAACACGAAACTTCAGTCGAAGTCTCGAGAAGCACCAATCTCTCAACCCTAAGAGAGTCATCCGACAACAGAGTAGTCCTCGTCAACGATTTCTTATACCGCTTCAAGAAAAACAAAGAATAAAATATGCACTGTGTTGCAATTCTTACTCCCCTTATTAGCTGAATGGTCGTGGTGCGATGTATTTCAACCATCTGTTCCAGGATCGTTTCTTCCACAGAACCGCTCTTTGCTGCACCAAACAATATAACGTAGTGCTTAAGAAGCTGGAATCATATTTTTCAGGATCAGGTTAAAGACTCGTTTGGCTCACCATGATTTTAAAACGAATGCTGGGATGCTTTCGTTTTTATTCACTCACGGTAGCATTGAATACGCAATTGCCTTGGTGCCGATGAGATGTGCATGAGCAATCTTTATTTTTGTTTCATTTTTTCCTTTATCTTACCAACGGAGATCAATCAAGTGACACATGAAGACAGGCAAATTCTGCTTACCATTTACAGGGAGACGAAAACACCGTAAAAATCAAGGTAAGTCTTTTTAAGAAACGCTTGACGATTACATATGAACAACGGGTCGGTTATACAGCGTGAGTCACCTAACTCATAACAAGCCCAATACTACAAAATGGTCATAGAGATCGAAGTATGGTGAGTACTTTTCCGTTTTCTGTTCCATGTACCGAGATATGGAAACAACATTTGTTTTCTTGTGTGGAGCGGTGTGTTTTCGATAGCTCGCCACGATGACACTAAAATGATAATACGTACACAATGGAACTTTTACCGGAGGACTGAAAACTATACTAAATGTGGAGTTGTAGTCTGCTGGCGCGAGATCTCAGCTTCACTTCCTTTCTGAACGTAGCCTGCAAACAGTGCATTGCAAGCAGACTTCGAGCTCACATTTAGTACTTCTTACTTTGTGAAAAGTTTCACTGTCGGTATAAACGTTTGCTCTATCCAAGATTATAGCAGCGTATTCGTTAGTAGTGAGAGGGGGGTGATGAGAAAGGGGGGGGGGAGGGCAGCTCACGTTAGTTCCACGGTGAATGACGAAATATGAGGATGTGCTGAAAAGTAATCCTCCGAAGTTTTTATTCTGCTTTCAGTATCAGTTGAGGTATTACATGTAAAGCGTATTACTCGGTCAACGTTGCCACTTCGCTGACCCCCCACCACAGAGGGCTTCAAAATGTAGCGTGTAGCTTGGCGTCTGTAAAGGAACTATGTCGGTTCGTGAGAAACATCGTGCTGTAATCGAGGTTCGAATTCGAATAGTTCGTCAACACAAGGAACACTTCTTCAGCATAACGTTGGCAGACCGTACACGAGTGCTGAGATATCTGCGACAATCCGACATCTTGGGTTCACTGTCATCGATCACCCTCCGTACAGTACCGATTTGGTCCCATACATTTTTCATCTGTTTCCTTAACTTACAGAACGTCATCGAGAACTTCATTTTGATAGTAATGAAGAGATGCAGGCAGAGGTGAGGTTGTAGCTCTCTCAACAAACATTCTATAGCGACGGTATCAGCAAACTGGTCTCTGGGAGACATTTGTTCGTCGCGAAGGCGACTATATTGATAAACAAACATGAGACATGAAGAATAAATAATAAATTTCACTTTATTAAAAAGAGCTCGCCCTCGTAGTTTAGAGACGTAGTTAGATAGAGCCATTTTACTAAGGTTTGAAGCTCCTCTTGATGTTTATCTGTGTTTGCGATTTAAAATTGTGTTGTTTTGAATATCAGCAATATGCAAACAAAGTTATTTATTTTTTATTTTTATATTTACCCAGACGAGTTTCGACACCTATGTTCATCTCCTGTGGGTCAAATTTTTATTTCTGGGAAGTACAATATCAAACTTATAATAATTTATCTATTTTAGACCTAAGAATAACAATATGTGCATTTTTCTTTGTTTTGGTTAGGCGCCCACGTTAAAATTATATTGCTAAATCAACTACATCACTATTCATCGCTTTTTGTGCCCGTTTTTAGTCGTTTAGCATGTCATCTGCAAACTAGCCATGAAGAAAATTATTGTGTAATTTTCCTCATGGTTAGTTTGCAGATGACATGTGCCAAAAAAAAAAAGACTCAAAAAGGGCACAAAAACCGATGAATAATAACGAAGTTCATTTATCGATGTAATTTTAAGGTGAGTGCCTAAACAAAACGAAGAAAAATGCGCATATTGTAAATCTTTGGCCTACAATAGATAAATTATTATAAATTTTATATTGTACTTTACAGAACTAAAAATTTAACCCACAGAAGATGACACATAGGTGTCGAAACTCGTTTGGGTAAATATAAAAATAAAAAATAAATTAACTGTGTTTGCATAAGGCTGATTTCAAAACAAGCCAAGCTGTATATATACTTGCAATTAGTCAACACCCATTCATATTCTGGGATTCTTCAAAATCATACCGTATTGAGAAGTCTTGTCTCTTTGGCGGGGCGTATTATGAGCTCGGGTGGCGAGGATTTCCTTTCTAGAGATGAAAGCTCCCGTCTCCTACCCCTCGCTGGGTACGTTCCTAACTGTATCACTGCACATCCCGTTTCAGAAGCTATCGAAAACGTTAAAAAAATTGCATCGTTGCATTTAAGGAGAAACCCTTTATTGGGTCCGAAACTTTCACGTTCGGCAAAACGCTCGCCCTGTTGCATACTGTCACTTGTCAGGAACCTCGTTTTAATACCTTGGCCGCGATATTCGAAATATTATGGATGTTGTGACTAATGTGAGGCAGTCTGCGAATAAACTTTGCCTTTAGACACGCACTGCCTGCCATACGCGCCGTGGCTCAGCTGTGCGCTTCCCAAGGTTTGTTTGGCACTGATTGCCAGATTGCATCAGCTGTTTCCTCCTCGCGGCAAAACAGCGTGGAGACACCATTTTCCTGTCTGGCGACAGAGCGTTAAGTAAGAGCTGTGGGGCTTCCTATTGCGAGCGCGATACTGGCGTGTCGCAAGTGCTGGGTGCGCCCGCGCCGACGCGACATCGGCTGACGTGACCGCACCGGGCTCCTAGTCTCGAAGTGATGCATCCGCAGAGGCGAAATTACGCCGGTGGTGACGCAAGGGCTGGCACGACGTGCAGCCGTGTCGCGCTTTCGCACTGTCGCTGTGCCGGTAGTAACTGCGAATATCGCATTTGCTTTTAGCAGCGTTGGAGTTTGTTCGTTGTTTTATTACTGCGGTCGTAATCCAGGGTATTTACGTGGTTCTGGGCTGCCTTGCAGAACTGGATATTTGCTTCCTTCAGCTTTCATAACTTGACAGACACTGGATTTCTCAGAGTTAATGACTAAAGGAGTTTCCTATTATTGATCAAGTAACGACGTTCCTTCACCAGTGCTGAAAGAGCTATTGGGAAGGAATATGGTACCGGGTGGTTATAAGTAAAGTGCAGTTACTTCGGGAGGCACAGAGTGGGCTGTAATTTTCGTATGGCAGCGAAACTTGGTAGGTATCCTAAAGCCATTCATGATGAACCGATTTACGATGGAAAACAAATTAGTTCCAATTTTGGCCACAAGCCGCAAATCTGGCGCAGTGAATACAGGAAAGTCGTATAGAAATGTTTCCATACTGAATGCAGTACGAAGGGGATGTGGGTGGAAGAGGTCAAACAAATGAAAAAAGACATAATACTGATTTTATTATTAAGCGCCGCTTACACAGTTTGCTCAGTATGAGCATAGGCCACGTATCCAAGATACTGCAACCGTAAAACTCGCAGTAGTTCAGGCAGAATCTGCGGAACGTGTTGTGATGTGTACCGTGTGGTGGCGTATAGAATGTCTGTCTGTATACATTAATGTTTTGTAAAGAGATGCACACGCTGTGAAACTTATCGTACGAATCTGATAAAGCTTGTTTATGCACAGTAAATCTTTGTATGTGGGCCTAGTTTAACATTGTTTGCGTAATACGTTAGGTGAAACTTTCAAAATATACACTGAAAACAATCTGCGAGCACTTGAAGTATTAAAATACATACCTCTGAAATTTACTTTAAATTGAAGCAGCATGCACATACTTAATAGCGGTTCTCTTCATTGGTAAGAATCTATTAATCGTTCATCTGCTTTATCAGAAAATACGTCTCACCTACACGCACAAACTGCAACCACACAGTATTAAACTGTCTTTGGTGGTTAGAGCTTTAAGTTCCGACCGATAAGCTCTCAGGGCTATCTTTTTATTAAATACCAAATACAGTTCTTTAATAAAATATCCAGCTAACATGGGCTACGTCGTAGCATCTCATAATATTTGAAACTTATCTCCATAAATATTTGCTTTGTTTAAGTACTGACAAAACATCGTCTTTGCCACAGATTCTATCAGCACAAACAAGCACAATGTTTTTACGTAAAATTCCTTGAAATTAAGCAAAATGCCTATCCACTCTGAAGGAGTATTATTAGTATTTTTCTTTAAACAAGTCTGAATTGAATATTACTAATCGGTTCAGCAAAATGGTGAAATAACGTTATCCGGCTTAAGATGGCCGACAACAATACGAATAGCACCTGCGCCTCTCGCTCGTTATTTAAAATATTCACAGGCACTTCTTAAAGTATAAGCTGGTGGGGTTAGCAAATACTACAAAAAGAGAGTACAAAATTAGGTTGCTTGAAATTACCAAATTACACTTACAGCAGTCACGTCTGGCCTCCAGCACGCTCAAGATACATCAGAAATCGAAGAAGAGGAAGAAGAAGTGAGGAAAAAAAATTATCAGAGCATTTGTTCTAAGAATGACAATGATCATAGATATTAGTTTCCCATATAACGGTTTTTTGTAGGTCATGACACATTTAATTAATATTTTTCGTAACACTTTTGTAAAGAAAGTTCGTCATTATCAGTTTATTGCAGCCGCGCGGGATTGGCCGAGCGGTCTAGGCGCTGCAGTCATGGACTGTGCGGCTGATCCCGGCGGAGGTTCGAGTCCTCCCTCGGGCATGGGTTGTGTGTTTAGTCCTTAGGATAATTTAGGTTAAGTAGTGTGTAAGCTTAGGGACTGATGACCTTAGCAGTTAAGTCCCATAAGATTTCACACACATTTGAACGTTGAAGTTTATGGCACTTTCTAACTCGTAACAAAGTTTTTCGTGGTAAATTAAGTTCACTTTCACGAAAGTTTATAGCAGAAGTGTCTGCTCCAGGAGACAAGCAGTACAGCGTTCCTGTATAATGCTTTTCAGGTGATACAGAGACCGAACGTGCCCCTGGTAGACGCGTTCTTTTAGATACCATTAGAGAAAAATCACATGGATTCATATCAGGTAATCTTGCAAGCTGTCCATCTGGTAAACCTCTTGGGATAACCGGTTGCTGGAGGATTGCATTAAGCAGATCTTCGACTGGGCGAGCGACATGAGGTGTTTGCCTTCGTTGCATGAAAGCAGTGGTTTCCACACAGCTGCGCTCTTCCAAAGCAGGGATCGCATGCTGTACGAAGAACTGCGATAACATGGAGACGTCACGCTGCACCCGACAAACCCTCTGGATGTATTCTCTTCAAACAAGAACGGACCGAAAGTAAAGGTGCTTGTGAATCCACACCAGTCACATGCGGTGACTGTAGTGGCTATTCGTGAAGAACACACGGTTTCACGGTTTGACGGTACCCGAAATTTGGCAGGTCTGTTTATTGACTGCGTCATATAGCGTAAAATGTGCCTCTCAGTCCGTAGAACATTGCCCAGCCACATACCATCAACTTCGATCTGTGGTCGAAACCGAACAGCAAATTCAGAACCTTGCTGCTCATCATGAAGTTTCTGTTGCTGCACTGTCTAGATCTTGTTCGGGTACCAGTGTGAAATCGAACGCAAAACTTTCAGTACTGTCGACGACGGGATGGACAATTCTCGTGACACTGCTCGAGCACTAGCACTAACCGGGGCACATGCTGCGTTGTGAGTTGCAGCAAGAGAAACCTCGTCAAGAAATTCTACCGGGATAGGACGCTTTCCTATTCCAGGTGCCACACTAAACTCACCTGTGTTTTCGAATTTTATTATCCTTTTCTTCAAGCCATTTAATGACATGAGGCCGCTCTTCAGAGCTTTCAGTCGGCGATACTCTCTCAATATAGCACTATAACTGCTGCCGTTCACATAAAACAGTTTCACTAACAGCGCACGGTCTCTCTTCTCGATAAGCGTTCTGTTCATTCACTTTATAGCTTGTAAAACGACAGCGTGGACGTCATACAGTCATACGAATAATATACAGTGGCGCCAGATTTTCACCTGATGGCCACAGTTGGATTTTTTTTTAGTGTAAATCGGTTCCGCAGTAACGCATTAGCATATCTACCAAGTTTCGCTGTCATACGATAATTTCGACCCACAACGCACCTCTGTGAGTAGCTAAAACTTAATTATAAGCACCCGGTATCTGATCTGCAAGGGACCGTAGTCTTCTAATACGAACCATGCAGATCTTGAACGGCAAACACAGTACTTGTACGGAAACATAAAATAACAAACGTGTCGGTGAAAAGAGGACTGGGAAAAAGTTAAGTTGATATTTGGTGTGAGATGGCGGGAAGGGGGGGGGGCGGTGGTCATGAGGGATGGGGGTGTACAGATGGCGTTCAAGGATCAATAATGACAGGAATTATTGTTGTAGGTGATGCCGATGTGAAATTACTGCGAAGTGTTGCGTATTTGCCAAATGAGGTCACAGCACGTATCATAGCGAGTATGTACTTTTCTTGGGAGTTAACTGTTAAATGTTGATTCCAAAACACTGCTTATTGCCTACTTACGACACATCACAGAAAACGTCGTTCGGCTCCCCATCGTATTTATAGGGTTGACACTAGCAAAAATCTTCGTGGAGGATATTGTCAAACGTAATTAACGAATGCTCTGAGTATGTTTTAACTCTGCCAAAATATTCCAAAAAAGAATCTCTTTGCCTGTGTTACTCTGTGAAGTAATATGGTGACATGCGGTGTGTTATAAGTAAGCAGCAAGAAATATTACCAAAAGTAATCTATAGCCTTAATTTACAATAGTAGTAACTATTTTTTGTAACATGCGTACTGTTTTTATACAAAAGAAAAACCTGTAACACTTCGATGACGTACCATAAAATCAGAAACGCACTTCAGTGATGTAAAATGATTGTCTACGTAATGTTAATGGAATAAAGCTTTCACAACGCGCTAGTAAACAAGTAAATATTATTAGCGAGTTATTTATCAGTAGATTTCATCGTCTAGAGCTAACGACCTGGTGATCCATTGAAATACTTTCTTGTTTCCATGGCATTATACAACGACCGTCAGCCACAGCCATCTTTACTATGCTGAAAAATCCTTAAACAGAAATGTAGCTGTGAATGTTCTCAGTAATATAATTGTATATGTCTTCCAGCCAGGTACTTACATTAATTTTTGAGAGGGATGTTGACATGTGCTAGTGAACGCTTTGAGTCGTATGCATTTCGTAATTTCAATGTTTTCGGTCAAAACAGTTCATTGACGTTGCTAAGATAACACAAACCAGAAAATATAGAAGCAACTCTGGAGCACTTGGGGCCACAAATCGGTATATGAATTACAAAATCAGCTTCCAGTACCTTATAGAACAAGTTGTACTCCATATTAGTATTAATATTACAGTCTTAACATCAAAATACGCCTTTATTAAACAGGTGTTATGTGACCATTGGCTTCGTTTCTCTCTTCCCTAAAAGGCGTCCAATGGCCTTTTGCACGTCTCCTCGGTGAAGTGACCCCCAGTAATCTCCTAACATAACTACACTTCCGATACTGTGAAAAAAAATGGGTGGTAGCGTATTACGATTCACCACACTAACAATCACAAGAATAAGCTGCTTTTATTGTAAAAGTATTTTCATCTTTTTCCTGCGTAATCTGTGTATATATTATAGAAATAAATGTGTGTGTGTATGCATGAGTCATATTTCCTCCTAAACCAATGCATCGATTTCAAACAAACTTGGTACACAACTCACTATGTGGACAGAAGCAATGTGCGAACAAGAATTGTCTACCTTCGATAGGGGTGGCGGTGGAGATGGAATGGGACGACATAGAAACGTAGCTGAGGAACGTTTGGAGCAATTTCTATTAAATTTTGTATATACATAACTCATTATTTGTATAACTGTTTATATAAAAATACTGTGGGGCTAATATACAACTACAACCTCTAGCGGTGGGTTGGGAGTGACATGCCATGATAAGTAAAGATATTCGTTACCGATCGATATTAGTATCGAACCCTTATTTCTGGGGGTCGTTAGGCTCTCATTGGTGACAATCCCGATGACGTTCCGTCCTCTGGATTATGGGGAGAGGGGAGGGGAAGGGAGGATGGGGAGGTGTGCAAATACAATGACGTATCAGCATCTCTGTAACGCCTGAAACCATTTCCATGAAACTTAATCCTATTGGTTCGCCGCAACATCGCCCACTCAAGAATTTATTCATCCTGTGGCCTGGGGGTGAAACTAAAAATATTGTTTATAATGATGTTTTGAGTTAGCCGGCCGAAGTGGCCGTGCGGTTAAAGGCGCTGCAGTCTGGAACCGCAAGACCGCTACGGTCGCAGGTTCGAATCCTGCCTCGGGCATGGATGTTTGTGATGTCCTTAGGTTAGTTAGGTTTAACTAGTTCTAAGTTCTAGGGGACTAATGACCTCAGCTGTTGAGTCCCACAGTGCTCAGAGCCATTTGAACCATTTATTTGATGTTTTGAGTTAAATCAATATTATAGTGATTTGTGCAATTTGCATACTTCGCTTTTTATTTTGGGTGCTGTACTTACCTATTTGTATATATTCTGGTGTTTCATAGACTTTGCATCAAATGTCTATGGGTGATAGATCGTGTCATGCAGAACAACTTCTGTTGGAGACAAAATGTTCGATGATGCTTCCTGGCGACACTAGACGTCCTTCTCTATCGGTTATGGCCCTTTAAGGCCGCAGGGCATAGGCACTCTGCTGCGTGCTTATGTACAATGTGTGGCCTTAACCAAGTTCTGCTAGGAACTGACTGGGTCGAGCAAAATTTAAGTTTCATGACTCTCCTTCTCCGCTTAGAGTCATTTGTATGCTTTTCTTGTGGAAAATCACTCTGTCAATTTTCTGTGGTAGACAGGGCGCGTCTGCTCCAGTTTTATAGGGCTTTTGTGCTTTGCCGCTGGATTATGGATGCAAAAATGGTTCAAATGGCTCTAAGCACTACGGGACTTAACATCTGAGGTCATCAGTCCCCTAGACTTAAACCTAACTAACCTAAGGACATCACACACATCCATTCCCGCGGCAGGATTCGAACCTGTGACCGTAGTAGCAGCGCGGTTCCGGACTGAAGCGTCTAGAACCGCTCGGTCACAGCGACCGGCAGAATGGATGCACATTGTACGGGTCAGTGAGGCCTTCTTACCTGAAGACAATTGATGCTGTACATCATGAAAGGATCAGACTGGCCACAGGCGCTTACAGGACCAGCCCTATACCCCATCTGCGTGCTGAGACTGGTGAATCGAGACTTCCAGTCCAGCGGCAGCTTCTCGTGGTGTGTCGAGCATATACATTGCTCGCTACTCCCACTTCCCCTGCATACCATACCATCGCTCATCCAACTATGGAATGCCTCTTTACCAATAGTCCAGGGTCATTGACGCCATTTGCGATACAAGTTGCCGCGCGGGATTAGCCGAGCGATCTGAGGCGCTGCAGTCATGGGCTGTGCGGCTGGTCCCGGCGGAGGTTTGAGTCCTCCCTCGGGCATGGGTGTGTGTGTTTTCCCTTAAGGTAATTTAGGTTAAATAGTGTGTAAGCTTAGGGACTGATGACCTTAACAGTTAAGTCCCATAAGATTTCAGACACATTTGAACGTTTTTTTGAATACAAGTGTCTGCTGAAGTCACGTGGTATAGGACACATACAGGCTCAAATCCGGGGTTTTAACTGACTGCAGGGGCCCAGAGTAATTTTGGACTGAGTGCAGTACAGGAGAGATTGCTCTCCTGCTTGTGTTTTTAATATGATATTTTCCAACATTTTAAATGAGCACTGCAACTATGTAGCTATATTCATGGATGGGTCTAAGTAAGAGGATTCTGTTAGCTCCTCTATTATTTTCCCTGATCGTGTCCTCAAGATTCTGTTGCCCCCAAAGTTCACTGTATACGATGCCAAATTATCCTCGATCCCGAGGGCGCAGAAGCAGATAAGATGTGCTGTAGCTGCCAAATTCCTTCTGTGTTCCGACTCCCTGAGTGTCCCTGCAACGCTTGTATCCAGCCAGTAAAGTATTCCAGGATATCCAGGACACTTCTCCACTTACTAAAGCTGGAGAAGGGGATACCTTTCTGATAGGTGTCACGGTTCATGGATATTGCGGAAAAAAGAACGGTGCATGCAGCAGCCAAGGAGGCATATCGTGATACTCAGTTCAGTTGACATCCACGTGCATGCTATCATCTAGCTGTTGAGGCTCAGAGTCATGTGTCGATGGAAGATGGGTAGTTGGAAGTAACAGACAATAAGCTCCGTCTAGCCACACAGACTGTACAAGTTTCTCCTTAATTGTGTTCGCATAGGCCACAGCCCTATGATGCACGACTTCTTGTTCTGGCGAGAGGACTCTCCAGTGTATGGTGCTTGTGGAGTACAGACCACCATGCGCCACATTTCATCAGGCTGTGCTTTATTTTCAGACGAAAAGGCAGCGTCAGATTTGCCGACAGATCTGCTTGGTATTTTAAATGACTTTCAGACAGATACGGTTAGAGTTTTGAGGCTTTGTGATTTGTCCAACATGCGTCCTAAGATTTTAGAGAGATGCTCTAAATGAGGTGAAAAGTTGACTCGCTCATCCAAGTCTTTTATAAGTGGTCAGCCAGTCGCATTTTCCCATACCTTTCTTTTGGATTCTGTGTCATTTTATTTATGTTTCAGTCCCAGGTATTAGATTAGATTAGATTTACTTTCATTCCAATTGACCCATAGTGAGGAGGTCCTCCAGGATGTAGAACATGTCAGAAAAACAACAATACATGACAAATATTCAAATATTTACAACTAAAACTAATAAGCTAATGTACCATTGCACAGGTCCCAAGTGGAATGATCGTCATTTTTTAATGAACACTATATGAAAGAGTCATTTTGCTGAATTTAAAATAAAAAAGTTTTTTTATTTATTTATAAGGTAATAAACGTGTAATACAACTATTATAATACTTATTTACGATGAACACACTGAAATTGTGCAGAAGTTATATTGTACTTATATATATATATATATATATATATATATATATATATATATATATATATATATATATGTATATGTATATATCAGTTGGTTTTACTGAGAAATTCATGAATGTAATAGAAGAAGATGGCCACCAATAAATCCTTTAGGCTTCTCTTAAACTGAATTTCATTGATTGTTAGGCTTTTTGTGGCTGCTGGCAAGTTTTTTTTAAATTTTTTTTACAATCCTCTGAATTGTTTGAAATCATTTTTTGATTAATTAAGAATTAAAATTTACATATAAAAACTGAAAATACATATATAAACGTATGTCTGCTCACAACAGTCAGTACACTACGATATTAGTACATATCTGTTATTTCATTTGAGAATAAACTCTCAAATAAGGAATTACAATAATACATTTATATTTTCTATTAATTACTCGTGACTACATTCAAGGGAATTATTCCCTTTATTTACAGAGCCTTCTACACTTTGAATTGAAATAGATTAAACAGTTATTTTCTCAGTTATAAGTTTTTCTAGACGAGTTACATATTTTGTTTACATGTGCGATCCTGAATTAGACTGGGAAATGTTCATTTCAAATAGGCACCTTTCACCTTTTCTCCATTGTGTTAAGGCGTGTGAGATAGAGTGATTGTGTGGGTCAACGCGAGTAAGGTGGGAATGAGTGAATGAATGTCATTCAAACACAGACCAGCAGACCCTGCTAGTTTGGTCAAATCGCATCCTTCCAGAGCCTGTAAATACTAAAGGGGTGCCTATTGTCTCCGTTCCCAGTGACGTGATCTATTATCCCTGCACGTTTAATACAAAGACTCTGAAGCCCACTGTATATTTCTTTGAATGTTTTATTATTTTATGCTGTTTTCATGAATACGTGTCAATGAAATTTCTATGCTATTACACCCGTCTCTTACGACCTCGATGTCAACAGATGTTGAACCTTACTCTTGAATCCTTCTTCCTTTGATATTACACTGCAAACGCAGTCCGCTTGTCTCCTTTTCTAATAGAAGATCGGAATACAAAATGGTTCAAATGGCTCTGACAAGGGAACCTCCCCATCGCACTCCCCTCAGATTTAGTTATAAGTTGGCACAGTGGATAGGCCTTGAAAAACTGTACACAGATCAATCGAGAAAACAGGAAGAAGTTGTGTGGAACTATGAAAAAAAATAAGCAAAATATACGAACTGAGTAGTAGATAGGTAAAATCAAGGATAGTATGAGCCCAGGAGTGCCGTGGTCCCGTGGTTAGCGTGAGCAGCTGCGGAACGAGAGGTCCTTGGTTCAAGTCTTCCCTCGAGTGAAAAGTTTACTTTTTTATTTTCGCAAAGTTATGATCTGTACGTTCGTTCATTGACGTCTCTGTTCACTGTAATAAGTTTAGTGTCTGTGTTTTGCGACCGCACCGCAAAATTGTCCGATTAGTAGACGAAAGGACGTGTCTCTCTAATGAGAACCGAAAACATTTGATCGCAAGGTCATAGGTCAACCGATTCCTCCACAGGAAAACACGTCTGATATATTCTATACGATACTGGCGACGGCATGTGCGTCACGTGACAGGAATATGTTGTCGATCCACCTAACTTGTACACTTGGCGAAAGGGGAAAAAAGATTCTTCTAACTTGCTCGATTTAGGTTTTCTTGTGGATGTGATAATCACTCCCAAAAAAGTGATGAAAACATAAGAGTTTGTCACATAAACTGCAACAAATGAATGCAACAGTTTCACAGTCGCGCTCCTATGCTCACACTATCCTTGATGTTGCCTATCTTGCGCATGGACTACTCAGTTTGTACATTTTGCTTATTTTTTTCATAGTTCCACACAACTTGTTCCTGTTTTCTCGATTGATCTGTGTTCAGTTTTTCAAGGCCTATCCACTGTGCCAACTTATAACTAAACCTGAGGGGGTTGCGATGGGGCGGTTCCCTTGTGAGCACTATGGGACTTAACTTCTGAGGTCATCAGTCCCCTAGAACTTAGAACTACTTAAACCCAACTAACCTAAGGACATCACACACATCCATTCTCGAGGCAGGATTCGACCGTAGCGGTCGCGCCGTTCCAAACTGTAGCGCCTAGAACCGCTCGGCCACCAAGGCCGGCGATCGGAATACACGAATACCCGGTCAACGCCGAGTATTCGCATGTTGCATTGCTTCACCACTGCACTGTCTAGCGTGATGTTTTAGTGCTGCAGGTGTTTATAACCGTCTGTAACTTATGGTGTTGCAGGCATGGGCAGCGAGTCGCGGCACAAGCGCGGTTTCTTCCGCAGCCTGTGGAAGCGGTCGCGGCACTACTCGCTGGAGCAGCAGTAGCAGTCGGCCGGCGCGGGCCCCTGCGGCTCGCGCCAGTTCGAGGACGCTCTGGAGGACGACGCGCTGCCGCCGCCGCCGCCCCGGCGCAGGGTGCTGTCGTGGTGCGGCGCCGAGTAGCCGTCCGCGCAGGGGCTCCAGAGGGTCCGTGCAGGCACAGGCAGCCGCAGTCCAGCTACTCCGTGTCTTCAGCTACTGCCGCCACCGGACACTGGGTGACAGGTGCCTCTCAGCATCGAGAAATACGATAAAGTGCTACGATGAAAACTTTTTGGGGACCAGGCAGTACTGTGACCGTGTGTCGGCGTGTCTTGTACTATATTTGACGTGATACCAATATGACAACATATGTGAGAGTTTGGGAAGGGCACTTGACGGCTCTTGCTGTTACAATCCGTAACTTTTGTGCCATTATAAAACGTCTGCAACAAGTCGGGCTTTAACCTTAGGGAACCAGAGTATCCATCAACGGCATAGCAGGACGGAACTGTTCATTTCCAAATGAACAATTGTCAGAAACTGCCTGCAGGTGTTTCTGTTGAGAAAGCCCTTCCTTGAAAGTGCAGTTTATTGGACTGATTTTTGTAAATGGCTAATCGAATTATTGGGAGGCCCGCACGCTTTCTCACTTGCAGCTAATGCAAATGAAAGGACCAGCCAGTACAAACTGCGCACAGGGCTTGACAATTTCCCTCTCGCTCGTTGTAGATGCACGAATGAAAACACGATATTGTAGGCAAAAGTATAAACATTTCATGGTCGATGTTGTCCTTACACATGCAGACTGCAAATAGCTTTAAGGGCCTTAATATTTCGGACAAAATTTCTCTTGCAGTCGTGAGGCGCATTTGAAGATCATACGCAGCGTACTGAATACGTCTTATCATATCTAGACAGAACAAAATGTGTGACTGATGCCAACAGCGCATACAGCCAGCACTAGAGATGCGTTATAGAAAAAGGGCGTCTTTTTTTTTCTTTCTTTCTTTCTTTTTTCATTGCTTCTCGGGAGAGAAGAAAATTACGGGTGGTAGGATGTTATGCTTAGTGTTCCATTTTTCATTTCCCCTGGTCACACGAGCAGATTTATCTGTTCAAAGCACAGCATGGGACAATCCTATCGCCATGTACACACTTCGCTTCGTATTCTCCGATAAAAGGAGACATTACTTGCAGAGCGCAGCTTTGAATATCCTCCAACATCTTTATCCGAGAGCCTCGCTAATGCGCAAGCAGAAGCTCTTGCGTTCAGCTGCAGCAGTCTGGTGTCAATTGTAGTTAATCTGATCCTATGTTTCAACCGAATTCGGGTTTTCGTGTAAACGGTACAGTGGAATATCAGCTTCTTCCCATTCTGTTTGTACGCTCTGCAAAGTGTCCATAAACGTAGGGATATCAAGAACAGTGTCCTGCAGAGTTTCTGTGTAGAGACGAAAGTATGTTTGTGCACATGTGGCGACTCTGTAAGGCCGAGCAGACATGCTGCACTTCCGACGTAACGACTTGTACATAGCGACGTGATTCGTGTAGGGAGATCACAGCAGCCAGACGGCTGCTAGCAACTAATCTCTATTTGCGCTGTATTATTGCTTACAGTAAGCTAGTCCCGGTGACCTGGCAAACTACGGCGGGAGTTCTTCGTCCCTCTTCGTTGCCGAAGAGAGAACATCAAGGGCCACCGCACGGCGTGGACTAGAGGTGCGTGATACGCACTAACCGCGCCGCGATGCGAATCGGTGTACAGTTAATCCTGATCGCCAAGGGACAGCACCGTACATATGTGTGTGCGTGTGTGTAAAATTAACAGTTTCAATTAACTTTCAATGTCAGGTTTTTATCTTTAATAAGAGTGATACCACAGACTTTTTTGTGAATAATAATGCACGCCAGCGCGTGTGGCGATATATTTTGCAGTAGCGGTAGTCCCGGTCGGGTGTGTCTGAAAGCGACGACAGGTTGTTTTTTATTGCGTATTCGTTGTGGAGCTTTGTATTCGTATCCGCGTCACTTTTGAATTGCCTTAACACGTAAAAAAAAAGTTTTCACATTTTCACACAACATAGTAGGAGAAACAGGCAGAGTACCACCACTACCCAGTTATTGTACTAACCAAAACGCACAATATGTAAGCTGCCACTGCCCAGGCCGCTGGGAATAATGCTTTTATACGTACATTAATGCTGGTGAATGTTCTTAGCTTAGGTTATATTTTCACGACTTTGAAAATAAAACAATGTAAATGTGCCCTCGCGTAGAATTGAAAAAGGTTCAAAGAAAAATTGTGATGGTTTCCATGGGACTTTGTAAAAATTCGTGGAGTCTCTGGGAAGCGAACAGCGAGAAGAGTCGGGGATAAAGAAAGTAATTTCTGCTAACGCTTCTCTAATGTGTCAATATGTTCATGATATTATTATTATTATTATTATTATTATTATTATTATACTGACAATATCGAACAACTTAAAACTGTTTCATTGCAAAAAAAAAGAGCAAGCTTCATTTGTCATAACAACAAAATGCGGGGAACGAAGAACAAGGAAATATTGCGATTTGAGACTTCAAATTTAGCTTTTGTTTCTAGCGTTGTCAGTTTCAATGCTTTCGCTTCCCATGAGACTCTACAGCACTGTACAGCTGTAAAGAAAGGAATGGTTTTGCTTGTACACAACTCAGCTGCTGGAGAGCACAGCAGTGGCAAGTCAATAAAGGAGTACCAACTACACCCGCGTCTCTCATTCCTCCTAAACAGTCTCACAGCTCCGTGTGGCAGCGGTATTTCCATGTGAGCTGCGCTTAGCGGAGGGACCCACGGCTACAGTGGTCGAGCTGCCTTCACTGAAACGATTGCAGGTGAGTAAGACATACAAGGGTTGCCCAGAAAGTAATGCACCGCATTTTTTCTCAGCCGAAAACAATGCTACGAATGCTAAACGTTACGTATGAATTATCTGACGTCTCCTGAGTGAGCCGCGCCAAGTTTCCATCACTTCCGACAGTCAGCGTAACTGCAGGATAGTTTCAAAATGGCGTCTGTAGGTGACGTACATGGAGGTAAGAATAAGGGGAGATGGCGCTACGTATCCCAGCCGTACTACGTTTTGAAGCCATGGGGGCTTGGCTCGCTGCCATGATACTCTGACCAAAACATTGCCAGTGTGCTATAGCGCTGCGTGTATTACAGTCGCTAATTGCACCATATACGCATGTAACGTCATCAGATTGGTTGTTTCAAAGTTTTTGTTTAAAATAAAATCTCGTAAAGGCGAAATTCCGCGTTTCTTCTGATTAAAAATAGTTTTTAATGTAATATTACGAATAGCTAGCCTTCAATGTAAACGATACAATTTCGTTAATTCAGTAATAAACGTGCATCACAAACTAAATAATAGAAACTGAAAACTAAGTTAGCTATACCCTCCCTCCGAAGCCCCATAAATACATCTTGTTTGTAATACTTACTGGGACATTTCAGTTACGTTACACTACTGGGAAACACTGTTCATTACCACCAATATTTACTGAAATACGGTACGTAGAATGGCAATTCTACTCATTGTCCTGTTTAGGCCTATACTTTAAGCCAGTTAATGTAGTGTTAGCTTTTAATTTGGTACATGATGAAGACAAAGTGAGTTACTCAACACTTCGATTATCGACGATACGTACGCATTATACTGAAACGTGAACTTGAAAACTAAGAATTTAATTCTTTGAATTAACATACCTTTTGCAAATGTTTTGGGTGTGTAGGGACAACTGATGGTACAGCATTTTCTCGGAGCCTTACTGTTGAAAGGGAAGTTTGGTCTATATCCTCTTCTCGGAAATGCTGAGAACATATAGTGCTCCATTTAGACGCACGCCAGTTCTTCCTCCTCACGGCATTCTTCCACAGAGCTTTCCGACTTTCATTTTTAGGAAATCTAAAATCATACAGGAGAAAAACACGCTATAGTACAAGTACCGATGTAGCACACGTTCATTCACAATGAAGTTGTAAAATCACACTTAACGAGACAACTTACACATGAAATGTTATTCCCCTCGATTTCGCATCACAATCAGAACGATTCGTACATCCGAACACCACACAAGTCACCATAATAGCGCAAAATCCTTCCAAAAGCGAGCGACAAGCCTATGCACACAAGCTTACAGCAGCAATGTTTTGGTCGGATTGAGATGGCTACCCTCGGCTTCACATAGCTTCACAGCTGTAACGTCACGGCGTCTCCCTCTATTCTTACCCCCATGGTGATGTACGTTACAAGCAACATGCTGTCATATAATTTCTCACTGAAAAGAAATAAACTGTGGGGAATATTCACAAACGCTTGTGCAAAGGCTATGCAGCATCTGCTGTCAACAGAAGTACAGATAGTCGCTGGGCAGGGAGGGTGAGGTCATCAGGAGGCGGTTCGGCGGAGTTCCACGATTTGCGGCGGCGAGGGAGACCATCCACGGCTGTCACACCTGACCTAGTCACCTCGGAGTTCCACTTGCTTGGGCCATTAAAAGATGCCATTTGTGGAACACATTTTGAGAACGATGATGCGATTCACACAGTGAAGCACTGGCTCCGCTACCAAGATAAGGAATGGTAACGACAGGGCATACACGACCTTGTATGGGATGGAGATTACGTGGAAAAATAGGGTGTGTAGATAAAACACAATTCTTTCGTGTGTTTAAATCTCATGATATTCAATAACGAACTGTGCATTACTTTCTCGGCAACCCTCGTAGATAAGGATGCACCCACGACAATACAACGATCAATATGACACTAGGGCTTTGTCAGATGAAAATTAATCAAATTCCTTTTGACATCTCAGCTATGAACTCATTTACATATAAGAGAGTAATCTCATTATTACTGCACTGAACCAACATAAATACCTAAAACATCTACCACAATGGCCGAGCGGTTCTAGGCGCTTCAGCCCGGAACCGCGCTGCTGCAACGGTCGCAGGTTCGAATCCTGCCTCGGGCATGGATGTGTGTGATGTCCTTAGGTTAGTTAGGTTTAAGTGGTTCAAAGTCTAGGGGACTGATGACCTCAGATGTTAAGTCCTGTAGTGCATGGAGCAATTTTTTTCTACCACAAATCCTTGGTGTCAGCTAAGGCAACACACACACTTCGCAATAAGAGAAGTCGCACCTAGAAATAAATTGACATACTTCACTTCTGAAGACATTCCAGTGGTACCAGCATCAGCAGGCGTGTTAGGCAATAAGCTGACGGCCTTTGGCTCTCGCCACTCACTCTGACCAGTACCTGTTATTATTGACTTTATTCAGCCATAATTCTTTACAGGTTGTGAAATGCATGATGTGTATACAAAAGTCGTGCAAAGGTGGTGAAATACATCACACGTTTATAAATATCATGTATGAAAGTGTGGTAAACATGCACGTGAAAACGTGCATGTACATCACCACACACACACACACACACACACACACACACACACACATATATATATATATATATATATATATATATATATATATATATATATATATTCTTCTTCCCAGAATGAGGAAACCAATAGCGAAACGTACCAGTAACTGCACAGAAGGACAGAGAATAATTAGTTCACTGTCAACCGGATTCCAACGTGCAACGTTGTGCACTGCTACAGCAAACTTGGGCTTCCCCTAGGAGACACACACAAAAAACAGAGGTTTATCCAAAAGGATCTGAATCGCCTGTCGGTCTTTCTTTCAGAATGCACCCATCAGCTGGCCTTACTTCAAATTTATCTCTATCTCAATGACGAGAGACCAAGCTGGCGCAGTCCTTTACCATCACTTTTCATAACCATTCACTACCGCAGGAATTATGAAGTGTCATGCTTCTGCCTGATGGATACCATCTGCGTGAACAACAATGGAGACATGTCTTTAAACTTCGAATGTCATCATTTTGTGTGACTGTTTACAATAATAACTATTCCAGCGTTCGTCAAAAAAAAGAAAAAAAAGAAAACCAACTACGTACTCTCCGACTCACAGTCGAATTATTAAAAGTTTTGGCTGGTTTCATTGTCTACGTAGTTGCCGCATTACAAGCCAAATACTGCTGAGTCAACAGTATACAATATGAATATACACATGAATCGAATGGTCGAAGGTTCCTTTCACTCGGCAATTGCGAAATTTGAATGTAAAATAGAAAATTATAAATGAAAGATTGCAAATAAATAAAATCTGCAAGTATTATTTTAACGACTTTAAATGATGAGTACGATAGCAGAAGTTCCTTTAAGAATGCCATTTATTATTGTAAAACACTTATTGGTGTCGATGGTCCAGCAGTTAAATAAAATATAAGTTGAATAACAGGGAAACAATAGATTCCTACTTCACGCAATTAGCTATAAGCAACAACATATCTCACGAGATATTCACTTCTAAACGCATACTACGTCTTCACTGCAGAAGCCACGGAAATCTTACAGGTGCACAAGTCGGCACCATGAAACATTTCTATCTACCGCGACCACGAGCAAAATGCTCAACACTCTCCTAGCATTTCCTGCGACCGTCTGTCGCGCCTTCCCGTCCAGCACTTCACGTGTCATGTCCTCGAGACTCCTCCCCCACTTCCATACAGTGTCTCCATTGACTTCAGTAGTCGCCTACTGTAGTAACGAGCGCTGTGGTTGGCTAGAGCACTCTTGCCGTGTCTCCAACGCACACTCACAAACACTTTGAAACACATACGAACTACTCGATTTACATTTAAATAACTTGAAATTAAATAAATATTCCTACGGCTGGACCATAAACAAGCTATAACACGCATTATTAAATACATAAAAAAATTAAATAAACATATATCAAAGGATTAGCAACAAAGGTAGGTCAGTAGCCTAATGTCTCTGTGCTTTCTAAAACACAGTAAATATTTGACCAATTTCTTCATGAATAGTATATATCGGATATAAACAAAGACATAGAGGAATAAATATATTTACAAGCATGCTGCTACCGTTTCTTCGTGTAACTGTGGAGTACTTATGGCCTGTCACGATCAATAGTAATCAGGCACTTTGACCTCCAAATACTCATGTACTATTCAAGTTACATGCCTGTAATTCATACGGATTTAGGTTTACACTATTAGTTTTCTAAAGACACGTCGATCGACATAATCGGATGAACCATTTAGATTTCGGAAATTCGTTGCTGGGAGTTATTTGTATAATTTACAGTCAGATACTAAACTTTAAACTTATAAATATACTGAAAGTCTGATTACACCCTCAGAATCGTCGTGCAAATAATGGTAATGTACATGTTTCTTTTTTTAAGGTATCATGATTCCTCTGGCTATTATTAATTTCTACATGAACTGTAAAATGTCTGCCATTATGGTTTCACAAAGTCCGCCATCTTTGGCACTCCCGGCGTACAAATCTCCTTCATCGACACAAAGCACAGTCCTCGACACAGCGTCAACAAGGAATTCCCAGCCACACGGTCAGTCTGGACCACGCGCTGGGGCTGCCCCTCTTGCTCCGGCTAATGTTCGGCACCACGCAGTTGCCGACGAGCCCCAGCTTGCCAAGCGACCTGTGCGGCCACGCCAACTCCGAACTTAGAATATTTTCAGGGCGCCACAACTCGCCCGTTACCTCACATGCCCCACTTCAAAATATGACAACATGAAATAGGTATTGTGCTAGTTGCTCGCGATAGGCGCTACCAACGTGATATCTCCACCAGGAAGTTAAATGTGTCTACCGAACGCACCTCTATCACGTAATATTTGAAAAGTATGAGAGGCGTCATGGCTGTCTAAGATGGATTAAAACAGGTTATTAGCAGAAAATTGACAATCTTTTGGATGACGATCAGTTTGACGTTACGGCAGATAATGAAAGTAAGACTTGAGAAAAATCCAGGTACGTTTTTAATATTTGTCTACCTTGAAAAAGCGAAATATCATTAGACTTCATGAAAAATGTAACAATTCCACTGCCAAAGTAGGCAGGTGTTGCCAGGTGTGAATATTACTGAGCTCTTATTTTAATTACTCATGCTTGGAAAATACCAAAACTAGTAGCATTATTTGCAGAAGAATGGAAAGACTGGTTGAAACCGATCTCGGGAATGATCAGTCTCGGTTCTGGAGAAGAGTCGAAACACACTGGGCAATACTAACCATACGACTTATCTTAGAATAAAAATTAAAAGAAGGGCAAACATGGCTTTTTTTAAATATTTTAAATTTAAGGAAAACTTTTTACATTGTTAACTTAAATACAATCTTTGAAAGTGTGAAGGTAGCGGAGATAACATACAGGGTGCGAAAGGTTATCTACAATTTCTACATAAACCAGTCTGCAGTGATAAGAGTCTAAAGAAAATCTAAAGATACTAGTAATTGAGAAAGTAGTGAGACAGGATTGTAGTCCATTGTCTGTGTTATTCAGTCTATACATTTAGCAAACAGTCAAGGAGAAATTTGTGAAAAATATTGAGGTTCAGAGAGATGAAATAAAAAGACTGAGGTTTTTAATTGTGTTAAACACGACAAAGCACTTAGAAAATGAGTTGAACGGAATGCACAGTGTTTTGAAATAAGTTATAAGATTAATATCAACAGAAGTTCGACAAGTGTAACGGAATGCACTCAAACAAAATCAAACGGTGCTGAAAGAACTGTTTTAGGAAATGAGAGGCCAGAAGTAGTAGGTGCGTTTTGCTTTTTGGTTAGTACGACAGATGATTTTGGACAAAGTAGAGAGGATATAAAATGCAGAGGAGCAACAGCGAGAACAACGTTTCTGAAACACAGAAATTTGTTAACATCCATATAGATTATAAAAATGAATGTATATTTGTATGTTCCATATCTCCTCCTAAACCACTGGACTGATTTCAACTAAACCCGGTACACTTACCCCTCGCTGGCAGGCAACAATCGCTGTGGTGGTAAAAACCACCTACCTATCATAGTTCAGGAGATATACAGCCATAAACGGTGAGATGCGTAAGAAACTCCCACATATTACATGAGATATAAATTTACTAACTCCATTCGCAACGCTTTTTGCAGACAGTTTCCATATATGCCACTGAATGTACCTACACAAATATATGGTTGCACGACACATAGTTCAAGAGATATGACGTCACAAACACTAATATACCGCATCACGCATGAAGTTTTAATACATTTATTCTTTACTACTGAGACACTCCTACTGTCCAATCAACTGAAGGAAATCCCTGACACCTCGTAGTGCTTTTGACGGCTTTCAATTGCAAAGTGCAAACGGTTGTAGGCGGAAACAATAGCCGTCTTACACAGCTATGAAGAGGCGTTGCCGCAGAGACGTTTACAAAACCGCGTTGTAGACACGCGAAGCAGGTGTGCCCAGCGTACGAACTGTCCGGGATACTGTACTAATACATATGTATTAGGAGAGCTTCTGTAAAGTTTGGAAGGTAGGAGACGAGGTACTGGCAGAAGTAAAGCTGTGAGTACCGGGCGTGAGTCGTGCTTCGGTAGCTCAATTGGTAGAGCACTTGCCCGCGAAAGGCAAAGGTCCCGAGTTCGAGTTTCGGTCGGGCACACAGTTTTAATCTGCTAGGAAGTTTCATATCAGCTCACACTCCGCTGCAGAATGAAAATCTCATTCTGAATACATATGTACATTATGCGTATTTCTTTGTACGACTCTAACACAATTTCAAAGATGTTACCACGAATACATGGAAAACACTTCTTTTCGATATTGCACTAGAAACACAGTCTATTTTTTGTTTTAGTTTCTAATGGAAAATTGGCAAAATGGATACCCAGGTACTACCGGGTTTGCCAGCTAGTTGAATATAAATTTAAATGTTACGAAGTATTTTCTGAATCTGGAGTGCAGTTGATGATGATGTTTAGATTGTGGGACGCTTAACTGCGCGGTCATCAGCACCCGTACAAAGTCCCAATTTTTACAGAGTCCAATTTTTTTGACAGTCCAATCTAGCCACTATCACGAATGATGATGATGAAATGATGAGGACAACACAAACACCCAGTCCCCGGGCAGAGAAAATTGCCAACTCGGCCGGGAATCGAACCCGGGATCGCGTGATCCAGAGGCAGCAACGCTAGCCACTAGACCACGAGCTGCGTACCTGGAGAGCCGTCTTGTACAGGAGTGGAACATGGACGGTCAACAGTTCAGACAAGAACAGGACAGGTATTTTTGAGATGTGGCGCTACAGAAGAATTATGAAGATCATGTGGGTAGAACAGATAACTAAAAAAGTGGTACTGAATCGATCTGGGGGAATTGACACCAACGGCACAACTTCATTAAAGAAAGATATCCGTTATTAGAACACACCCTCGGGTATCAGGAAATCGTGAATTTGGTACTGGGGAGAAGTGGAAGAGAGGGTAAAAGCTTGAGGAAAGACCTAGGCTTGAATACAGCAGTAGCTATGAGGAGATGAGGAGGCATGCAGGAAATAGACTAGGGCGAAGATCTGCATCAAACTACTTTTCGGACTGAAGACAGCAATTTAAAGAATATTGTTTTGCCACCTTACGTCGTACAAGACCTACAAGGCCTAAACAGTTAAAATTTTTAAAAAAACTCTCTATCTGCTCAATCCTGCAGAGGAGGAAGAGAGAGTAAAAACTTGAGGAAAGACCTAGGCTTGAATACAGCAGTAGCTATGAGGAGATGAAGAGGTATGCAGAGGATATAATAGGGCGAAGAGCTGCATCAAGCTATTTTTGGACTGAAGACCGCAATTTAAAGAATATTGTTTTGCCACCTTAAGTCGTGCAAGACCTACAAGACCGAAACAAAATAAAAAAAACTCTATCTGCTCAATCCTGCAGATTTGTAACTGTCAACTTCAACTTTGGAGGTTCTTGCAATGCTGGGACATAAGAAGAACGGAATACGTTCAGGAACAAAACACGCTAATGAACATCGTACCCTACTTCGAAAGGCAACATTCTCTGGTTGTATATAGTTTAATACGACATTGCTGACTCACTAACTACCATAACGGTAAAAATGGAAGGACGTGAAGACACAAAAACGCTCTCTACATAGAGCTGGCCGACGCTAACAAGTCAAGGTAATGCATATCTTTTGTAAATCGAGAAAGATTTACGTTAGGTATCTGCACAGGGAAGATCACAAATAAGATCAACAACAAACAGCCGGCGCCACATATCCAAATAATTTTCGCTAAAATACCTATTAATGTGCCAGATTATCAGGTAGGTTGGTGTGAACGTGGTATAAATGAATGGCGGCTGTAATGTGACAAGGACCCAAATACATGTCGCCGCTGTGCAGGCGCTTTCATTTTCTCGTTGTGAGTGTGCGACGCGAGAAGGCTTTCGAGTGTTTGCGTCTGGTGTGTAATGACGGGGCATTCCTCTACGAAGGCCGCCTGCCGCCGTGTTGATGGAGCGTGGCACAGTCTCCGTGGGGGCGTGCAACTCGGCCAACTGCCTGTCACCTGCTCTCACCTGGACAGCTGCAGAAACACGCTGGATTTTAGCTGTTTGTCAGTTTCCCAGGAAGAACCGAGAGTGTACCGCGCACTCCTCGCAGGCGTGACGGAGCTTCATCGAGCACCAATCTGCTTACTAGCGAAGCCCTCCTCAGTCAGGAAATGCTACACAAAGTGAAAGGCGCCCACCGCTTCTTGACTAACCAATGTTAGCTGATCCTTTCGTGGGACTATCTTTTGTCCTGTAACCATGACCTTCCCTAAACGCGAGCTTCCTGTTGAGCAAAACATGCTTAACACTCTCTACTTTCCCCTGAGTGCCAGGTTGTCCAAACTCTTAGAAATACTAATGGAATTTAGCCCTACGTTCAAGCAAAAGGAAAACGCGCAATGGAAATCTAACTCTGGACTTCAGTTTGACCGATCAGGGATTGGTGCATGAGATTAGTGGACAGAAGAGGGAGGGGGGCGTGCTGGTACGAACATTGGAACAAGTTTAACGGACTGAATAGATACTTAAATGGCGTTTATTCATATAGTGGGTCGTATTCGTGAACTTCATTAAAGATGGAACACACATAAAATCCTAACACTGTGGTACCGTACGAGCAAACTGTATTAATCAGCATTCTTCAGCGAGAATTCGAATGCGCCAGAGACGCAGCATAGACGAACATATGGTCATACTTGAGGACTCAAACATTCACAGAACAACCGAAGGCAACACTCGCCATTTTCTAGCAGAAGGCTAATCGTGAAAACTGTCTTGTGGCTTGCACAGGAAGGAGACACGAAACTCAGTCGGAGTCACGATGCATGACCTGAATCATGGTCGAGTAAAGAACAAGTTCAACTTGATTAAATGAGAGTAAAATTATCCCTCGCGAGAACCTCATAAAGCCTTTACTTTAAGATCATATAAAGTTCCTAACTCGAAAAATATGAGCTATCTTCCATCAAAAATCGCCGCCTAAGTACGCACGGAACCTGCTCATCATGCTCACCACAGACTGGCTTACCGACGCTTCTGCTAGTGACTCAGCGACCCACTAACCCTGTACAAAATCCAGCTGCCTCGCCACCCTGCACACAGACCAAGAAAACCTTTGAGGGGTCGAACTGAGCGATGAACAACGCGACTTTTTCAGTGGCGCAAGACGCTGTCTCCAGTTAAAAATGAAATGTGTTTATGGCGTATTCGTCTGGTTCAAAAATGGTTCAAATGGCTCTGAGCACTATGGGACTCAACTGCTGAGGTCATTAGTCCCCTAGAACTTAGAACTAGTTAAACCTAACTAACCTAAGGACATCACAAACATCCATGCCCGAGGCAGGATTCGAACCTGCGACCGTAGCGGTCTTGCGGTTCCAGACTGCAGCGCCTTTAACCGCACGGCCACTTCGGCCGGCTATTCGTCTGGGAATCTCCTTTGGCGGAGATCGGTCGCCTGGTCCGAGTATTTTTATTTGGCGCCACTTCGGCGACTTGCCTGTTAATGAAGAAATTACGTTCACAACACAACATTCAGTCCTTCAGAGGAGAAAATGTCCGACCCGGCTGGGAATCGAACCCGGGTCCGTCGTATGTGGCTCAGCCGCGCTGACCTCTCGTCTTCTAGGGTGGACTCTACCAGTCAGAAGACAGCAGAGACGACGCATAGCTCCTCGTCCTCCAAATTTTCCAGTCTGGAATGCCAGAACTTGATAAAAGCACAAAATTATATGAGAGGGCGACTGACCGACGCTCTCCATGAGGAGTATACACATCTTATGTACTGCTTCGGCATCGTAAACTGGGTGAGGACTGCTTAACACAGAAGACAGATATCAAAAATATTACATTTGAAAGGTGTACACAACTGAGAAATGATTATGAAAGGTGTATAAATTGTAAGAAATACCGGTTCGTTGGGTACTTCGCCATTATAAGCATCTTTACCCGTCTGAACACGTGAGTGATACGTATTCTTTGGCTACCAGAGGCTGGACTATTGAGTAGTGCTCGTGAGAACGTAGGTGTCAGAAGAAGTTGCAGGCTAGAGAGGAAGAGATAGCGTTGGGTCTTAGCTGAGTGAAAAGCTTGGACGGCGACGTGCCGCACAGAGAATGAAGCTTTATTTGCAGTGCTCCCTGATGTGACTGAGGACAAAAGATTATTTTAACAGTATTTTGTAGAGAGACGGCTCGTCTGGTAAAAGGTAATCTGCTTTAAGTTTTATTTGCCACGAGCGCTAGCTGATTAAATATTGTAGTGTAAAGATTTCATTGTGTTTAATAATATCTACGTGTTGGTATCCAGGGTGAATTATCAGTCATGTGTTCAGTATTCTGATTAGCTTCCTCCCTCCACTGTTAGTTAAAGCATTCATTAAGGAAGTCAGAGAGTAAATCCTATGTCGTTTCAAAATTGTATACAAAGAGTAATTTCACGCAGATGATAATGCTAAAAAAGGTCATTGTTCATGATAGAGTTCCTTTATTGTCTCATTAAAAGAATTCAATATAATTGCAGACTACTTCCCTTTTGTCATTTTTAAATATTGGACTGAAGCTTATCTTCCCTGTTACATGGAAACTGTGTCCGATAAAATCTGCACTGTCACACCTCTCCCTACTGCGTGGGCATTGAACCGTATTTGCGGAAAGAGAGCAAAATTTTGATTTGCAGATGCAGCCTGGTAAAGAAAATAAAATAAGAGAAGGCAGGTTGCCATGCAGTGATTTATTTTCAGGTACATACAGTTCAGAATTTCATATCCTGCAGTGTGCAGACAGAGTTAGACGAGTTACCCGTTGAAAAGGTAAGAATCTGTTGTAGGGCCTACAGATGAAATGAGGAACAGTTCAGATCGCAAAATTGTCACATAAATTCAATAGATGCATTTTATAACAGGGCACAGTTTTCACTACGTAACAGTTAAGCCATTGTGAGCGTTTCATGACCAAGCCATTCTGAGTATTATTGATAATCATTCTTTATATTCAATCTCATTTACACTTAGCCAGATGCACATTAGATTAATTGATATCACACACATTAAAAGTAATTTACACAGTTACGTTCGTGTTTAAAAGTAAGGTAGCAAAGGCGATTCTAAATCAGGCACTGTAATCGGAATATAAAAGTATTTGCTTTCACGTTACTAGCCAAAGGTTTTGGCACACACACACACACACACACACACACACACACACACACACACTGTCACAGTTCCAGTTACTACCTTCATTAGCTGCATGACGATACTATGTACCATATCAATGTCGGTCCACTGCTCTGACACATAAATGAGAGATATTGATATTGGTATTGAAAAACAAGTAAGACTGCTTGAAGAAAGCAAGACAACATACTCTGACGGAAACCCAGTTACATTTCGCATTGGATACGCTGCGAAATTATTTCCTTTCCTCACTCAGATTTATCGAGAATCTCTTGCGCAACGTAAAGTAATACCTGACTGGAAAACAACATAGGCCAGCCCCATTTACTTGTAAATGCGCAGAATTACAGACCAGCAGCTCCGACATCAGTCTGTTACAAGATCATAGAGTATATTTAAGCTCAGATAGTATGGCGGTCCTGGAGAAAAACAAGTTTCTCTCACACAATCAGCACAGATTCAGCAAAAACCGCTCTTGCAAAACTCAGCTACCTCTAGTCATACCCATCCTGCAGATATTACATGCAGCCCAACAGGTGGAGTCAGCTTCCTTAAATTTCCGAAGGGCGTTCGACGTGTAATTCCATTGTCGACTAGTAGCGGAGGTAGGATCCTATGGAGCGTCTTTGCAAACCTGTTATTAAGTGGGTGAATATTTGACTAACGGAACTCAATATAATGGATGGTGAATCTTCCAGAAAAACAAAAGTAGCTTTGTATATGCCTCAAGAATGTGTAAAAGAAACGCTATCGTTCTTAAAATACATTGCCAGAAAACAAATTAGTACACCCTTGTAGAGGTTTACAATTCAAACAAGATTTATTATTGCAATAGTGCGTATGGAGTACATGAAATGATTACATTTACAGATCAATAGCACAAGCGATTCTGAAGTATCAGGTATTGAGCCGGGCCGAAACACCCATATTTGTACGTGGCGTAGCCTCAGGGGCAGCAATACAGGCACTGACTCTGGCATCCAGTCGATGTACGATGTGGAATATGCCATCACTGGATCCAAATCGAAGTCGTCTTTCCAGAGCACAATTTTTTTTCCTTGGATTGTAGATTAGCTGTTACCTTTGGCTGTGCTCGCAAATCAGATGGCGAAAACTGTCCTGCGGTATGTTATGCCACAGCTGCTTCACCTGTACGCGTAGTTCTGTAAGAGCTGTTGGCCAATAAGTCGCATGTGTCACTTCTTGTCCCATCAAATTCCACACCTACTCGATTGGAGACAATTCGGTAGATTATGCTGGGCAGGAAAGTTGCTGCACGTCTCTCAGAGCACATCGAGTTTCACGGGCAGTGTGTGGGCGAGCACAATCTTGTTGGAACAACACATCACCTTCCTGTTGCAAGAACGGCAAAGAAAGGGTCTGACAACATTCTGCAAGTATCGAGCACAGAGTAGCATCCCCTCTAGAAATGTCAAAGAGAAACGAGAGCTGTAGCTTATCGCGTCCTAGACCATAAGACCTGGGGGGTGGGACCAGTGTGTGTTGGACGAATGCACTCTACGAGACAGCGCTCACCAGGTCTACGCCGTACGCGCAAACAACCATCACTTGCTTGCAGGCAGAACCTGCTTTCACAGCTGAAAACCACGACGCGCCATTCCATGTCCCCAACGACCCTCTGGCGACACCAGTCAAGCCGTGCACGTAGATGCTGTAATGTGAGTGGAAGACAAGTGTGCACGCCCATGGTCCCACTTGATAACCAGTTTGCAGCAGTTCGCGTTGACACGTCTCGCAAGCCCTCTTATCTGTGCCGCGGTAACTGCACCATCTGACACTGCTGCCCTTGCAATAGGACGACCCTGGCGGGCGTCTGTGCTGCATGGATGTCCAGAACCTCGTCGATTGGTGTGAGAAATTTCACGTGACAACTGATATTAGCACCGTTGCACAACTGACACTGCACATCCAACTTGTGTTGCAATTCTCCGAAAGTACTGTCCCACCACTCGGAAGGCCACAATATGACTCCTTCCGAATTCGCTCAGTTGGCTGTAGGAAGCGCAGGTGCGTCTTGTGGTGTGGTTGTTTGCTTGATTCACATGTCTGCGCCACACTGGGCCTTCTGACTGTGAGCATTCCCCATTAAAGGTTAGACATGATGGCGCTTATGTAGCCATGTCACTGCGCTATCTATTGGCGAACGATGCTGAAACGATTTATCAGCACATCTACTACCCACCATATGGAATATGCCATCATTGGATCCAAGTCTTTCCAGAGAACAAATTTTTTTTTCTTGAATTGTAGGCTAACTGTTCCCTTTGGCTGCGCTCGCAAATCAGTAGTTTTGTTGTGAAGAGTGATCGCGAGTAAGTAAGCTACTGTATATGCAATAACATCAGCTGCCCTCATGTGTCTGCCTGTCTGGATAAGCACAGCTCGTGAGGTGTGCCCCACTCTCCTCCCTCTCCCCCCCTCCCCCCTCCGAAGCTGTCAAAAACGCATGTGGTATGCACAGTTTCTGCTGCAGAGAAGTGTATACAGAGGGGCATGGGCAGGAGCGCATACCCATGCAACTTGGTACTGAAGTAGCTACACAATTACACAACATGTACGTCATGCAACAAATAGTGTGGAAGTATGGATTAAACACAATGAAGTTATATAAGTATTGTATTCATAACTTTCAATTGTATCACGTAGCACATACCAACCAATAAAACCATTTTCACAAATATCATAAAGATCAGAAGTCAAAAGTAAATAGCTTTTTTAGAGAGAAAATATTTTTCCCTAATTCGCGTAATATGTTTCAAATCAATTAGCATTTTGTACTGAACACTTTCTAAAATAGTTTACGCTCTTTTCTCGTGGTTCAAGCTACCTGTATACCTAATTTCATCGAAATCGGTTAAGCGGGTTAGAGGAGCTACTTTTACGTTGATGATATTAATATGGATAAAACTTTCAGCAACGTTTTTTTTCCATGATCCAGTTTGATGAAATAAAGCCTATACATTGCCCCAAGCTATGCTCAAGTTACCTGTGAAAACAACGTGGAAGAGATTAGCTCACAGATACGGCGGTTTTATATAAAACTTTAAACAACGATATATATTATTTTCGTTATCCGACTTCGGTGAAAGAAAGCCTGTACGGTAGCGCAAGCTATGCTTAAGTCAGTTGTGAAAACCGCATGACAATTCGTCTAGTAGTTTGGGAGATTAGCATGTTCAAACAGAGAAACGGACAGGTACTATGGTTCTAGAGAAAACATTAAATCATGAGATCCTTCTTCCGTGATCCGATTGTGATTATACTAATACGGCACCTCAAGCTATGCCCCAGTTACCTGCGAAAACCCCATGAAAATTCGTCTTGTAATTTTGGAGAAGCTTGTTCAAACAGACAGACATGACAGGTTTACAGGTTTATTATTAGTACAGATAGAAGAGGACACTGGAAATTATCTCGCATTTTATAGAACAAACAGAAATGGCATCAGGCTAATAGAAAATTGCCAAACACATAACCTAATTCTTAAATCTACTGGATCCAAAAGCATATCACGAAAACAAAACACATGGGCTTCCTCAAACCCCAAATTACGGGAATTCGAACTTGACCATGTAGCAATTAAGAAGACATTTCACAAAGAAAGTATGAATGCTAGGGGGCGAAAGCTTGGATTTGCATCATTATCTGTCCAAAATCAAGTTTAAAATCGTTTCAAACAGAAAGTACAAAATGAAACAAATTAAATGGCAGAAATACGGCACAAGAAACATAGTAAGATCAGATGGCTTGACAAGGGCAACAATAAACATCCAAACTCAAAGCAGGGAAAATATCAAGCGACACTTACTTGACAAAGCCGAACATACAGCACCTCAAACTCAAATTAAACATACATGGTGGTCGATGGAAGTTGTACATACATTGCAACAAGGAAACAGGCTTAGCAATAGTGGCAATCACGAAAGACAGAGGAAAACAGATCAAATTTCATTAGAATTAGGAAAACGTTAGGTAACAATAAGAGAAAAGATTAAGAAGCCATACGAAAACAAAACTCTCCTCCAAATAGATGATGAATTTACCAAAAACAATATAAGAAGCTTCTACAGAACTTTTAAGCAAAAACTGTCAAAATAAAAAGATCCAACCCGTCAGTTTCGAGATGTTAACGGGATCATTGCTCACAACAATACAGAACATTGTGAGAAATTAGCAGAATACCGCGAGAAACTCTTAAATTGTGAACCCATTCTTGAAAATTTTGAATTCACTGCAAATAATTCTGATAAACCAGATTCAGATCCACCAACCACCACTGAAAGAAAACAGAAAAATCATTTCAGAAGTAAAAAAAATAATAAAACATCGGGGGAAAATCAAATAGTGATCAAATTATGGACAAAAGCCCACAAAAACGACATTAAATCAATTCAGTGTGTCTTCAGTAAAATTTGGGAACAAGAAGAGATCCCAGTAGAATGGAAAACAAATCTTATCCACGATGTTCACAAAGAAGGCTTCAAAACAGACTCAAACAATTACAGGGGAATATCATTGCTGGGTGCAACTTACACGATTCTTTCAGAAGTCCTTTTAAATAAAAGAGTTGCAATTGGACCTACAACTGGGAGAGTTCCAGGGAGGGTTCAAAAATGGTAAATCACGCTCTGAACAACTTCAAAAATATTATGGTTTACAAGAAATCAAGAACAAAGACATACGTAATTTCCTTCATTGATTTTGAGAAGGTGTATGGTTCGAGTGAGAGAGAATCCACAATATCAGTGGTAGGAGAATTGCTATTGAATAAGGAAACAACCAATATAACAAGAGCCATTATTCTAAATACGTTTTCAAAAGTTAAACTCATGAGTGAAGTATCAGACACATTTGAAATAAAAACAGTAGTAAGACAAGGTGATGGGCTCTCCCCGTTATTGTTTAATTGTGCACTTGAGCCGGCCGGTGTGGCCGAGCGCTTCTAGGTTCTAAGCGCTTCAGTCTGGAGCCGCGCGACCGCTATGGTCGCAGGTTCGAATCCTGCCTCGGTCATGGATGTGTGTGATGTCCTTAGGTTAGTTAGGTTCAAGTAGTTCTTAAGTTGTAGGGGACTGATGACCTCAGATGTTAAGTCCCATAGTGCTCAGAGCCATTTGAACTATTTTTTGTGCACTTAAGAAGGTAATCAGAGAACAGAACAAAAATATAAAGAGTGGAATACGACTTGGGTTGCAAAACGAAGAATCTTAAAATCAGGTGCATTACCTTTGCAGATGATATGGCTCTGTTTGCTGAAACAATGGATGAAGCACAGGAACTAGAGAAACAAGCAGCTAAAACAAGTCTTAACATTTCAGTTGAAAAACTAAAATCATGACAAACAACAAACATCCAAATAAATACATAAAGTCCAAGAACAGAAAATACAAATACGAGTTAAAGAACTGAAATATTTGAGGAATTACATTAGTTTGAATGCAACAGAACTCAAGATAATAGAAGCCAGGAAAAACAAATTTGAACAGGGCTTCCAATTGGCAAAAGACACATGTAACAAGAAATCCCTTTCATGGAGGTTAGAAATTAGGGGTTACAGAAGAGTCATCAAGCTGAACATGAATCACATAGGCCAGATAGAATAATTAAAACTAAAAGAAAGAAAAATTTTAAGAAAAATCATAGGAACAAAATTTTAAGATAATAAAATAGTATACATAAAGAACGAAACTACAAAAAAATTGAAAAACCTTCAGATACTACACGGAAAATGAGACTAAATTCTTACAGACGTCTTCTCCGAATGAACTCACATACACTAACTAAACGAATTTCTTATTTCTTCCACGACGGCATAATGACACCCAATTGGTTTAAAGAAACTCAGAAAGACCTAAGCACTCCGTCTTCAGGCCACAAGTGGCCCATCGGGACTATCCGACCGCCGTGTCACCCTCATTGAGGATGCGGATAGGAGGGGCGTGTCGTCAGCACACCGCTCTCCCGGTCGTCATGATGGTTTTCTTTGACCGGAGCCGCTACTATTCGGTCGAGTAGCTCCTCAGTTGGCATCGCAAAGCTGAGTGCAACCCGAAAAATGGCAACAGCGCATGGTGCCCCGGATGGTTACCCATCCAAGTGCCGGCCACGCCCGACAGCGCTTAACTCCGGTGATCTGACGGGAACCGGTGGATCCACTGCGGGCAAGGCCGTTGCCCAGAAAGACCTAAGAGAATTAAAAATTACAGAGAAGTCATTACTCCATTGAACGTCTCAGATAATAACTAAAGACGAAAAAAAAGGCTCCAAGACAGATTTGAAATAAAGTCGAAGCCCATCATCTCGGAAGAGGAGACAAGAAGAAATTCAGAGAGAATGAAGAATATTGGACTCAAAGGAAGGAGCAACACAAAAAGAAATGACTGACTCATCGTACTCCGAAAGAAGAAGATAGACGGTTTATTAGATAGCATCAGCAGCAGACGATGCTGATGGGTGCGGGAAACGATCGATTAAAGTAGATGCAGTTTTCGTTCCGTTAATCCATAGTGTGGAGATCTTGCATTTTGTAGAACATGTCAGAATAACAAGAATACACAATAAATATTTTCAACGAAAAACAAATATGCTAATGTACCTTCCTCAGATCTCACATGAAATTGTCCTCGAACAAGTAAATGTCGTTTGACTAGGGCCTCCCATCGGGTAGACCGTTTGCCGGGCGCAAATCTTTCCATTTGACGCCACTTCGGTGACTTGCGCGTCGATGGGGATGAAATGGTGATGATTAGGACAACGCAACACCCAATCCCTGAGCGGAGAAAATCTCCGACCCAGCCGGGAACTCGAACAAGTACAAAAAATGGCTTGACCACGTTTTTAGTTAATAGGTAATAAACGACTTGTCACAGAACACGCAAATGTTCAATACAATGATGTGCGTGTGATAATTCTTAGGCTATTGTAGGCACACATAATCAAACAGAAAAATCATTTTACAACATTTATTTACAATGATCGCTGAATTTGTACAGAAGTCAGATTGCACTAATACATTTTTTTATACTGTCAGTAACATACACACATCAGTTGGTTGTTATTGATCAAAAAGTTTCCGTTCGAAGGCCTTTAGTCACAAAACGTATGCCAATCAAGCAAAATCAGTGTGAGCATTTAGGCAATCATCCCACCCAAGCGCCAGACTGTAGATACCCATTTGGTAAAACACGGTGTCATGCTGCATGAAGAAGTCTGTAACCGCCTGCTGCACATCCTCGTCCGACTGGAACCGTCGATACTTCAAGGATTTCTTTAAGGGACCAAAGGCGCAATAATAGCGTGGGGAGAGATCACGACTATACGCTGGGTGATCGACTGTCTCTCACTTGAGTTACGACATTTCCGATATGAGGACGTGTGTTGTCATGAAGCAGCAGTACACCTTGTCCCAGTTTTCCCAACGTTTCGTCTTAATTGCACGCCGTAATATTTCCAGCGTTGTACAGTACCGTTCCCCAGTGATGGGGACACAGTTCCTTGAAATCAATAAGCACCGGGCCCCGGTAATCAAAGAACAAGGCGAACATCACCTTTCCAATTACCAGCACGAAACCTGCCGTACCTCTCTCTAACGGTGGCTTTCGACATACATCCTGCTCCATACACATTCTCTGATGGATGTCTACCGCTGTTTGTCCATCGGCAGCCAAGAAAAGAATAACAGCACGTTGGTCCTGTTTAGACGCATTTGATAACAACGTCGCCGTAGTTCACGTTTCCGCATTTACCTCACACACGTAGGTGCTTATACAGGGTGTTACAAAAAGGTACGGCCAAACTTTCAGGAAACATTCCTCACACACAAAGAAAGAAAATATGTTATGTGGACATGTGTCCGGAAACGCTTAATTTCCATGTTAGAGCTCCTTTTAGTTTCGTCCGTATGTACTGTACTTCCTCGATTCACCGCCAGTTGGCCCAATTGAAGGAAGGTAATGTTGACTTCGGGGCTTGTGTTGACATGCGACTCATTCCTCTACAGTACTAGCATCAAGCACGTCAGTACGTAGCATCAACAGGTTAGTGTTCATCACGAACGTGGTTTTGCAGTCAGTGCAATGTTTACAAATGCGGAGTTGGCAGATGCCCATTTGATGTATGGATTAGCACGGGGCAATAGCCGTGGCGCGGTACGTTATTATCGAGACAGATTTCCAGAACGAAGGTGTCCCGACAGGAAGACGTTCGAAGCAATTGATCGGCGTCTTAGAGAGCACGGAACATTCCAGCCTATGACTCGCGACTGGGGAACACCTAGAACGACGAGGACACCTGCAATGGACGAGGCAATTTTTCGTACAGTTGACGATAACTCTAATGTCAGCGTCAGAGAAGTTGCTGCTGTACAAGGTAACGTTGACCACGTCACTGTATGAAGAGTGCTACGGGAGAACCAGTTGTTTCCGTACCATGTACAGCGTGTGCAGGCACTATCAGCAGCTGATTGGCCTCCACGGATACACTTCTACGAATGGTTCATCCAACAATGTGTCAATCCTCATTTCAGTGCAAATGTTCTCTTTACGGATGAGGCTTCATTCCAACGTGATCAAATTGTAAATTTTTCACAATCAACATGTGTGGGCTGGCGAGAATCCGCACGCAATTGTGCAACAGTCATGTCATCAACACAGATTTTCTGTGAACGTTTGAGCAGGCATTGTTGGTGATGTCTTGATTGGGCCCCATGTTCTTCCACTTACGCTCAATGGAGCACGTTATCATGATTTCATACGGGATACTCTACCTGTGCTGCTAGAACATTTGCCTTTACAAGTACGACACAACATGTGGGTCATGCACGATGGAGCTCCTGCACATTTCAGTCGAAGTGTTCGTACGCTTCTCAACAACGGATTCGGTGACCGATGGATTGGTAGAGGCGGACCAATTCCATGGCCTCCACGCTCTCCTGACCTCAACCCTCTTGACTTTCATTTATGGGGGCATTTGAAAGCTCTTGTCTATTCAACCCCGGTACCAAATGTAGAGACTCTTCGTGCGCGTATTGTGGACGGCTGTGATACAATACGCCATTCTCCAGGGCTGCATCAGCGCATCAGGGATTCCATGCGACGGAGGGTGGATGCATGTATCCTCGCTAACGGAGGACATTTTGAACATTTCCTGTAACAAAGTGTTTGAAGTCACTCTGGTACGTTCCATGATCAATGTTATTTGAAGAGAAGTAATAAAATGAGCTCTAACATGGAAAGTAAGCGTTTCCGGACACATGTCCACATAACATATTTTCTTTCTTTGTGTGTGAGGAATGTTTCCTGAAAGTTTGGCCGTACCTTTTTGTAACACCCTGTATATGTCTCTCTCTCTCTCTCTCTCTCTCGCTATCTCCAGTCTCTCTCACTGGTAGTTTCTCCTTTCTATTTCTCCCACTGTCACTGCCTTCACCCCTTTCTATCGCTCTTCCTTACCACTGTCTCCTTCTCTGCCACTTCCACTGTGTGTCCCACTGCCACTGTCTTTGCCCCATTCTTTTTCTCTCCCATTACCACTGTATTTTTGTTTCTCGCTTATAGCCTGCTGTGTCTCTCTTTAGCCACCATTGTCTCATCTACACACATGTCCTCCAGGATGATTTGCTCGATATTTCGACCCCTAGACCAGGAAACTTAAACACGTTAGTATAGGGGATGGGCGCAAGTGGACAAATTTTTTTCGCGTTCAAGTTTGCCGGTCTAGGGGTCCAGACCCTGCAAGCCAATATATGGTCTCCACTCGTCTCTCTATTTTATTTACACTGTCTCCTCTCTCTTTTGCTCCCACTGCAACTACTATATCTCCATCCCTCTCTCTTTCTCTTTTACTGGCACTGTCTCTCACTGAGTATTACTACCTCCTCCCTGTTTCGCTCCCACTACTACTGTCTTCATCTACCCGCATCTCTCTTTCTCTTTCACTACCACTTGCTCTCTCACGCAATCACTGTCTCTTCTCTCTTTCTTTCCCACTGACACTGTCTCCACTCTCTTCCACCGTCACCGTCTCTCTCGTATTTTCTTCGAACACAAAAAGCACGAATATGTTTGCATGCCAAAATTTTTGGTGAAGAAAGCGGTAGGAAGATTGAGACAGCAGTTTCCCCTCTTTTCTGTTAAATTGTTTAAATAGGCGCATATTCGCCTTTTTTGTGCTCCGACAGGAGCATTTTTTAGCTGGTTCCCTTCTTCCCTGTTACAAGAGAGGGTGCTGCATGTATAAAACGAATTCTGTAGGTCAAGGAAGTTTTGACAGTTTGGTTGGTTGGTTGGTTGTTTTGGGGAAGGAGACCAGACATCGAGGTCATCGGTCTCATCGGATTAGGGAAGGATGGGGAAGGAAGTCGGCCGTGCCCTTTGAAAGAAACCATCCCGGCATTTGCCTGAAGCGATTTAGGGAAATCACGGAAAACCTAAATCAGGATGGCCGAACGCGGGATTGAACCGTCGTCCTCCCGAATGCGAGTCCAGTGTCGAACCACTGCGCCACCTCGCTCGGTATTTTGACAGTTTATTTATGTACGAGATATGTTGAAAAAAATTCCAGAACATTCGTAATATCGCGCCAAAGGTGTGTTGGAGCGAAACACAGTTGGCATCCCTGCACACGCCTGTGTTTAATGTGTAAGTTTCATGGTTGTTCAGTGCTGTACTGAGTAGAAAGTTGTGTCGCACAGTTTGCGAATTTCGAGATGGCAGAGTTATAGGAGCAATGTGTCTGCTCTAAATTTTTGCGTGAAACTTAAGAAAACCTTTACAGAGACACACCAAATGATGCAGAAAGCCTATGGTGGTGAGTACTTAAGCTGTACTCTGTGTTACGAATGGTTCACACTGTTTAAAAATGGCCAGGCGGAAGTAAAAGATGATCCTCGTTCAGGACGCCCTTCGACGACTACCAACGACGCTCACGTCAGGAACGTCAACGAAATTGTGCATGTCAATCAAATACTGATTGTCAAATGTTCAAATATTCAAATTTGTGTGAAATCGTATGGGACTTAACTGCTAAGGTCATCAGTCCCTAAGCTTACACACTACTTAACCTAAATTATCACCGAGCGAGGTGGCGCAGTGGTTAGACACTGGACTCGCATTCGGGAGGACGATGGTTCAATCCCGCGTCCCGCCATCCTGATTTAGGTTTCCGTGATTTCCCTAAATCACTCCAGGCAAATGCCGGGATGGTACCTTTCAAAGGGCACGGCCGGCTTCCTTCCCTAATCCGATGAGACCGATGACCTGGCTGTCTGGTCTCCTTCCCCAAACAACCCAACCCCAACCTAAATTATCCTAAGGACAAACACACACACCCATGTCCGAGGGAGGACTCGAACCTCCGCCGGGACCAGCCACACGGTCCATGATTGCAGCGCCCTTAGACCGCTCGGCTAATCCCGCGCGGCGACTGACTGTCAGAGAGATTTGGGAAGACGGTAATATTTCAGTTGGATTGTGCAATGAAATCCTGTCACAGCATCTTGGAATGCATCATGTTGCCGCCAAGTTCGTCTCACGGGTCATGAATCAAGACGAGAAAGACCTTCGACTCACAGTCCGTAAAGAGCTTTTGGATCGCGCAAATGAGATAGAGATGTACCTTAAGAGAATCATAACAGGTGATGAGGCGTGGCTCTACGGTTATGATGTTGAGATCAATGTTCTGTCTTCACAATGGGTCGGGAAAGGTTCTCCAAGACGAAAAAAAGCTCGTCAGGTCAGGTCAAATGTCAAAGCCATGCTGATAGTTTTCTTTGACTTTGAAAGGATTAGTTCAACATGAATTCTTTCCACAAGGACAAAACGTTAGAGGGTATTTTCGGTACGTGTTGCGACGCCTGCGAAAAATTGTGAGAAGGAAACCGTTTGAAATGAGGCGGTACAATTCACGGCTCTTGCATTTACGATAACGCACCCGCACATTCATCCCTGTTGGTGCGTGACTATTGCACAAAAACCGAAACCACTGTGCTGCCTCATACTCCGTTCTCTCCACACCTGATCCATGTGGACTTTTTTTATTTCCAAAATTGAAAAACCTGTTGAAAGGACAAATATTTACAACGACAGAGGAAATAAAAAAAAATTCGCACACGGCGTTTCGCGCGATCCAGTACGAGGGGTAGCAAGACTGCTACCGAAAGTGGAAACGGCGTTGGGTGGTGTGTATTAAGTGCGGAGAAGAGTATTCCGAAGAACATGCACAATAAGTAAAAGGTAAGCGTAGAAAAATTTTGTGGACAAAGTTGCGGAAATTTTTGAACATATCTCGTACTTTGACACTAAAGCAAGTTCACTTTACTCTACTTTACATAAAAACGCACAACATTTTTTTGGCTACACCTGCGAAAAAGTGTATCAAAAAATGCGTTGTTTGCTTTGCAGATACAAATCATTTCGTATGACAAAATGATTTCTGCAAGGTTCTTACGCCACCAGGTGGCACGATCGAATAATTTTCGGGTCAAACAAGCCTGTGTAGGCATTTTGCGTCCGTTATTCAGAGACAGGCCTCATTAAGTTTTATAGATGAAAAATTGCGACTAAAAAGTCGTTTTGCGACCTCAGAACCGTTGCGATGACCCAAGGAACCTCCCCACGTGTTCATTACGCCACTTAAAACTACATTTACGCTTCAGACCCTATTTTATGTGCATGTTTCACGTACAGAAGTAAGATAAATTTGAATCCCTGAATCTCGTTAACGGATAATGATAGCGAAAAGAATTTCAAGGTTCCCCGAGAACATCATCTTAAGGACATCTGGTAAAAATTTCGACGATTTACCATGAATAGAAATTGTAGAAGCGACCATCCCCACAACTTGCACTTTTGGTGCACAGAAATCATGGTTTTTGGGTATATCTTGATAACGAATAAATGTTTCTGGAAATGCAAATTGCCGCTCCTAGATAAATGTCTAAAGAGTGCAAGTTAAAATTTGATCCATTTTGTACGCTTAATTATTCAGATAAATTGCAATCCACGCTGCAAAAACGGCTAATAACCCGTTGTTACTGTTTTCCACGTAAGTACGATAGCTTGGAACCTATGGATCTCGCTAATGTATAATGATATAGAAAAAATGTTCGGAGCTCACTGAGAATGCCACCTTAAGAACATACAGGGCATGGCAAAAAAATTCGACGAATTACCATGAATAGAAATTATAGAAGTAGGCATTTCCGCAACTGATTTTTGTTGCTAAAACATCCTGGTTTTTCCGGGTTTTATCAGGACTCGCCCATGAAGAAATGGTGATTTTATAAGCCTCTAAGGTGCAGCCAAGAATACACCTAAGGCAAAAGAACCAACTGATTTACGCAATTTACCTGTCTTGGAGGTAGTGTGTAATGTGTAAAATTTGACCCTGCATTGAAGGATAACCATAGTATACCCGTTCTGCCGATAAATATGCAAATGGTAGCTAGGTCAAGGACTATCTGAAACACTTCACCTCTCATCTCTGTGATCAATAAAACCTGAGATACGACTGCCTGTAAAATCGCATTTGCGCACGTAGCTTTTTGAAATAATATAATTGCAGTTACTACATTAACTCATCAAATCGTACAGATAATTTGTGAGGATTTGGTCATATATTTCTGAGGCAATTGCTCGATAAATTTTGATCGAGTGGGAGTGTACTGCCACTCAGTGTGTCGAATGTATACACTTTTCGAGCAATTGTTACCGTCAGATACGATTCATGTATTACCTACACAAATTATACAGATTTCAAAACAGCTATGCTCGTTTTAAAATAAACATAGATGAAAAACTGTAGCACTATTGCCTGTGACATGAAGAATGTGTATGTGCATTTAAAATTTCTAACGTAAGGAAGGACGGAGGTTAATATATGACACTACAAAGTAAAAACGGAAGATTTTATTCCCCGAAAAAAATATTTCAGAGGGCGATAAACTCATAATATGCTGCAGGACATAGCCACAAATTCCATGTTTGTGTCAGGACTCTTTCAGCTTGTCACGTGAAGAAGCTGTGATACATGGAAGTTCTGCTACAACCTTTGTTGCACACACAAATATGATTTACTTATTATATGACCAAGAAACACACAGAGAAATTTACCAACTTCGTCCTACGGTTCCAGGAATGAAAGTAGTGGCCAAAAAACCTCATGGCCAGTATGGTAGTGTGCAATCTTCGCCAGACTAGATCTCCAGATTAACACGATTTCCGTCACAGAAAAAAATAACAATGAAATCATTACTGTTGAAGTTAGTAGTCTTATCATTTCCTCTTATTAGAGTTATCCTAATGGGATTTTTTCATTTAATCCTCCTGCTACTTTCGACAATCAGAAAACATCTAGCCACGGCACCGTATGAGGTTACCCTCAAAACGATTCAATTGGACATGCCGTTCGAGAGTGGGCAGAACTACATCAAATATCTTTGTCCATGATAACGAACTTCCGTTATCTTTTGACAGTGGCAGATGACAACATGGATTCAATCCTAATCTTATTTTTGTGAGTGAAAAATAAACAGAACAAAGAATAGAATCAGTTTGCACACGGGTCGCTCACAAACAACACCTTCCAGTGTCAGTCCGCCCACATATGGTGAACTTCAGGGGCATGAACAATTTCAAGAAGACAAACTGACAAAAAATGAGATCCATCTCCAGAGATACACAGAGTTGCTGGAAGCCGTCCAGTGCAGCCCAAGAAAAACTATTCCTATAAGCTGTACAACCATTTACATTCAAGATTTCATCTCTGATACATCCACTTTATTGGGAGAATATCGATACCTATTCGAAAAGGACGACTCCAGCGACGAAACTATCTCAATTGGGCAGCATTTGCATATCTTCAGTTGCTGAATTCAAACGCATACATTCGATTAAATTAACGGCAGAACTGTATACAAGGTGAGTCACGAACTATTGCCACCTAGAATAATTCCGAAAGTATGATAGTAGCTGAAAAGTTTGTGTGACAAATGTTGCATGGGACAATGGGGGCCATAACATGGCGTTGATTTTTTGTTGCAAGGTAGGGTCGCGTCAGAGATATGAAGGTCAACCAGTTTTTTTTTTGTTTTTTTTTAAGTGGGATGCTATAGTTTGGTACTTATTTTCTGATAGCGGCTATCGAGACTAATCCAATAATGTGCAACAGTAAGGTCTTTGAAGGTCAACGAAGCTCACAAAGGTGGCATGAACGTCCATTTACAGAAGGTGTTCGATGTGATGACCATAGGTATCATAAATTCAGTGCTTGCAATCTTCTTATCGTGGATTGAGTGGTATTCCTTATCACTTCGGCATTTAAGGACACAGGTATCTACAAAATAGTATGTAATACCTGCAGATCCCTCTATAAAGGCCAAACTGAGAAAGACTTCAAAACAAGATATAATGGACACATAAATGCTTACCACACTAACAATTACAATAGATCAGCAATAGCCACCCACATAAAAGACACAGGCCACTCATTCCATGATACTGCGAATAATCTTCATATATTATATAAAAAGAATAAGGGACACCAAATGGACTTCTGTGAAGAACTGGAAATCTTCATTCATGGCACAGCACATGGAGATGTATTATTAAATGATAAGCTTGAAAGCAATAATGTTGACTTCTTCAAAAACTTCAACATTAAATGTTTATTTCATTGACAGAATAGTTTTCATTAAGTATCCATGTAACAAAATCAAATGGCTCTAAGCACTATGGGACTTAACATCTGAGGCCATCAGTCCCCTAGACTTAGAACTACTTAACCTAACTAACCTAAGGACATCACACACATCCATGCCCGAGGCAGGATTCGAACCTGCAACCGTAGCAGCAACACGGTTCCGGGCTGAAGCGCCTAGAACCGCTCGGCCACAGCGGCCGGCTCCATGTAACATTCTCCATATTGCCAATACATCTAGATAGAAGTTCTCATCTTCACTACAGATATATGTTACTGTGTTTGAAATTGTAAGTAGTTTAGCTTAGATTTTGTAACTCTCTGGAAAGATGTTAACAGTCTTTGAAATTGTAAGTAGTTTATCTTAGATTTTAAAACTCTTTGGAAAGATGTAAACAGGTGTTTGTGCAAATGCTAAGTTGTGATTTACCTGTTACTATGCTGTGTGTGCCAGAAAATGAAATCGCCAACAGAAATGTAAGTAAACATATTAATATATTACCTAATCATGCTATTCACATAATGTACATACCGTATCAGATTTATCCTTCCACAAGGTTTATTTTTCGATTCTTAACCTCACTGGCACACACAGCTAATGTAACACCCTATCAGCTGATGTATAAGTATATAATGCACCTGATGACGGCAGCATGCTGCCGAAATGCATTGTGCTAATAAAATATTAGTAAAAAGTGACTGCAGCAGTATAAATTATTCCACATAATCTTATAATACAGTCGCAGACCTCGAACAATATCCATATAACATGGATAAATTTAAACTAGGCAGTTACTATCAAGAGAAATAGCTGAAGCCGAATCCATCAGAAACACAGGCCTATGCCTGCCATCCCCCAAAAAAAGACTTACAGCAAGACAACTGCATGTGATTTTTGAAAGTACGCAACTCGAACACTGTTTCATTTCCGAACATCTAGTAGTAACTCTTGACAATGCACTCACCTACAGAACACACAGTGAAACCAAAATAAAGGCATCAGCAAGGAACAATATTCTGGTACAATATGGTTGAGGCGCAGCTATAACCCTTTGTTATTCAGCTGCAAAATGTGCCTGCCCTTGCTGGTGCAGATCTAACCACACGAATCAAGTAAATGCTGTCTGCAGGTTGGATGATGGATGCCTTCTGGAAGCCCCCCACCCCCCGCCTCCTGGCCACGAGGAAAGTTGATCTTATGGAAGACGATCAATAGGCTACGTTCTGGAGTCGGTAAAACGAAGATCAACACGAGAAAGTGGGGATTTGCTTACGACCCTACATTATTCGGATATGGTGAAGAAGAGAGAATGAATCATCTGCAAGTCTGCCAGTTGTGGCCAACTACATGTTTTCCTCAGAACATGGCTGATGCAACCAAGGAAGAATGTGAATTAGTTGAAAACGTTTTCTGTCTAGCAAGTATTCCGTCTCCAGATATCCGCCATGAGTGTACATTCAGGCTGGAGGAACCTATGGCAGTGAATTTCAGGACTCATACTTTATACGGGTATCAACCAGCAATGCAGAAGTTCAAGTCAAGAAAGAGCTTCCATCATGTAACAGAAAGCCTCAGTGAACCGTCTTCCCACTTCATAAAAAGTTCATGGCGTTCCAGATCTAGCTACCTGCAGGTTGGATAATGGATGGTTGATCTTACGGAAGACGCTCAATAGGCTACTTTCTGGAGTCGGTAAAACGAAGATCAACACGAGAAAGTGGGGATTTGCTTACGACCCTACATTATTTGGATATGGTGAAGAAGAGAGAACGAACCATCTGCAAGTTGTGGTCAACTACATGCTTTCCTCAGAATATGACTGATGCTACCAAGGAAGAATGTGAATTAGTTGCATACCCATCACACCCTATTTAATATGTGTTTGCCCTGCATATAATTAGCCGAACCCATTATCTGTCAGCAAAAATGATAACGCTTATAGTACGAGTCTGGTTGAAAGGTTGTTGATATTTCTGATACCCTGCAAGCAACAGTGTATGCTTCTGACGCGCACAAATAAATAAAAAATTGAGAAAACTATTTCGAAGTGCCACCGAAGAATGATTTATTAAAACAGAGACACAGCAATACGATTAAGTGGAGCAAAAAGTCAAAAAACTAGCTTGGCTTTCCCTCCTTTTCCTATAACAAAAAATAGCGACTTCTGAGTTGTGACACTTGCCGCAAACAAGCGGAGAGCCCTCCTTATATTCATCTCTTCACAGCTTTAAGCCAAGTTCAGTCCAGATATCGACAGTAAATTATTAAGGTGCCTATAAAACGCTTGTACAAAACGCAGTGCATTTTAGAACGAGATGCCTCTGTAATTGCAGAGCTCTTACGGGCGAATCTTACGCTGCACCGTGTAACCTCCCCACAGAAAAATTAATAATAAAAATATTACAGTGTAACCTCCCCACAAAAAAATTGTAATAAATAATAATTATTATGGATAGCGATTCTAATTTTAGTGTAACCTCAGAACAAAATTGGTTCCCATTTATAACCTCCCTACAGAAATTTATTCACATTTACCCTCCACACAAAATTTGTTTGCAATTTAATGTAAGCTCGAAACAGAAAAATTCCTAAACCTCGTAATAAAAAATAAATTCAGTAACCTGGTAGAATTTGGACGACAGCAGCGCTGCGTCATGGTCCTGTAAGATCATTCTGAATAAAAAAGGAAAAATTCTTACCTCAATAAAAACGGCGAATATATCTGCTCTTATATAAAATTTTTCCGGGACAGCCCTGTGCAATGCTGGCCGATAGATTTGTCATTTATGAAAGGAAGCAACTGATTTTTCTTTTGCAATAATAGGAATGATCATGGATTGAAGAAATAAGTAAATTCTTTAAATTGAAATGAAAGTTTGTCAGAAATTACTTTATATCACGAAGATTATTATTAGGACATTTTTTAAAGATTTACATGGGACTTCACATAACATTACTAGATGTGCGCGAGGCTGCTTTTACCTTATACAATAATACTCAGGCTTCGGCATCGCTGCACTGCGACCGGCCCACCAACACGATACACCAGACTGGACTGACATGCGCAGACAGGCGACTGCTCCCTAGCAACAACTTACTGCTACTGCTACACAGTTCGTACTGCAGTCAACACTGCTCTTTGGTCTCAGATTCTCTTATAGCTTACATATCGCAGGCAGCACATACCTCTTACATAACCCTCCACTGGGGGGGCAAAAATTTGGCAGCGATGGTGAGTCAATTGGACTTGCCATGAGCAACAAATTTTTCTGAAATCTACTTAATTAACTAAGTTGACAGTCACAGAGTATATACATAATATAAGTACAGAACATAAAATGAAATATAGTGCACATGCACTGAGTACAGAACATACAAAGCAATGACAAAATGTATACGCAATGAGTACAAATCATATTAACGAATGACATAAAGTGCATACACACTGTAATACAGAACATATCAAGCAATGACAAAATGTATACGCAATGAGTACAAAACATATTAACAAATGATATAAAGTGCATACACACTGTAGTACAGAACATATCAAGCAATGACAAAATGTATCCGCAATGATTACAAAACATATTAACAAATGACATAAAGTGCATACGCACTGTAGTATTTTTTTACCATTTTACTAGAACTAGGATAGGAAAGGGAAGGATTGCATCATGGTTGTAGCACATTAGGTTGCACGTAGCTGCACTGAAAGTCCATATCTTTCTACAGAAGCACAACACCAAGTGAGACAATCTGAAGTTCTCTTCCCTGAAGTATTAATCAATGTAGCCAAGACACTGAAATGTCGTATTAATATTCCATGTTATCATTTTGGTAGTACATTAGGTACACCAAACAGTGGAACCATAATAACATCTCCATTGTTCAAGGTGGTGGACACCATGATGTGTCAACACCACACTCATTCACCAACGTAGAATTAGTGCAGAAACCAAATATAGTGCTTCATGATCATAAGGATAGACAGGACAAACGTATATTGCAGTAATTTCTGGTAATTAGGTCAGAAGGTGAAGGAAATTAAGTCTCATGCTAGTCATCATTGAGAATTACACTAGTCTATCAACCGATTTGACTAATTGTTGGCACTCATTGCCTAGTTACTGAACACTTCTGTACTATGTATGAAGAATTACAGAATAATGTTCATAAATCATCTGATTACAGTGAACATTGGCACTCATTGGCCAGTTACATACCATTTTATACATCATTAATGGCATACCATTTACATAATTCATCTAGTTATAGTAATCATTGGCACTCATTGGCCAGTTACAAACTATCAGAAGTCATCATTCAAAACAGGAGCTAATGAATGGCATAGTATTAACATAATTCACCTAGTTATAGTAATCATTGGCACTCATTGGCCAGTTACAAACCATCAGAAGTCATCATTCAAAACAGGAGCTAAAGAGTGTAGCATCAAGCTACTGGTATTCATATATAATAGCATGTAGGGGACATAATACAAATTTAAAATATAAGAAACAGTGGCATTCATTGGCCAGTTACTAAACGTATAGCAAGTATTGAATACTACAAAACATTTTTCATCATTCAAATGACATATGACATATTTAAAATAATTATTGGCGCTCATTGGCCAGTTACTAAACATATAGCAAGTAATGAATATTACAAAACATTTTTCATCATTCCAGTGACATACGACATATTTAAAATAATTATTGGCACTCTTTGGCCAGTGACAAACCATCAGAAGTCATCATTCAAAATGAGAGTTAATTATTGGCATAGCATTTATAGAGTATAACAAAAATATTATTTACAGAAATTATTGGCATAGCATGTATGCATTATTACAAAATATCATTCACTATTACTCAGAACTCATCATTCAAGTGACATAGGACATATTGAAAATGTAACATACTGTAACTATTACTCGAGGTCTGTGATTAGAAAACATTACTCAGAACTCATCATTCAAGTGACATAGGACATATTGAAAATGTAACATACTGTAACCATTACTCAAGGTCTGTGGTTAGAAAACATCATTCAGTATTACTCAGAACTCTCTTAAACTGGTAGCATTATTTGGGACTGGTAGTACATTTTTTTGTGCTAGCAATGCATTGCGTTGGGATCGATAATTAATTGCTGGGGCATGAAAATATTTGCTTTTGACTTATTGCTACAAATGAGGATAGGCACTGTCATTCGTCATGAGTCAGCTGTAGCAAGGTTATGAAACAAGTAGAGTATATGTGATCACATTCATGAATGACACACACAAATGGGTAAAAAAAATGCAAGTACTAGAACAGGTTTAATGACTAACTGCTTATAGCACATTAATTTCATGAATAGCTTCTCCTGGAAAAAATACAAAATGGATTATTAAGCTGAAAGAAGAAACGTATATTATGCTGAAAAGTAGTGAACTTCGAATTAACAGGTATTGAAATGTGTACTCAATATGTATGTACTCTAGCTGACCTTTCCAAAACATTCAATCATTATACCATGCGACATAAGACATACTGTCAAAACGAACTGCAACAAATACTTAAGTAACTACATAGCATTTCTTAACTAACAGTAAATATATAAACTTCATCATTATTCTCATCTGCAAAGAAAAACATCATTATTCATATTACCATAACTTCATTACTATCATCACCTGCAAAGAAAAACTTCATTATTCATATTAGCATACTCATTCATTATCATCTGCAAAAAGACACTTCATTATTCATTATTCATATTACCATTTACTTCATATAACTACTCATAGTATAGAGTTTCTTATTTCTAGCATATTTCATCACTAAAACTAAGATGTGTAGTTCTGTCTGACAGCCTGCATCAATCGCCTCGTATTCTGAAAGAAAAAATTTGTTAATAGAGCTATCATACGATGTGTACAGTATATTCTTGTTAATGCTTGTTAATTCCGATCCATTTATTCTTCATGACGAGGTATTGCATCTTCTTTCGTTCATTCTGAAGGTGAAATTCCCATTTCATAGTAATCCACTGTGGTTTGTTTCATTTATTTTTTTACACGTTATTGCTTTCTGAAAATGATGAACAATGATTAATGTCTTGCACTTAAATCATATACCCATTAAATAAAAACTGGTTTATAGTGATATAATTAAGCATACAGCATAGCATGACAGAAAACGTATTATGTCAAAAACATAGACAGTTTTCAAGTGCAAAAAAATGTACGCAGAGTATCGTAATGTAGTAGCAAAAAAAATGTAAAATAGTCACGATGTTGAGATATGATAAGACAAAATGTCAAAGTCAGCTGGTGTTTGTTACATCTTAAACATTTCATAGTGCATACAAACAAACAGGAAAACAATCACACATACATGAAAAATGGAAAATGTGCACGGTCTGATATATAACGACAAGAAAAGCGACCTGCTAACCTTACCTTGCCGGGCACTTGCCAAGAAAAAATATAATAATCGTCAGTAAGTATTCATATAAATATAATTGCATAAGTGGTCATAATATGTGTAAGTTTATCTGGAAAAATGTGCACGGTCTGATGTGTAACTACAACAAAAGCGACCTGCTAACCTTACCCTGCCGGGCACTTGCCAAGAAAAAATACGATAATCATCAGTAAGTAGTCATATAAATATAATTGCATATAATGGTCATATAAAAATCAGGAAATGGCATTACAGTGTGATAAATCATAAAGTATGTTCATTCAATAAAGGTTTTAATATTGGAGAGTTTAATATTGGAGACATGGTGATTGCCTTTACTTTTTCTGGTTCTCAGAGTTTTGACGTGTGCTACATTGGGGTGAGGAATGCTGCGAATTCGATATGGACCTGCATATAGAAGCTCAAATTTACTACATCTATTCTTTCCTCTGTTGGATAGATAGTGTGTACATACTAATATCTTCTGTCCAATGTGAAAGTCACGGCGTGTACAAACTTGTTTTTGCTGTCTTCTCCGGCGCTCTGCGGCACGTTTGATGTTGTTCAGCGCAATGTCAATTATTTCATGGTGTCGTAGTCGACGAGATGTAGGAAAGGATACTAATTCTTTAATTTTGTTAGGTGGTTCAACATTTTTCATTATAACAATCGGAGATAGCATAGTAGATTCATTTGGTATGGAGTTAATTACATCCTGGAATGACAGTATGTGTGTATCCCAATCAATATGTTTTTTATGGCAGTATATTCTACACAGTTTAACAATTTCTTTCATTAGTCGTTCACAAGGATTCGAAGAAGCATGGTAGCTGGATATATAGATCGGAGAAATGTTTCTAGCTCGTAACATACGTGTCCATATAGCAGATCGAAACTTGATCCATTGTTGGAAATTACTTTCAATACATGCCCTACATGGAATAAAAAATGTTTTACAAACGCTTTCGAAACAGCAACGGAGTGAAGGTCACAAATTTCGAAGTGAGTTCAACAGCGACAAAGATGTAGCAAAAACCTCTATTAGTTCTGGGAATCGGACCAAAAATATCTGCCGGCCGCGGTGGCCGTGCGGTTCTGGCGCTGCAGTCCGGAACCGCGAGGCTGCTACGGTCGCAGGTTCGAATCCTGCCTCGGGCATGGGTGTGTGTGATGTCCTTAGGTTAGTTAGGTTTAAGTAGTTCTAAGTTCTAGGGGACTTATGACCTAAGATGTTGAGTCCCATAGTGCTCAGAGCCATTTGAACCAAAAATATCTTCAGCGGCAATGTGTCTCAATTTAACAGGTACAATGGGATGTAATGGAGGAATATGTGAAGTCGTATCTGACTTAGCTTTCTGGCAGATTTTACATGACGCTAAAACTCGTCGAATACGTTTCTCCATGTTGGCAAAGTAACAGTTCTGTCTCAGTATAAGCAAACATTTTCTGGCTCCATAGTGTGCGTAACTTAAATGAGTATACCAAATTAATTTGTTAACAAGTTCGTCAGGAATGCATAATAACCAGTTGTTGCTGTCAGGGTGAGAGCGGCGAAACAGAATATTATTGCGTACAGTGTAATGGTTTCTAATGGTAACATTACTCCTATCTTGACAAAGGTGTTTAATTTCTTTCCATACGTTGTCTTTACTCTGCTCTTGTACTATGTCCCGTAATGACGACGAAATAAAATTTTCAAATGCAACTTGTTGAATATACAGAGCTATTACAAATGATTGAAGCGATTTCATAAATTCACTGTAGCTCCATTCATTGACATATGGTCACGACACACTACAGATACGTAGAAAAACTCGTAAGTTTTGTTCGGCTGAAGCCGCAATTCAGGTTTCTGCCGCCAGAGCGCACGAGAGCGCAGTGAGACAAAATGGCGACAGGAGACGAGAAAGCGTATGTCGTGCTTGCAATGCACTCACATCAGTCAGTCATAACAGTGCAACGACACTTCAGGACGAAGTTCAACAAAGATCCACCAACTGCTAACTCCATTCGGCGATGGTATGCGCAGTTTAAAGCTTCTGTATGCCTCTGTAAGGGGAAATCAACGGGTCGGCCTGCAGTGAGCGAAGAAACGGTTGAACGCGTGCGAGCAAGTTTCACGCGTAGCCCGCGGAAGTAGACGAATAAAGCAAGCAGGGAGCTAAACGTACCACAGCCGACGGTTTGGAAAATCTTACGGAAAAGGCTAAAGCAGAAGCCTTACCGTTTACAATTGCTACAAGCCCTGACACCCAATGGAAAACTGATGGATCGGTCGTGGTGGAGATCATGATCAGCAATTCATGTCATGGCCTCCACGCTCTCCCGACTTAACCTCATGCGATTTCTTTCTGTGGGGTTATGTGAAAGATTCAGTGTTTAAACCTCCTCTACCAAGAAACGTGCCAGAACTGCGAGCTCGCATCAACAATGCTTTCGAACTCTTGATGGGGACATGCTGCGCTGAGTGTGGGAGGAACTTGATTATCGGCTTGATGTCTGCCGAATCATTAAAGGAGCACATATCGAACATTTGTGAATGCCTAAAAAAACTTTTTGAGTTTTTGTATGTGTGTGCAAAGCATTGTGAAAATATCTCAAATAATAAAGTTATTGTAGAGCTGTGAAATTGTTTCAATCATTTGTTATAACCCTGTACATGACGCTGAAATTTGCTTTGCAGAAGTTGGTTGCGATGTCTTGCTGATTGTTGCTGAGAGAACGGGATAGTGCGTCTGCTACAATATTTTGTGTACTGGGAATGTGAACAATTGTAAAATTAAATTCCTGTAAATAAAGTTTCCATCTGCTTAACCTGTCGTGTGTAAATTTTGCGGAAAGTAAAAACTGTATAGCTCTATGATCTGAGTAAACGCTAGTGCGTCTTCCATAAAGAAAATGCCGAAAACTCGTAAATGCCCATACAACACATAATGTTTCAAGTTCTGTGACAGAATAATTGCGTTCAGCAGGTGACAGAATGCGACTCGCAAAGGCAATGTTTTTAATTAATATAGAACCGTCTTCTTCAATTTCCTGAAAAATGTGTACGCCTAAAGCGGTGTTAGAACTATCGGTGGCAATGGAAAAATTGCCAGTAAGATCTGGATGTGATAAAAGTGGTGCATTCAACAAAGCTTCTTTCAGATTCACAAATTCAGAATGTGCTTGGCTATCCCAGGACCAAATAGTGTTTTTACCCGTCAACTGACATACTCTAGGGGTGTCTAAAGCAGGGTAATGAATAAATTTACGAAAAAAGTTAATTAATCCCAGAAAGCTGCGTAATTGTTTCTTCGTCGTAGGAACAGTAATGTCACGTAAAGCCTGAAGTTTTTCCGGGTCAGGCGCAATGCCTTCTGCTGAAATTACATGCCCAAGAAATTTTATAGAAGTTTTCCCAAAGTGCGATTTACTGAGATTAACTGTGAGTCCTTGTGCACGAAAAGTTCGTAACAGTTGTTCAAGAATCAGATTGTGTTCGGACCAGTTGGCTTCTGCAATAAGAATGCCGTCTACATACGTTGTGATTCTGTCTTTAAGTTCTGTCGGAAGTATAGTATTCAAACCGCGAATAAATGCTGCTGAAGAAATTGTTAAACCGAACGGTAATTTGCAAAACTGGTAACAGTCACCAAAACAGAGAAAAGCTGTGTACTTTCTACAGTTCGGATGGAGCTGAATTTGCCAAAATCCCGATTTCAAATCTAATGTGGAATAAATAGCAGTACCATGAAATTTCTGTAGAAGTTCTTCTAGTGTCTGTGGACAATCTGTTTCATTAATAATAATGTCATTAATGTGACGCGAATCAAGTACGAGGCGAAGTGAACCATCCTTTTTCTTAACAATATGGAGTGTGGTTTATGTACGGACTAATTGCCGGTTCAATAATTCCTTAGTCAAGCATAGCCTGCAATTCTTTAACTTGTTCTGTGTGAATACATGGAATGGGATAATGTTTCGCTTTAAATGTGTCGTGCTGTTTCACTTGAAATTCAAACATAAAACCGGACATAGTACCAGGGACGTTGTCAATAACTGGAGCTTGCTGTAAAAGAATTTTGCGTAGTTGCGTACGTTCGTCGTCTGTATTTGCCTGCTCTGTTTAACTTTATCAAAAATCATTTGCATAACGTCATAGTCGGCTTCGTCTGGAGTATTATAGTTGTGTACGTACGTATCTGTGAACAATGTGGAATGACAGTCTATGTAACGTGATGCGGAAATGACCTCTGTACGATTAATGGTTTGTTCTTCTGCAGATAAAGAGTGCTGAAATTCTAAAGCCAGTTGTACATTTTCATCCTTTAACATTAAATAGGAGTTTTGAAAGTCAATAATTGCGTCGTGTTTTACCAGAAAATTCGTACCTAAAATAGCGTCTGTTGTCAATAAGGGAACAATCCAAAAATTTGAGTGAAATGTATGACCTGCAATACAAAATGATAAATGTGTCTGTAATTTTACATCTACTCCTTTACCAGACACTGCTCCTTTTACTTTAGTTTTGCCTAATGGTAACGTAGGATAGGTATTCTCTTTGTTACATTCGTTGAAAGTTTCCTCATTTGTAACTGACATAGGTGATCCAGAATCGATTGCTGCTGAAAATTTAGATGATCCAATCTTTACTTCAATGACAGGGTGTGAAATTGTTTTTTGAATAACTGGTTTTTCCTGCAAAAGAGTGTCTCGGATGTCGTCAAAAGTAATAACATTTTCGTGAATAAGATTCGGCGTATCTGAAGTATTGCTTGCGTTGCTGGAAGATGCAACCTGTACTGTATCTAGTCAAATTCTATCTGACTTGCTATTATTTTCGGGAGGATGCTGTGGTATTTCCACTATTTGTACTGTTCTGTTATTTCTTCCTGACGTATTACGTTCGGGATGATATCTACTGTCTGGTTCATTCATGATCATATGTTGTTGTGGATGATTTTGCTGCTGATAAGAATGACTGTTATTAAACGTACGCTGAAAATTGTGCTCATTACTTTTACATCTGTCATGATAGTCATTTCTATACGGTGCATTGCGATATGAGTTGAAATGGTGTGTTTTCTGTATGTACTGATTTCCTTGTTGCTGTGCGTACTATTTGGTGTGGCCGACGCTGTACGCGTAGGTGGCGAAACATTAAAGCTTGATTGACCTTGCACATTACATTGTTGGTTAGGTATGCTAACCGGCTGGTTTTGTTGCTGTTGTTGGGAAAAAACCATTATTGTTACCAAAATGTGGTTCTTGTTGCTGATAATTTTGACGATACTGATAATTAAAATTTTGTCTGTTATTGAAGTTCTGGTGGTTGTCGTTCCTGGAGCGTCTATTACCTTTGCTATTGAAATAGTGTGGCTGATCGTAATTACTGTATGTTGGTTGGCCTTGGTTATGATGTGAAAAATTTTTGTTTATGAAGGAATAATCTGATTGCTGAACTTCCAAAAGCTGTAACAGATCTCTAAATGCCGAAATATTTTCTTTCTGCTGTCCTGTTAAAAGTGATACCCTTAACGATCGTGGTAATTTAGAAATACACAATTGGATAAGTGCAGATTCACTGTATGGCTCACTTAAGTACTGGTTTTGTTGGACCATGTGTTCAAAAAATTGCGTGACAGTGGGAAAATTTGAGTTCTCATAATTCGGTAAACTAATTAGTTGATCCTTGATTCCGCGCTGTGTCGTCTTCGACCAATACGCTGACAGAAAAGCATTCTGAAATTCTTCTACCGAATAGCATTGTCTCGCAATCGGTCTCATACGAGTTGCCGGTTCGCCTTCCAAAAAACTGCAAATAAATTCAAGTTTGTGTGTTACGGCCCAAGTCAGTGGAAAAGCAAAGCTTAATTGTTGTATCCAATCCAAGGGGTGAATCTGTGTTCTGTCATTTTTAAATACTTTAAATTTTCTCATGGATAGAAAATGCTTGTAATCAAAATTATCGTCTCTGTATGTCTTAACAGGTTCAGGATTGTATGAGAATCTGTTTGTCTGTGACTGTTCGGAATCTAACTCACGTACTCTCTGTAAATTACCTAGATTATACTGGCTGTGTGAGTCTGACAAATGTTCGGAAAGTGGCGTATGCTGTGATGTGTTAAAGGCTGAAACATTTTCATCTCTGTCGCTTCGGGCTGTAAAGATGACAATTTTCTACGTAATGTATTATTGGACGAACCTATCTCACTGACTGTCTGCTGTAAATTTTGGAATTCGGGTCTTTGATTAAACAAAACAGCTGACGTATCGTCTGATTTGGTGTCATTATTACTTTCGATAACGTCAACACGACTGGCCAATTCATCATATTTTTCAGTCAGTGTTTTTACCCGATCATCGTTTTTATTATCACAAGCATCAATTTGTTTTTGTATTTTACGTGTGGTTTCGTTCAATTTTTTTAACGTCTGCTTTGATGGCATCGGGATCCTGTATTAGTTCCAACTTTTCAAATCTGTTGGTCATTGTCTGAAAGTCTAATGTGTGTGTGTCTGTTTTTGATTTAAGATCGGAAATTTCATCACGCAATTCGGTGTTCAACTGTTTGATAGTATTAATTTCGTCTGATAAGGTAGCAATATTGTTGTCTACGTATGTTTTTGCTTTCGTAAATAGTTTACACTTATCTTCCTGTCTCTGTACAGTAATTGTTTCCATGACTTGTCGCTTTACTTTATTCTGTTCCTATATAAATTTACGGTAACGCGTTTCACTGTTTTGTAGGTGGTGATTAAAACGTTCGTCAATTTGGCTGTTCTGTTGGTCAAATTTCGTGTCTACTTTTGCATCCAGTATACGTGAAAGTTCTGCTGACATTAATTTAAACTCGTCGCGTAACTGTGTTGCGTTTTCAGAGCATTGTTTAGCGACTGCACTAATTTCGTTTCTCAGTAATTTAGTAGTGGCTGCATGTGTATTACTTAATTCTTGAGCCACAGATCTAATTTCTTCACTACTGCTCCTAGCACAAGCCTTAATTTCCTCATGTAATTGTTCTTTAGTATCATGACATTGCGTGGCAACAGCTGTAATCTGTTCACTAAGTTGTTTGTTCTGTTCATTAAGTTGTTTCAAATTGTTATCTTGCTCTTTCTTCGACTGTTTGGAATTGTTGTCTAGTTTTTCAATTTGTTGTTTGAGATTTTCATTATTTTCATTAATTTGTTGTTTGAGATTTTCACTAAGTTGTTTGTGATTGTTGTCTTGGTTTTCATTGTTTTCATTAAGTTGTTGTTTGAGATTTTCATTAAGTTGTAGCAATAATGCCGTAACTTGATCCATGCCAATATTACCTACTCTATTCTCTGTGCTGTTTGATGGCATACCTGCAATTGTCACGTTTTGTGTAAACATTTGGTCATTCTGTGATTCTCGAAAAGGTTTGCCAATCGGGTGTGCACTGTGGGTCACTACCTCAGAATCAAATAAATCTGACGTATTTTGATTACATTGTTCATCTTCGTTAGAAATAATTATCTGTTCACTGTGTAAATTTTGCAAATTAGGCGTGTCAAACTGGGCAGCGTTCATTGTAATGGAACGTGCCACGTCGTCAATTGTCGTTAAATTAACAGAGGACACAACTGAATTTGTTTGCTCATCATTAGAATTAAAATCATTATTAATGGTCGCTACGCACTGATTGTCAGCAAATGGAGGATTATCGCTATTACACTGAGTGTTGCAAGTATTATCGGTCAAGCTATTCGAGTCGGCTATTTCACTCATTGCACATCGCGATGTACTGTTAACAGTTTTTCGCGGCATTTTTCACAAATCAAAATTAAGCACAAATGGAACAAAGACGAAGCGAAAATGGAACAAACACAATTACAACAAAGAGCAACAAATTGCCGATGATCTGTGAAAGAAAGAGTGACAAATTAGTAAATGCGTTGCGCCAGATGCAAACTACATTTAAGTAAATAAGAGCAGATACATGACTACTTCTCAGAGATTCACAAAGAAATACGATCCTGGCTTCACATAACATTACTAGATGTGCGCGAGGCTGCTTTTACCTTATACAATAATACTCAGGCTTCGGCATCGCTGCACCGCGACCGGCCCACCAACATGATACACCAGACTGGACTGACAAGCGCAGACAGGCGACTGCTTCCTAGCAACAACTTACTGCTACTGCTACACAGTTCGTACTGCAGTCAACACTGCTCTTTGGTCTCAGATTCTCTTATAGCTTACATATCACAGGCAGCACATACCTCTTACAACCGTAGTCACGTAGCTTTTGCAGGCAGTGATGTCGACGGCAAAAATTCTATTCTTCGCATCTGAATGATCACTCCATAAATATTTTTACTCTATGGTAGTCCCTCGTGATATGTAATTTTGAAGGCACCCAATTGGAATTTTCATATCTGGTGTCTGACTGATAAAGAATGCTCTTGAGTGAATTTCTTTGAATTACGTTCAGGGCAAGTCCATAGAGGTTACAGGATAGGGAGCTCTACACATTAGTCATGGACACTTCTGTCGCACAACAGCGTTAAGCCCGGCGGCTTAAGACAGAACTGTCTTCGGGTGGTGTCAGACACACAACCAGAATTACGCGTCTCGTAGCTTCTGAGGCAGAAGATCGTACGTCAAGAAAGAAAAAGCAAGGTACAAATTTCGAACATATATCTGATATGTTGAAAATATAATGTCACAAGCATCCAAATGTGCACCATAAAGTTTCCAGTCTGACAATAGCTGTTCTCAGGGCTAATGAATAGAGGTGCCAATTTTTTTCGTGGTTTTCCTAGAGCACTTAAGGCAAATGATAGAGTGGTTAATTTGAAAAGGACGCAGTCGATTTCCTTCCTTATCCTTCCCCAGCATCAACTTGAGCTCAGACTTCAACGACTTCGTCACAGACAGGACTTGAAACACTATTCTGCCAGCCTTCCTTTGTTGCTCACCATAATCCTCGAAAGCCAAAGCAGAAAAAGTAGAGTGATACTGTGCAAGATTAACGCCATGCAAATCTACACTGGTGTGACAAAAGTCATCGGTTACTTCCTAATATCGTTTATGACCGCCTTTTGCCCGGCATAGCGCAGCAACTCGACGTAGCATGGAGTCAACAAGTCGATGGAAGTCCCCTGCAGAAATATTGACTCATGCTCCTCTACAGCCGTCCATAATTGCGAAAGTGTTGGTGGTGCAGGACTTTATGCATGAACTGCATCTCTGTTATGTCCAATAAATTTTCAATGAGATTCACCTCGGGCAATGTGGATGGCCAAATCACTCGCTTGAACTGTCTAGAATGTTCTTCAAACGAGTCGTGAACAATTGTGACCCGATGACATGGCGCATCGTCATCCATAACAATTCCATCGTTGTTTGGGAACATGATGTATATGAATTGCTGCAAATGGTCTCCGTGTCTTCCAGTCAATGAACCGTTTAGTTGGCCCAGCGGACCCAGTCCACTACATGTAACCACAGTTCACACCATTACGGAGCCACCACCAGATTACACAGTGACTTGTTGACAACTAGGATCCATGGCTTCTTGGGGTCTTCACCACACTCGAACCCTACCATCAGTTCTTACCAACTGAAATCGGAACTCATCCGTCCAGGCCATGGTTTCCCAGTTGTCTAGGGTCCAACCAATACGGTCACGAGCCCAGGAGAGGCGTTGCAGGCGATGTCGTGCTAAAAGCAAAGGCACTCGCGTCGGTCGTCTGCTGCCATAGCCCATTAACGCTAAATTTCACCGCACTATCCTAACGGATACGTTAGTCGTATGTCCCACATTGATTTCTGCGGTTATTTCACTAATATTGCTTATCTGCTAGCACTGACAACTCTACGCAAATGCCGCTGCTCTGCCACGCGGGGTAGCCGCGCGGTCTAGGGCTCCATGCCACGGTTTACGCGGCTCACCCCGTCGGATGTTCGAGTCCTCTCTCGGGCATGGGTGCGTGTGTTGTCCTTAGCGTAAGTTAGTTTAAGCAGTGTCTAAGCCTAGAGACTAATGACCTCAGCAGTTTGGTCCCATAGGAACTTACCACCACTGCTGCTGCTCTCGGTTGTTAGGTGAAGGCCGTCGGCCACTGCGTTTTACGTGGTGAGAGGTAGTACCTGAGACTTAACATTCTCGGCACGCGCCTAACTCTGTAGATCTCGGAATACTGAATTCGATAACGATTTCCGAAACTGAATGTCCCATGCATCTAGCACTAACCACCAGTCTGCGCTCAAAGTCTATTAATTTCTCTCGTGCGGCCATAATCACGTACAAATGATAGCTCCACCAATGCAGTGCCCTTTTATACCTTGTGTACGCTGATACTACCGTCGTGTGCATGTGCACACATGGGGTGAAATCCTTGCAATACACTCTTATGTCACATACAGATACCTGACAAAAATTACCCTGTGTTTAAGTTAGGAATTTTCGTCACTCTTGTTTTTAATTACAATGCTATGTTAGCTAAGAACGAGAACATTTATCTTTCCGTCTGGTCCTTAAGAAGCGTATCGCCAAAGTTCTGCCGTATATTATTTCATTCGGTTTACAAATTAAATGACATTCCAAGCTACATTATTTCTCTGCTCGTTTCTTTCTTCGTCTTAGCTGCAGCTGCTCACATCACTGCAGGATAGTTGGGCCATCTGGCTTGGCCAGTGCTGTCCAAGTTAAATACTAAGATAAAGTTGTTGTCCCATATTACCGCTCATTCGTTAACGCACAGCATAAAACGTATCCTTATTATAGTGCTTGAGTGTACTCGAGACAGCTTGGTTTCCGCTCCACGTGAAACGAAATCCAATGAGATTCCAGCATATGCGGAAGAATACACCGTTTAATGTGCGTATCAGGTTTATTCCAATAAGAAACACAGTAGTGGGTAATTTTCCTGCTCCGCAACAACGTATATCTTTCACAACACAGCGATATTCGGGATGTTTTCTGAAGCAATGCAGTAACATATTCGCCGTTTGTAAGTAAAGAGTGAAAATACGCATTTTCCTCCGTCAGTGGATGTATTCCCCTAAAAAGGGGAAAGGTTAGGACGCAGAAGTGCCATACTGTTAGTATTTTATCTTTTGTGCAGGGAAGAGTAAAAAAAAAAAATGCCACAATGGAGTGCTAAACAACTGTACATCATCAGATTCTGTCCTCACGTTAACGGTAGCCACCAGCTAAGAAAGATTTTAGTATTTTGTTGGTCAGAAATGCAATATCTACTCTATGTTCTATGCCAAAATAAAATGTAATCAATTGTGCACTGCCCAATGTTGTCAGGAATCGACAGTAATTGGGAAATTAATACATGTAAAATATAAATACTCGGCAGAAATATGTTCCGGGTGTCATGAGCGCCATCCGCCCCCAAGGATTCGCTATCGTTTATTCCAGAAGATATTTAAACACTGAAAAAGTTAATTACCCACAAATTTAGAGCTACAGTCTTAATGTCATCATACATAGCACAAAGATAGACATTTGTCTTGTGAAGTCCTATAAACTGTACAATTTATGAAACTTCCTTCGATATCTCAAGGCTCTAGTTTCTAGCATTCTTCGTGCGGTGGTGTACGCTACTCGCCAGGAGTCTTAGATTATTTGTAACAGTCTATTTCACTTCTCTATTCTTTCTGCCGTGGCCATTGCGGTTCACTTATTCGACAAATAAGCTCACAGGACGAAATATTATTCTTCGTCCTAAAAGGAATATGCTTGTGGCTTTAGGGCGCTGTAAATAGCGTGGAATTGGTACCAGGCGCTCATGTGACCCTCCACAGATGACGTAAGTCATGGCACTGAAGTGCTGTGTTATGTGCCAGTCGGTTATATGGAATAAGCGCAGCGGGATAGGTCGATGTGCAGACGTGACAGGACGGAGAGGACCTATCGTATTTGGAGGATAGACCGATTTGTCTGTGCATCAATTTGAACTGTCCAACTTCTCTACAAGAAGAGCTGGTGTACCACTCGTAGTCACGGAACAAGATGTAAGAGCAATGATCCTGAAAAGAACATAACCAACACGGGCCGTGGATGATTGTCACGCCTTGTCAACAACAAGCAGTTTCAAACCCGAATGGAATGCCGGCGTTCACGAATGCACACCCATCTCAATCAGTTACCACGCGAACGTTGTGTAGGGAGCTGCATTCAATGATTATTAGGAGTCAGTTGCCTCGGAAAAGGCCATTGCTCACAGCTGCACATGCTAAACAGCTCAGAGACTTGACAGTACCTGACTTTAGGAGTGTAGTGTGGCCTGACGAGTAGAATTTTACTTATTTTCAAAAGAAGCAAGATGTCGAGTGCACACTTGGCCAAATGAGGCGTTTAACATGCAGTGTGTGGAGGGTGTAGGTGCACTGGCCTGGCGCCTGGGGTGATGACACATCCTGGAGGTGGATCTGTAATGCTTTGTGGTGTATTTTGTACCATGATTTTGGTCTTTTCTTTCAGCTTACCGTGAACATGAACCACGATATTTTTATTTTAACGTGCTCGGTGACTCACTATTGCCCTTTGCTCTACATCTTCATGATGACATCACTCACGTTTACAGGACTAAATGCCTATGTTCTGCCGCGCAGGATTAGCTGAGCGGTCTAAGACGCTGCAGTCATGGACTGTGCGGCTGGTCCCGGCGGAGGTTCGAGTCCTCCCTCGGGCGTGTGTGTGTGTTTTTGTCCTTAGGATAATTTAGGTTAAGTAGTGTGTAAGCTTAGGGACTGATGACCTTAGCAGTTAAGTCCCATAGGATTTCACACACGCCTATGTTCCTGGTTTCATGAATACTCACGTACACAACAGCACCTCGACTGGCCAAATAAATAAACAGACCTCTGTTCCATAGAAAGTATCTGAGACTATTTGGAAAAGCAGGTGGAACGTAGCAGCCATCATCTCCCCGATTCGGTAACTCTACGGGATCTAACCAGCAATGAGTGGCTTCAGCTGTATAAGATTTTAAAGGCTTTCGTGGCCACTTGTTGACAAACTGGGTTCTTCGGCCGACGTTTGTTGCTGATTTTTCTGATGTTTCCCCAGCGCGAGTGGCTGAAATTGTCGGTGCGTCACTCCCCCATTGCTGGTGGTGGAGAGCAGTCTTGTGATTTTTCTGACGTTTCGCCTGTACGAATGGCTGACATTGTCAGTGCTTCACCCCCCCCCACCCTCTGCTAACTGCTGGTGGTGAATTGTAGTCTAGCTTGCGGTCGCCAACTATGTGTACCTGGGCGCGCCAGCATCCAAGGGCTTTTCTGTGGTCATTTCTGCTGCAGCTCTCCCCTTACTACGTGCAGCGGTCGTTTACTGCAGCGCGGGAACTCAGAATCCGTTCACCCTGAGGCTTTTTTTCTTTCTTGTTGAAGCTATTGTCATATTTGTGTGGCCAAACACTCGGCAAAGTGACACATCGGAAAAAGAAACGTCGGGTACGGCCTTTCTGCCGTATGTTCCCACAGTGATGAACAGAATCGGCCGTATATTACGCAAACACTGCTTAAAGACTATCTATAAACCGACAAAGATGATGATGAGTGTCTCTGATCGGCAAAAGAAGAAAGGGACTTACTTGCAATGTCGGGAATATCATGCATACCATATACATGCGGGAAAGTCTTTGTTGGAAGACTGGACGATCAATCAGCATCAGGATCATCGAACGTAAGGGGCATTGCAGGTTGGGGCAGGTGGAGAAATCGGCCGTGTCGGAGCAGCCGCTGTGTGAGACCGACCACGTAGTAAAATTCGCCGGCACGGAAGTTCTTGCTGTAGAGAAAAGCTGCCACATCCGCTTGTTCAGAGAAGCTATAGAAATACACAAAAGTGACAACTGCTTCAATAAGAAAGTCGCAAGGTGAACGGATCGTGGATTCCCGTGCTGCAGAGAACGACCGTTGCAGGTAGCAAGGGGAGAACCGCAGCTGAAATGATCACGGAAAAGCCTTTAGACGTCGCGACGCTTGTAATCTGCCGCCACGAGCTCAACTCCAATCCATCGCCAACAGTGGTGGGTGAAACTTCGACAATACCAGCCACTCGTACTGGCGAAACGTCAGAAAAATCATCAAACAAACGTCGCCGGAGAACCCGAGACACAAGCCAACAGACAGTTCGTTCATCTGTAGACGACATACTTACGGAAACCTGTAGACTGTCTTAATCGCCTAACAGAAGCGATTATATAGATTAGATACGATGGTAATCAATATTACCGAGCTATCTCCTGGGGATATTAGTATTTGTCTGATATACTTACCTGTAAACTATGCAGTAACCATGTAACTTATGTACTAACGTTCTGTCTTACACTCTTAATGATGAAGTTATAGAAATAGTTCAAGAATTTTTATTCAATAGCAGAAAACAAAAAACAGGCGCCCACTTAAAAAATATATATATATAAACAGTGGGCTAAAAGTGGCTGAGTTCACTTGAGGAACTGAATGGTGTATTCAAAGTTAACTCCCAGTGTCTTGTGCTCGGTAAGCCTACAACGTTTAATAATGAATAAAAGAAGTAGGAGTGCGGGTAAGCTACTACAAACAGCATAGTGAACGCATTATTGTCGCCAAGATAGACACGAAGCCCATGCCTACTACAGTACTACAAGTTTATATGCCAACTAACTACGCAGATGACAAAGAGATTGATGAAATGTATGATGAGATAAAAGAAATTATTCAGGTAGTGAAGGGAGACGAAAATTTAATAGTCATGGGTGACTGGAATTCGAGAGTAGGAAAAGGGAGAGAAGGAAACATAGTGGGTGAATATGGATTGGGGGAGAGAAATGAAAGAGGAAGCCATCTGGCAGAATTTTGCACAGAGCATAACTTAATCATAGCTAACACTTGGTTCAAGAATCATAAAAGAAGGTTGTATACATGGAAGAATCCTGGAGATACTAGAAGGTATCAGATAGATTATATAATGGTAAGACAGAGATTTAGGAACCAGGTTTTAAATTGTAAGACATTTCCAGGGGCAGATGTAGACTCTGACCACAATCTATTGGTTATGAACTGTAAATTAAAACTGAAGAAACTGCAAAATGGTGGGAATTTAAGGAGATGGGACCTGGATAAACTGACTGAACCAGAGGTTGTACAGAATTTCAGGGAGAGCGGATGGGAGCAATTGACAGGAATGGGGGAAAGAAATACAGTAGAAGAAGAATGGGTAGCTGTGAGGGATGAAGTAATGAAGGCAGCAGAGGATCAAGTAAGTAAAAAGACGAGGCCTAGTAGAAATCCTTGGATAACAGAAGAAATATTGAATTTAATTGATAAAAGGAGAAAACATAGAAATGCAGTAAATGAAGCAGGCACAACGGAATACAAACGTCTCAAAAATGAGATTGACAGGAAGTGCAAAATGGCTAAGCAGGGATGGTTAGAGGATAAATGTAAGGATGTAGAGGCTTATCTCACTAGGGGTAAGATAGACACTGCCTACAGGAAAATTAAAGAGGCCTTTGCAGAAAAGAGAACCACTTGTATGAATATCAAGAGCTCAGATGGAAACCCAGTTCTAAGCATAGAAGGGAAAGCAGAAAGGTGGAAGGAGTATATAGAGGGTCTATACAAGGGCGATGTACTTGAGGACAATATTATGGAAATGGAAGAGGATGTAGATAAAGATGAAATGGGAGATACGATACTGTGTGAAGAGTTTGACAGAGCACTGAAAGACCTGAGTCGAAATAAGGCCCTGGGAGTAGACAACATTCCATTAGAACTACTGAGAGCCTTGGGAGAGCCAGTCCTGACAAAACTCTACCATCTGGTGAGCAAGATGTGTGAGACAGGCGAAATACCCTCAGACTTCAAGAAGAATATAATAATCCCAATCCCAAAGAAAGCAGGTGTTGACAGATGTGAAAATTACGGTACTATCAGTTTAATAAGTCACGGCTGCAAAATACTAACACGAATTCTTTACAGACGAATGGAAAAACTGGTAGAAGCCAACCTTGGGGAAGATCAGTTTGGATTCCGTAGAAATATTGGAACACGTGAGGCAATACTGACCTTACAACTTATCTTAGAAGAAAGATTAAGGAAAGGCAAACCTACGTTTCTAAAATTTGTACACTTAGGGAAAGCTTTTGACAGTGTTGACTGGAATACTCTCTTTCAAATTCTAAAGGTGGCAGGGGTAAAATACAGGGAGGGAAAGGCTATTTACAATTTGTACAGAAACCAGACGGCAGTTATAAGAGTCGAGTGGCATGAAAGGGAAGCAGTGGTTGGGAAGGGAGTGAGACATGGTTGTAGCCTACCCACGATGTTATTCAATCTATACAGGGCTATTACAAATCATTGAAGCGATTTCATAAATTCACTGTAGCTCCATTCATTGACATTTGGTCACGACACACTACAGATATGTAGAAAAACTCATAAAGTTTTGTTCGGCTGAAGCCGCACTTCAGGTTTCTGCCGCCAGAGCGCAGTGAGACAAAATGGCGTCAGGAGACGAGAAAGCGTATGTCGTGCTTGAAATGCACTCACATCAGTCAGTCATAACAGTGCAACGACACTTCAGGACGAAGTTCAACAAAGATCCACCAACTGCTAACTCCATTCGTCGATGGTATGCGCAGTTTAAAGCTTCTGTATGCCTCTGTAAGGGGAAATCAACGGGTCGGCCTGCAGTGAGCGAAGAAACGGTTGAACGCGTGCGGGCAAGTTTCACGCGTAGCCCGCGGAAGTCGACGAATAAAGCAAGCAGGGAGCTGAACGTACCACAGCCGACGGTTTGGAAATTCTTACGGAAAAGGCTAAAGCAGAAGCCTTACCGTTTCGAACTCATTGATGGGGACATGCTGCGCCGAGTGTGAGAGGAACTTGATTATCGGCTTGATGTCTGCCGAATCACTAAAGGGGCACATATCGAACATTTGTGAATGCCTAAAAAAACTTTTTGAGTTTTTGTATGTGTGTGCAAAGCATTGTGAAAATATCTCAAATAATAAAGTTATTGTAGAGCTGTGAAATCGCTTCAATCATTTGTAATAACCCTGTATATTGAGCAAGCAGTAAAGGAAACAAAAGAAAAACTCGGAGTAGGTATTAAAATCCATGGAGAAGAAATAAAAACTTTGAGGTTCGCCGACGACATTGTAATTCTGTCAGAGACAGCAAAGGACTTGGAAGAGCAGTTGAACGGAATGGACAGTGTCTTGAAAGGAGGATATAAGATGAACATCAACAAAAGCAAAACGAGATTAATTGAATGTAGCCGAACTAAGTCGGGTGATGCTGAGGGAATTAGAATAGGAAATGAGACACTTAAAGTAGTAAAGGAGTTTTGCTATTTAGGGAGCAAAACAACTGATGATGGTCGAAGTAGAGAGGATATAAAATGTAGACTGGCAATGGCAAGGAAAGCGTTTCTAAAGAAGAGAAATTTGTTAACATCGAGTATAGATTTAAGTGTCAGGAACACGTTTCTGAAAGTATTTGTCTGGAGTGTAGTTATGTATGGAAGTGAAATGTGGACGATAAATAGTTTGGACAAGAAGAGAATAGAAGCTTTCGAAATGTGGTGCAACAGAAGAATGCTGAAGATTAGATGGATAGATCACATAACTAATGAAGAGGTATTGAATAGAATTGGGGAGAAGATTAGTTTGTGGCACAACTTGACAAGAAGAAGGGACCGGTTGGTAGGACATATTCTGAGGCATCAAGGGCTCACAAATTTAGCATTGGAGGGCAGCATGGAGGGTAAAAATCGTAGAGGGAGACTAAGAGATGAATACACTAAGCAGATTCAGAAGGATGTAGGTTGCAGTAAGTACTGGGAGATGAAGCTTCCACAGAATAGAGTAGCATGGAGAGCTATATCAAACCAGTCTCAGGACTGAAGACCACAACAACAACAACAACAACAACAACAACAACTACTACTACTACTACTACTACTACTACAACTAAAAGTGGAAAAATTACAGTAAATGCGCAAAAACAAATCAGAAGATGAGGTTTCCCAAAAAGCAGACAAAGTATGCATGTTGGATGTAGCAAGAAGGCACAGAAAATAAACAAATGGATAGCTAAAAAAGTTTACTATGTGATAGCGACTATTAAGAAACTGAAATGAAGGTGCGCTGGTCATGCTGTCAAACGAAATGATTCTTGCTAGTAAGGAAAGAGCTAGTGAATGATATAACGGAAGATGAATTGACGACATAAAGAAACTTGCAGGCCAAACTTGACTGCGAAATGCTGAAAATTGTAATGTACGAAGAGTGGAAGAGACCTGTACGCAGCTGTTCATGATTAAAGGCTGATTAAGTTTTCAGAATCCCTGAAACCCAACTGGGTTTGTGTTTCAATGTTGAACCACCCTATCATGTTTCTCAGTGCAGTCACGGAAATAGTAATTACTGTCATCTCGTTGCATCAAGATGGGTGTGTCCCATACACAAAATGTGTCCAAAAGACTCCGCTCCCCAAAGCACGCCTTCTGTGACATCCGAGGCAGGAAATGTCGAAACTGCAGATTTTTTCCTACCAGAAAAGTCAATGCGGACAATTGAGTTTGATTTGTACGTAACTGCTAGAGTCCACAAGTATAAGCAGTTTATCGGAGATTTTCGCGAGGGTTAAAAGTGGACTCACTGTTACTGGTCGAGGTGTAAAATTGAAAGGTCAGTAGTATTAAACTCAAGCTCTGGTATATCCCATAAACTACCACCCCTCAAGCATATTACATCTGGAACACCTCGTAACGAAGTAAGCGGGAGAAAGATCCGTAATAGCAATACAGCTTTTATAGTCGGCCAGCGATCGGCAAACAAGTGACTGCACCAGTTCTGTGTGATATCTTTTATATAATCGTATTTTTTATGACGCCTCATGTAGTGTTAAATATTAAATTTATTTTGCGTATGCAGTGCTTATGATGTGGGTACTAGAGTAATTTATCCTGAGAAGACTTACTTGATAACATTCAGTTGTTTGACGTACGACAAGTTTTATTTAATTTTTAAATTTAGTTACTGGGTCACAACACGTTTTCAAACTCAACGAATCAGTTACATAAAAAAAACTGCAATTTCAGAATTTTGCCCCCCAATCTCTAGAAAAATTTCAGCTGCCTCCCATGAACATAGCATTCATCCAAAGCTAAAGATCTATTAATCTGTCGTAGCGGCATTGTAATTTGGTGGTCGTCTGATGATCTTAAGTTTTCCACTAGTTTGGCCTCGGGAAAAAACAACTTCCCTACAAATTATTTATGTACCAATGAAGTCCCTTGCCAGGAAGCATAAAAAATTGTTGCCTTTAGGTTATAGAACTTAATGAAGACTTACCCAAATATTTAACTTTACAATATGCGCAAATCCCTAAGTATCACAGACCTTAAAAAGGAGAAAAACTTGTCTGGAAACTTAGCCACACTGACAGCACAACTATGGTCGCAGCGGAAAAACAGTCTTGCAACATTTCACTGGACTGTGCTGTGTCTACAGACAGCTGTACTCAACTTGAAGGTTGGTCTATACACCACAGTATTTTACTGTGTCACCTCTCATGTAATTACACTGAAGAGCAAGCTGAGACGTTGCATTCATTTAACAATGGCTTGTGGTTGTAAGATTGTTCACATACATGTGCTTAAGTTTCATGGAAAAATTGAGAATGGGTGCAAAGCGAAATAAACACTTAGATGCGATATTGTGCAGTCGAGGTGTGCCAATACAAAGGTGGACACAGGCTTGGATGACTACCCGTTGAGAGCACAAGCTCGTTTGAGGCTTCAACCAACAAAGGCAATCTGGTACTTCAACTGTGATTTTTGATACTGTGGTAAGTTCAATTTGATTCTGTTCGCTCAGCATCTTGAGGCATAGAGTGACGCAGCTAGAAAACAAGAACCCAAACATTTGCAACATACTGAAGTAACAACAAATAGGCCTTGCAGGAAAAGCAGAGCCAACTGTACTGATCATCATTAGCCACGTGTTCCATGTATGTAAAACACTCAAGCAGCATAGGCATGTCCCTTTACAGTTACTATTTCTTATGTAGCAGTTACTATAATGTACAGCCTTGAACCAATAGAGGAATTTATTGCACCAGAAGAAAAATTTAAACTGACAACACAAATAGTGATGAACATTTCACCCCCAAGGCCAGGCCACAGTGTTAGGCTCTGCTGTGACCACCAGAAGTCTCACGGTAGTCATTTTAATAAAAGTCCTCACTTCAAATTGTACACAGAACATACTAATATTGTAAGTACTAAGTGAACTTGATCTGGTTGCAGAGATGAGTAAAGAATTTTACTGTTTCAATAACCACCCACATACTATAGAAACAAAAAATTAAAACCCTGAATGTGGTTAACATTTTGGGCCCCAACTAAAAACGTAATGCCTTTACTGCGTTGCTTTATTCAGCAATATAGACAATGTGATAAAGAGATAATCACATGTTCATTTCTATGTACTCTACACAGTGCCTTATGTTCTACAATTATAATTTGTCAGTCCCAGCAGAACTGTCATATTATGACATCTCACATGGTTACTATTCCCTCAGTCAACTGAATGGATGTTAATACAGTATGGTGAAGTTATCACTTCATCTGACAACACATTCCTAGATACAGATTTCAGTAAACACACAATAGGAGTGGGGTAGATGTAAAACTGAGGCACATTTTTTAAAGCAGTGTAGCAAATATTCATTCTCAACCAAATATGTACCTCACGATGATTTAACAGTTATGTTCACCTCTACCTGCTTCATGATTATCAACATCTGTTTGTAAAATTTGAACACTTACATTCACTTTGAGGTATCCAAAGTATTCCCCTAATATCTCTTGCAGAGGTACTTTCACAATCATCCTGTAACATCAGATGTAAATTTCCTGGTGTACACTGCTACTTTCAGGCATAACCATTATGAAAGCATTGAATATTGGGCTACACTTAGAGGAGCCCTATTTTATTAGTGGCTACAATCATTCGTATCATTAACTGCACACTGGTAATAAGAATGATTCTATCCAGTGCACACTTCTACTTTTAACCAATTTTCAATGAAAAGAAAACTGTGCCACAGGTATTTTATGTAGCTTTACTACAGGCAGTAGTCTTATCAAATGCTTTCCTCAAATAATGAATACAGGCAATTTTAATGAAATGAAAAATGTCTACTTTTGGGAAGCACATGAGGTACAACCACAAAACGAACACACCACCATAACTAATGACCTATGTGACTCATAAAACATTGTTTAATTTTTTTCCTGGATTACTAAGCACAGTCTTTCTAAGGCTTATATAAATTTGGTATTATAACAAATCTGAAATGAATAACAAACAGCACAATACGCAGCCACAAAACATTCCTGCGTGACCCCTTAATTCAGTACACATCAGAAGCAATTACTGATTAACATCCAGAGACTAACAGCAACCCAGTTTTCCATTCAAAGTTCTTAGTTCAAGAAACAATATTCATCCCAATTTTCCACTGTCTGGTAATGAAGATATATTCCTCCAAGGAGCTGTCAATTTATCACGTTTTGCACACCTGACTGGTCCCATTGCCTACATAACAAGAATTACACACTGGTAAAATATTACATTGTGTTCATTTATCACAAAATTTCATAGCCAAATGCAGCCTGACAACCACTACTTTATAAACTTATCAGTTATATCAAATCTTACAATGTTCCAACAGTACTAAAATTTGAACTTTTTTCAACACATTCCCACTCAAACAGGCTGACTGCTTCAAAACAATTAGCTGAATTTTAAACATGGCAAAGGTTGAATTTTTTTGTTCGGTGTTACAACAGAAAACAAAATCATCTGTCATTTGATGCTCTATGCTTCCGACAGCAAATTAACAACACTTATACTTCTGAATTATGGAAGTATCTTACCTCAAGTTTTCAATCCCAAGTAATAACACAGCTGGTAATTTCTCCCTACTTTGGGAAAGAAATCTAATGTGCTTAGCAGCTTTATGGTCTAGTAATTCCACAGCCTGTGTCTGCTCAGCAGTGCTGCACATGTTGATCCATCAATCATGCAGTCCCCTTAACCTTCCTATGTGGTCCCAATACATACTTGGTCAACATTAATGTATTATTTATGTACTGGAAAAGCTTATGTGAGGGTGGAATGAGAAACTACTCACTATACAAAGTTGCCAAGCAGTAAATAAATCACAAACATTAACTGAAGCTTCCATTAAATCTTCAAACAAGGCTCCCAACACATTACAACATGGTGTAGATGAAGCTCTTTGCTTTGAAAAACATTTCAGAACTGAGCAACCATATCAAATTCCTGTTTATGAACCATTCATCACTCAGTGCCTGCAGTACAACTTTAATGGTTATATTCATTCCATTATTTCAAAGTTAAGAAGCCACATTACCTTATTTCTTACATCATTTCAGTGAAGATGCATCAAGGGATTTACACACAGAACAGGTTTACTAAACATGGCTTCAATATATCCAGCTATGGAATATCCATTAAACCAGACACTACTGGGCTTAGTATCATTAACACCTTGCAGACATTTAATGAAAATGTATTCAACAATTCAATTCTTTTGTTAAAAAATAAAAACAAAGCATTTTATAAAGTCTTTGGAGTTACATTTATGTGATTTTGAAAATTATTTTCTCAACAACATTTCCACACAAGAGCACTTCGTAATTATCAATAAGAAAATTGAAATAACAAAAATAAAAGTAAAAGTTTTTATACTTATGAAAATTTATAACAATTACATTAAGTGTGGTGAAAAAACAGCTAACAAAACAGACATGGCTTCTCTTACAAGAGCAGAAAAATTTATTTCAGAATCATGTTTAATGCATAAACAATTGAGTTCATATTGCACAAATATGTAAGTAAAAATAAAGAAATGCAAGAAGTATACCCTGAACTACTGAGAACAATACTAAATTTGGAAGAGGTTTAACAAGAAAAATCTAGGTCTTGACTTAAATGAAATAAATACAACACACTTTTTGATTAATTTTTATTGGGGGCCCTGAAGGGGAACAGTACAATTCATAAGAATAACGAAAAATACTGGAATACAGTGGTCATTAAAATCAGTACAAAATGTATAAATCCAGCAGGAGACTAACCTGAAGTTGGTATACAATTGGCACACAATTGCTCTCGCCCCCTGAAGTAGAGCACAAAAGGCCGGGGCCAAGATAATTCCATTTTACGGACAAAAATATCTCTTTAAATTATAGGAAACAAGATATATAAACTTTGCTACACTAACGCTTTACATAAAAAAGATTACTGTAAAATTCATATTCCCCCAGTTTTCACATTCGCTGAATAACTTTTACTTCAACACAAAGTTGCAGTAAAAGTCATTCAACTGACTATGCCATACTTTTATACAAATTTGATTTTGGTAAATTTCTCAAATTCCATATTCAATTCTTTTACAAAGCTAATTATTGTTTAAATTAGACCGTAGTAAAAATCAAAGCCACCACAAATCCTTTCAGCAACATAGCACTAAAACGAGCTTTTATCCATTATATTTATAGTCTGCAAACCATCTTAAAATTACACCACAATCACAGTGCAGGCAGGAGACACTACGCACACTGCGCTAGCCCTCCTGAGCTCCACCAATATTTGTCATTCAAGCTTCTGACTTTATTGGTTGTGATACATATAGACAAGGAATGAGTACACTGGGTTCTAAAGCTTTGAAGACTTCGCCAATAAATTAATTTTCAACAAAATTTCACACGGCAAAGGGAAAGATATGGGGTAGAAAGAGCAGGACTAGAGATTATAAAAATCCTAATGACTCAGTATCAAATGCAATGGTCATACTAGTATCAGCTACAATTCTTCAATTTTCATTCCAGGCGAACTTCGAGGTACACCTTGGATTACTAGCCAAAGTGTACTTTGGAGAACGTTGCCAACAATTTGTCCACTTCCAAGAGCCCATGATATGCTCAATGCCTCATTCACAAACTGAAGCAATACTTGCCACAAACATCCGGACACAAGGTACTGAGAAAAGAAAAATGCAGTTCAAGATTTTCACCATATGAGTTTAAACTCAAACTGAATTATTAGCCAGAACCATGATGCACATTACAGTTCGCTGTATAGAAAAAAACGACCATCTCTGTTGTTGCTGCTGCTGCTTCTTCATATCACCACATGAGAACAGTCTATTATACCTGGAAGAGAAAGAAGGGTTAGAATTTGTCAACTTAGAATAGGCTAATGCTAATAATAATACACTACAAAGCTTCTTACCTCTAGTATCCACAGGACACTAAGTAATCCCCTAATTTTTCCACAACAGAGGCTGCCTGTTGTGGTTGGATGGGATCCTCATATAGTGAAACTACAACAGCTATAATGGAAAACAAAATTAAAATAATGTATTTCACCACCAAGGATATTTCAGACATTTCTGAACATTTTATAACCAATATAACTAATAGTATTAACAAATAAAGCAACACACTTTAACAAGTATGTCAAAGTTCACTCTTAACTCACCTTGCTGTGTCTTCATGCAATGCACACCAACCTTTCCAAGCTTTGCCCTAATAACTCTATCAGTTCCAGACAGGTAAATATATCTGTTGCCAGCCAACGTGACACCAGAAGACGTCAAGATATCTTGTTTCTCAAAACCTTGCACCAACTTTGCAATTTCTTCTTTCGATACCTGATAAGAAATAAGTTCAAAATCAAATTAGTCCCAAAGTAACAACCATGAACTCAATTTAACATTAAGGTCTTCATTGATGAACTGTGTACATTACATAGAGCCTTAATAAAGGCCTGTCCTAGCAAGCAAAATTCCATTTGTATTTGGAATTGCAGGGTCTGTCAGCAAATTTTATTCATGAAATCTTTTTGTGACATTGAGTGGCAGGATCATCATCTCGTTACCTCCATACAAAACAATATCACAACTGTTGCCACTGTGCTGCTATTCCAAAAAATTTTCAGGAATCATTCTTATGGTTTAAAGTAATTGTAACCACCCAGAAAGTCTCTGGGCTTACTATACTCTTATCCTCCACTGAAGATTTTAGTCTGGTTATAAATTTGTTTAAAAATGAATTTGGGTATAAATAGCAAAATTTGACAAGTTTAAATGTGACAGCACCACATACTAAGTTGGGACACTAATCTATGACACTTCCACGTGTAACTGACAGTATCACTTATTTACTTTGATTTTATCACATTCTTCAGAACACAAAAACCTATATACTTACTAAATTTAGCTTTTGTGTTGGGACTTTCAGATCACTAATTTTGCTGTGGATGGAAAGTCTGATAAGCATTACTTGTCTTTTCTAGTAAACAAATTGTAGCAGCCAATAGTGTGCTGCCTTATCTCCTCTCCATTGAGCTAACAAGCATCACACTGAATCGATGTGGCATTAAAATTTTAAAAGAGGCAAAAACAGGGATGTGCTGTAGCAAACTATGCAATAAGTGTTGCTTTGATCCTCTCCCAACTTTTCGTACAAAAACTCTTACTACCTCTAATAATGACCAAAAGGTTTTAGAAAAACCATGAAACTCTCTATTTAACAAAAACCATCACAGAAAAGCCACTGCAACTGAAAAAACATACCAGACTAAAAACATATCTTCTCAAACTATGTCACACTGCCAATCACACGAAATTTACTAATATCAGTTGCTCAGAAATATGTTGTATTATCAATGTACGACAGCAATTCCTTCACACTTCAAATGTCCACTTTAAACAAAGTTTACAAACACAGAATAGAAGTACACATGATATCTCCTCACCATTTACCCTCCCTTCCACTTACTGGCAAAACATGTGTAAGAAAATCTTTACAAAATTCTTAATTCAAAAATCAAATATATTTTATATCTTAGACCAATTTCATTCCAAACTTAGGAGAATAAGTTGGTCTATGAAATATCTTTAATGCAAATATGCACAGATTAACAAGTTAACTGTGAGCTTATCTTGTGCTGCAGACATTCTTAATTTGAATTAAACATAAATTAGGAATTGTAAGCATACTTGTTTTTCAAACTATTCTCACAATACTATTGTCTAAAATGGAAGACATAATGTGTATTTATTTACTTATTGTGACTGTCAGCCTGATGCCATGCAACAATTCTGGGGTTTTGGAGCCATTAGTAGAAATACAGAAATACTCAGGAAGTAGCCAGCAACGAGGTTCTTACTATGAAGCGGTCTCCTTAGGTCGAGTAATCCCAACCTCAGTATTTCATGCACTACAGTGTAATGCTGGCTCTCTAATATACCACCACAATGTATTCACAGCATCTTTACTATGTGACAACTAAAAAACTAAATGGATTGCTGTCTGAGAATATGTAAATTTGAACTATATTATGAATCCTAATTACCATCTCAGTGGCTTACTGACTGTCTTACTCAAAGATTTATATTCCATAAATCAGCCATCTCAGCTGCACAACCTATTTCAAAAACAACTAATAACATTAAATGCTGTAATGTCACATCAGTATAACAGTGTCTCAATACTTTTTAACACCAAACCAAATTGAGGAAGTTAGACTTATCCAAACAGGATATAATGCAGGGAATATCTGGTGCAAGTACTAGCTGCCAGACCTCTAGTGGTGCTAATCCATAAATTACTGCTTTTGACAGCAAGAACAATACATACCTGCTATTACCTTAGAATTTTGTTTTCTATGTTAAACTATTTAGCAGTGTTTTATGTACATTTTTGGTTTGCTCAATGTGATTACAGAAGAAAGGTTACATTTATGTCAGCAGATTTCAATATGCCTTAAATTAGTTGCAAAGCTGCAACCGTTCATCACTATCTTAGACAACTAATAGCAGCTCTCCTAGCCAACTCACGATGAGGTATAATTGAGTAAACCAGATTGAGACATTGATCTTGCAGAACAATGATCCAGAAAAATACCTAGTTGGGATTTTGTTTTAAAATATTACATCAATATCTACAGGCAGTCTCCAAGAACACTAATAAATGCTCCGTAACAGCACCACAAAGTATGCTTCAGTGCAATGATACTGTACTTTTCTATGCCCTATGGCAATGGTTACTATTTTCGCAATCTTATTATTACGATCTAAACATCTTTCATGACCTTCCTATACAGCAGGCTACAGAAAAACTTTACAGGTTTAATTAAGAAACATCTAAATCAAACTAAATATATCGAATGTACTAAGTTGCTTGCATGTCTTCCACCAAGCATATACTACACGTAACACCAGAATCTTCGACCAAACGAGGAATTTGTCACACTGGAATGTTATAGGTTTACTTTGTGTACTATCAAGCCATCTTCAATTTTCTACTTGTGATTGACTTAAAATGCTTTCGCAGTTTCTAATAAACATTGTCTGAGACGGCGCTTACCTTGACGATCTTGAATCATACAGAAAGGTCGTTTAGGATACATTCTCACAGTTACAATAACCGGTTGCCAACATTTTCATAAATACGATTTTACCGATTGCTCAGATGGATGAAGGCCTTTACACAAAGCCGGCAAGGAAAATATCAAATCTGATAAACGATTAAGTGAGCATTCTCCAAAGGTAACTTATGACGCAAATGGTAAGGCACTGCGGAATACTTGCCTAAATGAAACTGCAACGATACGGGAGAAAACATTGTAAATCTGCTGACGAAGGTCCCACACACTTTAGGCAATTTCACTCTACCTGTCATTCTTATAAGTAATTCGTTCAGGTAATATTTTCGAAGAATATACCAAAACATCGGGGAAGCTTGTTAAATATTCACAGCGGTCAGAAGCAATTAAAATCAAAATCCGTGCACATGTCGGTTAATTCTACGTGCCGCCATTTTGACATCTGAACAGCCTAATGTCTTGTTCATAAAACCGGTAAAATTTTAATTCACTTTAAACACTGTTGGTATCACGCAATTATGTTGCAAAAATGACAAACAGAAACACTGAAATCTTGGTAATAACCACAGTAAAGGCATTTGCTTTTATGAGCCATGTCGGATCCTGTTAACTCTTTTAGTCTTAACCATGTTATAGGTTATGTTATTGTATTAACTCAGTAACACCTATTTAAGTAATTTTGAAGTTTCACAGACGAAAATAAAAGGCTTTCACATAAACGTTCATATCAATATGCTCTGAGCGAGCTCGCTCAGTGTGATACTATACTTACTTCAAATCCTTCCGATTTCGCCCAAACATTTCCGTCATGTCCAGCAATTGCTGCTTTAGTAACACATTTAGAAGCCAGCAACTGCTTGTCTACATAATCCTGCCAGCTCATGGTGCACACAAATTTACTCAAACCCTTGAACACGCACAAACTCAACCACACTAACTACACCCGATCACTACCTCTGTCTGAAAGAACTACCGAGCCCACGTATTCTTAAAGCATGTATCCTTCCGCGGTATGAATCATCTGCACACTCATACATTTCCAGCGTAATAAAACTTATTCTGAGAAGAGTAATGTAAAGAAATTTATGAATTTTGCAATTTATTTTGTTAAAAGTAACCACTGGACCTAAGTGAATAATTTTGTTTTAGGACTAATTTATGTGAACATCCGGTATGCCGCCACAGTTAATACGTGGAGAACTCGGCAGATGGCTCTAAGAGAGAGCGGGACAGATGAATTGAGGTAGCTGTACAATTTCAAACTGAAATGCTATCTAGACATAAATAATATGTTATATGAACAGTTTTAGCTTAAAAGAGAACTCATAGCTGTTTGTACTATCTTTACTTCGAAATAGTGGCGAACCAAGTGTGAACTCGTGGATAGGAATTCTGAAACTCCTAGTGTAGGGGCCTATACGCAGAAATCGCAGTATTAAATACTATTCGACGTATCACAAGTGTAATAGGAGCATAAAATAAAATAATGGAAAAAGAGATCTTGGAAATATGGTGTAATGCTGCTGCGTGTGACTATATTTCGATACAGTTATCCTTTTGTTTGAACAAAGTTTGACAGAACCGGTTCTCTTTATTTGTCCCGACCCGACTAAACATCTGGCCTATCTTCAAAGACATACATTTCTGCACAGGAACGGCCAATTGTTCCCATTTACTGCGAAAGATAATCTCATTAATTTTTCGAATCAGTGAGCAGTATTAAATTTTCTGAAAACGGCAATCCTCCGCGAACCCTCCCAGGGCTTGATATGATTTCAGATGTTACCGATTAAGATACCAATTTGTCCTGTTGGCATATGTCCAGTGATAATATAAACCAAATAATTTGCCATCTTCTCTGGTATTTGTCAAACTCACACAAAATGTGTGCCGTACACCCCATTCAACGTTTCAGCCATATTTCGTATCTAAAGAAAATGTATTTGCCATCATAATATATGTGCCGACATTCGAGAAATACAACACAAGCCAGAAGACAGGAAATAATCAAGAGATGAAACCACATTAGGGCAATTCTGTAAAATCTAGCTTCTTGTCCTAGGTACAGTAAGAACAGAAAATAAGTATTCAGGTCCAAAACAAAGACAAAAAAACACCTTGCTTGTTAGATAATTTATACTTTGTTCACAAATGTGGTGGCTCTCACAATTTCAACGTCAGATAAGTACCCTACATCACTACTATTGTTATGCAGTAATTCACAAAGTGATAGGTGAAACTAAATTTACAGTTATCTTATTTACCATAATCTTGGCTCCTTGCCACTGTACCACCAGATATTTTAATTTAGTAAAGGTTTCTGTAACATGGCTGAAGATGAGTATCCTCTGATCAGTTGTTCCCCACCTTTACTCCTCTGCTAATGATGTTGTTCCTTGCCTTATGTATCCCATCAGTTAGTAGCCTGTTTCAAGAAGAATAAAATACAAAAGACATTTAGAATACAGAAAACAAACATCAGAATGATAGAGCAAGCTAAATACAGGGAATCCTGTGAACTAGTATTTAACAACTAAAAATACTGCATCTACCTTGCTTGTGCGTATCTTCAAACATAACTATCATTTCTACACTTATGAAACTAGACAAAAGGTTAACAAGCATGTAAACACAGAAAGCACAAATTTATTCAAAAGGAGTGTATGTCATAGTGGAATTATTAATTCATGTGCCTTCTTATTGAGAATGCATACCAACGTTAAATACATTTAAAGTGAAACTGAAACAGCTCTTGCTTGACCAATGCTTTTACTCTGTGTCCAAATGTAAGATTTATGTAATACTGTTAATTGTATTATGTAATGTGTATCTCACTTTATATTATACTTATACACTGATGCATTCTGGAACACCTTGACTGAATGCTGCCAAAGTGATTCTTTGATTCAGATTTCAACCTTATGTGAGCTTCTTTACAGTACAGGAAGCATCCGTTGCTGTAGATTACAAATTGTGTGGGTACATGGTGGCAATTGCACGTTTTCAACAAGGCAGAAATTTGTCTAGTGGAGATGGCAACACAACATGCTTAGAGGACATCTTTTATCATCTTTCAGGCTTTGGAAAAGATCAGATGATTGACATGATGGGCATGGGAGCACCATATCAACAGATTGTACAATCAGCTGTAGTGCAATGGCTGCAGAATGAGAGGTGATGAGATGGACTCAGGACAGCAGTGTGGCAAGAAAAGGAGGCACGGGTTCTATCAGGAGGACTGCTCCACAAGGTGATCATAGGATTGTTCAACAGTTTCTGATTAATAGATGAATGACAAATAAATAAATAAACAGCTGAAATCAAGACAGATGTAACGGACAGTGGCATCCTGAACCTTCAGGTTACTGGAATCCAAGTTGAGATCTTGAATTGCCATGAATCGTTTATGACTGATATTGTACCACAGAAAACGTAGACTTCTGTGATGTAGAGCCAGAGTGAGATGGGAAATTGATTGACATCCACTTGTGATCAGCGATGAGTTTCACTTCTGTTTGGGATGGTCAGATCAGTGTGAATGTATCTGTAGATTACCTGGTGACAATTCGTGAAAAACAGCAAGTCTCTAGGGCCGTAGCTCTCCAGCTAGTGGAATCTTGGTGTAGGGAGCTGTGAGATACAACAACAAAGCTGATTCTGTATTGTTGAAAGGACTCACTAATATTTAGCAAGAATGGTAAACTCTGTTATCATGATCATGGTACCGAATTGCATATTCCAGCTGGATGCAAGAAACGAACAGACCATGGACTAGCATGCTTGGTCCCCTGATTCATCACTCATAGAGCATGTCTGTAATGTGAGAGGGAGATGTATACTTCCATACCAGCAAAATTCATTAACCAAGACAGCATTTGTTTCAGGTGTGGCAAGAAACTCTCCAAGATGATTTACAGAAAAAGAAGGTATCCATCCCTATGACGTTCACATTTCCTACTCCTGTCGATGGTGGTCATCAGTGCAAAATGAAATGAAAGTGTAATAGCTTTTGCACTATGAACATCTTCACAAAATTTGATAAATTATGGACTGATACTTCATAGGGTAACAATTTACATTTCTGTCTCTGTATTATTATTTACTTTGTGTTGAACTGATACTCACTTATTAACTAATAAAGGTAAAAATTAATTGTGTAAACCCTGACCCATCTGTATGATATGTATAAACAACCAATTAACATTGACATTAAACAAATGTTACAAATTACCTTTGGGGGTATCTGTAACACTGCAGCATACTCCAACTAAAATCTTCCAAGGGATACATAGAAATCATTCTTTGTACTCTTGCTCTCAACATTTACTGCCTTCACTATCATAAACATTATAGAGGATGGTATAGTTAAGTTGCACCCGTGCCACTGCACTCACTGTCGTCAGCACATGCCCGGGGGAAATTGCTGCCACAGTGTCACTACCACAGGTGGTAGTGCAAAGTCAGCTGATGTGCAGAGTACTAACATTACATCTGCTAGATGAAGTGAATGTGTGCTTTACTAAAGTAAATAAGTGTGTGGATAGCAGCAAGGGTGATTTAAGTGAGGTAGTGTATGAGTGATAATGGGTGTTATTTAGAAGCAGAGGAGCTGCAGCCAGATGTACAGGGATGCACATGTGCCAATGATTTTTGTGTCATGCAGAGTTGTACTGCAGACAGTAACTTTGTTGTAGATTCTCTGGAGGATACACATGAAGTTGTTGATATGGTTGATCATGCTGCAGATCTTGTGAGTAATGAACTGGTACAGATGAATTTCTTTCTTAAGGATGCAGATCTGTTGCCACCTGTGGTGGCATCGCCTCATCAGCAGCAGGAAGGGGGTAGGAGAAGAAAGAGAAAACATGTTTGTAAGGTTAATGATCAGGGTGACAAGGATGAATCTTTTGAGGAATGTGTACCTGAAGATCAGAAGGTTATGGTGCATCAAGCACTAGGTCACAACCATGAGTAGTGGCAGAAAGCACAGACTGCTGATGGAGATCGCAAGCTATTTGCAATGCAGCTGTGGTTCACTGTACACAATGGTTGTAATGTGGGTAAAAGGTACTGTGCAAGCCTAGGGTTAGATTTTCAATTCAATCAGCTTGCCATAATTGATCTTTGGCAATATGTGGTGAAATTTAGGTGGACAATGTTCCAGCTAGAGGAAGCTGTCGCCAATTAAATATTGTGACAAGGTTTGTCTATCTTGAGAGACAGACCGGTTAAACTGTGGACAAAATCATTATGGCTTTATTTACATGATATCATGCCGCAAGGCACCAGGAAATTGCTTTGGTTAAACAGGGGTATGAGAAAGCATAGCACTGTGAGAAGAATTCCTTATGTGATTGGCAGTACCATGAGGGAAATAAGTGGAACTACCTGTCAGATTATTGTGTTTGGCAGTACCATATGGAGATTTTGTGGGTGTGTAGTCTTTGGGGTGTGCTTTCTAGGGAAATGTGAGGAGAACTGTTGTCACAGAGACAGAATCCTGAGAAACGTGGGCGAAGAAACCACTGAAAAGACAAAAAGAGACACTGAGCATGAAAAAAACAGATGAGTTGGACTACTTACTATTAAAGGTGGTTTGTTAAAGATAATTTGTCAAGTGAGAAGGATTTGTCCAGTATTATTTTTAGTTGTTCTAGATTTGTTGGTGATGGTGTTAGAAAAGTGTTCTTTCATGCAAACATTTGTTGTGATTAATGGCAGTAATATGGTTTTCAATTATTAAGATGTTTTATGAATGATGTTACAGATTTTTTCTTGTGCTGTAAGGCACTGATGAGACTAATGTCACAGTGTCCTTAAGCAATTTCTTGTGTGCTAGTTAGTGAGGGATGTTTTTGATTTATGGTATGTTGAAAATTTGACAGTGGTTATGTGGCCTACTAGGAGTCAGTGTAAACAACTGTATTCTGTTCTGTGTATTTTTGTGGGGAATTTATTAAACCATATATTGTTTAATAGTTGTTAAGGGACGATAAATAAGAGTGGGGAATTTGGTAACATTACCCTGTTAGTTTGCATGTGGTCATTCAGGAAAGTTACTGATCATGCATAAAAATGAAAAGCCAGTGGGCTAATACTGTAGGTTAAATTCAAAGTCAATGAACCTTGTGGTTCAAACTGACTAGTCTTAAGAAAAATGTATTTATCAGTGTGGGAATGCATGTTGAGTCTTTGCAGAATTACCCTGAGCTAATATCCTGAGACTGGATCTAGCAGAGAGGGGAGGCGTGTAGTGCTGCCACTATTTTTTGGTGCTATTGTGTGCAATAGTGACACTTCCATAGTTGTTGCAAGTGGAAATGGAAGCCAACAAATGCAGAACCAACCGAAGTGCTATTACATCAGATGCAACAATTTCCACTTAGAGGCCTGAGCCAGGGGCACCAAACTAATAATGTTGGTACAGAAACAAGACAGGGCTACTGCAGCTTCAGCAGTATAACACTTCTAAGCTCTGGGATTGTTTTCTTGTACATGGTTGGCTGTTGGCCAGCTGTTACATATGTGCTGCTGCACTTGCTGTTGCCAGCACATGACCATGCATGGGAGTTTCTGCCACGGACTGTCACTGCAAACGTTGCAATTTGTTCTCCAGTACCTACCACCATAGAGGTCATCCACCTTGGGAATAATATGGATTAATTTCTCCTAGCATGACATGCTTCAGCTTTCGATAATACAGGATGGTCCATTTGCAATGGACACAAATTTTTCCTCATGTCAGGGCATCGATTATTATGTGATGCCTGGTGTGGAAAAGATTTGTTTGTGTATGGTGACATGAGAACATAACACATTTGATTTGACATAGTGACTGAGATTCAGTCTAGCAAACTGTAAAAAAAAATAATTTGGAAGTGAAAGATGGCTCAGAGGGAGGCAACGGGTGTATGGGTTAGAAGTTTGGAAAGTAGAGGCAGCAGGTGCATGGAACTGGAATGCAACACACAAGCCCTTGAACCAGTGAGTCCATGCAGCAAACAGTGATGATGTGGGGGAAAGGGGAGGGAAGGTGAATTACAATGGTGTGATAGAAGAGAGGAAGGGGAGACCATTGAGTAGAGAGTGTGGGTGCAATGTTTTATGAAAGACTGAGGCCAAGAGGACTGCAGGAGTGAAGAATGTGTGACAAGGAAAACTCCAATCTATGTAGTTCAGAAAATCTGATGGGGGGGTATTCAGATGGCAAGGTGAAGCGGTCGTTGAACTTGAGCACACTGTGCTCAACAACATGTTCCACCACTGGGTAGTCAACAATGCTCCTGGCCACAATTTGGTGGTGGCCATTCGTTCTGATGGATGGTCAGTTGGTGGTCACACCTACACAAAATGCTGTGCAGGAATTGCAGCAGAGCTGGTATATGACAGGGCTAGTTTCACAGATGCCTTGTCTCTGAAGAGATAGGATAAGCCTGTGACAAGACTACAGTGGAATGTGTTGGGTTGGTGAATCAGGCAGGTCTTGGAGTTGAGTCTTCCACAGGGACTTAACCCATGTGGCAAGGTGTTGGGAGTGGGAGTGGGATAGGGATGAACCAGGATGTTGTGGAGGCTGGGTGGATGATGGAATACTGCTATAGGTTGGGGGAAGGACAGTGGGTAGGATGTCCCACATTTACAGGCACACTGATCTTCAGCATACTTGGCAAGGTAATTCTTATCACTGCAGATATACCATCCACAGGTGTACATACAATATGTGAGCGATTTTTTGGGACAGCTGTAGAAATGCAGGCACTGCTGATAGGTAGTAGACTTGATAGGGACAAGCAAAGAGGCCATGCTTGGCTCCTTTGAGCAGGCTGGTTGCTTTGGTGAAGGCATCTACCAACGCATGCAGGTTGCAGGCTAAGCTGTCTATTTGTAGCATTGTACTCAGGGTTGATCACTTAGCACCGTACTCAGGGTTGATCGCTGTCTTCTCATTTGGAGCAGAATAGAAGGTCTAAACCAGAGGCTCAGATGACTCAGCGACGGCATCGGATGCAAATTTGTTGACCTCCACTACCGGGTGCAGGATTGTAGGGTTCCTCTTAATGGGTCAGGCATGCACTACATGCAGGAAGTGGTTACCAGCGCAGTGAAAGACTTGTGGTGTACACAGGGGGCTTTATTTAGGTTAGAGCACCCCTCCCTTGGGATCAAAGATGGTTTGCCTGTTAAAATAGCCACAGTGACCTCAGAGAATCTTGGTCCTCACAGATCAGAGATAGGAAAGATTAATATGAATTCAGTAAACTACAGGAGCATCGAAGGAAAGGTCTGAGAATTAGTAACGCCTACTGAAGATTATAATGCACAGATAGTGTTATAACGTCAAGTTGAACACATATATTTCAAAAACGACACAACACTTGGAAGTCACAGAGCAAGTTGGCAAAGCAAGACATGTGAACACGGTAACATTAAAATCAGCACTGTGTCCAAGTCTAGCGTCCGCTGGCTGGCTGGCCGCTTATGTGGCGCGGCTGCTTCGTGGCTGGCAGACAGCGCCGCATGTAGAGGACGTGCGTAGTTGCGCGGCGGCACTTTGAATGATCGGCGAGTCACAACAGATAGTATTGGGAACAGAAAGCTGGCTGAAACCAGATGTCAGTGACAATGAAATCCTAAGTTCAGATTGTAATGTTTATCATAAGGACAGGTTAGTCACCAGTGGTGGTGATGTGTTTATTGCAGTAATAAATTCGATAAAATGTAGCGAGGATCTCACGGATTCCGAATGTGAATTAATATGGGTGAAACTGAGTATCAAAGAACGGTCAAAAATGGTGATTGGATGCTTTTATAGACCACCCGAGTCAGGGTCTGTAGTTGTAGATCACTTCAGACAGAACTTGCAGAATATCATTAGTAATTTTCCTGATCATGCCATTGTAATAGGGGGTGACTTCAACTTTCCAGGTATAGATTGAGAGTATTATGCCATCAAAACTGGTGCCAGAGACAGGGATTTTTATGTCTTGTCCAAAAATTACCTTGAGCAGGTAGAGAATCAACTCATGAGGGTAGCGTCTTAGACCTCCTGGCAACAAACCTGAACTTATCAAATCAGTTAACATACAGGGAGGTATCAATGATCATAAGGCTGTGACAGCATCTATGGTAATGGGTCCTACAAGGAATGTTAGGAAAGGTAGGAAGATATATTTGCTCAGCAAAGGTGACAGGATCCAAATTTCAGAATATCTCAGCAGTTAGCATCAAATATTCGGTAGTGAGGACAAAGATGTGAAGAACAAATGAAAAAAATTCAAAGGCATCATTCAATAAACCCTAGACAAGTATGTTCTGAGTAAGGATGTAAGGGATGGCAAAGATCCACCATAGTTTTAATAGTCATGTTTGAAAAGCGCTATTTAAACAAAGAGCACTTTATGTCAGATTCAAGAGAAGTAAAAACCTAGCTGACAAACAAAAGCTGACCGAAGCGAAAATGAGCGTAAGGAGAGAAAAAGAGAAGCGTTCAATGATTTTTGAAAGTAAGATGATGTCAGCCAACCTGAGTAAAAACCCTAAGAAATTTTGGTCATATGTAAAATCAATAAGTAGGTCAAAATCATCTATTCATTCTCTCAGCGACCACACCAGCACCAAAACAGAAGATAACATAGAGACAGCCAAAATACTGAATTCGGTGTTCCGAAGTTGTTTCACCGCAGAAAATCATAACACTGTTCCTCCTTTCAATCATCATATGAAAGTTGAAATGGCAGATATTGAGACAACTGATCGCAGAACTGAAAAGCAGCTACGATAACTTAGTAGTGGAAAGGCATCAGGGCCAGATGAGATACCTATAAGATTCTATAAATATTATGCGAAAGAACTTGTTCCCCTTCCAGCAGTAATTTATCATAGATTGCTTGAGCAACATAAGGCACTTAATGACTGGAAAAAAGTGCAGGTCATTCCCTTTTTTAAGAAAGGACATAAGTCAGATCCACACAATTATAGACCTATATTATTGACGTCAATCTGCTTTAGAGTCATGGAACATGTTCTATGCTCAAGGATTATGATGTTTTTGGAAAATGAGCATCTCCTCTGTAAAAATCAACATGGATTTCACAAACATAGAGCCTGTAAAACTCAGCTCACTCTGTTCTTCCATGAGATCCACAGCGCAGTGGACAACAGCGCTCAGGTTGATACCGTGTTCTTTCATTTCAGTAAGGCATTTCAGTTGTCCTGCATTGCTATTTAATGAAAAAAATAAAATGAGCTTACACAGTATCAGAGCAGACTTGTGAGTGGATTCAAGATTTCCTTGCAGATAGAGCTCAACATGTTGCTCTTAACGGAACAAAATTGACAGGTGTGAAGATAATATCTGAAGTACCACAGGGAAGTGTGGTAGGACCATTGCTGTTTACAATATACATAAATGATATAGTAGATAGTGCCAAATGCTCTTTGAGGCTATTCGGAGATGATGCGGTTTCTAACCAAAGTAGCAATGCCAGAAATAGTAAGAATTTGCAGAATGACCTGCAGAGAATTGATGAATGGTGCAGGCTCTGGCAGTTGACTCCAAACATAAATAACTGTAACATACTGTGCATACATAGGAAAATAAATCCACTACTGTACAGCTATATTGTTGATGACAAACAGCTGGAGACAGCATCTGCCGTAAAATATCTAGGCGTAACTATCCAGAGCGACCTTAAGTGAAATGACCCCTTAAAACAGATAGTGGGAAAAGCAGACAGATAGTGGGAAAAGCAGATACCAGACCCAGATTCATTGGAAGAATCTTAAGGAAATGTAACTCATCTATGAAAGAAGTGGCTTATAAGGTGCTTCCCCCCCCCCCCCCCCCCCCCCCCCTCCCCCCAATTCTTGAGTACTGTTCATCTGTCTGGGATCCCTGTCAGGTAAGACTGATAGAAGAGATAGAGAAGCTCCAATGAAGAGCAACACATTTCGTCACGAGATTGCGTAGTTGGTGAGAGAGCGTTACAGAAATGCTAAACAATCTCCACTGGCAGACATTAAAAGAGAGGCATTGTGCATTACATAGAGATTTACTATTGAAATTTTGGGACAGGACTTTTCAGGAGGAGTCAGACAACATATTACTTCCCCCCACATACATCTTGCATATTGACCATGAGAAAATTCAAGATATTAGAGCCAATACAGAGGCTTACCAACCATCATTCCTCCCATGCACTATTCGTGAGTGGAACAGGGTTGAAGGGGTCAGATAGTGGTACCAAAAGTATGCTCTGCCACACACCATTAGGTGGCTTGCGGAGTATGATGTAGATGTAGATATGGAATGGCCACCATCAAATTGTGGCCCAGGGCAAAGTGGATCACGCTGTGGCACTATAGGCATCTGAACATAACATGCTTGATTTCAATGCCTGCGTCATTATTTATTTATTTACACGTTAAGTTCTGTAGGACCAAATTGAGCAGCAAATCTTGAAGGTCATGGAATATGACAATACATAAAATTACAACATAAAAGTAATAACAGATAAAAATAAAATGTTTATGAACCCAAAAAAAGTCAATCCCTAAGGTTAAATAAATGCAATCAACAACACAACAAGGGTCAGCTTAATTTTTCAACGAACTCCTTGACAGAATAGAAGGAGTGACCCACGATGAAACTCTTCGGTTTTGATTTGAAAGTGTGTGGATTACTGCTAAGATTTTTTAATTTGAGTGGTAGCTTATTGAAAATGGATGCAGCAGTATACTGCACACCTTTCTCCACAAGAGTTAAGGAAGTCCGATCCAAATGCATGTTTTATTTCTGCCGAGTATTAACTGAGGGAAAGGTGCTTATTCTTGGGAATAAGGTAATATTGTTAACAAGAAATGACAGTAAGGAATATAATATATATCCTTTTAGAATGGGAAGAGTTACCCCAAAATATAATAGCATATGACATAAGCAAATGAAAATAAGCAAAGTAGACTAATTGTCATGTCAAGCGATCACTCATTTCAGATACCTTTCAAATAGTAAAAATGGCAGCATTAAGTCTTTGAACAAGATCCTGAATGTGGGCTTTCCACAACAGTTTACTATCTATCTGAACACCTAGAAATTTGAACCGTCCAGTTTCACTAATCATATGCCCATTCTGTGAAATTAAAACATCAGATTTTGTTGAGTCTACTGACTGGTTTGATGCTGCCCGCCACGAATTCCTTTCCTGTGCTAACCTCTTCATCTCAGAGTAGCACTTGCAACCTACGTCCTCAATTATTAGCTTGACGTATTCCAATCTCTGTCTTCCTCTACAGTTTTTGCCCTCTACGAGCTCCCTCTAGTACCATGGAAGTCATTCCCTCATGTCTTAGCAGATGTCCTATCATCCTGTCCCTTCTCCTTTTCAGTGTTTTCCACATATTCCTTTCCTCTCCGATTCTGCGCAGAACCTCCTCATTCCTTACCTTATCAGTCCACCTAATTTTCAACATTCGTCTATAGCACTACATCTCAAATGCTTCGATTCTCTTCTGTTCCGGTTTCCCACAGTCCATGTTTCACTGCCATACAATGCTGTACTCTAGACGTACATCCTCAGAAATTTCTTCCTCAAATTAAGGCCGGTATTTGATATTAGTAGACTTCCCTTGGCCAGAAATGCCTTTTTTGCCATAGCGAGTCTTCTTTTGATGTCCTCCTTGCTCCGTCTGTCATTGGTTATTTTACTGCCTAGGTAGCAGAATTCCTTAACTTAATTGACTTCGTGACCATCAATCCTGATGTTAAGTTTCTCGCTGTTCTCATTTCTAATGCTTCTCATTACCTTCGTCTTTCTCCGACTTACTCTCAAACCATACTGTGTACTCATTAGACTGTTCATTCCGTTCAGCAGATCATTTAATTCTTCTTCACTTTCACTCAGGATAGCAATGTCATCAGCGAATCTTATCATTGATATCCTTTCACCTTGTATTTTAATTCCACTCCTGAACCTTTCTTTTATTTCCATCATTGCTTCCTCGATGTACAGATTGAAGAGTAGGGGCGAAAGGCTACAGCCTTGTCTTACACCCTTCTTAATACGAGCACTTCGTTCTTGATCATCCACTCTGATTTAGTGTTAGTTTATTTTCTACAAGCCAATGACTTAGATCATGAAATGCATTATTTGAAACCAAGCCAATGTTGCACACAACATCCCTTAGTACCAAGCTAATGCCATCTGAAAACAGAACTATTTTAGAGTTATCCTTAATACTATAGGGCATATCATTTATACAAATAAGGAACGGGAGTGGCCCCAACACTGATCCCTGGGGCACTCCCCACTTGAGTGTTCCCCACTCAGACCCCACATCACAGCCATTCTCAACATTGTGAATAATGACCATTTGCTGTCTGTTGCTAAAGTAAGAGGTTGACCAATTGTGAGCTACTCCCCATATTCCGTAATGGTCCGGCTTCTGGAGCAATATTTTGTGATCAACACAATCAAACGCCTTAGTTAAATAAAAAAACATGCCTAGCGTTCGAAACCTTTTGTTTAACCCATCCAGTACCTCACAGAGAAAAGTTTCAGTAGTTAAATGATTCTAAAGCCGAACTGTACATTTGATAGCAAATCATGTGATATAAAATGATCAGCTATCCTTACATATACATTCTTTTCAATAATTTTAGCAAACATTGATGGCATAGAAATAGGTCTAACATTGTCTACATTATCCTTTTCTCCCTTGTTATAAAGTGGCTTTACTACTGAGTACTTTAATCACTCAGGAAACTGACCATTCCTAAAGGAAAAATTACAAATAGGGCTAAATACAGGGCTAATATGTGCAGAACAGTACTTTAAAATTCTACTAGGCACTCCATCTTATCCATGAGAGTGCTTAGTCTTCAGTGATTTAATTATTGACTCAATCTCTCCCTTGTCTGTATCACAGAGGAGTATTTCAGACACCAATCTCAGAAAGGCATTTGCCAAGGAAGTTATATGATTCCCTGTAGAAACTAAATTTTTATTTAATTCACCATCAATGCTCAGAAAATGATTGTTAAATACTGTACATATATCTGATTTATCAGTGACAGAAATATTTTTACTACGAGCTGACTTTATATCGTCGACCTTGTGCTGCTGACCAGACATTTCCTACACAGCTGACCATATGGTTTTAATTTTATCCTAATAACATTTTTAAGCACCTTACAAAACTGTTTGTAATGGGCTACTGTAGCTTGATTGTGACTAATTCTAACATTTTGATATAATTCCCACTTTTTTTCTACATGATATCCTTGTTCCCCTAGTCAGCCACCCAGCTGCCTATTACTGCTAGTACCCTGTTTAGAATGTTATAATGGAAATCAGCTCTCTAAGAGCATGAGAAATGTAATAAGAAAGCATCATATTTATCATCTATGTTATCAGCACTATAAACATCCTGCCACTCTTGTTCCTTAACAAGGTTTAAAAAACTCTCTATTGTTGTTGGATTAACTTTCCTACGTAGTTTGTAATTATATGTGACATTCGTGAGTACAAAAGCCTTTTAGTGCTAAAATTTATGCATCATGGTCTGGAAGGCCATTCACCCTTTTACTAACAGAATGCCCATCTAGTAGCAGAACGCCATCTCGATTCTCCCCTCCACCACCAGCTTTCCTGGATTGTGCAGATGGTAGTTATCTTTAGAACACATTCTCCACTCCCAAAATTATCCCACCCTCAATCTGTCGTAATCTACATCATGACACTCTTCACCCAATAGTTTCTGCCCCCCTATCCTATTTTTCTCCCCCCCCCCCCCTTCCAACAAATCACGCCCCTTCATCCTCATTGTGCATTGCTGTCTGCCAACACCCCAACTGTATTTTCTTGTATCTGTTCCTCTCCGTTTATGCTCCTCCCCCCCCCCCCCCCCAACTCCCTTTAATCTTCTTCACAGCCTCATGATGCTGTGTGCTGTGCCTGAAAGCATTCTCCTGCTGTCTTTTAGTCCCTTCTCTGCTTGCTCCATGAGACAGCTCTCTTCTCTTCCCCCACTTGTACTCTGCTTCCCATCACCCTTTCCTGTCCCACTCTGGATTTCTGCTTTCATTTAACACAATAGTTCCAGTCTGGCCAGAATGGCTGGAGATAGCAGTCATGTGTGCATCAGGTGTACCTACGTGGGTGAATGTTTTCCTTTTTTTTCTGAAGAATGCTTTGACCGAAAGCTCAATGTGTAACAGTCTTTTCATTGTGCCTTTCTGCAACTCAATGTGTTATCTTTATGGTGCGCAGCAATCTATCTTCATAATTATTGATATTTTGACCTGGACTTTCCATTGATCAAGACTCTGTGATAAATATATTCAAATATTCCACCTGGATTATGGAAGACATATCTCTCTCTTAAAGCTATGACTACCATAGGATCAAAAGAAAAACTTATCCTGTGTCCTTGGCTCAAAAAGAAAGGCTCAAAGCAGATCTGGACAAATTACCTCATGAAGATGTCTAATGCCTATTTCCCATCCATGGGGAACTCCTCTGGTAACAGTATGCAAACCCAGTGGCACCTTGAAGCTTTATGATGTTTTCAAAGTAACAATCAATGCACAGGCAGAAGTGAAAACTTATTCATTACTGACACAAGACTGACTTTTTTCAAACTTTTGTCACAGCACTTTACTCAGTAAAATGGACATTGCACAAGCATGTTTTCAAAACCCCTTGGATGCTGCAACACAGGTTTGCCTAGTGTTAAATACACCATACAGCCTTTACCATTATAATTGGTTAGCTTTTGGAATCACTTCAGCCCCTGGGATATTCCAATGTTCTATGAATCATTTGCTACAAGGTATTGCCATCTGTGCCACATACCTTGATGACATTTTGGCCACAAGTGAAACTTAAGAACATCACCTCTAAACCTCACGTTTTTATGCAGACTAGTAGTGAAAGAATTAAATGCAACCTGTGCAAATGTTCTTTCTTGTAACATTCCTTGACATATTCAAGGTTTAAACTCTCAGCAAATGGATTAGAACTAATGAATTACATTGTGTCAATTGATAGAATACAGCCCTCAATGAACTCTAACAAGTATTTCTGGATAAGATCAACTATTGTGGCCTATTAATTACAAACCAAGCAGATCCAATCAACTGGCTACAATGCCAAGGTGCGTGTTTAGAATGGTCATTTTTCTGTCAACAAGCTTTCCAGGTTTTAAAAGAGTCCCTTATGAAGGCACCATGTTGACAACATACATCCTTGGTAGGCCTCTGGTAGTAGCAATGGGCATGTCCCTTGATGGTACTGAGCATCCTTTTGCATATTCTTCTGAGATCCAACTTGCTGCTCAGAAATGCTATTTTCAAATAGTGCAAGAGGCCCTTACTATCATTAATGCAGTTTAGAAGTTTAAATTATTCCTTAATGGATACAAGTTTCTTTTTGTCACAGATCATCACACATTGCCCACCATCTTCACCCCTAAGCCTTGCTTACCAAACTTGACCATCTATCATCACAAGGTATTGCCATCTGTGCCACATACCTTGATGACATTTTGGCCACAAGTGAAACTTAAGAACATCACCTCTAAACCTCACGTTTTTATGCAGACTAGTAGTGAAAGAATTAAATGCAACCTGTGCAAATACTGGGCATTGTACTTAACTAATTTTCATTATTCTATCCACTATTGGGCAGCAAAGTTCAATGCAAATACAAATGTGCTGTCCTGATCCCCATAGGACCTGACCTAACTTTCAAGGACCACAAATTGGAATTTTTCCAGCTTGACTCAGATCTGGATATGGTTATTTCAACCTTTCCCTTAACAAAAAGGGCACCCATCCCCAGGGGGCAAGAGGGGGGGGGGGGGGGGGGGATGGGCCCCCATGTGTCTCATGCAAAGCAAAATATACAGGGTGTTACAAAAAGGTACGGCCAAACTTTTAGGAAACATTCCTCACACACAAAGAAAGAAAATATGTTATGTGGGCATGTGTCTGGAAATGCTTACTTTCCATGTTAGAGCTCATTTTATTACTTCTCTTCAAATCACATTAATCATGGAATGGAAACACACAGCAACAGAACGTACCAGCGTGACTTCAAACACTTCGTTACAGGAAATGTTCAAAATGTCCTCTGTTAGCGAGGACACATGCATCCACCCTCCATCGCATGGAATCCCTGATGCGCTGATGCAGCCCTGGAGAATGACGTATTGTATCACAGCTGTCCACGATACGAGCACGAAGAGTCTCTATATTTGGTACCGGAGTCGCGTAGACAAGACCTTTCAAATGCCCCCATAAATGAAAGTCAAGAGGGTTGAGGTCAGGAGAGCGTGGAGGCCATGGAATTGGTCCGCCTCTACCAATCCATCGGTCACCGAATCTGTTGTTGAGAAGCGTACGAACACTTCGACTGAAATGTGCAGGAGCTCCATCATGCATGAACCACATGTTGTGTCGTACTTGTAAAGGCACATGTTCTAGCAGCACAGGTAGAGTATCCCGTATGAAATCATGATAACGTGCTCCATTGAGCGTAGGTGGATGAAACTAAAATGAGCTCTAACATGGAAATTAAGTGTTTCCGGACACATGTCCACATAACATATTTTTTTTTATTTGTGTGTGAGGAATGTTTCCTGAAAGTTTGGCCGTACCTTTTTGTAACACCCTGTATAGTGCACTTATGTGTTTTACTTTCAAGAAAATGATTTAAAAGTTAGAACTAGAACTTTTTGTGGCAACTTACAAGTCACCATTCATTTTCCAAAATATTACAAATTCTTCATATTGTCACATCTAGGCCCCCCTATAAACTCTTGTGTGGGCACCCTTGGTTAACATTGCATGACACCACATCTGCTTCCCACAGAAACCCATTTTGTACAACACACGTGGCTGGACATGCCTCCTAGACTTGGATTTCATCCTTACTGGCAATAACAGCATCAACTACATTTAAAACCAAGAGGTTCTGTTATAGGTCTCAGGTGAGAACCACAGCCACATACTGATTTCTCCCTCTCTTTGGCTGTGTCTGCTGCATGCTGCCTATTGGTGCACTTCTCGGGTGAAGGGTTGGCATGACAACATGTTTTCTGGGCAAATATTGCCTCTGAAATTACAGACTTGTCAAACAATGTCCTATCTGTGAGGCCCATCAAGCTGCTTCTCCCCAGCAGTTCTCTCCCTGGCATGATGCTTTGTAGCCACAGGAACATTTCCACTTAGATTTTGCTGGCATGTTTTTGAGTTCCATGTGAGTGGTTATGATTTATTCTTTCTCTCACTTCCTTCTCATGCTCTACATGTACCAGGTCACTATTGAATTTCCATCATGGTCTCGGAAAAAATTGTTGCCTTTGAAGGCATACCACGCACATTGTTTTCTGATAACAGGAAGATATTTATCTCTTAAGGCTTCAAAAATTTTATCACCCAGTCTCCAACAGTCAGGTACAATATTTTATTGACACCGTCCAAACCCAGTTCTGCAAGGAAATGATGTCTGACATACCTAATATCATTGAAGTTTTCTAGCAACTTACAAGGCCATCCCAATCAAAGGCCACAAACTGGCAGAGCAGCTGCATTTCTGTCGTATAAGACATGCTGCACATTGTTATCAGGACCTCTCCCTTCCAGGTGGGAATCCTGGTATGGGCCTGGCACTTCAGGTATCACCCAACCTGGATACATGGAGTGAACTCTGTCTGCCGTGGGTCCACGATGTGCACCATGGCCTTTGGCCATGGACTTCTGCAGCTCCATTGAAATCAAATTCATCAACACCATTGTAGTCACCTGCTTCTCCTCCCCCAGTGGGCCCTCCATTCCCATGGTAACTCATGCATCATCCATTGGTCTCATCTGGTCTTGGGCTTCCACAGTGACATTCATAGACATTGAACCACTACCTGTCCTTGTGGCAGCTACCTCAGGCCACATCTCACCTGCATCCTGTGTCTTCCCTTGTGGCAGTCACTGCTGGGGGTGGGAGGGGAATGAAGTGTCACCACCCAGCATCACTATGGAAACCAAATAGATGGTATTACATTATTGTTGACCACTGTGGAGGCCTTACCCAGAGGGTGCTGGTCATCAAGAGAGCCCTCTGATGGCGTTACACCAGAATCCAGCACATAAGCCAGCCCAGGACCAGTCTGAGTTAGTTTTGATACAACCTGTAAACTGTATAGTGAGTGTGCTACTGGTCTGCTCAGCTGTTAATAATGTGCAGTGTTTGTCATAAGTGAAACTTTGATACGAGATGGACTGGACTTCACTTTGGAATACAGATTTAAGTTAGCTTGCACTGTTTCTGAAGAGCTACTTTTACATATCGCTTGCTGTAAACAAACTGGGGCAAGAAACTTCCTGGCAGATTAAAACTGTGTGCCAGACCGAGACTCGAACTCAGGACCTTTGCCTTTCGCGGACAAGTGCTCTACCATCTGAGCTACCCACGCACGACTCACCTCGTCCTCACACCTTTACTTCTGCCAGTACCTCCTTCTGCCAGTAAAGCTGTGAGGATGACCTGAGCGGAGAAAATCTCCAACCCAGCCGGGAGTCTAACCCAGGCCCTTAGGATTGACATTCTGTCGCGCTAACCACTCAGCTACTGGGGGCGGACATTTAATCAATGTGAATGTGTCAAGCAACACACTACAGATGCTGCATTTGAACATATGGGTTTTTTCCCACTCATCTGCAGTAATTTACATTTTTCTGCATATGGAGATAGCTGCCATTCATCACACCAGTTACAAATTTTGTCTAATTTATCTTGTATCCTCCTAAAATCATTCAACAATGACACCTTTCTGTACAACACAGCATCATTTAAAACACAGCATCATCAGCAAACAGCCACAGATTGCCAGTTACCCTGTCTGGCTGCCTGTTGCACCAGTGCCGCTGCACTCACTGTTGTCAGCACATGCCCTGGGGGAAATTGCTGCCCCAGTGTCACTACCACAGGTGGTAGTGCAAGCCCAGATCACGTAAGAAACAGATTGACCGTCCTTACGGCGGAACAGGCAACCGTAAAAATTGTTTTCCCGTCGATCAACAGATGTCGCAGGCAATACTACAATGCTAACTGACCTACCCATGTCGCGGAATTGGCAACGCTTTATCTTCGGTGACGTGAATGACGCTGATTTGTGTTCCGATAGAGCACTGTGCGCAAAATGCATTCATCACACAGTTGACTGTAGCTCATGATCGGCTGTGGTTTTTCCCAAGTTTTCAATCGAAGAATGTAGATTAGCTCCTGTAATTCTGCAAACCAAGTTTATTTCTACTGTAGGGATATTTCTCACAATCATATGTGAAATGAAATAAATTAAAAGTAACACACAAAAATTTCTCACGAGTTACTGTTTAAATGCAGACTGTATTGCAGTCGCATAGGTTTTACACTCGCATTCCATGCCGTCTATTTCCTCTTTGTTATACAGCTCTTCTGATATGGATTATGGTGGTAAGAAGAATCTCCACGTGCAGGTTAACACTAGAAAGTTTTCAAAATCTTCTCAACGTCTTTGAAATATAATCAGTTAATTTACTGACAAATATTGCACTGAGCAGTGGGTTTCGCGTCCTGACATTACCGACATAATTATTTATTTTGCGTAGAGTATCAATAGGGATTAGGTGAGTTATAATGACAATACATTTTTCACATTGAGACTGTAAATAAGTTTAAGTATTTCTGTAAGCATTCTTAAGTATAATCTCATTTTGCATATGATTACTGTTAGTTGTAAACGAATATAATTTCATGTACGCACTTAACAATGATATCTTCGAAAAAAATAAATACTGTGAAACTTTAAATATCGTGAGTAAAAAAAAAAAATCTGTGATGGTAAACATCTTAACTTTGCGGTCAGCACATCTACTATTGTCACAGGCAGTACTGTTTTGCTCAGATTTAACACATTACTTCTTTCTAGTTAAACGTGGTAGAGTGATCAAGGAAAGGCAATGAAATGTATAAGTGCAGCCTAACGGAGAATCGTTATTTGGTACTTAAATACAATATGAATAAACTACATATGTTTTTGTAATTTTCAGTTTTGAGACAATTCTACTACATTTTTAGTTCAGGATTTGTCTGTCTTCTCCTTCCACAGTTGATATACTCGCAGGCCCTCGGCATGACGACTCGATCCACTATATCAGAAACAGCTGTACTTTACACACGCCAAATGGTGGAGAGCTGCACGCGTTCGGACGATGTTGCCACATATTTCACAGAACGGAGTGCCATCTAGTGGTTGGTGCCACAAGTAAGGGTGTGATGCTGTTGCCGCCTGGTGGCCGTTCCCTGAGAAGGGTTGCCTGCTACACCAAGCGATCGGGCAATCTGTTTCTTACGTGATCTGGAGTGCAAGTTCAGCTGATGTGCAGGGTACTACCATTACATCTGCTAGATGAAGTGAATGTGTGCTTTACTAAAGTAAATAAGTGTGTGGATAGCAGCAAGGGTGATTTAAGTGAGGTAGTGTATGGGTGATAATGGGTGTTATTTAGAAGCAGTGGAGCCTCGGCCAGATGTACAGGGATGCACATGTGCCAATGATTTTTGTGTCATGCAGAGTTGTACTGCAGACAGTAACTTTATTGTAGATTCTCTGGAGGATGCACAGGAAGTTGTTGATATGGTTGATCATGCTGCAGATCTTGTGAGTAATGAACTGGTACAGATGAATTTCTTTCTTAAGGATGCAGATCTGTTGCCACCTGTGGTGGCATCGCCTCATCAGCAGCAGGAAGGGGGTAGGAGAAGAAAGAGAGAACATGTTTGTAAGGTTAATGATCAGGGTGACAAGGATGAATCTTTTGAGGAATGTGTACCTGAAGATCAGAAGGTTATGGTGCATCAAGCACTAGGTCACAACCATGAGTAGTGGCAGAAAGCACAGACTGCTGATGGAGATCGCAAGCTATTTGCAATGCAGCTGTGGTTCACTGTACACAATGGTTGTAATGTGGTAAAAGGTACTGTGCAAGCCTAAGGTTAGATTTTCAATTCAATCACCTTGCCATAATTGATCTTTGGCAATATGTGGTGAAATTTAGGTGGACGATGTTCCAGCTGGAAGAAGCTGTCGCCAATTAAATATTGTGACAAGGTTTGTCTATCTTGAGAGACAGACCGGTTAAACTGTGGACAAAATCATTATGGCTTTATTTACATGATATCATGCCGCAAGGCACCAGGAACTTGCTTTGGTTGAACAGGGGTATGAGAAAGCGTAGCACTGTGAGAAGAATTCCTTATGTGATTGGCAGTACCATGAGGGAAATAAGTGGAACTACCTGTCAGATTATTGTGTTTGGCAGTACCATATGGAGATTTTGTGGGTGTGTAATCTTTGAGGTGTGCTTTCTAGGGAAATGTGAGGAGAACTGTTGTCACAGAGACAGAGTCCTGAGAAACGTGGGCGAAGAAACCACTGAATAGACAAAAAGAGACACTGAGCATGAAAAAAACAGATGAGTTGGACTATTTACTATTAAAGGTGGTTTGTTAAAGATAATTTGTCAAGTATTTTTAGTTGTTCTATATTTGTTGGTGATGGTGTTAGAAACGCGTTCTTTCATGCAAACATTTGTTGTGATTAATGGCAGTAATATGGTTTTCAATTATTAAGATGTTTTATGAATGATGTTACAGATTTTTTCTTGTGCTGTAAGGCACTGATGAGACTAATGTCATAGTGTCCTTAAGCAATTTCTTGTGTGCTAGTTAGTGAGGGATGTTTTTGATTTATGGTATGTTGAAAATTTGACAGTGGTTATGTGGCCTATTTTTGTGAGGAATTTATTAAGCCATATATTGTGTAATAGTTGTTAAGGGACAATAAATAAGAGTGGGGAATTTGGTAACATTACCCTGTTAGTTTGTATGTGGTCATTCAGGAAAGTTGCTGAGCATGCATGAAAATGAAAAGCCAGTGGGCTAATACTGTAGGTTAAATTCGGAGTCAATGAGCCTTGTGGTTCAAACTGACTAGTCTTAAGAAAAATGTATGTATCAGTGTGGGAATGCATGTTGAGTCTTTGCAGAATTACCCTGAGCTAATATCCAGAGACTGGATCTAGCAGAGAGGGGAGGCATGTAGTGCTGCCACTATTTTTTGGTGCTGTTGTGAGCAATAGTGACACTTCCATAGTTGTTGCAAATGGACATGGAAGCCAACAAATGCAGAACCAACCGTAGTGCTATTACATCAGATGCAACAATTTCCACTTAGAGGCCTGAGCCAGGGGCACCAAACTAATAATGTTGATACAGCAACAAGACAGGGCTACTACAGCTTCAGCAGTATAACACTTCTAAGCTCTGGGATTGTTTTCTTGTACATGGTTGGCTGTTGGCCAGCTGTTACATTAGTGCTGCTGCACTCGCTGTTGTCAGCACATGACCAGGCATGGGTGTTTCTGCCACGGACTGTCACTGCAAACGTTGCAATTTGTTCTCCAGTACCTGCCACCATAGAGGTCATCCACCTTGGGAATAATATGGATTAATTTCTCCTAGCATGACATGCTTCAGCTTTTGACAATACAAGATGGTCCATTTGCAATGGACACAAATTTTTCCTCATGTCAGGGCATCGATTATTATGTGATGCCTGGTGTGGAAAAGATTTGTTTGTGCATGGTGACATGAGAACATAATACATTTGTTTTGACATAGTGACTGAGATTCAGTCTAGCAAACTGTAAAGAAAAAATAATTTGGGAGTGAAAGATGGCTCAGAGGGAGGCAACGGGTGTATGGGGTAGGAGTTTGGAAAGGAGAGGCAGCAGGTGCATGGAATTGGAATGCAACACACAAGCCCTTGAACCAGTGAGTCCATGCAGCAAACAGTGATGACGTGGGGGAAAGGGGAGGGGAGGTGAATTACAATGGTGTGATAGAAGAGAGGAAGGGGAGACCATTGAGTAGAGAGTGTGGGTGCAGTGGTTTATGAAAGACTGAGGCCAAGAAGACTGCAGGAGTGAAGAATGTGTGACAATGATAACTCCAATCTACACTCCTGGAAATGGAAAAAAGAACACATTGACACCAGTGTGTCAGACCCACCATACTTGCTCCGGACACTGCGAGAGGGCTGTACAAGCAATGATCACACGCACGGCACAGCGGACACACCAGGAACCGCGGTGTTGGCCGTCGAATGGCGCTAGCTGCGCAGCATTTGTGCACCGCCACCGTCAGTGTCAGCCAGTTTGCCGTGGCATACGGAGCTCCATCGCAGTCTTTAACACTGGTAGCATGCTGCGACAGCGTGGACGTGAACCGTATGTGCAGTTGACGGACTTTGAGCGAGGGCATATAGTGGGCATGCGGGAGGCCGGGTGGACGTACCGCCGAATTGCTCAACACGTGGGGCGTGAGGTCTCCACAGTACATCGATGTTGTCGCCAGTGGTCGGCGGAAGGTGCACGTGCCCGTCGACCTGGGACCGGACCGCAGCGACGCACGGATGCACGCCAAGACCGTAGGATCCTACGCAGTGCCGTAGGGGACCGCACCGCCACTTCCCAGCAAATTAGGGACACTGATGCTCCTGGGGTATCGGCGAGCACCATTCGCAACCGTCTCCATGAAGCTGGGCTACGGTCCCGTACACCGTTAGGCCGTCTTCCGCTCACACCCCAACATCGTGCAGCTCGCCTCCAGTGGTGTCGCGACAGGCGTGAATGGAGGGACGAATGGAGACGTGTCGTCTTCAGCGATGAGAGTCGCTTCTGCCTTGGTGCCAATGACGGTCGTATGCGTGTTTGGCGCCGTGCAGGTGAGCGCCACAATCAGGACTGCATACGACCGAGGCACACAGGGCCAACACCCGGCATCATGGTGTGGGGAGTGATCTCCTACACTGGCCGTACACCACTGGTGATCGTCGAGGGGACACTGAATAGTGCACGGTACATCCAAACCGTTATCGAACCCATCGTTCTACCATTCCTAGACCGGCAAGGGAACTTGCTGTTCCAACAGGACAATGCACGTCCGCATGTTCCCGTGCCACCCAACGTGCTCTAGAAGGTGTAAGTCAACTACCCTGGCCAGCAAGATCTCCGGATCTGTCCCCCATTGAGCATGTTTGGGACTGGATGAAGCGTCGTCTCACGCGGTCTGCACGTCCAGCACGAACGCTGGTCCAACTGAGGCGCCAGGTGGAAATGGCATGGCAAGCCGTTCCACAGGACTACATCCAGCATCTCTACGATCGTCTCCATGGGAGAATAGCAGCCTGCATTGCTGCGAAAGGTGGATATACACTGTACTAGTGCCGACATTGTGCATGCTCTGTTGCCTGTGTCTATGTGCCTGTGGTTCTGTCAGTGTGATCATGTGATGTATCTGACCCCAGGAATGTGTCAATAAAGTTTCCCCTTCCTGGGACAATGAATTCACGGTGTTCTTATTTCAATTTCCAGGAGTGTACGTAGTTCAGAAAATCTGATGCAGGGGGGGGGGGATTCAGATGGTAAGGTGAAGCGGTCATTAAACTTGAGGACACTGTGCTCAACAGCATGTTCCACCACTGGGTAGTAAACTATGCTCCTGGCCACAATTTGGTGGTGGCCATTTGTTCCGATGGATGGTCAGTTGGTGGTCACACCCACACAAAATGCTGTGCAGGAATTGCAGCAGAGCTGGTATATGACAGGGCTAGTTTCATGGGTGCCCTGTCTCTGAAGAGATAGGATAAGCCTGTGACAAGACTACAGTAGAATGTGTTGGGTTGGTGAATCAAGCAGGTCTTGGAGTTGAGTCTTCCACAGGGACATAACCCATGTGGCAAGGTGTTGGGAGTGGGAGTGGGATAGGGATGAACCAGGATGTTGTGGAGGTTGGGTGGATGATGGGATACTGCTGTAGGTTGGGGGAAGGACAGTGGGTAGGATGTCCCACATTTACAGGCACACTGACCTTCAGCATACTTGGCAAGGTAATTCTCATCACTGCAGATATACCATCCACAGGTGCACATACAATATGTGAGCAATTTTTTGGGACAGCTGCAGAAATGCAGGCACTGCTGATAGGAAGTAGACTTTATAGGGACAAAGGTGTGGATGGAGCCATCAGAGAGTTGGAGGTCAATATCCAGGAAGATGGCATGTTGGACTGAGGAGGACCAAGTGAAACAAATAGGAGAGAAGGTGTTGAGGATGTGGATAAATGAGGATTGGGTGCTTGGCCCTAATTTAGATCATGAAGATATCATCATTGAACCTGAACCACACAAGGCCTTTGGAGTTTTTGAAGGCTAGAAAGGTCTCCTTTAGGAGTCCCATAAACAAATTGTCATAAGAGAGGACTGTTTGGATGCTTGTGGTCCTACAAATGTATATCTTTATTGAATAAATAGTTTCTACAGTGAAACAGACAGACAGCCTGTTCAAAACAGTGGTTTCACTCTCAGTAAAGCACTCAGCCAGCTAAGGTCACTATGTCAGGCAAGAGCGACTTCCACATCCAGCAGAGGCATGCCCAACATTCAGCATTCACAATGCCCCACCACCTCTCCAACATGGCACACAACCAGGTAGTAAAGGAAGGGGGCAGGAAGTGGTAATTGTGTAAAACAGATGTGATGTAGCGAGGATGCTCATTCTGCAGCAATCACAGAAGATGTCAGCTAGGCACACTGTCAAAATACCATGTTATATAAACATCTTCATCTGTCACCACAGTACAAAAAAATTTGCCAGCAAAGATTAAGATCGCACATGTTCAAAGTCCATTAACTAAAAATTGGAAGATAAGGTCCAGGCTGAAGTCATTGTCTACCACAATTTAAATTTGCCAGAAATTTCACAACAATTCATATTCTGCCTCAAACGGACATCTGCATTGTGGGAACAGGGTCAGGTTTGAATGTATTTAACCAAAGATATATTAATTTGCATTGGTAAGTTCCAATCATGTTAGCCACTAATGTGTTTAGTCAGGGAGGAATACATAAAAGAACAATTGTGTCCAGTTCATGTACAAAGAAAATATCTAAACTTTTACTATAAGGAGTAGGCAGAGCAATAAGTTGTAATTATGTTGTAAATAGTCAAGTATGAAACCAATTTTAACGATTATTTAATATAACAGTAGGCAGTGAATTGACTGAAGAAATACATTCTTGAACAATTGAGTTAGAAACACCTTCCTGGTAGCATGTGGCACCCAATTTTTGCCCCAATGACATCAAAAGCCAGGGAGTCATCCTGATGCATGACCACTCAGCTCACAGAGATTGGCAGGAGCTGAGTCCAAAGCATGCACCTCTCAGTCAATAGCAACCTAGGCGTGCCTGATAGGAATGAGATCAGGTAACCTAGAGGACAATGGAGCACCTTCATGCCAGTGGAGATCTCTTCAAATCATTTTTAAACAGTCTGAGGTAAAGTGGTAATGTGTTGTCTTTTTGAATGTACAGATCATCTGCAGGGCGCTGTTGATAAGAAAATGGATGCACACTGTCACTGGTGTGTAACAATGTGTGTACTATTGACAACACACATATTCTAAAACACATATGAAAATCTGATATGTGTCATTCCTAAGATTTAGGACTGGAGAAGGCGCATGAAGTTTTGAGGTGTAATGACATTCAAAAATATCGTATTATTGCAGTGTTCAGTAAAGTGATTTCATAGTTTGGTGGTGTAGTTGACAAACTGATTAGCAACTACACTATGGTAGGACTTGGACTGAATTTCTCTTTTGGAAATTGTTTTTTTGTTTTTCTTTGTTAATTTGTTTTATCTACAAAAAAAAATGAAATTAACAGAACAAACAATTCTTGAAGGGCGCTGCTTGTTGTTTCTTTACAACTTAACACATGATCCAAAGACTTTCCGTTTCAGTGACCATCTTCCTCCTGCAAGAAAGGGAGTCCATGAGGTGAGTAATGAATCTCTCATTTTCTGTCATCTCTTCACAGACAACGAGATCGATGTCCCAAAGGCCATTGGAGGTTCCTGACACAGAGTCAGCCCAGTTTTCTCATATGGTCTTTTTTGTGTCCACCCATAGGTTTTCAATGAGGCCGAGGTCTGGTGCAGAAGGAGAAGAGAAACTCATTCTGTTCTGCCAAGCACTCCTGCACCACAGCTGATATGTGTGTTGGAAACTGATCCTAATCAAAACCATTTAATACTTTCCCATAGTTTTCACACAGATGGGATCATGGTATTGCCCATATGATGAGTATAGAGAACAGCATTAAGTTGCTCATGTACCCTGAAATATCCCAAGCCCACGGGAACGTAACCTGTCCACAAGCTGACACAGTCACATAGATGACTTGCTGGACATACTGGTCCATCATTTGCTGTGGAAAATACTGATTTGTCAGAAAATGTTACTGTCCACCTGTCACAATAGACATTTTCCTCTGCGAACACTTACTGGTAGAGGTGATGATAATCGTGGAGCTTCCTCTTGATGACCATATTTCCTTATTTGTGGTCCAGTCTCCTGCAGTTGGTGCCAAACCATGTCAACTGCCATAGGAAACACAATTGTTAAAAGAGAATTTTCTTTTGAGGTGTTTACAAGTTAATTATCCTAGATCAGAGTTATTACACACCAACATCCAGTTCCCACACACTACTAGATTCTCCAGTGTCACGCCATCATTTTATCCATTGTTATGTAGTGTAGTCAACAATTCTATACCATGTCCCTGGCTTTAATGCCTTCTTGTTCTCTTCCTCCACAAGAGCAATGATGCAGTCATGAATAGACTGTAGACAATGAGTCAGAATACATGGATAAAGAGGCTGGACTTGAAGTGAGGGGTTTAGGCATCTTACCTAGAATCATCTTCTGTCAGTGCCCATTTATATAATAAATAATGGTGTGATAATAGACATGTCTCAGGCCTCAGTCTTTGAAAAAACAAGTTCAACAGGTATCATACTTCAGCTGGACAGTTGGTGCAGTGTTTAGTGCAATTACTTACCAGCCAGAACATTTAGGGTTCAAAGTCCTGCAATTACTCAAACATTTTTTTAATTTTTCGCTTGGATAGTTAAAAGTATTTAATGAAATTAACTGTACTTTTTGCAATAATTGTAGGGTAATATAATATTATAGGTATGAATAATACAGTATGCAGTTATAGGTAATTGTATTGCATATAATTTCATATTATTATTCAGGCAGGCTCTTTCCATTAACTAATTACATAAAGAAGCATTTTTATTAATATAATCCAGGTTTCTTTTCTGACAACTGTTAAGAAAAAGAAATGGACATGTGCCAAAGTGTCTTTTATTCATTGTGCATGGTGCAGAAGATCTGTGCATTTTTAATACTTGTATGACATTTATTAGCCAATGCATTGTCAATACAAACTTAAGAAAGAGACAGCCCTAATTATACTATGAAACAATAAATACAGTCATATGAAAATCTCATGTTTGTACTGTTACTGTTGTGTAGACTGAAAAATCAAGTTTTGATAATCTAGCTCTACACTCCACAAACCACTGTGAGGTGCATGGCAGAGGTTACATCCCATTATACCATTTATTAAGTTTTCTTCCTGTTACATTCACATAGGTATACATCAATTAAATAGTCACCTCAAGAACATGCAGACAATGAAATAAAATGCATTCCCACCGGTACATCGCAATGAAAGCTACAAAGGTGTATTCATCCACGTAGGGATAAACTCGCTGTGAAACAGCAGAGAAGAAGAGATGGCAAACGAAGCAAGAAGTCCAAAACGGATGGCGAAAAACATGTACCCAGCATCAAAGTTAATTATTAGTAGTATCCTGCACAGAAGATCGGTAAGTGAAGAATACAGAGACAGGATAAACATTCACATCAGAGAGCAGTGCAACACACTTAGAGCAGTTTTTTAGGATTCAAATAAATTTATTAGTGATAAATGTCTAGGACAAGATGGACTGCATCTGAACAGGCTAGGATCAGCAACATTCAGCAATATGTATAGTGATATATGTAAGATCATACTTAATAAGGGAAACTAGTATACAAAGATGGGGGCGTAAAAATTGATAACAAAGTTGAAACAAAAATACACAAACAGCGTTTCAAACCAGACGCCATTAGGAATATTCAAAAAAGTTACAATACATTTGTAATGCATTTGAACATAAATGGGTTAAGTTCAAATTACACAAATGGCAGAAAAACAAAACTTATTGAATTGCAAATCATTTTGTCAGAAATACCAAATATCGAGATTGTATGCTTGAATGAACACTGGCTTATAAAGGATAGTATCAAAATCTTAAATAACCTTGATAATTTTTATGTTGCAAGCAGCTTTTATAGAAGTAACTTAACTCGAGGAGTATCATGCATACTAGTGGAAAGATCAATGGAATATAAAGCAAGACTCGATTTCAATTCCCTTAATGAATAATGTATATTTGAAAGCTGCTGCATAAACTTAGGGCACAATATTGTAATTTTATCTGTGTACAGAATTCTCGGTGCAGAAATAACGAAATATGTTTTGTCAAAATTCCAGTGTCTATTGCAAAAACTTCAAAAATAAACCAATAAAAGAGTCAAAATAACCACTGATTTCAACATAGATCTAGCTAGTGAAGCCAATAACTCAACAAAATTCATTGACATGATTCAAATATTGGGCTTCAGTGCAAATTTCACTCAAGTAAACGAAGTGTCTGCAACATGTATAGGTAATATTTTAACCAATTACACTTATAATGAGGCAAATAAGTTTTGTTTGGATTTAGGACTTCCTAATGATTGCGCTCTTTTTATGGAGTTACCAAAAACAATAGAACCTTGCTCGAAAAAAACCTACACCAAACACCAGTTCAGCAAAGAAAATATAAACTTATTCTGTCATAGATAAAATAAGTTGGAGTGGTCTATAGATCATAGTATTCATGCTCTGAAAATTTTGCTACTTTCTTGGAAAAATTCCTGCTCTTTTTTAATGAAACTTTCCCTCTTACTGTACATCATAAAAAACTAGGAAATAAAGTAAAGTGGATTACTGAAGGAATAAAAATCTCGAGTGCAAGAAAAAGACGACTACATAGAGAACTAAAACATAATAAAAGTCCTGATTTTGTTACCTACGTAAAATATTACAAAAATATTTTTAAAAAAGTTGTAAAGGCAGCCAAAGAACTGGCAAATAATAGATTTATATTGGATAGTGAAAACAGATAAAAGACATTATATTGTAAATCCTGCTCATATTTCTGAACTGCTAATGAATTCTTTAGAAATGTAAACAAATCTAATGTCAATGTAGCAGAGTATCCAGACACAGTAAATTTCTTCAATGGTGTATAACTTGACGGTGAATTTTTCAGTACATTTACAAAAACTACAGTAAAAGATATAGAAAATGTGATAGTCACTAAAACGTAAAACATCAGCAGGATGGGATGGGATATCAACAAAAGTGTTGAAAACGGTCTCTAAAATAATTGTGCAGCCACTAACTACAATAGTTAACCAGTCCCTTCAAAAAGGTTATTTTCCAGGAACACTGAAGTATGCAGTAGTTAAGCCACTATTCAAACAAGGCACACAAAAACACATGGGAAACTATTGTCCAGTCTATCTTCTTCCATCACTGTCAAAAATATTTGAGAAGGTAGTCACCATACAAATTCAAAATTTCATAGAAAAATTTGAAATAATCCCAAAAAAATCAGTATGAATTTCAAAAAGGCAAAACCACAATATCTGCTATAAATAATTTTGTTGATAAAATTAGCTCATCTCTAGACAACTCACTGCATGCCACAGGAATTTTTTGTGACCTATCAAAGGCCTTTGATAATGTGAATGACTCCTTGCTACTCTGTAAACTGAAAAGTGTGGAATTAGGGACACAATATTAGAATGGTTTAAATCCTATCCAACCAACCGAAGACAAAGAGTGGTTATAAAATCAGATAGAGGGACTTATACTTCAAAATGGAAAACCATTTCACAAGGATTACCCCAAAGTTCCATCTTAGGTCCCATTCTATTTTTGTTTTACATAAATTATCTGCCACTTAATATTGAGTGTCACTCAGTTTTATTTGCAGATGACACATCTTTAATAATTGAAAGCCACATTACAGATCAAATTACACAAACTGTATTAAATACTTTAGAAAACTTAGATACCTGTTTTGATTTAAACAGGTTTAAATTAAACATGGAAAAGACTCAGTTAATGCAATGTAAAACAAAACAAGCAAAATTAAATGATATTCAGATCAGTCACAGAAACCAGGATTTGCAGGAAATTCCTAGGAATGCAACTAGATAAAAATCTATCATGGGGATCACACATACAGTACCTAGCCAATAAATTAAATAGCCTAGCATATGCAATGAGAATATTGTACAATGCTACCAGTATGGGTATAAGAAAAGTAGTATATCATAGCTACTTTGAGTCAGTAATAAGGTATGGAATTGAGTTTTGGGGTACTTCAGACCATATGTGTCGAATACTAAAACTTCAGCAAACCATCATTAGAAATACGCACAATATAGGGCGAAGAAAATCATGTCGCCCACTCCTAAAAAATCTGAGTATACTAAGTGTTCCCTCACTATACATATATGAGTTGATTATCTTTGTACACAGTATCCCTGATTTATTTGTAGCAAATCATTTTCAACATGATTACAACACCAAAAATCAAAATAATTTTAGGCTGCCCACCCACCATTTAAAATTCTATGTTCAAACTCCACATTACACAGGTATGAAAATTTATAACAAAGTAAGTGAAAGGAAGAGAATTGTTCAGCATAAATTTAGAAATACTGAAAAAATTCTTGTATGAGAAACTAGTGCAGAAATGTTACTATTCAGTAGAAGAATTCATAAATGATAACTTGAAAATTTGAGCAGGAGAGAGAAAGTACTTAGGACTATTAATCTTAAAAGTTTGTCACTTTTGAAGAAAAAGTATTAATTGCTTAATTAAGTAATTATTCAGTACTGTATATTATATTACTGGTATTATAAGGAAATATGTAAATCAGTTTTTGTGTTTTGACGAGTCTTCTGTACTTTTAAGTCAATGGCTTGAAATTGTATGTTATGAGACAATAAACTTCTACTACATAGGGAGCACTGGAAGAATGATTGTTTGAATGCCTCTGTGCATGCAGCAATTATTCTAATCATATCCTCACGATCCCTATGTGAACGATACTTAGGGATTTTAGTTCATCCGTAATCATTTAAAGCCAGCTCTCGAAGCTTTGCTAGTAGACTTTTTCGGAATAGTTTATGTCTTTCTTCAGGAGTCTGCAAGTTCGGTTCCTTCAGTATGTCTGTGACACTCCCATGGTTTAAACACACCTGACACCATCCGTGCTGCCCTTCTCTGTACATATTCAATATCCCCTATTAGTCCTATCTGGTAAGGGTCTCACACACCTGAGCAATATTCTGTAACTGGTCACATGAGTGACTTGAAAGCAATCTCTTTTGTAGACTAAAACTTCCTGGCAAATTAAAACTATGTGCCGGACCAAGACTAAAACTTGAGACCTTTGCCTTTCGCGGGCAAGTGCTCTACCATCTGAGCTACCCAAGCACGGCTCACTCCCCGTCCTCACAGCTTTCCTTCTGCCAGTACCTCATCTCCTACCTTCCAAACTTTACAGAAGCCCTCCTGCGAACCTTGCAGAACTAGACTGATTGCATTTCCCCAGTATTCTACCAATAAACCAAACTCTACCACTTGCTCTGCCCATGACTGAACCTATGTGATCATTCCATTTTATATCCCCACAAAGTGCTATACCCAGGTATTTGTATGATTTGCCCAATTTAGCAGTGACACATTGATATTATAGTCATGTTGTTGTCGTGGTCTTCAGTCCTGAGACTGGTTTGATACAGCTCTCCATGTTACTCTATCCTGTGCAAGCTTCTTCATCTCCTAGTACCTACTGCAGCCTACATCCTTCTGAATCTGCTTAGTGTATTCATCTCTTGGTCTTCCTCTATGATTTTTACCCTCCACGCTGCCCGCCAATACTAAATTGGTGATCCCTCGATGTCTCAGAACATGTCCTACCAAACAATCCCTTCTTCTAGTCAAATTGTGCCACAAACTCCTCTTCTCCCCAATTCTATTCAATACCTCCTCATTAGTTATGTGATCTACCCATCTAATCTTCAGCATTCTTCTGTAGCACCACATTTCGAAAGCTTCTATTCTCTTCTTGTCCAAACTAGTTATCGTCCATGTTTCACTTCCATACATGGCTACATTCCATACAAATACTTTCAGAAGTGACTTCCTGACACTTAAATCTATACTCGATGTTAACAAATTTTTCTTCTTCAGAAACGCTTTCCTTGCCATTGCCAGTCTACATTTTATATCCTTGCTACTCCGAACATCATCAGTTATTTTGCTCCCCAAATAGGAAAACTCCTTTACTACTTTAAGTGTCTCATTTCCTAATCTAATTCCCTCAGCATCACCCGACTTAATTTGATTACATTCCATTATCCTCGTTTTGCTTTTGTTGATGTCCATCTTATATCCTCCTTTCAAGACACTGTCCATTCCATTCAACTGCTCTTCCAAGTCCTTTGCTGTCTCTGACAGAATTACAATGTCATCGGTGAACCTCAAAGTTTTTATTTCTTCTCCATGGATTTTAATACCTACTATGAACTTTTCTTTTGTTTCCTTTATTCCTTGCTCAATATACAGATTGAATAACATCGGGGAGAGGCTACAACCCTGTCTCACTCCCTTCCCAACCACTGCTTCCCTTTCATACCCCTCGACTCTTATAACTGCCATCTGCTTTCTGTACAAATTGTAAATAGCCTTTGGCTCCCTGTACCTTACCCCTGCCACCTTTAGAATTTGAAAGAGAGTATTCCAGTCAACACTGTCAAAAGCTTTCTCTAAGTGCACAAATTTTAGAAACGTAGGTTCGCGTTTCCTTAATCTTTATTCTAAGGTAAGTCGTAGAGTCAGTATTGCCTCACGTGTTCCAACATTTCTACGGAATCCAAACTGATCTTCCCTGAGGTCAGCTTGTATCAGTTTTTCCATTCGTCTGTAAAGAATTCGCGTTAGTATTTTGCAGCTGTGACTTATTAAACTGATAGTTCGGTAATTTTCACATCTGTCAACACCTGTTTTCTTTGGGATTGGAATTATTATATTCTTCTTGAAGTCTGAGGGTATTTCGCCTGTCTCATACATCTTACTCAGCAGATGGTAGAGTTTTGTCAGGACTGGCTCTCCCAAGGATGTCAGTAGTTCTAATGGAATGTTGTCTACTCCCGGGGCCTTGTTTTGACTCCGGTCTTTTAGTGCTCTGTCAAACTCTTCACGCAGTATCATATCTCCCATTTCATCTTCATCTACATCCTCTTCCATTTGTCCTCAAGTACATCGCCCTTGTATAGACCCTCTATATACTCCTTCCACCTTTCTGCTTTCCCTTCTTTGCTTAGAACTGGGTTTCCATCAAAGCTCTTGATATTTATGCAAGTGGTTCTCCTTTCTCCAAAGGTCTCTTTAATTTTCATGTACGCAGTATCTATCTTACCCCTAGTGAGATAAGCCTCTACATCCTTACATTTGTCCTCTAGCCATCCCTGCTTAGCCATTTTGCACTTCCTGTCGATATCATTTTTGAGACGTTTGTATTCCTTTTTGCCCGCTTCATTTACTGCATTTTTATATTTTCCCCTTTCAACAATGAAATTCAATATTTCATCTGTTACCCAAGGGTTTCTACTAGCCCTCATCTTTTTACCTATCTGATCCACTGCTGCCTTCACTATTTCATCCCTCAAAGTTACCTATTCTTCTTCTACTGTATTTCTTTCCTCCATTCCTGTCAATTGTTCCCTTATGCTCTCCCTGAAACTCTGTACAACCTCTGGTTCTTTCAGTTTATCCAGGTCCCATCTCCTTAAATTCCCATCTTTTTGCAGTTTCTTCAGTTTTAATCTACGATTCATAACCAATAGATTGTGGTCAGAGTCCACATCTGCCCCTGGAAATGTCTTACAATTTAAAACCTGGTTCCTAAATCTCTGTCTAACCATTATATAATCTATCTGATACCTTTTAGTATGTCCAGGGTTCTTCCATGTACACAACCTTCTTTCATGATTCTTAAACCAAGTGTTATAGTCATAGGATACCACATTTTCGTGTTTTGTGAAATGCAAAATTTTACGTTACTGAAAATTTAAAGCAAGTTGAAATTTTATCAAGCTCTGACTTAACATTTATGCAGTTTCTCTCAGATAGTACTTCATAGATAACTGCACCGTCTGCAGAAAGCCTGATTTTGCTGTTAATATTGTCTGTGCAAGGTCATTGCTAAACAATATGACCGAGCGAGGTGGCGCAGTGGTTAGCACACTGGACTCGCATTCGGGAGGACGACGGTTCAATCCCGTCTCCGGCCATCCTGATTTAGGTTTTCCGTGATTTCCCTAAATCGTTTCAGGTGAACGCCGAGATGGTTCCTTTGAAAGGGCACGGCCGATTTCCTTCCCAATCCTTCCCTAACCCGAGCTTGCGCTCCGTCTCTAATGACCTCGTTGTCGACGGGACGTTAAACACTAACCACCACCACCACCACCTCTAAACAATATGAACAGCACACCCGAAGCTGCTTCTATGTCTGATGATGACTCTCCATCGAAGATAACATGCTGTGTCCTCCCTAGCAAAAAGTCCTCAATCCAGTCACAAATTTCATTTAATACCACATATGATCATTCTTTTGATAATAAGCATAGGTGTGGTACTGAGTCAAATGCTTTTGGGAAATCAAGAAATACTGCATCCACCTTGTTGTCTTGATCCAAAGCTTTCAGGAAGTCATGTGAGAAAAGTGCAAGATGGGTCTCATGTAATTGAGTTTTTTGAAATCCATACTGGTTGGCGTTGAAGTAATTCTTTTCAAGGTACCTCATTATGTTTGAGCTCAGAATATGTTCTAAGATTCTACAACAAATCAGTGTGAAGGATATTGGATGGTAGTCTTGTGGATCACTTCTACCACCCTTCAAACAATGAAAAATCCAGGATGAAATGTAACAATATTAGAGAAGGAAAGTTGCTACTCAGCATATAGCGGAGATGCTGAGTCGCAATAGGCACAACATAAAGAATCGCACAGTTATAGTTTGCGGCCATTAGGGCCTTTGTCAGCAATAGACACACGTACACACATGCGAGCACGCACGCACGCACACACACACACACACACACACACACACACACACACACACACACAGATGCAACTTGCACACGTCTGCAATATCAGGTAACTGAAACCACACTCAAGAGAAAAATGCAAGTTAGGTTTCAAGTGATTGATGTTTTTGAAATCCATACTGGCTGGAGTGTGGTTTCAGTTATCTGAGACTGCAGACATGTGTGCAAGTTGCATTTGTGTGTGTGTGTGTCTATTGCTGACAAAGGCTTTAATGACCGAAAGCTATAATTGTGTGAATCTTTTAACTGTGCCTATTGCGACTCAGCATTACCATCCTTTTTGTAGACATGTGTGATCTGTGCCTTTTTCCATGAATTGGACATAGTTTCTTGTTTGAGGAATCTATGACAGATTATAGTTAGATGAGAGGCTAAGTCAGCTGCAAATTCAGTATAGAATCTGTCAGGGATTCCATCAGGGTCTGGAGCTTTGCTCAGTTTGAATTATTTCACTGTTTACCAACAGCACTGACACTAATACTCCCTTCATTCATCTTTTCAGGGTATGAGGTTTAAATTTGGGCAATTCTCCTGGGTATTCCTTTGTAAAGAAACATTTGAAAAAGGAGTTAAGCATTTCAGCTTTTGCATTGCTACCCTCAGTTCCTGTCTCATTCGCTAGGGACTGGACACTAACTTTGGTGCCACCAACGGCATTATATATGACCAGAATTTCTTTGGGTTCTGTGAAAAAACACTTGACAATATTCTGCTACGGTAGTCACTGAAGGCATCACACCCTGCTCTCTTGACAGTCAAACTCATTTCATTCAGCTTCTCTCTACCTATAGTGCTCCACTTTGTTTCACATCTATTATGCAGTAATCTCTGTTTCTTTAGAAGTTTCTTTACAATGACTATGTACCAGGGAGGTTCCCTCCCATTATGAACTGTTCTACTGGGCACATATCTATCCAGTGTATGGTCAACCACTCTTTTACACTTGAACCAGGGTTCCTCTACATGTTCCTGCCCTGTGCTGAAAATTTAAAGTTCCTCACTGAGATAAGACTCTACTGATTTTTTATATAGTTTATTGAACATATATACTTTCTGCTTATTTTAGTTGTCCACTGTACTTTGGTAATCATTGTTGCCCCAATCACATCATAGTCACTGATACCAGTTTCCTCAAAGAGGTCAGGTCTGTTTGTTGCCATTAAATCCAATGTATTTCCATCATAAGTGGGGTTCCTTACTATCTGTTCCAGGTAGTTTTCAGAGATGGCATTTAGTAATGTTGCACAAGTTGTCTTATCACATCTGCCATTAACAAAACTGTAATTTTCCTGATTAATTGTTGGATGATTAAAATCTCCACTGATGATTACTGTATGATTGGGGAACTTACGAACAAGTGAACTGTGGTTTTCTCTAAAGTTTTTGTTTACATCAGAAGATGAATCAGGTGGGCAATAATGATCCAATTATCATTTTATGCTCACCCCTGATACTGAGTCTTGTCCAAACAATTTCATATGCAGCTTCAATTTCGACCTTGGTGAATTTGAGTTTCTTGTCTACTGCAACAAATACACCACCTCCATTTCCCATTTGTCTGTCATTTCAATAAACACTTACATTTTCCCCAAAAATCTCACTGCTATCAATTTCAGACTTCAACCAGCTTTCTGTACCTAGTATCTACATCTACATCCATACTCTGCAAGCCACCTGACGGTGTGTGTGGCGGAGGGTACCTTGAGTACGTCTATCGGTTCCCCCTTCTTTTCCAGTCTCGTATTGTTCGTGGAAAGAAAGATTGTTGGTATGCCTCTGTGTGGGCTCTAATCTCTTTGATTTTATCCTCATGGTCTCTTTGCGAGATATACGTAGGAGGTAGCAATATACTGCTTGACTCCTTGGTGAAGGCACATTCTCGAAAATTCAACAAAAGCCCATACCGAGCTACTGAGCGTCTCTCTTGCAGCGTGTTCCACTGGAGTTTATCTATCATCTCCGTAATTCTTTCGTGATTACTAAAGGATCCTGTAACAAAGCACGCTGCTCTCCATTGGATCTTCTCTATCTGTTCTATCAACCCCATCTGGTACAGATCCCACATCGGTGGGCAGTACTCAAGCAGTGGGCGAACAAGTGTACTGTAACCTACTTCCTTTTTTTTTCGAACTGCATTTCCTTAGGATTCAACCAATGAATCTCAGTCTGGCATCTGCTTTACCGACGATTAATTTTATATGGTCATTCCGTTTTAAATCACTCCTAATGCATACTCCCAGTTAATTTATGGAATTAACTGCTTCCAGTTGCTAACCTGCTATATTGTAGCTAAATGAGAAAGCATTATACTTGTCTACATTGAGATTCAATAGCCATTCCCTACACCATGTGTCAATTTGTTGCAGATACTCCTGCATTTCAGTACAATTTTCCATTGTATTATGTAAAGTTTACTGCTTTTCATCAGTGCTTCAAACTCTATTGTTGCAAATGCTTCGGTAATGTACCATTAGAATTTTAATACTCACCTGTGGGAAGCATTTCTTTCAATCTTCGTCTGATACTTCTGGCTTTCCTACAACTGTCATTATTTGGATTGGTTGCAGAGTCACATAATCTAAAAAGCCCCTGTATGCATTCCACACACAGTCAGCTACCTGAGTGGCAGTCTCTGATACATAGTGCTCATCTGACCTATTTAGGGGGATCCTACAGGTCTCAACTCTAAGGCACAGGTCCAGGAAGTTGCAGCCTAGCTTGTCACAAAACCTACAAAGTCTCTGGTTCAGTTCTTCCACTCAGCTCAGAACAAGAGGGCCATGATCAGTTCTGGGAACAATGCAGCAAATTGTGAGTTTTGTTGAAACTTTGCATGCAAGGATGGTCTTCTCTACCAGACATTGGAATGACCCAAGAATGACCGCAGAGCCCAACGACAGGAATCATTTGTTCCAACACATGCGACAACCCGCAGTTGGTTGCATCCTGTTCCCTCAATGGCTGCCAGACTACCCTCTTCAACATGTTGAACGAGGCACCCTGGCATACACACTGAGTGCACCTAGTGTCCCTTGCACCATTTTCCTAAGCAGTACCACCATTCGCCACACGTTTGAACTGCCAATGATTAATAGACCCCTACCTTTTGCGTTTGCCTCCACCTGACACTGGGCAAAGTAGGTTTCCCCAAAAGAGGTTCAGTGAAAGAAGTTGGTTCGGGGGATTGGTACAACACCCTGAGTCCTCCCTGGTGTGCGTCCACCCTGTACAGGATCCTTCTGCTACACTGTGATGTAACTAATGTATTACTGTATTACTATTATTATTTCTCTTTCCCCGTCTCAGACGCTATGTCTGGTTAAAAATGGAAAGTGACGTGGACCTTGATCAAGCGTGACTTCCTTTTAACTGTATGGTGTATGTTACATTGCATTTAGGAACTTTCGGGTAATTGAACATGTATCAATAATTACAGATTTTTGTAGTTGTATATATACACTCCTGGAAATTGAAATAAGAACACCGTGAATTCATTGTCCCAGGAAGGGGAAACTTTATTGACACATTCCTGGGGTCAGATACATCACATGATCACACTGACAGAACCACAGGCACATAGACACAGGCAACAGAGGATGCACAATGTCGGCACTAGTACAGTGTATATCCACCTTTCGCAGCAATGCAGCCTGCTATTCTCCCATGGAGACGATCGTAGAGATGCTGGATGTAGTCCTGTGGAACGGCTTGCCATGCCATTTCCACCTGGCGCCTCAGTTGGACCAGCGTTCGTGCTGGACGTGCAGACCGCGTGAGACGACGCTTCATCCAGTCCCAAACATGCTCAATGGGGGACAGATCCGGAGATCTTGCTGGCCAGGGTAGTTGACTTACACCTTCTAGAGCACGTTGGGTGGCACGGGATACATGCGGACATGCATTGTCCTGTTGGAACAGCAAGTTCCCTTGCCGGTCTAGGAATGGTAGAACGATGGGTTGGATGACGGTTTGGATGTACCGTGCACTATTCAGTGTCCCCTCGACGATCACCAGTGGTGTACGGCCAGTGTAGGAGATCGCTCCCCACACCATGATGCCGGGTGTTGGCCCTGTGTGCCTCGGTCATATGCAGTCCTGATTGTGGCGCTCACCTGCACGGCGCCAAACACGCATACGACCATCATTGGCACCAAGGCAGAAGCGACATCGCTGAAGACGACACGTCTCCATTCGTCCCTCCATTCACGCCTGTCGCGACACCACTGGAGGCGGGCTGCATTATGTTGGGGCGTGAGCGGAAGACGGCCTAACGGTGTGCGGGACCGTAGCCCAGCTTCATGGAGACGGTTGCGAATGGTCCTCGCCGATACCCCAGGAGCAACAGTGTCCCTAATTTGCTGGGAAGTGGCGGTGCGGTCCCCTACGGCACTGCATAGGATCCTACGGTCTTGGCGTGCATCCGTGCGTCGCTGCGGTCCGGTCCCAGGTCGACGGGCACGTGCACCTTCCGCCGACCACTGGCGACAACATCGATGTACTGTGGAGACCTCACGCCCCACGTGTTGAGCAATTCGGCGGTACGTCCACCCGGCCTCCCGCATGCCCACTGTACGCCCTCGCTCAAAGTCCGTCAACTGCACATATGGTTCACGTCCACGCTGTCGCGGCATGCTACCAGTGTTAAAGACTGCGATGGAGCTCCGTATGCCACGGCAAACTGGCTGACACTGACGGCGGCGGTGCACAAATGCTGTGCAGCTAGCGCCATTCGACGGCCAACACCGTGGTTCCTGGTGTGTCCGCTGTGCCGTGCGTGTGATCATTGCTTGTACAGCCCTCTCGCAGTGTCCGGAGCAAGTATGGTGGGTCTGACACACCGGTGTCAATGTGTTCTTTTTTCCATTTCCAGGAGTGTATGTTTGGATGTAGCTGTATTGCGTTGATGTACTGGTGGATATTGCGTGGTATGACTCCTGTAGTTGATAGTATAATTGGTATGATGTCAACTTTATCCTGATGCCACATGTCTTTGACTTCCTCAGCCAGTTGGATGTATTTTTCAATTTTTTCTCCTGTTTTCTTCTGTATATTTGTTGTATTGGGTGTGGATATTTTGATTAGTTGTGTTGATTTCTTCTTTTTATTGGTGAGTATGATGTCAGGTTTGTTATGTGGTGTTGTTTTATCTGTTATAATGGTTCTGTTCCAGTATATTTTGTATTCATCATTCTCCAGTACATTTTGTGGTGCATACTTGTATGTGGGAACGTGTTGTTTTATTAGTTTATGTTGTATGGCAAGTTGTTGATGTATTATTTTTGCTACATTGTCATGTCTTCTGGGGTATTCTGTATTTGCTAGTATTGTACATCCGCTTGTGATGTGACCTACTGTTTCTATTTGTTGTTTGCAAAGTCTGCATTTATCTGTTGTGGTATTGGGATCTTTAATAATATGCTTGCTGTAATATCTGGTGTTTATTGTTTGATCCTGTATTGCAATCATGAATCCTTCCGTCTCACTGTATATATTGCCTTTTCTTAGCCATGTGTTGGATGTGTCTTGATCGATGTGTGGCTGTGTTAGATGATATGGGTGCTTGCCATGTAGTGTTTTCTTTTTCCAACTTACTTTCTTCGTATCTGTTGATGTTATGTGATCTAAAGGGTTGTAGAAGTGGTTATGAAATTGCAATGGTGTAGCCGATGTATTTATATGAGTGATTGCATTGTGTATTTTGCTAGTTTCTGCTCGTTCTATAAAGAATTTTCTTAAATTGTCTACCTGTCCATAATGTTGGTTATAATAGAGGGAAACATTCCACGTAGGAAATATATATCTAAAAACAAAGATGATGTGACTTACCAAATGAAAGTGCTGGCAGGTCGACAGACACACAAACGAACACAAACATACACACAAAATTCAAGCTTTCGCAACAAACTGTTGCCTCATCAGGAAAGAGGGAAGGAGAGGGAAAGACGAAAGGATGTGGGTTTTAAGGGAGAGGGTAAGGAGTCATTCCAATCCCGGGAGCGGAAAGACTTACCTTAGGGGGAAAAAAGGACGGGTATACACTCGCACACACACACATATCCATCCACACATATACAGACACAAGCAGACATATTTAAATATGTCTGCTTGTGTCTGTATATGTGTGGATGGATATGTGTGTGTGTGCGAGTGTATACCCGTCCTTTTTTCCCCCGAAGGTAAGTCTTTCCGCTCCCGGGATTGGAATGACTCCTTACCCTCTCCCTTAAAACCCACATCCTTTCGTCTTTCCCTCTCCTTCCCTCTTTCCTGATGAGGCAACAGTTTGTTGCGAAAGCTTGAATTTTGTGTGTATGTTTGTGTTCGTTTGTGTGTCTGTCGACCTGCCAGCACTTTCATTTGGTAAGTCACATCATCTTTGTTTTTAGATATATATGTCCATAATGTTGGTTTTTTATGTCGATAAATCCCCTTTTGCTTAATGTGAATCTTTCTGTTGTTGAATGTATGTGATGTATTCTATATTTGTGTCATTGTGATCGTGTAAGTTTATTGAGTGCTTCTAGGTCTGTGTTACTCCATTTCACTACTCCAAATGAGTAGGTCAATATTGGTATAGCATAGGTATTTATAGCTTTTGTCTTGTTTCTTGCTGTCAATTCTGTTTTCAGTATTTTTGTTAGTCTTTGTCTATATTTTTCTTTTAGTTCTTCTTTAATATTTGTATTATCTATTCCTATTTTTTGTCTGTATCCTAGATATTTATAGGCATCTGTTTTTTCCATTGCTTCTATGCAGTCGCTGTGGTTATCCAATATGTAATCTTCTTGTTTAGTGTGTTTTCCCTTGACTATGCTATTTTTCTTACATTTGTCTGTTCCAAAAGCCATCTTTATATCATTGCTGAATACTTCTGTTATCTTTAGTAATTGGTTGAGTTGTTGATTTGTTGCTGCCAGTAGTTTTAGATCATCCATGTATAGCAAATGTGTGATTTTGTGTTGGTATGTTCCAGTAATATTGTATCCATAATTTGTATTATTTAGCATGTTGGATAGTGGGTTCAGAGCAAGGCAGAACCAGAAAGAACTTAATGAGTCTCCTTGGTATATTCCACGCTTAATCTGTATTGGCTGTGGTGTGATATTATTTGAATTTGTTTGGATATTAAGTGTGGTTTTCAAATTTTTCATTACTATGTTTAGGAACTGTATCAATTTAGGATCTACTTTGTATATTTCCAATATTTGTAGTAACCATGAGTGGGGTACACTATCAAAAGCTTCTTGGTAATAAATGTATGCGTAGTGTAGCGACCTTTGTTTAGTTTTAGCTTGATATGTCACCTCTGCATCTATTATCAGTTGCTCTTTATATCCTTGTGCTTCTTTTGCAACAGTCTTTTGGTCTTCATTTATAATTTTGTTCTGTGTTGTATGTGTCATTAATTTCTGTGTAATGACTGAAGTTAATATTTTGTATATTGTTGGTACACATGTTATGGGGCAATATTTTGATGGGTTTGCTGTGTCTGCTTGATCTTTAGGTTTCAGATAAGTTATTCCATGTGTAAGTGTATCAGGGAATGTGTATGGGTCTGCAATGTAACTGTTAAATAATTTAGTTAGGTGTGAATGTGTTGAAGTGAACTTCTTTAGCCAGAAATTTCCTATTTTATTTTTTCCAGGGGCTTTCCAATTGTGCGTAGAATTAATTGCTCAGGTGACTTCATGTTGCAAAATTATCACTTCAGGCATTTGTGGTATCATCTTGTATGTGTCTGTTTCTGCTTGTATCCACCATGCGTGCCTGTTATGTTGTACCTGGTTTGACCATATGTTGCTCCAGAAGTGTTAGATGTCTGTTATGTTTGGTGGGTTGTCTATTTTAATGTGTGTGTTATCTATTGTCTGATAAAATTTCTTTTGGTTTGTGTTGAATGTTTGGTTTTGTTTCCTTCTATTTTCACTTTTTTTGTATCTTCTAAGTCATTTGGCCAATGCTTGTAATTATTATTATTATTATTATTATTATTTGTAGAAGTCTGAGTCATCCCCTATAGGTGGGCTATCAGTGAGTTTTATCATACTTGCCACCAAAAGTGATCCTCATTGATTTACAATGTAAAAACTGCCACATCTACTGTGAGAAATTAACTATACATCATTGGAATTGAGGGATTTTTTCATACAGCTCATGACTTATGTCAGGGGGAAAAAACTGATGTACATTAACATGTAATCAAAACTCAGCACCTGTAGATATAAAGTATAAAGGCTGACAAATCAGTTACAGTGATTACCAGCTAAAATTTCCCTTCTAAGTGTCTGTACAGTGTATATAAAGCTAATAACAGTATATTTTACAATATATATAGAAAATCTTTTGGGTTTTCTTGGAATAGATAAAGAATACAGACGTAACGTTCTTTGTGTACTATCTCAAGCACTAATTCCTCTCCAGCATGTTTTCAAAGTAATCTGAAAAAAAATTCACGTTGCATTTATTCATGCCAGTATTTTACCGGACTTTTGACTCTGTCTATTACTTTTCACTGCCACTTTATCTGCTGTCAGGGTGCCACAGTTCATCAGCCCCAGTAAATTTCTTCCATGCTTTGCTATACCACTGTGATGCCCTTGTACCCATGCGAATCTCTCTAACCAATGCTGTGCAATGAGTGGAGGACACACATGTGCCATTTATCATAGTGAGATGTTGGTTCTGTATGGTATGTCTGTTTGCTAGGTGTTGTTAAACAGAATTGGATTAGTGAATGACTTGCTGCAGTGTTACAATCTAAAATAGTCAATGGTGACAATTGCTTTAAGTCCTCTTGTTGCCCACAACAGTTGACTCTGGTGATATCAGTTTCGTGCAAACTAAAGTAGTCATGGTATACCCTTGACGTGATGGCATGTGAGACCAACATGATGCAAATTATGCCTCAAAATGTAAAAATATTATATTATCTAATAAATGCTATTATCATCTGGTGTAGCCTTTTTTTGAGGAGGAGGGGGAGGAGGAGGAGAGATAATGCGCATAAGAATGTATTTGCGAAATAAAATGTGTATGAACATGATCATGCTCAGTGCTCTGGTGTCAGGACAGTTGAATGGTCAGTATATGATACCTGCTGTGTAATGCAATACAGGTCTCAGCTGTGGGACCTAGCGTCTTAGAACAAAGTAATGTGTGTGCATGTCTGCTAGCTACAGTCTGAAAGGTGGTATAATGTGGACACTTTAACATTGCAGTTTTAGTTTGTGGGTTTTTGAACTATGGTTGTGTCAAATACAAGTATAGGTTGGCCTGAACTACTTCAATTAGGATAATGCCAACTCAGCTAGCAATTATGAGGTAGCCATTACCAAACACTTTGTGTTGTGTGTTGCTCATTGTTTTATTTTCTTATTTTGAAATTAATGTAGAGACTAATCCCAGTCTATCACATGGTTTGATTATGACCCTCATAACACCAGAAGGGATCAGCAATCCCTACGATGTTGTGCCAGTTCTCTTTTCACAGAAACACATAACAAGGGTATATGCTGGTTGCTCTATGAGAGTGTTTCTTCACACTGCTCCTCTCCCCTCTGGTGGTCACAATTATAGTTTGTTTATGTTCACAGCCAGATGCTAGTTATAGTGTCCAGACATTGCACAGTAGCATCTGGAAAACAAAATTTGTCAATGTATTTTAACCATGCCACAGAAGATAAAACTTGTCAATGTATTTTAATCACACCAAAAGTCTTAACCCTAATGTGTGAACAGGGTTATTTTTGTTCTATAGTTGTGCTATGTACCTCGTTGGTTCTGTCTGTAGCATTGTCAAGTATAGGTAGCACAACAACGAATGCCATATTACAGTTCAAAATCAATATTATGCAGATTTTGTAAGACCATTTTGGAAAAAAAAAACTGTTGAAGTTTTTACAAAAGCAAACATTCCAGTCAAAAAGGTCCACAATCATGGCTTCAATGCACTAAGATTTGGTCTTCAGATATGTAGCATGAAAAACTTGTAAGTTTACACAACTAATCAACCACAAACAAAAAAGTTCAGATTCAAATTTTGTCAGAACTGTACATGAATTTTGCCAAAAACAGAATCGAATTTTGCCAAAAATAGATGCTACATCGTGAGGTACCTTGTAATGGTCATAGTGCCAAGTCAAGCTGAAACAATCTATTAATAACAGCCGAATATCAGGAATTGTGACACCATCTGCCAAATGAATAAAATAACAAGGCAGACCCAAACTGGTATATACTGCCATGATTTTATAGGTTCCACTGCATTGGTAAAGCTACATTAATAATAGTAATTATAAAAAGTTATAAATTTTGATAGAACTACTGTGCATCACACCTAATGAAAAATTAAGTTTGTGACCTTATAGTCTGGACTCTTGTTCCTGTGTTGGGGTCAGACTATTAATTTTGGGTGATGAGTTATTTGTGAAAATCTAGGGATGAACAAGAGCATCAGTTGTATGTTAAATCAATTCTTTCCCAAAATCTTGGTGACAACTATTCATCCTGGTTCAGGAAGAATTAAATTTTGTTCTAGTGTATCCGATATCAGTGCTAAATCCTTCTCTGCTGTAGCAGCAGTAATAGTAGTAGTAGTAGTAGTAGTAGTAGTAGCAGAAAGTCTGGAAACTGAGCATGATGGGCAGTGAACTGCTGAGTTGTCAGCACTCTGACATAAAATAAATGGAGATGAATATGATTAAAATCAATTAAAACTGCAGTAAGCTTTAAAACAGTTACAAAAAAACAAACGCGACAGGACCTAAAGTAAACAAGAGAAACACAAATAAAAATAGTGCTGAATAATTGTCATTAACATCCATAAAATACTATAACAAAATAAGTTAATAGGAGCCAGATTATGGTGGCCTGATGACCCCTAGCCACTCTGCAACCCACTAAACTCTCTCCCAATATTTTGGGAAGGAGGCCACACAACAAGCTGAACTTTGAATCCTATACCATGATCATCTCAGTGTCGTATAAAATAATGGGCACATTCTGTGAAAGACACAGTCCAACACTCAAACGAGGAAATAAAACACACCAAATTAACATATGATGTATTAACAACAGTGTTCTGCAAATTCCACACACTGCTGGGTTCTTCCACAGTAGGAGAAAACTATATTTCAGGGGACATTGTCCCACTCTTAGTCATGCAAGAACTACTTCTCTTGGTTGTGATGGTGTTGAAAGGAGGTAAGTCATAACTGCATTTTAGACTTCACTGAGTGCAACTTATTGCTCCTCTCTTCCAGTCATTGAACTTCCTCTTAGTGATTGCTCACAGGGGAACTAAATAAGGGGTAATATCAAAATGGCAATGCCTGAATATTTTAACAACACCTATAGTAATATCTTATCAAAATATCTCAAACAAAACACAAAAAAATTCTTATATGGATATGGTGTCTGTTCTTTCAGACATGTCCGAAAGAACAGACACCATTGATGACCTGCAGCCATCTAGAACGAAATTAGAATTATATTAATACCTACAGCTGCTAACGGGCTTTGATATGTATCAACAGGGACGGGTGAAAATGTGTGCCCTGACCAAGACTCAAACCCGGGATCTCCTGCTTACATGGCAGACGCTCTATCCATCTGAGCCATCGAGGGCACAGAGGATAGCTCGACTGCAGGAACTGTCTTGCGCGTGCCTCCCATGAGACCCACATTCTCACCTTGTATGTCCACACACTACATTCGTAGTGTCCCATCCCAACACACTCATTACTCATGGAAGACATTCTTACCAAGTCCTGTATGAGTTCGGGAAATATATGTACATCCGCACAGAAGAAGAAGGTCATGGCCGGTGTTGCCAGAACTACATACTTATATGGATATGGTGTCTGTTCTTTTGGACATGTCCAAAAGAACAGACACCATACCCATATAAGTACATAGTTCTGGCAACACCAGCCATGACCTTCTTCCCTGAACTCTTACGGAACTATCTGCAACTCAGCATCTCTGCCATATGGTGAGTAGCAACTTTCCTTTCATTATGTTATTACATTCATTTCTGCTGTGTACCAGCGCACATGCAGACCTGGGGGAAATGACCTCACGGACGCTGGTACCAAGGATTCTTGTTTTCCCAATCTGCTCTGCATCTATGTACACTCTGCGAGCCAACATGATGTGCACGGCAAATGGTACTTCCTATTGTACCGCACGTTAAGAGTTTCTTCCCATTCCATTCACACGTGGTGTGTAGAATGAATGATTGCTTAAATATCTCTGTGTGTGTTTTAATTGTGCTGATCTTATCTTCACAGTCTCTAGTGTAGCAATAGGTAGGGGGTTCTAGTATATTCCTAGATTCCTCAGATATAATACTGGATGGTTGGCGACTACCTTCAGGTATCTGCTAATTCAGGTTTTTTCACATCTCCATAATGCTCTCCCTTGGGTCAAACAAACCTACTGGATTACATCATGGCTTCAGTTCCCAGAGACTGCAGTCGTGTGTGTGAGTGTGTGTTGGCTTATGGGTGTGTATCATCTACTTTCGACAAAGGCCTTGCTGGCCGAAACCTTATTTGCGACAGTCTTTTTGTTGTGCCTATCTGTGACTCAGCATCTCTGCTATATGGTGATTAGCAACTTTTCTTTCATAATATTGTTTCATTTCATCCTGGATTTTCCATTGTTGGGTTACATGATGGTCAGACTGAGTTTTCAAAATTGTATATTTGATTGTAAGGTGTAAAAAGGAGCAGATACAGACTCTGATCACAATCTGATAAAGATGAAGAGTAGACTAAAGTGTAAGAGAATTGTTTGAAAGAATCAACGTGGAAGGAAATGGAATAGTGAAAATCTGAGGAATGATAGATGCTCTAAGGTTGTGATAAGGAATGCCATAATAGGCTGTTCAGTTGAATGGAAATGGACATCTCTAAAAAAGGCCAATCACAGAAGTTGGACAGATAAATAGAGGTACAAGGAAGGCAACTGCACAGAAAAAGCAGTCAGGAAAAATGGTGAAAGATGTCTGAAATTCTCAGGAAAATAGGTGTAAGATATAGGGAAAGATGGGTAATATACAGTGTACAAGAACTTATTGTAGGAGCAAAAAATAAGAATTGACGAGCAGGAAAAAAAGTGCTCAGATTATAAAACAGAGATTTATTCTTTTCCTCTAGTCTTCAATCTAAACGTTGAAGAAACATTGGTGGAAATAAAAGGATGGTTCAAGAGTGGGATTAAAGTTCAGTGCAAAAGGATATCAATGATAAGATTTGCTGATGGCATCACTATTCTCATTGAAACTGTGGAAGATTTGTAGGCTCTGTTATATGGAATGCATAGCCTAATGAAGACACACTATGGATTGAGAGTAAACTGAAGAAAGATGTAGTAATGGGGGGCAGCAGAATGAGAAGCACAGGCATTGTCCTCTGTGGTTGATGTCAATGGCCTTCTTTCTCTATCAGCATCAGGCATGGCTGTGCAGCCTTGATCAAATTGTTGACACCATTTCATTATGGCTGGGTGTGACATTGCATTTGGTTCATATACCATCAGAATTTCATGGTGAAACTGTGTGGAATTTAAATATTCTGTCCATAGGACTTGCCCCACATACTTCAACTTTAAAGTATGTTTTCCGTTGCCACATCATTTCATTCCTGCACTGCGATGCACCTGCTATCTGTACCACAGCATCTCTCTATCTGCAGGAAGCCTGGAACATGTTCCATCTGCTGGCAATGTGCCACCTTCATTACGCAACGGTCTTAACATGGGATGACATGCATAGCTTACTTTTTGAAGTCTTCTAGAACATATGTAGTGATAAAGTATGTTAATAGCAACTGTTGTTAATGTGTAAAGAAGAAGCAAAATGCAATGTTATGACAATGAAGTTTTTCGCGCTGAAGTCCTTCCATAAAAACTTTCAACTTTGATTACTGCTGTGGTTACTGGGTGTCTCAGAAGAACTTGGCATTTACCGATTAACAGCAACTATACCTACATCTAGACCTACTACCACACAGTTCTCATTTCCTCCACTGGCATGTGTGTGTTTCAGCAATCTAAGCATATCCATGTGGATGGCCACTGAAATTTTTTGTAGATTCACCATGCCTACCATTTTCTGCTCTGATAGTAAAACTTCATGTTATTATTCTACTCTGATCTTTGGATCTATTAACTTTGCTTTGATAGTCAGAGCGTCCACTTGATCTCAAGGCCTGGAAGTTGAGATATTGCTTTTTTGATATGTGATGTACAACCAAATTAAGTGTAGTCCATAAATTTTGATATTATTTGTTGGGTCTGGTGGTCTCATGGCAAAGCACTTGACTGGAAATGAAGAGTTGTGGGATCGAATCCTGGTCAGACTTTTGGTTTTTCAGTCTGTCTTTTAATCTAGCCTTCACCTCTCACTGTTGTGAGGAATCACATAGAAATGACATGTGTTTCTGATTCCATGTTGCACTGTAGATCCCCTTTCCCCAGTTGAATAACTGGTGTAAGTTAGGGACATACAAGTGACATTAGCACCATCCAGCTGAAAGACTCGCACCAAGCCAGTGAGCCACACAAAATTATTATTATTATTATTAACAACATAGGAAAGCAGATTCCTACCTACCATAAAGAAGACATGTCAAGTTGGAGATAGGAGTAATTAAAAGACACTCACATAAAGCTTTTGGCCACATCCTTCATCAGTAAAAGAGACAGACACACCATTCACACACATGAGCAAGCACACCTCATGCACACATGACCGCCAACTCCAGCGTCTTGGTCCGGGAGTTGGCAGTCGTGTGTGTGAGGTGTGCTTGCTTGTGTTTGTGAATGGTATGTGTCTCTCTTTTACTGATGAAGACTGTGGCTGAAGGATGTGTCTTTTAATTGTGCCTGTCTGCAACTTAACGTGTCTTCTTTACGGTAAACAGCAATCTGTCTTTTCCTACATTTTTGATATTCCTACGTGGAGTTTCCATAGTTTTATTATTATTGTTATTGTTATTATTATAATATTATTATTATTGTTATTATTATATTGTTATTGTTGTTATTATTATTATTTGATATTATAGATAAACTTTACAGCAAAGTTGAAGGCCATGAAGTAGATAGTGTGAAGGAATTCTGACACGTCGAAAGCAAAATAACACGTGGCAGATGAAGCAAGGAGAAAGTATACAACATAAAGGTAGACTAGTCTAAGGCAATCATTTCTGGCCAAAGGAAGTCTGCTAGTATCAGTTCTGAGAGTGTATGTGTGGAGTGCAGTGTTATATGGAAATGAATCATGGGCTGTGCGAAAACTGGTGTTTGAGGTAGGGTACTATAGAAAGATATTAGATGGAGTGATAAGATTAAAACATGAGAAGCGTGCCTGGAGAACTGGTGAGGAGAGGAACATGTGGCAAACACTGACAGCAAGAAGGTATAAGATGGTGGGACCTGTGTTAAGACATCCAACAAATCATTGAGGACAATTGGTGTCAAGTGCCACTTTGAGATGAAGAAGTTGATACAGGAGAGGAATTTTGCAGTAGGTCACACATCAAACCTCTCAAAAGACTGATGCCCCATCTGCCTCCTGCAAAAAACAGAAGGTCCCTACAATTTCTGACATCCAGGTATTTGTAAGAGTTGTCTGGTTCCAGTTGTGACTCATTAAACTTGTAAACAGAGTAAACTGCTTTTGTTTCATTTTGTGAAGCACAAAATTTTAATTTGTGAACATTTAAAGCAGATTATAAATCTGTTCATCACTTTGAAACCTTATAAATATCTTGCTGGTTATTTTTGCAGACCTGCAAAAACTCTCTTTTACTGATGAAGACTGTGGCTGAAAGATGTGTCTTTTAATTGTGCCTGTCTGCAACTTAACGTGTCTTCTTTACGGTAAGCAGCAATCTGTCTTTTCCTACATTTGTGATATTCCTAATAGGAGCCAGATTATGGTGGCCTGAATTTAAATATTCTGTCCATAGGACTTGCCCCACATACTAAGTTACTGCTATTTCAGTTAATGACTCTTCATCCAAGACAATGTGTTACACCTTCTGTACCAACAAAATGTGAATCCAGTTATCGGATCTCACACACACACACACACACACACACACACACACACACACACAAGAGAGAGAGAGAGATTAGAGATTTAAGCTATCATTCATTCCACACACCAAATGTGAGTGGAATGGGAAAAAACTCTAATGTGCGGTACAATGGGAAGTACCATTGCCGTGCACTTTAATGGAAAGAAGGGCACTTGGGGATTGGAGCTGAGGAGGAATTTGTTATGACATTGTTGGTTCATCTTTTCCATTACCCTTGGGGTGGCTACAAATACTGCATTGTAGATAGAAAACCATGTCCTGAGGAAACTATCAGGGAACAGGGCTTCTGGGGTCCTTTAGTCTGAACACTAATAAAGTCTGTATGGCGAAACCATAAAATTTATTTTTAAATATGTAATCTAGGATACATGCCTTCATGCATCTCATGAATTCTAAAATTAACCTGGGTCCACTTATTAGCCAAGGGAGCCCCTACTTTACCCCAGGCTTTGGATCTTAATTATTCTACCAATGTGCAAGATAAACAACTCCTTGACATGCATCCCTAATCCTAATGGCCTTGTTGGCCTTCGATAAGTGTTGAGTAAATGTTCCAGCCACAATCAGGCAATGGAGTATATGCCAAAACAATTTTGAAAGAGATGAGACCCTATATGTTTGGCATACCAAAAATAGGTGCCAACGTGCAGCTCACCACCATCTGCATACAAGCTAGGAGTTAGGATTGCGTGGTAAGCCCCCATCAATAGCACTAATTTCAAAAGCCCCCCCCCCCATCCATAACCCTAATTTCCACATGTTGCACTGCATCCAACATTTTAAGGCATGAAGGCTTTTATGATCCACAAATCTGACATTTATAGTCCAGTTAAGACTAAACAAAGGCTTCATACAGTTGGAGCAGTCTCCCTCAGCCTGTCCTCAGGAGCTACAGCCAGTGTATTGTAAGAGATTTAAAGCCTTGAGGAATCTTAACTTCAGTCTCTGAGGTAGTGCAGCTATCATAATCTTTCATCAGAGACAAGACTCAAAAATTTAAATTTTCTTTAAAATTTGAGACAGGCATCCCACAGCTCTAAAAAGGGGTAAATTAAAATGAGAATGAGGGTGATTAAAAAGGACATAAACAGAAGAGAACTCAAAACCTGTGTAGTTACTCCATTCCTCCAGCTACTTGATCATTGTTTACAACTGACAAGTCATTTTTGTGAGTCCAAATGACAGACAGAAGATGGAGAGATACACAAGTAAGGAACACTGAAAGGGAAATAATATGGTTCATCACACTGGCTAATGCTTAAAATGTTAAGGCAGGAAATACTTGACTCTGTACCTCAAGAATATTTCCGGGACTACACGAAGATAAGGCAATGTTCCCAAAATCCCCCACTTGTGGACTGTAGCATAGTATACGTTGTCATATCATGACTAAGTGCAGTTTCATGAGCTCCAGACAATGCAGAATCCACTTCCTACAGGGAAAAGGGGTGGTTATATTCCTCAGTGTTGATGAAATAGAAATCATAACCATCTCTCTCCTGTGTCACCTCATAGAGACAGACAATTGAAGCCTGGTTATAATCAGCCATAATGTCCTTAAAAAATTTAGCCACCGTTTGGTTGGTGTTGCCTGATGGTGTTAGGAGACAGCCCTGATCTTGTACAGTCATCAGTGACATCTAAAAATCCTCATAATGGCTTACCTCATTTTCTTTCATATCTGGATCTGTTTATGGGGTTCAGTAACTCTTGTTGGTCTTTTTAATTCTTCTTCTTTTCACTCACAATCCAAAACATGGTTACACTTTTGCCGTGGGGCACAACTTGAACCTTTCCATAGCTTCATGCCTGTCCCTGGGTGCAAAATTTCACTTGTTCTTCCACCAAGGACAGGAAACTTCCTAGGTTTTCCTGACAAATTTAGCACGGATATATCAGTGACCTGGTGGATCTCAGTTACATGATCCTCCAGTCCTTCACATTTTAATGCTGTTTAAAAATTGCCAACTGACAAAATTGCCAATTGGTCATTCCTGGCAACCATATCAGCAGCCATCAGCCAGGGTCTGCTCTATCTGGCAGATGGATCCAAATGAGGACACGTCACTCCATGTAGTTCGTGGTCAATGTCTCACTGAACAGTGTCAGTAAGGGTACACAAGCAGAATGAGAAGTCTATGGCTACAGACAATCCTACAACAGTTCTGAAATAAGTAAAAAGCATTATGATGTCCTCAGTTTGTGTGAGGCCCTCAATTAGTTCATGTTGTAGCTCACAGTGATAGAATCTAATCATGCACTAAGTGTATTGGAATCTCCTAAAAGGAGAAATGCATGAAGGAGTTCAATAATCTACATCAATAGGCTATATAATATGGAAGTGACTGTACAGTGCATGGAAGAGGGTACATCATACCAGTATTACTGAGTTTATTTCCTATTCCATTTAAGTACTGAGTGAGGGAAAAATAATTGTCTGTGCGTCCGTATGCACCTGAATCTCCCTCACCTTATTTTCACAGTATCTGCACTAAATGAAGGTGGCAGCATAATCGTCACACAGTCTTCTTCATGTACAGGTTCTGTAAATTTACCCAACAGGATTTTGTAAGTACATTGTCTTTCTTCCAAGGGTGCCTATTTAAGTTTCTAGAGCATTTCTTTTACACTCTTGCATGGGTTGCATCAGTTACAATCCTAGCGTAAGTTTGTTTGATGTCTGTTATTGTGCTTTCTTGATGAAAAAAAATAATAAAAAAACTTCCTTAATACTATATTTTTCATCATTGTTCCAATCCCTGCCTCTTATTATTGCCCCTCAATACTTATACCATGTGACATGCTCAAGATATTCACCCCTAATATCATAATACGCTATTTGAGGGTCTCACCATCAATGAGCTTGTGTTGTGGGAGATAAAAACAGTTCATGGTGACATTAACATGGCCACAAACCATGACAGCCACTGTCTGCAGTGTTCTGGTATCTGTGCCTGATGAACATTGTCACCCCACCTATTGGCCATTCACCAAAAGTTCATCTTTTGTGTGGAGGATGTAGCCTGCAAGAAAGGAGCATCAGTATTTTTAACGTGCATTTCTTTTGTACACAGGCAGAAAGGTATTTTCTGCCCAAATAGTCTAATCCCTTCATGTGTCCAGATGATTCATTGTGCACAGTATTTCTTTCTGTAGTGATGATGGAAGCCTTCATAGGCTGGGAGTTTTACATCGGCCTGTCTCTTCAGAGTAGGTGGTGGACTGTCCACTATAGACATCTGCACATTTAGTTATTGGTCTAGGTAAAGTTACCTTGTTTGCTAATGGTGTGTCCTTGTAATATCATTTCTTGCATGTACATACACTCACATTTATGTCCGTTTTATGTATTGCTGTTGTTATTTAAGCTCACTGTTTCTTCAATATCGTCATAAATACATCCCAAAAGCAGGCAGTTGTTTTGATTGGGCATCAATACTATTCTACTGTCCACCCCTAACTGTTTGGTTACCATTTGTTGCTCCTATTATAAACATACAAAAAGTTAGTTGTAGAACATGGTCAACCTAAACAGATCATCTTACTGATTCCTGGTCACTGTTTCGGACAGCATTCTATCACACCTAATAGTAATTCATGAAATTAGCACAAAGCTTACATTTCAAAAAGGAATCCAGTTATTGATCATCCCAATGCTTAGGAACCCTGGACTCTTTTCCTCTTACCTTTATTGTTATTTGAAAATAATGGATTGATCTCCTGAAGACGTATTACATTAAGGAAAATGTTGTGGCTGATGCTACAAGTGGTATCCCTCATCTGGACAGTTCTGTAGACAGAATTTCATTCTAGTGTAACTGAAGAAAAATTCTACTCTTATATAGTGTAGCAAGTTTCTGAAGGAGACAATAGATGCAGGTTTCTTTCAAGTAAACCATACTGACCGCATTCTTTTTCGGGCAATTACCTGTAACAACTAATGGAAACAATTTAAATTTGAAAAGCAGTGTTCAAGATAAAATCTTCCTTTCATTTGTAACATTTAATGATGAAATGTCCTTCTGCCGGCACGGCCATATAAGTTGTAATGAGTGAACTTAGGAGCAGAATGTCTTGCATTCAACAATACTGCAGTAATGCAAACTGCTCAGGTAAAGATGCTCTGTTCTGTTAGTAACAGTGTGATTTATATTGTGTCTATCTAATGATGTAGGAATACTCATTACACATTGATAGAGCACTGTTACATTGGTACAGGTTGATTCACAATTCTTCAAAAGAAATTCTGCCTCAGCTATGGAATGTTTACTGTACATGGCATCTTAACATTGCCAGGCATCATTCTTTGAAACTTGCTGCTGTGGGAATATGCTTTCGTCCTGAGCTGTGCACTTCTTCAGAATAGTGTCTTGCTGCATGGACAAGTTTTACATTTAGGTTTTTCTTGATCCTTGAACATCCTCCTAGGTAAATGTACTGCTGCAAGATCAGTCCTAACTGCCAATCTGCTAACTTCACCAAAGATAATATCATTAATGAAGGAGACTGTTCTTGAATGTGAGACAAGACAGTGTCCATTTCGTTTTCATCATAAAGGCTAGCCAGAATGGCTAAGTAAAACAAAAAATGGGAATAGTTTACCCACAAGGGCAGCAGACCATGTAATATGCAAAACAATGTAACATGAGGAGAAGTTAAGTACTTTGTTTGCCAGTCAACAGTAGCAATGTTTCAGGGCTTCACTTAGGAACTGACTTTTGCCTTCCATTACATATTACATGTAATACTTCTAGTTTGCCTTTTCTTTCTCTCTTCAGGTCCTTCTGACTTTTCTAAACTACTTTAATCCTTCCATAAGCAACTTCAGTTTTTCCTACAGCAAACTTTCCAACACTTCTGAATATGCATAGCTACAATTATATTTATTTGTTGCTCTATGTTCTCTGCTTATGATTTCCCCCCACCATGAAACTTCCTGCATTATTTAGTTCTCTTTTATCTTTATTTGTAGAACAACAAGTTGGCTGCAATTCTTCTGTATGCACCAACCTGTTGGAATATCATATTAGCACTTTGGTTTGAAAAGTTTAGAAGTAAGATTAGAAAACATTTGTGGCAAATAAGAAACAAAATTGTGGGAAATGCAATGCACTTATGATAATTTTAATTTTCGAAGGAACTTCATAAAATGTAGGCAAAAACTTGGGACTAGCACAGTGAGAAAGAAACTGGAGCTAACATACCATTTAAATGTAGAATCAAGGTATATTATTGACCAAAAAAAATAATATTTTCTCACTTTTCAGCCTAAAGCATAGCACTTGAAATTACTGTATGAAACACAAATTCAAATAGTATCATTTTCAACAATACTAAAAGAAGAAAGTATTTTCTGTCCTTAGATCTATTTTACAGGGTTCTTCTTATTACTCTTGATTAGTGTCAACAACCACATTCAAATTACAACAAATTTATAAGTGAGACTTATACCTAAAATTCGATGAGAATTTAAAAGTTGTGCTTCAACAGAATAAAAAATTTGCTACACTCATCCACATAAGTTGTGATTTGTTACCAAGAAGTTTGAGCACTGCCTCATTTCCTTTCATAAGATACTATGTTGTGGGCGCAATAGCATATATTCTAACAGGTTGAACAAACAAAAATTAATTTACATTCAGAAGACCTTTCACAGGACAGCAATGTTTACTGCTCAAGTGTGAGACCAACTTTTGATATCACCACACGATGTGGTAGGTCAGTACGAGGAGTAATGTTTTTACAAATGCTCTTTCCTTTCTACTCATGTGCACTTTGAGAATTATTAGATGTACAGCAAATTTATAAGTGAGATATATACCTAAAATCTGATGAGAATTTAAAAGTTGTGCTTCAACAGAATAAAAAATTTGCTACACTCATCCACATAAGTTGTGATTTGTTACCAAGAAGTTTGAGCACTGTCTGATTTCCTTTCATAAGACACTACTGGTAAAGTACCGGAACTTCAAGCACTGATAGAAAGCACCGAAGCTGAAATCATTATAGGTACGGAAAGCTGGCTGAAGCCAGAGATAAATTTATTTATTTATTTATTTATTTATTTATTGATTTGTTTAACCTGGCAAGATTAGGGCCATCAGGCCCTCTCTTACATCTAACCAGGCATTCTACTTATTTTACATTCATATGTTTTAGTAGGCATGTTAAACTACATCTAGTACAAAAAGTGAAATAAACAATTTGAAAGGTACACCTGGAAAAATACATACATATAGAGTTTATATTCTTAGGTCACAAGTACTGTTATAATTAGACATTATTGAAGAGACAGATTTTAGATAGGAGTGCCGGCAGCACGGAGTATGAGGGAGACTCATGGTGAAGGGAGGAGAAGAATAGAGACATGATGAAACATAATTAAGGAAATATAAAGGAAAAGAAGATTGCGTGGCTAATAGAGAAAGATGAAGACGAAGGCATCTCAGGAGCAAGATAGGAGACGCTAGCTTTGCTATTTGACAGATGAGGGGATTGTCCTTGTACATTAATTTTGTGGAGAACTTTGTGAGGATGATAGTAGGAAATGCTTCAACTTCTTCTTAAAAGCAGCAGGAGATCGAATTTTGCGCAAGGTAAGGGGCAGTTTGTTCCATAGGCGGACAGCGGCAACTGAGAAGGAGTTTGCAAAAGTTTTTGTTTTGTGAGTGGGCACAGTTAGGATACCAAATAAGAGTGACCTCGTGTTTCGATTATGATGACATGACAGGTTTTTAATCTCTGAAGCAAGGTACTGGGGTGCTTGCGCGATGAGGAGTCGGTGGAGTAGACATAGAGTGTGGTAGTCACGCAATTTGTCCGGCCGCAGCCACCCTAGCTCTGCCAAAATTTTTACAAAGGCACAGACAGTGTTTAGAATGGATAGATTGTTGCTGTTAGTAGTAGTTTACCCTGTAGTGAAATAGAATTATTATGGGTGGAGGTTATACTCAACAACCGAGCTAGGTTAATAATTGGCTACTTTTACCGACCTCCTGACTCAACAGCGTTAGTGGCAGAACAATTGAGAGAAAATCTGGAATACATCTCACATAAATTTCCTTAGCATGTTACAGTCTTAGGTGGAGATTTCAATTTACCAGATAGAGACTGGGACACTCAGAGGTTTAGGACGGGTGGTAGGACAGAGCATCAAATAACATTATACTGAGTGCACTATCCGAAAATTACCTCGAGCAATTAAACGGAGAACCGATTGTGGAGATAACATCTTGGACCTACTGATAACAAACAGACCTGAACTTTTCCACTCTGTAAGCACAGAACAGGGAATCAGAGATCATAAGGCCATTGCAGCATCCCTGAATATGGAAGTAAATAGGAATATAAAAAAAGGGAGGAAGGTTTATCTGTTTAGCAAGAGTACTAGGAGGCAGATTTCAGACTACCTAACAGATCAAAATGAAAATTTCTGTTCCGACACTGACAATGTTGAGTGTTTATGGAAAAAGTTCAAGGCAATCGAAAAATGCGTTTTAGACGGGTACGTGCCGAGTAAAACTGTGAGGGATGAGAAAAACCCACTGTGGTTCAACAACAAAGTTAGGAAACTACTGCGAAACAAGGAGAGCTTCACAGCAAATTTAAACGTAGCCAAAACCTCTCAGACAAACAGAAGCTAAACGATGTCAAAGTTAGCGTAAGGAGGGCTATGCGTGAAGCGTTCAGTGAATTCAAAAGTAAAATTCTATGTACCGACTTGACAGAAAATCCTAGGAAGTTCTGGTCTTATGTTAAATAAATAAGTGGATCAAAACAGCATATCCAGACACTCTGGGATGATAATGGCATTGAAACAGAGGATGACACACGTAAAGCTGAAATACTAAACATCTTTTTCCAAAGCTGTTTCACAGAGGAAGACCGCATTGCAGTTCCTTCTCTAAATCCTCACACGAACGAAAAAATGGCTGACATCGAAATATGTGTCCAAGGAATAGACAAGCAACTGAAATCACTCAACAGAGGAAAGCCACTGGACCTGACAGGATACCAATTTGATTCTACACAGAGTACACGAAAGAGCTTGCCCCCCTTCTAACAGCCGTGTACCGCAAGTCTCTAGAGAAACAGAAGGTTCCAAATGATTGGAAAAGAGCACAAGTAGTTACAGTTTTCAAGAAGGGTCGTCGAGCAGATGCGCAAAACTATAGGCCTATATCTCTGACATCGATCTGTTGTAGAATTTTAGAACATGTTTTTTGCTCACGTATCATGTTATTTCTGGAAACCCAGAATCTACTCTGTAGGAATCAACATGGATTCTGGAAACAGCAATCGTGTGAGACCTACTCGCTTTATTTGTTCATGAAACCCAGAAAATATTAGATATAGACTCCCAGATAGATGCCATTTTCCTTTACTTGCGGAAGGCATTCGATACAGTTCCGCACTGTCGCCTGACAAACAAAGTAAGAGCCTACGGAATATCAGACCAGCTGTGTGGCTGGATTGAAGAGTTTTTAGCAAACAGAACACAGCATGATGTTGTCAATGGAGAGATGTCTACAGACATTAAAGTAACCTCTGGCGTGCCACAGGGGAGTGTTCTGGGGTAATTGCTTTTCGCAATATATATAAATGACCTAGGAGATAGTGTCAGAAGTTCCATGCGGCTTTTCGCTGATGATGCTGTAGTATACAGAGAAATTGCAGCATTAGAAAATTGCAGCGAAATCCAGGAAGATCTGCAGTGGATAGGCACTTGGTGCAGGGAGTGGCAACTGACCCTTAACATAGACAAATGTAATGAATTGCGAATACATAGAAAGAAGGAACCTTTATTGTATGATTATATGACAGCAGAACAAACACTGGTAGCAGTTACTTCTGTAAAATATCTAGGAGCATGCGTACGGAACGATCTGAATTGGTAAGGTGGGTGCCAGGTTGAGATTCGTTGGAAGAGTCCTTAGAAAATGTAGTCCATCAACAAAGGAGGTGGCTTACAAAACACTCGTTCGATCTATACTTGAGTATTGCTCATCAGTGTGGGATCTGTACCAGGTCAGGTTGACAGAGGAATAGAGAAGGTCCAAAGAAGAGCGGCACATTTCGTCACAGGGTTATTTGGTAAGCGTGATAGCGTTACGGAGGTGTTTAGCAAATTCAAGTCGCAGACTCTGCAAGAGCGGTGTAGTTAGCTGTCCAGGTTTCGAGAGGATGCGTTTCTGGATGAGGTATTGAATATATTACTTCCCCCTACTTATACCTCCCGAGGAGATCCGAGTGTAAAATTACAGAGATTCGAGCGCACACGAAGGCTTTCCGGCAGTCATTATTCCTGAAAACCATACACGACCGGAACAGGAAAGGGAGGTAATGACAGTGGCCTTCCGCCACACACCGTTGGATGGCTTGCGGAGTATAAATGTAGGTGTAACCCGTTTCTACATCTACGAGATTACTCTGCAGTTCACAATTAAGTGCCTGGCAGAGGGTCACTGAACCACATTCAAGATGTTTCTTTACCATTCCTCTCTCGAACAGTGCATAGGAAAAATGAACACTTAAATCTTTCTGTGTGAACTCCAATTTTTCTTATTTTATTATGATGATTTTTAGCAAACAGAACACAGCATGTTGTTCTCAATGGAGAGATATCTACAGACATTAAAGTAACCTCTGGCGTGCCACAGGGGAGTGTTATGGGACCCAATGTAGATGGGTGTCAACAAAATATGTTCACATTTGTAGAAGGAGGTTGGTGATTGAAATTTCATGAGAAGATCCTGCCACAATGAAATTCCCTTTGCTTTAATGTTTGGCACTCCAGTTCAGAATGATTTCACACTTCTCATTATTTAAAAGTCAAGTGCCACTTTTTGTGCCACAAAGGTATCTAGTCTAAATCATTTTGCAATTGATTTTGATCACCTGATGTTATACTTCACAAGGGTAATTATGTGGGTTATACAAAACATATATCCTGCCTGTCAGAACATTCATTGTATATGACAGATTTTGTAAGCTTCTCTCAAACAGATAAGCTTACACTTCCTCCATCTGAGTCAACTAAGAGTTGTTGCACACCATATCTCCTGTGTTTCTTATGATAATAAGCAGAAAAAGTTATTTTTGTTTTTATTTCAAACGATATATAGACAAGATTATTATTTTATGTGGCCAATACATGTGCAATCTAAAATTAGAGTGCTGGAATTTTGGTTCACGGATATTTATAGCAGGTGACAAAAGAACAAAGTCCCCAGCAATGACCAAGCACAGCTGGTATACTATGTTCTCCAGTCAGGCTGCTGAGTTTTAGGTCCAGAAGAGTACTTAAATTGAAAATCTCACAGGCTTATTTCAGTATCATATCAAATATATCTCATGCACACTTTTTGTTTGAGCAGAATCCACCTACATACTGCAAAAACAAAATTTACACACTGCAAAAACAAAATTTAAAATATCTTTACGAAACATCAGAGATACAGGTCTGATGACTCCGGAACAACTTATTTATATAGTTCACACAATATAAGCTACATTAATATGGGACCTAGAAGATCTACTCATGTATTTTTGTACTATTTGCCATAGGAATTTTGATACACGCTGAAATAATTCTATGTTAAGACATACATTACTTTTGTTACACAAAATTAATGCATTCATTACAAACTTATTGTACATTCAAACTAAGTTTTTTTCGCTCACATTGTTTTGTTCATGTTTGATTTATGTCTTGTTCTGTTTCATTCCTGGTGCATATGAAACCACCTTTATGTAATATTATGTGTGTGTATAACAATCGGTGTATGTTATAGTAATATATTTACATTACTTTACAGGTAAGATGTGCATGCCACAGGGAAGCTTATCATTGTACCAAGGTATCATCGAATGCCCACTGCAGTTCCTAGACATATGACCTGTTTTCAGAGTAAGCTAAATGTTTTGATTTACCTTTTTTGTATAATTCCATTTAACTCCACAACACAATGCAATACAGGAATAAAAATAAGCAAGTCTTCAGTTTTCATTTCCATTAACAGTGGAGAGTAGTGTGATGGTTGAGACCAAAACTGTTTCTTTGCAACAGCTGAATATATCAGTACCAAGAGACAGAATGTCACTTCACTTATTACTTTACCAGCCAGTGGTATTTTCGCCACATCAAACTGAAATGTGCTGTTTTGCTGCAGCGAAGTGCTAGATTTTCCTTTACCCATATTTAAGGATTCCCGCTAAGACATTTTTCAAACTCCTTAGGTCATACCAAGGAAGAACCTTTTTTTTTTTGTGTAGAATTAATCAAGCACATTTAGCAAAAGATCATTAATATATATAACATATTAGTAACGGATCAAGACTAAAATCAAGACATCCTTCACTTAACATTACTCTACGAGATGCAATTTTTGTTTCCAAACTTTCTGCATAAATATTGCTGCTTCTAGTTTTCTGGGAATGAAAAAACCTTCAGTGCTTGTTTTTTAATTCCATAATATATTTATCTGTCACAAGATTTTAGAGTGCCCACCATTTTGATGGACAATGTCCTCACACCCAGTCCTTTGTGTGTCACATACATGAAATCTTACTGCAAATTTGAGGACAATATTGATATTTCATAGTACCCACACAAGTCCTAAATGAGTCATTACAGATTATACTGCTTCTTGTTTATCTATATGTGCACATTACTTCAATTACACCAGCACCAGCCCGCTTGTCTGTACCAAGAGTATTTTACATAATACTGACTGCCACAAAGTCACTGCTGGCCAAGACAAATGCTTTATGACACCCTGCGATTGTTGGAAGCAACATGTTCTGATCACTGTAAGTGAATATCATTGAAATATGTATTTCATAAAATGTAATCACAGATGTGAATAAGACAACCATAATGGAATGACAATGAAAATTTGTGCCAGTCTGGGACTCGAACACAGATTTTCCACTTATCGCAAGGAATCACCTTACCATTCTGCTATCCAAGCACGCCTCACAGCCAGCACCAACCTTCCGTATGTCACCAACAATGTGTCTAAAACTTGCACTCATCCATCCATCCATTATGTATATTCCTGTACAGTGGACACATTTTCATTGAAAATCACTTACCCAGTGTCGGCAGATAAATATAACACTGCAGTGCCTTTGTTGTTCAGAAGTACGATACAATATTTATTCATATGGTTATAATAAAGGGAAACGTTCCACGTAGGAAAAAAATATCTGAAAACAAAGATGATGTGACTTACCAAATGAAAGTGCTGGCAGGTCGACAGACACACAAACAAACACAAACATACACACAAAATTCAAGCTTTCGCAACAAACTGTTGCCTCATCAGGAAAGAGGGAAGGAGATGGAAAGACGAAAGGATGTGGGTTTTAAGGGAGAGGGTAAGGAGTAATTCCAATCCCGGGAGCGGAAAGACTTACCTTAGGGGGGAAAAAAGGATGGGTATACACTCGCACACACACACATATCCATCCACACATATACAATTATTCCAGTCCCTCGATGTCTTCCAGGGTGCTCTGGAAGTCTCGTGTAGGCTGGCGGGATGGGGGCGCGGCGGCGCGAATTCCCGCGGTCGGCGGCCTTCCTGGGTTTTTTATGATGGCAAGGTTAAGTGAACAACGTGCAGCTGTGAAATTATGTTTTCTACTTGGTAAAAACGCTGCTGAAACTGTTTTTATGTCGAAAACAGCTAATCAAGATGACGCTATGGGAAGAAAAGTGTACGAGCAGTTTGCTCAATTAAAAAAAAGGCGATATGTCAATTGATGACAAACCTTGTTCCGAGCGTCCATTAAGTGCCCAAATCAACGACGACGTTGAAAAAATTCGAGAGCATGTGCTCATAGACCGTCAACAGACAACTGATCAACTGTCAGATTAGTGTGTTATCTTGGAGCACAGTTCAGCAGATTTTAAATGAAGATTTGGGAAAACTGTGGCTGCCAAATTTGTTCCTCGGGTTCTGAATGACAATCAAAAGGAACGTCAAGTTGAACAATGTTGTGCTTTGAAACAACAGCTTGAAACTGATCCCAGATTTTCTGTCAAAGGTCATTACTAGTGATGAGCCATGGTGCTATGGTTAAAGAAACAAAGCAACTGTCAAGCCAATGGAAGACATCACCACCCCATCAGAAAAAAAAAGGTCCGTTCAAATCAAACATCAATACAACGCCGATTTGCTTTTTCAATGCAAAGGGCATAGTTCAGAGTGTGTTCCTCAGGTCAGAATGTCAATCAACCCTTTTATTTGGAAGTTTTAAGAAGATTGCGCAACAGTGTTCATCAAAGAAAGACCCAATTTGTAGCAAACATAAGACTGGTTGAAACTTCCTGGCAGATTAAAACTGTGTGCCCGACCGAGACTCGAACTCGGGACCTTTGCCTTCTGCAAGGTTCGCAGGAGAACTTCTGTAAAGTTTGGAAGGCAGGAGACGAGATACTGGCAGAAGTAAAGCTGTGGGTACCGGGCGTAGGTCGTGCTTCGGTAGCTCAGTTGGTAGAGCACTTGCCCGCGGAAGGCAAAGGTCCCGAGTTCGAGTCTCGGTCGAGCACACAGTTTTAATCTGCCAGGAAGTTTCATATCAGCGCACACTCCGCTGCAGAGTGAAAATCTCATTCTGGAAACATCCCCCAGGCTGTGGCTAAGCCATGTCTCCACTATAGCCTTTCTTTCAGGAGTGCTAGTTCTCCAAGGTTCGCAGTTTGGAAGTAGGAGACGAGATACTGGCAGAAGTAAAGCTGTGGGTACCGGGCGTGAGTCGTGCTTCGGTAGCTCAGTTGGTAGAGCACTTGCCCGCGAAAGGCAAAGGTCCCGAGTTCGAGTCTCGGTCGGGCACACAGTTTTAATCTGCCAGGAAGTTTCATATCAGCGCACACTCCACTGCAGAGTGAAAATCTCATTCAGGAGACTGGTTGTTCTACCATGACTACGCACCTGCACAGACAGCCATCTCTGTTAGTTTTCGACTAAAAAGGCATGGTCCCTCTGTCCCACGGCCCTTACTCACATGACCTGGCTCCATGCAACTTTATTATTTCTATGTATGAGAAGCAGCTCGAAAGGACACCAATTTCACAACATTGAAGACGTCAAAGGGAGGGACGGGGGTTGCTGTCAGGCATTTCTAAAGATGAGTACAAACAAAAAATGTTTTGAACATTGGAAGCACCAGTGGGATAAATGTCATAGTTGTAATGGAAAATATCTTGCATGGAATAAGGTTGCTTTGGAAACAATTTGAAGCTATATAGCTTTTAAAAAATAATTTCAGGATTTTTGGGTACCCCCTCATATCACTCTGTTCATTTATTTACACACTACTTTATAATTTATCAGCTCACAATTTGACTAATTTGATACTAGTCTTTCTTTTATCATTTCTTATTCCTCTTAATATATTTTAATTCTTGTTTTAAGAAAACAACCAAGCAGCATTCTCATGGTACACACGTCACATGTTCCACTGAGGTTCCTCATTTTAACCAACAAATTTAAAGTACAGAATTGTAATCACTATGGTTCTTATGAGAGCTGCTATCTGGTAGTAAGCCATCAATCTCTATGCCACATACTACAAAAATGCTATTCAAAGACATGACCGCCTAGAGTGGAGACTGTGCCAATCAACAGTCACATACCACCCTGCACAAGACTTTTTCTGTGACCACTGACAATTAGTAAGTTAAATGATTTTTGGCAATCTGACGAAATCTTTTTGTATTCTAGCCTTTTTCCGAAACAGTATGACAGACTGTAAAGTCATGTAAAGAGTTAAGTTGGCCATCGTTTCAATGTATGGAAGATATTACAAGAACGTAGTGGAAAATATTAGGCCTCAATATGATGAATTTAACACAGTGTTCTGTGACGAGATACAGCCTTCCCATCCCTACTACAATGATATTTAGACACACACACACACACACACACACACACACACACACACACACACACACATATATATATATATATATATATATATATATATATATATATATATATATATATATATCCTTTCCCATCCCTACTCCAACCAATAGACAGAGATACGGGACCTGTCCCCACATAACCTCCCATTACTACCTATTCCAGTCCTGTCACAGGCATCTCCTACCCCACCAAAGGCAAGGCCGCTTGTAGAAGCAGTCAGATGTTCTAACAACTTAGCTGTAACCACTATGCCGTATTCTACATGGGCATGAAAGGCTGTCTGCATGAATGGACACAGACAAACTGTGCCCAAGAGGCTGCCGGACCATCCAGTTCTGAACATGCTGACCAACATAGGGTTCACTTTAATGACCGCTTCACAGCCTGCACCACCTTGATCCTTCCTACGAACACCAGAATTTCTGAACTGCACAGGTGGGAAATCACACTGCAACATATCCTTCGTTCTAGTAACCTTCCTGGATGTTCCACATCACAGAGGATTTCACTATTGATAAATTGGAGCAAAAAGTATATTAATCTCAATCTTCACTAGTCCACCTCCACTGTTACCACCGTACACACCTATGCCAGCTAACAGCCTTTTCCCTTCTCTGTGTGTCTCATCATTCCGTCAACTTGCCCCAACACAGCCTCCTGACTGTGTGTGTGTAAATAGACTGCCAATGTGAAGATACAGAAAAGCCAAAAACTGAATTATGATTTATAGGAACTCCAAACAATTTACACATTTCAGCAGTTTTGATGTCTCCCCAGCCAACATTTTGCCAAAGAATTCACATGTGTATAATATGGCTAATGTGCAATATGAGTTTAGTGCATTACTCTTAATGTTCCACAATATTTCATCATATGTACATCAGGAGTTGGAGTGTCTTCAGCTGTTTCCAAGTATTGTACAGCAAGTATTTATGGCAGTGTACTTAGTATGACTGTACTGTTGAAGATAAAATTTTCCATCAGTCACTATACTTCCCACATTCCTAAACAATGTGTGGCAGATGGTATTTCTTATACTACACTTTACAATCCAAACCCAAGTTTTTCACACACACTCACTTGTTTGCTTTCTATGTATCAGTGTCATGTTGCCACTCTTCTTTCAATAAATGGCAGGTTACCAATTACTGTGCAACCCTAAACAAGCACAAACTCACCTCTGTACTTTATGGTTGGGATTACTGTACATATATGGGCCACAGCCCTTACATGTACATCTAAAAATGTAAGTGAAATCAGCAAACTAAATAACATCTTTTAATTAAGGAAATTATTTTTCGGTAAAACTGATAAGCTACAGTATGCTCAGTAATTTGGTCTTGCAGACCACATGGCCAAAAATTTTGTTTCAATTTTTAGAAAGTATTTATAGGTTTGAATACTACATTTAGGACAAAGATCATTGGCAGTGATACAGTTAATCCAATTTCCTTCAATGGAAAAATAATAAAATGTATTAGTTTCCCCAACAGTGTACAAACTTTAGTTCATTCTACATCATTACTTATTTGACAAACTGGTACTTATGATGACTATTCATAAAGAAACCAATTTTTTTAAAAAACTTGAATTTATAGAATATTTTACAATGTCATGAAAGGACACATTTTTCGAGACAGTCACGGCAATTGACAAGCTCTGAAATTCTAGTCTTACAATTCTGCTACCTCTACCCATCTGGCATTAAATTCCCAGGACCCCAAATCTTTGGTAATGTGTGAAAGCAGTGCAAAAAAATGGTCAATATGTTCAAAAATGGGCGATGTCCATGATTATGTGAAAAGGGGTCGCCAAGTATCAAATGCAGATTTGATTCATTTGCTTGAGAAAAGGGTTATAGCTTCAGCACCTCTGATCTTTTTATTCATTTTCCACAGATTAGTTGTACTTTTCTGTACAAAGTGAATATCGAGATTCGGGCACTGGAAATTTAATGCCGGAGATACAGGCAGCAACATTCTACAATTGTCAAATTTCGAAGTTCATCAAAGGGTACAGTAAATGTCTCAATGTGGCTGGAAACTAAATAGGCAAATTAAACTGTACCCTTTCAACAGTATTATAAAACAAGTACTGTAATTCACTCACTCTTTTTAAACAACAGGTTACTTTATGAACATCCCACATTTAGAGCAGATGTTCCTGTAGACCTACTGAAAATGTAATAATTTAAAACCACCTATCAACTGCAGCATGTTAGCTTATAATGGGCACACATAATAAACAATATTTAAAGACTTAAAGTAAGGAGAAAATACATTGCGTAACTTTCAGGAGTGGTGTTTGGAATACTCTTGTTGTGGTTAGAGAGTAAGTACTTAAATTTGTGAGACAGCTAGCATACCAGGTGTATCCTAAAGATGTGATTTTGTGGTGCGTGTGCCACAAGGATTTCTCTTTGAAGCACAAGACCGATTAGGGTTGGCAGAATCTAAGCACACCAAGATCTTTGAGAAAGAAGATGTAACATTCAAAATTGAACATTTCTACAGAAGAGCCCTGGGGAAAAAAAAAAAAAAAAAGAGAGAGAGAGAGAGAGAGAGAGAGATGTGTCCATTAGTAACCACTTCAAGAGCGGGACGTGTTGAGTGACCAGGGAAGAATCCATTAACAATGGGATGTAGGTGGGGAGAGAAAATGAATGAAAATGTTTAAAGCTGTAGAATAGTTGAGATAAATTAGTAGTGAATACCAAAGAAAAAATACAAAATAAATAATAAAAACCTTGGAAAATGGATGTCAAAGCTAGACAATTATACAGAAGCCTACAGAAAAATAAGATTTTTGAAAACTATCTTGTGAGCACCAAGTTTCGATGTGCAGCTCTACAGCTGCACACTGGAAAACTTTACCTTGGTCGGGTTAATTCACACAAAGTAATTTGAATTCCTTGATGGACAGATCAGGAGTTCAAAATTTGAATAATGTTAAAATTAGGTCCTATGGTTACAGTGAGTGGAAAAGTACTTACCCGAGGACAATTAGAATGGAGCAGGGTATGTGTAGATGTGAAAGAATATGATCCAAAATTTGAAATATCAGTTCAACCTTGTTTATGTGCTTGGCTCCCCACAAACATTTTACTGGTTACATTTACCCTTAACTATACAGGGTGATTCAAAAAGAATACCACAAATTTAAAAATGTGTATTTGATGAAAGAAACATAATATAGCCTTCTGTTATACATCATTACAAAGAGTATTTAAAAAGGTTTTTTTTTCACTCAAAAACAAGTTCAGAGATGTTCAATATGGCCCCCCTCCAGACACTCGAGCAATATCAACCCGATACTCCAACTCGTTCCACACTCTCTGTAGCATATCAGGTGTAACAGTTTGGATACCTGCTGTTATTTCTCGTTTCAAATCATCAGTGGTGGCTGGGAGAGGTGGCCGAAACACCATATCCTTAACATACTCCCATAAGAAAAATTCGCAGGGGGTAAGATCAGGGCTTCTTGGAGGCCAGTGATGAAGTGCTCTGTCACGGGCTGCCTGGCGGCCGATCCATTGCCTCGGGTAGTTGACGTTCAGGTTTCATAACTAACCTTTTTCGTAGGACTCTCCATACAGTTGATTGTGGAATCTGCAGCTCTCTGCTAGCTCTGCGAGTCAATTTTCCTGGGCTGCGAACAAATGCTTGCTGGATGCGTGCTACATTTTCATCACTCGTTCTCGGCCGTCCAGAACTTTTCCCTTTGTACAAACACCCATTCTCTGTAAACTGTTTATACCAACGTTTAATACACCACCTATCAGGAGGTTTAACACCATACTTCGTTCGAAATGCACGCTGAACAACTGTCGTCGATTCACTTCTGCCGTACTCAATAACACAAAAAGCTTTCTGTTGAGCGGTCGCCATCTTAGCATCAACTGACGCTGACGCCTAGTCAACAGCGCCTCAAGCGAACAAATGTACAACTAAATGAAACTTTATAGCTCCCTTAATTCGCCGACATAGTGCTTAGCTCTGCCTTTTGTTGTTGCAGAGTTTTAAATTCCTAAAGTTGTGGTATTCTTTTTGAATCACCCTGTATTTCAACCTGTAAGTTTTACCAACAGTGGAACCAAAGCTTTTTTTCTGCAGCATAATGCATATTACCTACACCAATAGTTTCCTTGCTGGTCAGGAAGTGAATCGCACATGTAAAGTTAAATGTAAAAAGTAAATTATTAAAATTCAAAATTTTTATCATCTTTTACTCCAATACAATCAGCAAAGGCAACAGCAGTGAAGAAAACCTGTGCCATTTCCATCATCTACAAATCAATTCCAAAACGCTACATTCTTCCCAACTGAACTTGCTAATCAGACTTACTATCAACAACACACAGATCGACCAATAATGTGTTGGCTATAATTCGAAACATCTCTTGCATGCTTTCTCATTGTCTCTGCCCTTTCAACAAAATTTATGTCCCATCACTTCAGATATATTTAACAGCAATTCAAAACTTCTATGAGAATTTTGGAAAACATTGTTTGCACAGTGTGTCAGGAAATTTTAGCCTATGTGTAAAAAAATACTTAACATTTTCACCATCATATACTTCCTGCATATCATTCAACTTTAAAATTTTCTGACATTATAACCAAGTTATGACATATGTAAAAAGCTGATACACGAAAAGTTTTCTTCTGTTTACCCTGTACTACTGAACATTTACACCGATGACAAATATTTTTCTAATGAAGCGAAAAAAAAACTTTGGTACAGTTCATAGCAGCACGAAACTACATTGTACCTTCCAAATTGTTTGCTCAGTTTGGGTTAGGAGACAAAATCAAAAATTTTGAGAATCTGTGCACAGCAGAGTCAAAGGACCAGAATCTCAGTTTTAAGACTCATGATGCACAATTTAAACAGAAAGCTTATTGATGAGTAACTCCATTGTATACACACGATACAAAATTTGTTCTCATTTCCTACTCTACCAAAGATTTTTCGGTTGATCTAATGCTACAAAGAAAAGAGGTGTCAATGGCAATTGATTCAAATCTAGATTTGCCAACTTATCTTACGACAAGCAAGCATTATCCTTTTTGTTTGTGTGTTGGAAATACATTATGAGCTCCCAGACATGAACGACTAACCACAGAACATTGAATTTATAAAGAAATTGATTTGCTTGTCACAAAATCTTATACAATAAGTGGCAATAACTGGCACACATTTAAAATGCATTTCTACTAATAACCTCAGCATTTAAAACAATCTTTATTACAGGAATGCTGCGATAAAACATTTGCTGCTCATCTGGAAATTATTCCACAATATACACTGTCATCAAGGGAGATCTGAAACCTTTCACCCATAATCTGGGTCAACATGCTCTCAAAATTGAAATCAATGAACGAAAAAGGCTGTTTCACCAGATTTTCACATTAAGATTTAATACAGAAAGTCTAAAAACTACCATATTAAACATGGTAATGATAGTATATTAAAGTGCCAGATATGAGTCATTATGAAATATAGTTCAAGAACAGAAAAAACATGGTGTTGGGTCCAAATCAATTCGGAGTACAAAATTGACAACTTTATTAACAATCTATTTAAAATATATTTTGCTAAATTTACAAAGTTCATGCTCATAAACTGCTAAAAATTCAATAAATAAGAACCAGTAAATCTAGCAAAATTTGAGGTACAAAATACTGTAAACTGAAATATAAAATTTCAATCAAACAAACTTTCAGGGCACAAAGGAGAGGAATTTTTAGGAATATACAAACGATAAGAAAACCACTGTTTGCTGGACTTCAATTAGGAAATTTTGATCTTTATTTCCAAAAATTTCTTCTCACTGGCGGACTGGCCAAAATTGCCTGTAAATACAGAAAAGCAGTTTGAATATAATAGCTTGCCTATCCTTAAAACACAAAAAATCTGAATAACTGACGCAGTAAAGCAATCCATGTTCAAACAGGGTTTCAATTGATTAACAAGCAAAACAATGTAATTTAATAATTTTTATTAGCGCACTAAATAAGATTATACAAAAATGATTTTCTTGGAAACTAAGCATTAAATTAGATCGTCTCCTGCATCTTTTTTGATTAAAATATCCTTTCCAAAATCCAACCAAACATCTTCCTAGACAACAAAATACCAGAGTATGAAACCAAATTAAATGTGTATTTTGGAATCGGCAATAAAATGACATCATTCTGAGTTTTTTCACTGTGTAATTGTTAAACTGTTTGCCTGATTTTAAAAAGTTTTCGTTCACCCATTTGACGTATGATGAAATATGTTTTACAGAATATGAATACAAAGACATCTTTTCTACCCAGGAAAGCACTAAAAATAGATATGGTTGAAGGAGGAACTTCAACAGAAGCACAGTCAGGTCCAAAGTTCAATATAAATACAGTCAGCTGACTTATTTTCAGTATTAGTTTTCTCTCATGCACTGAGAGCCTGATAACGCAAACTGAACCCGTCACAAGGCAATTTTATATCTAAAAAAAGTAACACAAAACAGGAGCTTAACGAATCAACATACAAATAACCTGCCTGTTAGTTTTTTTAAACACGACACCAAATTCAGTCAATCAATCAGGGGCTGTCAAATTCAGCACCCCGACAAAAGAAACAATCACTTTATGGGGGGGAGGGATGGCAAAGTCCAACCCCCAACACCCCATATGCAAGTCTCTCAGATAGGATCCAAGAACAGCACTAATCTGCGTGGATGCCTGGAGAATAAAGTGTGCATCGAGAGCCGACCAGCGAAGTACGATAATTCGCTATCACGACAGTCCAGAAACCATAGGTGCGGCCAGAACCTCGATACTCACACCATCAGAAAACTCGAGGCAATACAGAACAGCACTAGACTTAGATCAAGTCTGCTACATTCATAGGCATCTCATCAATATGCGTGTTGTAGAATTTCTCAATGTCCTCCAGCGTACGCCTGTCATCTTGGGTCACAAAGTTGATAGCTACACCTTTTCGGCCAAACCTTCCACCTCGACCGATCCTAAAAAAGATAAAACCAATTTTATTAAACTTTCAAATCATCCTAAACAATTGCGACAAAAAGTATTGTACAATCAAATGAAGTTTGTCGTTTCCTTACCTGTGTATGTAGTTTTCTCGATTAGATGGCAGATCATAGTTTATAACTAGCGAAACCTGTTGTACATCTATACCACGAGCAAGAAGGTCTGTAGTAATTAGAACTCTACTCGAACCGGTTCGGAACTGTCTCATAATAACATCTCTCTCTCTTTGCTCCATGTCACCGTGCTGTAACAAATTTTACAGTTTTTTCTTCTTGACAAATACAACACCACATGATAATGAAAGCACCCGTACGACTTTTTCTTGCAAACTATAACAAACTACAAATATTTAATATGGTTTCTTTCTCAAGTCAATAAACACAACACTCGAACCCATAAAATTCTAATTGACAGAAGAGGAATATAGTCAGCACCTGAAATACCAATTTCATTAAAATAATAATCTTTCAAACCTAATGTATGAATAAATTAATTGCTACTACTTTATCTGCATGGCTGTATCAGTAATTCCTACAATTTGGACAGCCAAATTTATGAAGATGGAACCCCTGTAACATTACCACACACTAAATGTTGTAACATTACTCTGAAGAAACCTTTCGTAATACATTCTGCTTTTGAAATTTGTTTCTACTCTTCTTTTTTATATTTCTGAAGTTCAATAACTTGTGGAATGGTCTAAAAGGAAATTAACACATCGTTCACACAATGTTGAGGCTTAATTCACCATGAAAGAATCCCAAAAGTTCAACAAGTTTCATACGTGCATCTTTGTATTACATTTAAAAACAAAGATGATGTGACTTACCAAATGAAAGTGCTGGCAGGTCGACAGACACACAAACAAACACAAACATACACACAAAATTCAAGCTTTCGCAACAAACTGTTGCCTCATCAGGAAAGAGGGAAGGAGAGGGAAAGACGAAAGGATGTGGGTTTTAAGGGAGAGGGTAAGGGGTCATTCCAATCCCGGGAGCGGAAAGACTTACCTTAGGGGGAAAAAAGGACGGGTATACACTCGCGCGCGCGCGCACACACACACACACACACACACACACACACACACACACACACACACACATATATACAGACACAAGCAGACATATTTAAAGACAAAGAGTTTGGGCAGAGATGTCAGTCGAGGCAGAAGTGCAGAGGCAAAGATGTTGTTGAATGACAGGTGAGGTATGAGTGGCGGCAACTTGAAATTAGCGGAGATTGAGGCCTGGTGGATAACGGGAAGAGAGGATATATTGAAGAGCAAGTTCCCATTCGCATGAATGGAGACAGGCAGACAGTGTTTGTTGGTAATGAGGATCACCCTGTGGCTAAACATGCCTTGGTGCACGGCCAGCACATCTTGGCACAGTGTTACACCGTCCGGGTTATCTGGATACTTCCCACTAACACCAACCTATCCGAACTCCGGAGATGGGAACTTGCTCTTCAATATATCCTCTCTTCCCATTATCCACCAGGCCTCAATCTCCGTTAATTTCAAGTTGCCGCCACTCATACCTCACCTGTCATTCAACATCTTTGCCTCTGCACTTCTGCCTCGACTGACATCTCTGCCCAAACTCTGTCTTTAAATATGTCTGCTTGTGTCTGTATATGTGTGGATGGATATGTGTGTGTGTGCGCGCGAGTGTATACCCGTCCTTTTTCCCCCCCTAAGGTAAGTCTTTCCGCTCCCGGGATTGGAATGACTCCTTACCCTCTTCCTTAAAACCCACATCCTTTCGTCTTTCCCTCTCCTTCCCTCTTTCCTGATGAAACAGTTCGTTGTGAAAGCTTGAATTTTGTGTGTATGTTTGTGTTTGTTTGTGTGTCTGTCGACCTGCCAGCACTTTCATTTGGTAAGTCACATCATCTTTGTTTTTAGATAAATATTTCCTACGTGGAATGTTTCCCTCTATTATAACCATATCATTAATTTATATTACATTGTTATTTATAACAAACTTCACTGGCAAACTGTCAATACATGAGAAACATTTTCCACATTTATTCTAACCAGCGACAAAACTTTATGTGGATTAAGATTTCTACAGCTTTTTGAGAGTTGGGCTTTTAGGATGTTTTTATAGATGCAGAACTCTTACATTGCTGAGAAGCTTTTGAAGACAAAGTGTAAAAAACTATAAATGCCTGTGTCATTTGCCACAAGCCCTTATGTAGCATCTAAAGCTTTATGCAAATAGAATAAACAACATTTCCTTAACATTAAAAACACACCCAACAATTAAAATCAATAACACTTATTTGAAGATTAATCCTCACCATTGCTGAAACCGTAAAGTCACGTTTATGCATACTTTCGGTGAGCGCATCCACCTTACGACGTGTATTGCAAAATATGACAGCTTGTGTGATGCTAAGAGTATCATACAAGTCACACAATGTGTCCAGCTTCCAATCTTCACGTTCAACATTAATGAAAAATTGTTTGATACCTGGAAAGAAAAGCATGTTTAACAACTGAATGAGCATTTAATTTACTGCAAACTTAATTGCATTTAATATTTTAACTAAATGTCAGTAAAAAACACTAGCAGCTCATTTTACAATCAGCACACGCACTGTTCATATAAATGCCATGATTTACATAGTTACCCCCTTACATTTTTCATACTACACACTTTATTCACTGTTCAATACAACATATTTAAATTTATCTTGCAGTTTTAGCTTTTGTAACAATATGTGCACTACATACAGTGTTAACTAAGAAATCAAGCTATAATATATATATGTTATCACATCCTTTGTCATTCACATTCATTAGCTACACAGATCTCTACCACACTGTATTTTCAGCTCAAACCAGGCTTCTCTACACTATAACTATCAATAAAATCAATATTTCAGAGACAGGGCAGCAAAGGTTGGGAAGGGTGGGGGAGATACATGGACATTAACCCAATTAAGATGTGAATGTACAATCAAAATTGGAAAGCAATGTTGCAAGAAATTTGAACACCTTTCAATAGAACTTATTTCATCAAACTAAGTGATTTACGGAATGTAGAGGAAGGAAAAAATAAACATAAGGAAGCTCAGAAAGACACCAACTATTCCAGTGATAAATAAGTCATTCTTAGCCCCTACATACTTTACTGCACCTTAAGCCGCTTTTACACTAAGGGTCAATGATGGCTTAAGAGACCACCACCTCAATTGTAGAGGTTGTTCAAATTATGCAGATACTCAACATAATGTCACATACATAAGCCCTGTAATGAAGTGAGGTTGCAAGGGATCTCTCTGAATACACAATCCACTTAAGGTAATAGAAATGTTAATAAATTCTATTCATGATAAAAGCAAAATACTTAAGCTTTTATACAATTTTTCCACACCACAGAGCTGAAAGAAAGTGACCAATAATCATGTTCAACAAATCAAGGCATGTTTGGATACACAGAAAAAGAAACATTGTGTTTTGCTGAAGATGGAGGCATGTTAATCTCACAAGCACAGAAAAAAAGGAACTTCCAACCCAAGCATGATTATTCTGAAACTTTTATTTGCTTCACAAAATTTACACACACAACATTTAGCACATGGTATATAGCACCTTCATTTTTATCCTTTGGGGGTCTTATTTTCTACATGCAATATATTGTTAATTTCTCCTTCAACAGCGACATGATTTTGGGACTTTGCACAGAATATTTCATATATGATGATCTCATTTATAAAGAGCATAGGATTTTTCCTTGTCTTCAGTATTCTAAAAAGTCATGGACTATAGTCTCCTGTGGGAGACTACAAACAAAGTTTAGTGAAATCTACATGTAACATACCAAAAACAAACAACAAAGATTAAAGGTGCACAGAAGCACAAAAATCAGCAGCATTATGTGAGAAACATTACAAGAGTTTACTTCTAACAAAGACATCACCCATTAACATCAGTATTCTGGTGTTTCTGCACATGTAATCTTCAGTACTCATCTTCAGAAATTCATAACTACACTCAGCACAATCACTGATACACATCTACAACGCTACTATGCAATTCACACTTAAGTGCTTCACGAAGGCTTCTCCAAACTATCTTCAGACACTTTCTCTACTACACCACATTAATACCACATAGGAAAAATGGACACCTAGCATGAGCTAAATTTCTTTTATCCTGATCATTTAGCCCTATGTATACTAGGGACGAAATAAAAACACACACACACACACACACACACACACACACACACACACACACACACCACGAAGGAATTATCTGAATGGGACAGATCTGTAGAAATGACACAAATGTACAGAAAAACAAACTATTACAATTTCAGAAAAATTGTATGATTTATTCACAGAAGGAAGTGCTTCACAAATTGAGTAACATGTTGGTCCACCTTTGGCCCTTACGCAAGCAGTTATTCGGCTTGACATTGATAGGATTGTTGGATGTCCTGAGAGATATCGTTACAAGCTCTGACCAATTTGTGCATCTAATAATCAAATACCGGAGTTGGCTGGAAGGCCCTGCCCATAATGCTTCAAACATTCTTAATCGTGAACAGATCCAGTGATCTTGCTATACAATGTAGAGTTTGGCAAGCATGTAGACTAGCAGTAGGAACTCTTGCCCCGTGCTGGTGGGTGGACATATCTTGCTTAAATATAAACCCAGGATGGCTTGCCATGAAGGGCAACGAAACTGGGCGTAGAATATCATTGGGTAGCGTTGTGCTGTAAGCGTGCCGCAGATAAAAGGAGGAAAAGACATGGCACCCTAGACTATCACTTCTGGTTGTTGGGCCATACGATAAGGGACACAAACAGGTTGATACTGCATTATTGACCTGGGCACCTCCACCCAAAGCATGTCATTGATTGGAGTAGAACTGTCAAGGTGACAAGTCCCAGTGAGCTGAGGCTCAATTACGAGTGAGTAGAAATTTAGACACACCAGACAGTGCTGGGTTACCAGCCTGATTGTCACCCGCCATATAGACCGACAAGGAGTGATAGTCTGGGGTGCTATTTCTTTCCATAGTAAGATCCCTTTCATTAACATCCATGGCACCCTTGCAGCACAGCAGTGCGTCAACAATATTCTATGCCCTGTTTTGTTGCCCTTCATGGCAAGCCACCCTGGGCTTACGTTTCAGCAAGATAATGCCTACCCATACACGGCTTTGTCTTCATGCTCAACAAATCCTATGTTGTCCAGCAAGATTGCCAGATCTCTTTCCAACTGAACATTTGGAGCACTATGGGCAGCCATCCAAACACCTAGGTTTTGGTGATATAATGCACTAAATGGCCAGAATTTGGCACAATATCCATTCAACAGCCATATCAATGCCAAGCTGAGTAACTGCTAGCATTAAGGGTCCGAAGATAGAGCAACACATTATTGACTTGCTCAATTTGTGAAGCACGTTCAGTTGAATAAATCATCTAATTTTTTTCTGAAATTTTTATCATTTGTTTACTCGTATACATCAAATCTACCAATTTCTGCCGTATTCAGAAAACTCTCGTTGTGCTTAGGTATTTTCACATTCAGATAAGAAAGTTGGTGATTAAAACTTCTTGAAAGATCTCACAATGAAACACATTTGTTTTAATGATTGTCACCACCAACTCACTTGTTTTCTCAGACATTTTCCCCCCATTTTGCAATAATATGAAGCAAGCTGCCCTACTTTGAACTTTTTGCACATCCTCCGTCACTCCTATCTGGGAAGGATCCTATACCACACAGCATTACTCTACAAGGGGTCAGACAAGCTTAGTGTAAGCAGTCTCTTTAGTAGACCTGTTGCATCTTTGTTCTGTGCCAATAAAACAATCTGGTTTGTGCTCCCCAAAACATTTTAAACATGCCCATTCCAACTGAAACTGTCATGATTGTAATTCCTATGTATTAGTTGATTTGACAGGCTTTACACTACTGTATCATGTAACCATGACCTCATACTTTTCCTTACTCACGTGCAGATATTACGAATAGCCGAGGGCCTGTCACACTTCTTTGGAAGACAATGGATACCACCTCTGTTGCTCAATTTTCTATCATTTACTTCATACTTTGATACAGGTAATCACGAATTCAGTTGCACAACTAAACTGATACTCCAGAGGCACGCAATCTGAATGCCCATGTGAAAGAGGATTAAATCAAGTTAAAACATAACCATTACACTTAGCTTTATTTTACAACACTAGTTAATGTGATTTCATTGTAACAATGGAATGATCTAACCACCGAGTCTTACTACTTTGGTTTGGATGTAACATCCACAGAGAGAATCCTTTACATGATAATCAGGTCCTCACATTATGTCCTACAATGATCAGGGACATTATTCATGCTGCTCTTTTACAAAAAACAGTTTTATATAAAATATTGTTGAAATTTGATACAAGTAACGCAGAAGCAGTATAGCTGTTTCCATGTGCACCAATATAAAGTGTACAATAAACATGGGAAAGCAGGTCTACAGATGTGCATAACGTACTTCCCTTGCTACTTTGTATCTCCATAGCAGTGTCATGTCAGCTATACACCATGTGCCAACAAATTTCTGCAGCCATTTTGTAAGAAAATTTTACTAATTAGAGCATCACTACAATCTTCGTAATGGCTACTCCATTTCAGAACACTTCTAACACAGCAGGAACACAGTTGAATATTACAGCAATTTTTTGTGTGTGGTTTTTTTTTTTTTTGGGGGGGGGGGGGGAGCACACACACACACACACACACACACACACACACACACACACACACACACACACTGTAATCCAAAAGTTTTGGGAAGACCAAGTGCAGCAAGCTGTCAAAAGGAATAAATGAGGGGTGGAGGCATGAAATCTTAAAATGACAATTACAAGTTAGGTACTGCCCCCCACCAATAATTATTTCTTTGTGCACACTACATGGGCAATCCTTCCAATATTGGTGACAGTGCTGTTCTATGTGAAAATGAAAGAATTACAAAATCTATTGCATAGGATGAAGAAGCTACTGAGCAGATAATCTGGATTACAAGTAAATGAAAAAAAAGTATCAAGGAGCAACAGAAAAGGGTTATAGAGAAGTCAAGATTTTGACTCCTCTAATACACTAAGTAAAAGACTCATCTAGCCTTTGAAGTAAAATGACACACAACAGATGAATCCAGGACCAGACAAGCAGAAGACTAGCCCCATCAAATATAGCAATTTTAGCTACAATATGTTTACTGATGTCAAATGGTACACCTTAATTTGAGGAAGAAATGTACAACTCAACACACTGTAAATCTAAGTGATTGACAGTCCGTGGGAAAACTGGTAAAGAGAGACGCAAAATGTTCAAGATGATTATTATGGAAGAATGCTGAAAATTGAGTGGACTGATAAGTGAGGTTCTCCTTAGTGAAGAAAGGAACATTGAGGAAACATTGCCTAGAGGAGGAACAAGATCATTGGGTATGTGTTAAAGACATCTGTGTAACTTCCATGGTACTAGAGGGAGCTGTAATGGACAGAGATCGGGAAATATACAGTAAATAATTTATGATATCTTCTGTAGGTGCTATTCACACATGTTATACATCTGCCTTAAAGTTATGCCACATTAAAACCCATTGGTTTAACTCCACTGTAGCTTCCAAACCAATCTTCGACATCTGACTACACTAATCAGTGTCACCACATTGATGACTTTGAAGAACTGGGGGACTAATACTGATAAAGGACTGGCTTTGAAATGCAACAAACATTGGGAGTTTTTAAATGTTTCCTGACTTTGTATTAAGTATATCAGATTTCTGCTGTTTCATCCGGTGCTCACTTACCTTGTTCATTTCCATATGCATCTTATCTTTAAATTGTTATTCATGACATTCTCAAAACTGAACAACATTCATATGTAGGCATCTAACCTATTTGCTTCATAGCCAATTTAAACAAAAATGTATGGAAAGTTTTCAAGAAAATTTAGTTTACTGAACAGCATTTAGTAGCAACTGTAATGGTATTAGAATGAGATTTTCACCCTGCAGCGGAGTGTGCGCTGATATGAAACTTCCTGGCAGATTAAAACTGTGTGCAGAGTTCGAGTATCGGTCTGGCAACATAGTTTTAATCTGCCAGGAAGTGTAATGGTATTAATTGCTAGCTTCTACCACACCCCAAATCCCATTAACAGTGTAGCTTGTATGCACACATTAGTATTGTGTACCTTATTGAAAATGGGTGTAAGGGATCAGTTATTTCTAATACAACACATTCTTCAAACTGATAAATTAGAAAATGTTACAGTTTCAGTCAAAGGAATGATATTTAAGTTTCACACACCCATATGTTCACGCAATACCTCCAAAGCAGGGAGCCCAGTAGCTGCATCTGAAAGTTTGGCTGCTGCCACCAAACAGTGACAAGTGCAAGGCAACATGATCACATAAATGTAGGTTCAAAGGCAAGATTGCCAGTTTTGGGCCATGAAACATAAGTTCTCTCAAAATGTGCATAAAAAGAAAATCTTCATTTCCTCTACGTCAAACCCTTACTGGTTATTTTAATGAAACAACATACATTTGTCCTAATTTATTTTGCTGCACTAAAAGAACTGCAAATGTCTTTACATTATATTATACATTGATGTTAGCTGTTGGTATATGCCTTGCCCGATTCAGTCAATGCATCCCTGAACACCACTTGAGGAAACCATAACTGAAGTATTTAAAAGTGTGTGTCATACCATTTGGCCTTCTGTTAGTGGCTGGATAAATCTTTTCCAGCCTCTTTAAAAGCAGAAATGTCTAGCCTCAGTTTCCTAGACATGGTATAAAATTCCTGTGTACTTCTACCTCCTAAAGACAGACAAAACTGAACAACAGTAATTCATGTAATTTCATTATGGATTAAAGAATGAGATGCAAGTAATTACAGCACTACAGTGAACAATGTCTCAAGCCTAGAGATGGGAAATTTGTGACAGATTACTACTTGACACTAATAGCAGCCAATTTTTAATGAATAATTCTTGTGCAATTGTTAGAATTCAGTAGTCAATTACCAGTCACAACTGAAGGCCATTCAATCCCTGACAGTCCTGTTTTGTAGTGCTGTCTGGAGGTTGCAAATATGTGTGGGGTTAGAATTTTAAGGCTGGAGAGGATTTTTAAAAATTTTATACCTATATGTTCAGCATCAAGTTTTCAAGCACCTTTTTACAGCTGTGCCCTCTCAGCCTATCTTTGAACAAGCACTGACAACAGGGAGGCATGGTTCCCGTTCCCATTTTTCACCTGTCATTTGGCAACATAACAAACACAATGTTTTATATTTTTTGCATGCAAAGTCTCTAATCTACACAGTTTATCATTTTAACTATTCATTTTTTGTCCATTTCACAGGTGAACTGCTTTATGTCAATGTCCAATAGGCACAATATTTCGGCAAATGACCACATCGCCATAAGTGCACCTGATGGCAACATGGCTGTTTGGCAAAATATTGTGCCTGTTTGACACTGACCTGTGGCAGTTTATCCATGAACTATTTTGACATTAAGTACACCAGGAAAAATTGAAAAATCATCTTTGTCTCGCAATTTAGCAATGGACAAAGGAAAGTCTGCTTAATGTTAAGCTGTAACAGGATAAACTTTTGAAATCGTTTAATATATTTCAGTAAACTAAGGCTTGAGTAATTTTAAAAATGTCCCGGACTTGACCCAAGAAACTATGTTAATCATAGTTTTGGACTTACACCCATCTTCAGATGATTACACTCAGTGCCTTCTTCACATATTCCATATTGGATTTCTATATAAATAATACATAACGTACTGCATATTTGATTCCAGTAGTCATTTGAAACAATCCTGTAATCACTACCTCAACTTAAAATTTTGTAAATGATGAATTTTATGTACTGGTCATTTACCAGATTTTTCCCGTTACATTTCCTATCAAAGAAATAGCCAGTGTCCATTATCGATAACATTAACTTACATTTTCAGCTATGAATGCTATTTGCACAGCTCTCTGGAAGTTCATCACCCAAAGTGACTTGTTAGTTAGAAGTTTACATATATAATATACAAGCAGCTTTGGGAATCTAAGATCATCAAAGTGTGATATCTACATACTATTTTCCACAAATAGTATCATCCTTAACCACAGGTAGGGGGTGTGTGTGTGTGTGTGTGTGTGTGTGTGTGTGTGTGTGTGTGTGAGTGAGTGAGAGAGAGAGAGAGAGAGGGGTAATTTTTCTACTATGTAATAGATTTCTGAATTTACCTCTTAAGCCTTCTTACAAAGAAAACGGCACTAAACATGGATCAACTTTCAACACAATTCCTTCAACAGAGACTGCTGAACCAATTGCAAAATTAGATTCTTATGCATGATATTAAATATGGAGCAAATGTTACAACAACTGCAGATCTGACGAGACAACATATCACTACTACCTAATTTTGTATTCACATTCAACTCTCAAATATTACATTCCATTTAAAGTAGACTACAGGCTACATTATAAATCAACCAGATTTCAGAGATGAGGGGCATTGCCAACCACTAACCCAGACAAGCTATTACAGCTAATTTCCCTCATCTAAGCATTTCAGCATCACCACAGAACGGAAACTGTACAGAAATCTAAAATTAAAGGTTTGCACTCTCACAATAGTGTTATTAACAACTGTTCAAATTGAAGAGCTACAGCCTCACTTGAGACACTTGCTCTGTTTGTAATTTTAAATTCCGACACACCAATGCGAATGTGAAGAACAGGTCAGGGTTATCATAACTGAACTTATTGATGTTATCCAGAAGCATATGAACTTACCTTCAAGTGTAAGCTCTTCTTTCTTCACCAAAATCTGAACAGGATTCCTCATGAAGTAACCTGTCACCTCTAGTACATCAGCAGGCATTGTAGCTGACAGCAAAATGACCTGAAATGGGTTCCAGATTAATATTAATTTGTCTACCCTACTTCACATTACCAACAAAGATGAAAGCATATTACCTGTATTTCTGGATTAAGAGTCTTAAATACATCGTATATCTGATCCTTGAAACCACGGGACAACATTTCGTCAGCCTCATCTAATACGAACAGTTTAATGCTATTTGTTCCTAAAACAAAATGCCATATGAAAGAATGACGAAGTCATAGTTAATTTATTTCCTTTTACATCAAAAAGGCAAGGAAAATCATTGAAATTGATTCTTATAAACAGTTACAGTCTAACATATATAAACTCTAATCCATCTGTATAAACACTACCACCCTACAGAAAGGAAAGTTTAAATACACAGCCAACAATTTGCCATTATTTTTACTTTGGTACTGTAGCACATACATACCAACAGTATTTTTTTTACTAAGTAAAAGTACCTATAGCTTTTGAACAGGTGTTCTCACATGAAATTGTGGGGTCTAGTGTAGCAGGGGATACAACTCATCGGCTTTGGACAATGACATCACAAGTCGCCAGAGAGCAGTTTACCATTTTCGCTTTTGCTGTTATGTGTTTCGTTTTTTTACTGATTGCTTAATAAAGTGGATCTGTTTATTCTATCTCGTGAGATTTTTTTTTAAAAAGCCAAAAAACACTTATCAGCTACTGAAGGGAGCTCCAACACTAAGAAGAATCGCTTCTCGTTTGGCGACTTGTGACATTGTCCAAAGCCGATGGGTTGTATCCCCTGCTACACTAGACCCAAATTGTGAATCTTTGGCACCTTCAGCTTCTAAAATATGCAATTTTGAAATTCATATATTGACTGCCCTTACACTTCATAAACAAATGCACTATTACCAAACTTGTTGCATCATTAAAGTTACACTTACTTAGGGCTCGTCTGTTAATCATGTCCATTACTCGGCCTGGTGTTCCAACTACAACATGAACACCCATCTCCAGCTTCTTCATATCTTCACGAACATTTGTCCCACCAATACAGGCATGACACTGTGCATTCATAAAATCCCCTAATGCAATCACAACCTTCTGGATCTGTAACAGAAGTAACTTCAGTCATTAAAAGAGCAAATTGTTTACTTAAAAATTTATACAATTCAGTAAATAGCAAGTTGCAACTTAATTTTGCTATTTCAGGAACTAAATCAATAACGATATACTGACAATTTATGACACATCATAATCAGTTGGGAAAAGATACCTGCTGTGCCAACTCTCGGGTTGGTGCTAAGATTAATGCTTGACATTCACGAAGTGAAGTGTCAATGAGCTGGAGGATTGATATTGAGAAGGTTGCCGTTTTTCCAGTACCTAGGCAGTAAAAAGAAAGAAAAGTTGTATCTTCCACCGAGTACAATTTAAAAAGACTAAAATCAGACCAGTACTAAACCTACCTGACTGTGCCTGAGCAATGACATCGTGGCCTTTAATGCAAGGCATGATAGCTCGCTGCTGAATAGCAGATGGTTTTTCAAAACCATATGCATAAATGCCTCTCAATAACTCTTCCTTCAAATTCATGTCATCAAAGTTCTCAACCACCTAAGGAGAAAATTCATACTTTCACAAGCCAAAGAAGGATAGTATTACAAAGATTGAACAAAATTCAAGAAATTTCAAAACTCCGCGGCTCTTACGCTTACATTGCTCCTCTGCTTTTCCACGAGTTAAAGTGCTATTACATATTACTTACCTGCTCCCAGTTCGACTCAATAACGCCATCGGGTTCCATTCCTGGAGGTCCTTCATATGCGTCCTTTTCTGGGCCATTTTTGGACTCGTCCGCAGGCCAGTCATTTCTGAAATTAAAAATTACAATTGTCTGTGACATTTGTCAAACAAAAACCTCGTTAAAATGTTCCACTACAGCACGGGAATTGCTCAAACATCACAAAGAGGCGACTCAAGTGTACAATATTTCTCTACCATAAAAATTTACAAATCAAATTAAAGACATTCTTGCATTATAACTCTCTTTCTTGCTATCTACGATTCCGTTAGCATGTGAGTGATTCTCTTTCCTCGACTACACTGTCACCAGCACGAGTCTCCCACATTGCTGTCACGATCTGCTGGTGTGCGCGCGCCAAATAGGCTCATAGCCAACAAGCTGGTCTCCACATTAACACAAGTTACATTAAGAATTATTTTTAACGGTAGTACCCTGGGAAATAAAGGAATGGTTCTGTGCTGACATCAGTTTGAATTCTACGAACAGCAAATTTTCCTTTCACAATGCTATATAGTTCAACACAAAAGTGCAGAGTTTATAAGCGGTTCCCGCAAGCACAAATATACATGTACTGATTCTCACAAAATTAAGAGTATTTGAGTTCAAACCTCCTTCTCGCAAGACCGAATAAAACTACGAATTAAACCTGTGTCACTTAGTGCCAGTGCGAAAACGTGCCAAACTTCTTTAGCTATTGGTAGATAAACTAACCATCCCCTCTAAACGCCACGTTCAAGTAGCACTAAATCAACATCATTTTATTGAACACAGCATCTTTTAAACCAAAGCGTGCGAGTAATTCACGTTCATTGTCAAATTATACCTGAACGCCATGTTGGCAATCGCACCACACCATTGGAAACCTTGACAATACGGTTCACACAGCAGATTACAATGTAACAAATTTACAAAATATTATCTAGAGCTTCCAATAGTGTACTCTAGACAACATTTACATAAACCTTTAAACTGAATCTACCATACAGCTTCGAAAAACCTATCACTTACCTTCTATCTGCTGCATACGACATGTTCAACTCACGATTAGAGCGACGGAAAGAGAAATTCTAGTGACTTCGCCAATGTGTTCATGCGCGAAAGGGGTACGAAGTTCGCGAATGTATACACTCAAAGTTTCAAAGATATTGATAATGTAGTATATCCAAAATTTAAAAATAAACTCTCTCTACTCCATATAGAGGAAAATAAACTGATTTTAAATTTTTTTGTTGAGCTCTACTTTTATATTGCGTAAGACGATTAGGTGATCATACAGGAAGTTGCGTATATACCCATAATTCTGTGCGCTTCGAATTTGAGCAGCAAGGGGGGAGAAATTAAATGCTGGGTTATAGAAACCTTGGAGCCAATAAGACTTACAGCATCACAACAAATGATGTATTTATGTTGTCCAAACCAGTAATTACTTATCAGCCGCAGAATGTGGTTTCATTATCAGTTTTCAGTTTGCGTCGCAAGTGTGTCAGGGACTGAAGCTCGCAGAATTTTCTTGTGTTGAGGGTCACTTTAGAAACATACAATTTCGTTTAACATGTAGTTACTTTCACAGAGAATGTAATAGACATATTCTTTGCAAAACAGAGTTCTGATATTTATTCTCAGATCATCTTCTGATTATTAGTATCTAATGCCCTTGGTTAGATGTTTGGAATCTCTAAAGAATTTTTTCTTATAAACATTGTAGCATATTTTGACAGCATGCAATTTTTTTAATAAAAATTTTATTTTTATAAAATATTTTATAACAAATATCAAACGAACAGACCAAAATCATTATTAGGTAACTTGCATGTTATCACAATTTTGTTCTCATCAGATGTGCCCAGAAGCAGTATTGCTGCTGATTATATTTAGTGTTATTAAATTCCGGTCTCTTTATCATAGCCATATGTTTAAAATAATTACTGCAAGAGCTTTTGTCTAGTACGAGGTGGATATAACCCTAATTTAGTTAAATTATAACATCATTCACCTTAACTGTGACGAAGTTGTCCTTGTGTGATATGTTAGAACAGCTTTGTGGTGTGCCCTTTAAACTTAATCCTAATGGTTTAAAGCGATAATTGCTCTAAAACACAAGTGCATATGTTGGGCATTGGATTCTTATTTACTTTAGTATTCAAGATTGCAAAACTCATTGATAACTAGTTTTGGCTAAAACAGCTAGCTGCCTCCAAATCTAATAATAGAAACATTGCTGTGTTTAATCGTTGCTGTGCCTGCTCTGACCCAAGCATATTACTCTTATGCTAGGTGATGGTGGTAAATTTGACCAGTAGTTGTGATAAGTGTTCTTAATATGGGAACACTACCTGATGCAATGCTATTGTACAGTGTTTACAATGATCGCATATATTTCGGGACAAAATTTTTTATTGAGCTGTGCATGTACAGATATTTTGGGCTGTGAATGTTGTTACACACAATGACAGTGTCACTCCTACTGGCCTAGTGATTAGGCATTCTTGACTAATAAAGGATTATTTGTAAGAATCCAATAAATATTAACATACTTAGATTGCTGACATCCAACCTAACTATGTTAGGAAACAACAGTTACAGTTCAGTGAGCCTCTTGAGACACCAAATGTAGTACATTGGTTCACTTAAAGCCTTTGACATTAAAACCATTGTATAATGTGGCATGCAACAGCATCTATATGAGTTCTCCTGGACATCATTTTGCCCCTCATCCCCTCTAAACTCCCTTATGAACACCCAACTTTATCATGGTAGCTTCAGAGTAAATAAGCTGTACTGTGTTTCCACTGAAGTTCTCATTCATTCTAGAAGGCCACTAATTCTCAGAATGGGAACATAACCAAATTATACATTCGTTACAATCCATAGCATGATCCTGTGTGCTTCACATAAGTGCACTTTCATCATTTCAACCAATACTGTATTCTCCCACAAACCTGCTGCTGGTTGAGGATTGAAGGAATGGTGCTATTATAGATCCAGAATTTGGGTTTAAGTTATACAAACTTGAAGAATGTGGGTATAACTCTGGCTGGGCAGATGGGAATTTGAACCGCAATCCTGCAAAATGAGAGTCCCTTAGTTGTAAGACTGAAGCAATGAACTCCTTGGACCCAATTTTATATCAGCTAAAGAGAGAATCTTTAATTTCCTGATCATGCTTTCTGATTTATTTTTATGTCAGCAGTTAGCAGGCCTACTTTATTTGATGTTAAAATTTCTGTGTTAGTATACTCACAGAATATATTAACATAGTAACAAACAAAATGAGAACTTAGCCTCAGCTCGAACTTTTAAGTAAAAAGGAGGCCGATTTTAAGTCGAGACTTAAAAAGCTTCAAAAAGAAGATTATACTCCAAAGTAGAATGAATCCAGTTGCACCCCTGAGTTTTGAAATTATTTCTTACTCTTTTTCCTAACCTCTATTTGAGTTTTAATATCTTCTTTGTCCTCATACTGGCAGTAAGCTGATAAACTCCAGCAAACAATATGCAGTACAGCGAACTATAGGATGTCGTAAGGAGCAGAGAAAAATCACTGTGGTGGAAGACTGGTCTTTCATGCACTAACAGTATTGTCTGTGTAAAACATAAAATGATACATGACAAATGGTCATAATTAAATGTCACTATTAATAGTTACAAGAACAGTTATCAATATTTCCAACATTTATTTAGGTTCAAAAGGGTGCCTATCATGATTTTAATGAAAAAAGCTGTTGAGTTTTTGGTAGAATATTTAGTTTGTTTTGTATCAAGGTAATTAAAGAAAAATACCAGTAATACAATCCTTCTGAACTACCATGCTTCTAAGATAGTGAAATATCTGCTCATATTATCACAAATAGTTTAGACTACAACCATAACTACACTATTTGGCACATTGGTAGGAATGCTTCTCACATTAGTGTGAAGATCATATGATTCTTTGAGTGGTACAACAGAAAATATGAAACTTGGAGAGTTGTATTTTGCAATAGGATATTCCCACATGGTTGTGAGTGATGTATTATCCTTCACCTGGTTACAGTACATTTCTTTTTTAATGCCCCTTATATTTATTTCTTCTCCCTTAACTTTAATTCCTACTCTGAATTTTTCTTTGGTTTCCTTTATTGCTTGATAGGCTACATCCCTGTCTCACTACATTCTTGACCACTCCTTCTCTTATACCTGCCACTTGGTTTCAGTACAAGTTATAAATAGCCTTTTGCTCTCTATGTTTTACCCTTGCTACCTCCAGAATTTCAAAGAGAGTATTCCAATCAACATTGTCAAAAGCCTTCTCTAAGTCTACAAATGCTACAAACGTAGGTTTGCCTACCCTTAACCTATCTTCTAAGAGAAGTTATAGGCTAAGTATTACTTCGCATGTTCGTACATTTCTCCAGAATCCAAACTGATATTCCCCAAGGTTGACTTCTACCAGTTTTTCCATTCTTCTGTGAAGAATTTTTGTTAGTATTTTGCAGCCATTACTTATTAAACTGTTAGCTTGGTAATATTCATACTTGTCAGCACCTACTTTCATTGGAACTGGAATTATTATATTCTTGACGCTGAGGATATTTTGCCTGTTTCATACATCTTGCACACCAGATGGAAGAGTTTTGTCGTTGCTGGTTCTACCTAGACTGTCAGTAGTTCTGATGGAAAGTTGTCTATTCCTGGGCCTTGTTTTAACTCAGGCCTTTCAGCACTCTGTCAAAATCTTCTCACAGTATCATGTCTCCCATCTCATTCTCATTTACACACTCATCTATTTCTATAATATTTCCTGCAAGTTCATATTCCTTTATGGACCCTCTATATACTCCTTCCATCTTTCAGCTTTCCCCTCTTTGCTGGTTTTCCGTGTGAGCTCTTGATGTTTGTATAGCTGCTTGTCTTTTCTCTAAAGGCCTCTTTAATTTTTCTGTAGGCAGCATCTAGCTTTTCCCTTGTGATCTATGCATCTAAATCCTTACGTTTGTCCTCTAGGCATTCCTACTTAGCAATTTATCACTTTCTGTCAATCTTATTTTTGAGGTGTTTGTATTCCCTTTTGCCTGCTTCATTTACTGCATTTTTATATTTTCTTCTTTCATCAGTTCCGTGTCTCCTGTGTTATCCATGGATTTCTTCTTGGCCTTTTCTTTTTACCTATTTGGTCCTATGCTGCCTTCACTATTTCATCTCCCAAAGCTACCCATTTGTCTTCTAATGTATTCCTTTCCCCAAAACTTGTCAGTCATTGTCTAATGCTCACTCTGAAACTCTCAACAACCTCTGGTTCTTTCAACTTATCCAGGCCCCTTCTCCTTAATTTCCTATCTTTTTGCTATCTCTTCAGTTTTAAATCAGTTTATTATTACCATTTATTTCCATATCTTGGTCATTGACCAGTCATTATTGGACAGACTGCGTCAAACCTACAATACAGAAGTATGTACAATTAGGAATTTGCATACAGTTAAATATAAATACATTAAAAAATACACATAATTTGTCATTTAGTTTAAAGTGACACCTATTTAAATTAAGAAAGATTTTGTAAATCATATGAGGGTCGCTCCAAAAGAAATGCACACTATTTTTGTAAAAATTCAGTTTTCATTCTGCATGTGTGAAAGTTTTACAGTGTGTAGATACATCCTTCCCGCTTGGTTTCAAACTTAGTTCAACCTGTTCCCATGAGTGGCGCCGCCACAGCATCTCTTCAAGATGGCTGTTACACTTGACATTCATCAGAAGCAACATACTGTCATAGAATTCCTGTGCTGTGAAAACAAGCAGGTTACATGATGAAAGCGGGCATGGCAATATTGAGGATTGTCCTCACACCAGCAGGCCTCGTACTGCACACACTCCAGACAATGTGCAGATAGTTAACGAATTTGTGACTGCTGACAGACGTATTACAGTGAAAGAATTGTCACGCTACGTTGGGATAGGGGAAGGAAGTGCTTGCAGAATACTGAAAGTGTTGGCGTTAAAAAAGGTTTGTGCCAGGTGGGTTTCCAGGATGTTGACAGTGGCTCACAAAGAAACAAGAAAAACGGTATGCAGAGAACTTTTGTAACAGTACGAGAATGGTGGAGATGAATTTCTTGGAAGAATTGTGGCAGGTGATGAAACATGGCCCCATCATTTTTCACCAGAGACAAAGACGCAATCAATGGAGTGGCATCATGCAAATTCACCCAAGAAAAAAAAAGTTCAAAACCACACCTTCTGCTGGAAAAGTTATGGCTACGGTGTTTTTCGATTCCAAAGGATTCTTGCTTGTGGACATCACGCCAAGTGGAACCACCATAAATTCTGATGCATAAGTGACGATACTGAAGAAACTTCAAGCTCGACTGAGTCGTGTTCAACCACATCGACAAAAGCAGGATGTTTTGCTGTTGCACGACAATGCATGGCCATATGTCAGTCAAAAAACCGTGGAAGCGATCACAAATCTCGGATGGACAACACTGAAACACCCACCTTACAATCCTGACCTCGCTCCATGTGACTATTATCTCTTTGGGAAACTGAAAGAATCTCTTTTTGGAAGAAGGTTTGAAGATGATGACCCCCTTGTGCAGGCTGCCAAACAGTGGCTCCAACAGGTTGGTCCAGAATTTTACCGTGTGGGTATGCAGGCGCTGGTTCCAAGATGGCGTAAGGCAGTTGAAAGGGATGGAAATTATGTGGAGAAGTGAAAATATTGTTCCTAAAGGATGTATCTACACACTGTAAAACTTTCAAACATGTAGAATAAAAGATGGATTTAAAAAAAAAAAATTGTGTGCCTTTCTTTTGGAGTGACCCTCGTAACAGCATCTCATGCTGGAATTCATCATCATGTGGGATGCAAGCAGTAGTCTGGAGGAGGTGGGGAAGGAGAGGGGAAAGTATTGTACAGGTGGGGAAAGAGACCAGCACTGGCTGGTTGAGTGTACACAGATTAGTCTGTCAACAGATGCAGCATCAGAGGGTTGTGGCGCAGAGAGGTGGAGAAAAAAGGAGCAAAAACGGAGAGGAGCGGGAAAGATGGATTGATCGATGAACTGGCATATGGCCGCAAATAAACTGGGTGGAAACTGTTGGGTGCAGGTTGAGGATGGGATAATTACAGGGGAGAGAATATGTTTTAAGGATAACTCACATCTGTGCAGTTCTGAAGAGCTGGCGGTGGAGGGAAGGATCCAGATGGCTCAGGTACTGGAGCAGCCATTGAAATCAAGTATGTTATGTTCAGCAGCGTTTTGTGCCACAGAGTTGTTTACTTTTGGTCTTGGGCACAGTTTGGTGGTGGCTGTTCAACTGTTGGACAGATGGTAGCTGGTCATACCAATATAAACATCTGTGCAATGATTGTAGCACAGCTGGTAAATAGCATGGCTGCTTTCACAGGTGGCCAGGCCCCTGATGGGGTAAGATAAACCTGTGACAGGACCGAAATAGGAAGTACTGGGTGGGTGGATGGATGGGACAGGTTTTACACCTGGGTCTTACACAGGGATGTGACCTTTGTGGCAGGAGGTTGGCATTGGGAGTGGCATAGGGATGAACTAGGATGTTGTGGAGGTTGGGTGGGTGACAGAACACCACTTTAGGAGGGGTGGGAAGTATCTTGGGTAGGATGTCCTTCATTTCAAGGCAAAACAATAGGTAATCAAAGCCCTGCAACGGATGTGGTTCAGTTGTTCCAGTCTCGGGTGGTGCTGGGTGATAAAGGGGACACTCCTTTGTAGCTGGTTCTTGAAGGGTGGTGGGAGGATTGGGGGCATGAGGGAAATGGCATGGGAGATCTGTTTGCGAACAATGTCTTGGGCTAGTGCCTATATGTGAAGGCCTTGGTGAGACTATCAGCATACTGGGCAATGGAGTTTTTGTCACCACAGATATGCGATCCCTGGTTATCCTGGCTATATGGGAGAAGCTTTTTGGTGTATAAGTCCCAGAAGTCCAACACAAACTCCAATCCCTTCTTTAAGCCTTAGGGCCTTCCCAGGACATCCCCCCTGAATCTATTTCCCTCCTCACCACTATGACACCCCAAATACTCACCTTCTACATGCTCCTCAAAATCCAACAATCAAAACCCAGCAATCCTGGATGGCCCATTGTGACTGGTTATTGTACCCCCACTGAAAGAATTTCAGTCCACATTGACCTACACCTCCAATCAAATGCCCACAATCTAGCCTTCCATATCAAAGACACCAACCACTTCCTTCACCAACTCCCCACCATCCCCACCCCTTTATCTCCCTGTACACCAAAATCCCTCATGCCCATGGTCTTACCACTATTGAACACTACCTTCCCAATGTCCTTCAGACTCCAAATCCACCACATCATTCCCCATACACCTTACTAACTTTATCCTAACCCACAACTACTTCTCATTTGAAGGGAAGGTTTATAAACAAATCTGCAGCACAGCTATGGGCACCTGCATGGCAATCTCCTGTACCAACCATTTTACGTGCATCTGGAGGAGATCTTCATAGCCTCCCAAAACACTAGAGACCTAGTCTGGTTCAGGTTCATTGATGATATCTTCATGATCTGGAATCAGGGCCAAGACACCCTATCTTTGTTACTTCACAACCTCAACATCTTCTCTCCCATCCTCTTCACTTGACCCTCCTCAACTCAGCATGCCACCTTCCTAGATGTTGATCTCCTCTCTGAAAGTTCCATCTGCACCTTCATCCACATTAAACCCACCAACCACTATTACTCCATTTTGACGGTTGTCATCCCTTTCACACTAAAAAATCCCATATAGCTTGGCTACCTAGGGATGGCATATCTGCAGTGACAAAAACTCCCTTGCTCAGTATGCTGAGGGATTCACCAAGACCTTCACAGACAGGCACTACTCCCAGACCTAGTCCACAAATAGGTTCCCCAAGCCATTTCCCCTCACCCCTCCACCAATCCTCCCACCACCCTCCCAAGAACCAGCCACAAAGGAGTATCCCCTTCATCACCCGGTACAACCCCAGACTGGAACAACTGAACCACATCCTTCATGAGGGCTTTGATTATCTATCATCATGCCCTGAAATGGGAGACATCCTACCCTAGATATTTCCCACCCCTCCTAAAGTGGTGTTCCATCGCCCACTCAAGCCCCACAACGTCTTAGTCCATCCCTATGCCAGTCCCGATGCCAACCTCTTGCCACAAGGTTCATATCCCTGTGGAAGACCCAGATGCAAAACCTGTCCCATCCATCCACCCAATGCTTCCTATTCCAGTCCTGTTATATTACATGAATGAAGTTGTTCATGACATCACCAACATGATCACTCACACCACTGGACCTGCTGTTCCCCTTTCTACAGGTCCCCTCCACTGCTGTCCAGTACTATGGTGGACCAAAGACATTAAAGTAGCTGTTGAGGATTGCCAAAGAGCCCTGAAATGTTTCGAACAACATCCTTCTCAAACCAACCTTATCACTTTTAAGTGACCTCGTGCTATGGGTAGCTATCTAATTAAATACATTAAGAAGGGATGCTGGGAGTGCTTGTCTCCTTTCTGGGAATATGCGCCTTTTCATCTGTCTTTTGGGCTGCCACTTATCAACAACTGTTTCGGATCTTGCGCTTCAGGATGGTCTTGTACCAATGCTTGGTGGTTTTTGGCTATTTAACAACTCACTTTGTGCCAACATTGGCATACTCTTCCTGTCCAGCTAACTTCATACTGCAGAAAAAAAAAGTTGAAGATGTCTCCTTATGTTTCACCCCTTCACCAAGCTGAATCATATAATGAACATTTCATTGACAAGGACAGCTTCAGGCTTTGGCCTCATCTCACGATGGAGCCCCAGGCCCTGATTCATTTCATAATCAAATGATCCAACATCTGAATGTTACTCATATCTTTAAGCCAGGGAAAACCCAAAGTCTCTTAACAGCTATCACTGATTATCCTGACAAATGTGCTCCTGCAAATGGCTTGAAAGAATGGTCGCCTGCAGATTATGCTGTGTTATCAAGTCTCAGGGCCTTTTTTTCCCACTGTCAGTGTGGTTTATCAGAGGGATGATCCACAAACAGCCATCTGGTCTGGTTGGAAACACTACCTCATTGCAGTCTTTTTTTTTAAACCTGCATCAGGCATCAAGGCTCCCTACCAAATTTCATTCATCACTTTTGCCCCTCTGGTTGTTCCGTGTTTGATACTTCCCTCAGCTCTCTATGATTCCAAACATCCCATAGATCTGTCCTGAATGTCACACTGTTCCCCATCATGGAGAAGATGCCTGTTTCTTTGCACACACCTCTTGGTGTGTGGATCATGCTACTCTTCTCCATATTTACTGGGCCCTTTTCTCATCATGACTGGACTATGTCTGTTCTCATCACGACCAGACTATGGTTGTCAGGTTTATGGCTTGGTGATGCCTTTGACTTTGAAATTGCTAGACCCAGTCCATCATCATGGAGACCAGTTCTTGGTTTCATATGCAGTCACCATTCACCAGTTCCCTGATCATCCAATTTGGCCCATTATTTTGGCATATGACGGATGTCAACCTCTTGATACCCACCCTTTGGTGGTATTACTATTTTGAATGTGCCTCATAGCCCTCTTCCAGGATCTTCACCTCTTTTCCCTGGGGTGTGCTCCCCCCGTTTTCTCACACAAACCCCCTTGTTTGGTGCCCAACCCATGAATTAGGACCAATCTATTTCAAGGTCCTAAAGTATCAGTCATCCCCACAAACTTTTGGTGTCTGTTATGTTGAATTCTTCAGGAGTTTCATGGTGCTACCATCTTTTACAGTGACAGCTCTAACACTGTGGATAAGACCAGATATGTTTTTACATCCCCTACCAGTCAGGAACACCATTTGTTGCCAGGAATGCGTACTGTTTTTACAATGGAGTGATAGCCATTAACAAAGCCCTCCACTTTATTAAAAGGGCCTCCCATGGATATGTTTTAATATGTAGTGATTCAATGAGCAGTTTTCAGGCCATGTTACTGTATTGGCCTTGTGGTATTTGTTACTCATTACCTTCTCATTGAACTTATTCATAATGACTGCGTGGTAGTTGTATCTGGCTTCCAAGTCATGTGGTAATCCCAATGGACTGGCTCCCAAGTCATTTGGGTATTCCGGGAAATGAACTGACTCACTATTTGCCTAGAGAAGTGATTACTCATCCTCCATTCACTTTGCTGGTCTCATGTGTGGATTTGTGGGAGAGAATGAGACCTCTGCTCACTCAGAAATGGAATGACATCTGGTTGGCTAATGGATCCTCCAATAAACTCCACATTCTCATGGAGACTACTGCTGCATAGCACTCTTTGTTCCATTCCTCTTGGAAGTAATTCACTGACTCACATCACTCCCACATTGATCATACCAGGCCAACCCTTAGTTTTATTTTACATAATGAGTCACCAATACATTTTAGTTGTGGAGCCTTACAGACAGAGGGCCATATTCTGGTGGAATGCCCCCTTCTTCTGGCCCTAGATGCTACACATGGCCTTCCAAATCCTTTGCCTCAAATATTAGAAGATGATTCATGGACGATTCTCCATTTTCTCCATGAAAGTGGTTCTTATTTTCAGATATAAGGTTTTAAGCTACCTTTGGGGCAGGGGCAGGTTGGCTGAGATTGGGATGTCTCCCACTACATGCTGGGTTGGTGGGACCCTGACTGTATCTCCTTGGCAATCTCACTCTTTTATTTCTCTCACACTTGTTTTTAATTTTTTTAGGTGCAGTTTGTCTCCTTTTCTGTTGCACCCTATTTACTACTTCAGAGATAGCACTCTTTTGAATAGTGGATGCTCTTTAATGCCTTGACTACACTAGAGCAGGGGTGGGACTGTTGTGGGTGGGACAGCTCCCATTAGCTGCAGAGCCCTGGGGATGCCCGCCTACAGCCTTATCTATTTCTCTCCTTTTCTTTTTATTATTGATGACCCAACTGATGTGTATTACATTTTTAGGCTTCCCCTTTTTACTATACTAAATCTGTCAATTAGAAGACATTCTTTGCCCTGTAACTGTCTTTGCCCTTCATTGCGCAGGTGGGGCTCAGATGGAGGGTGGGGCTTTTCTTACCACTGGATGAGTCCTTGGAGGCTCCTCATCTGCTCTGACCTCCATGTTGGTCTGACCCATAAACTTCTCCATAAATTCTTTCTCTGCTCTTGCTTCAGTATTTCTTTCTGTGCCTCAGCCTCACCGCTCCTACATAATTACATCATCAGAACACGTATTTTGCTGATATCATTTATTCCGGTTCAACTACACCTGGATCATGAGACTGACAACCACTTTGTTTAATGCCTTAAACCCCAATCAACCAACCTATCAAGAATGCTTGTGATCTCATTAGTGTGTGCTTGCTCACTCAATGCACAACAGTTGTTTTGAATCACATGCTTACAGGGTCTGAAATCTGAAATATCATTTACAGTTTTTCAACTACACTCTCAAAGAACTCACTGACTACAGGTTTGAATGCACCATTTGCTGTTCTCTCTTCAATTTTTTGTTACCATTTAACAAATGGTAATACACATTTCGGGTGATTTCCCTTCTCCTTTTTAATGATTCTACTGATGAATTCATACAAGTAATATCAGACCAGTTACTCATTGGTTTTGTATTTAGCTCCATAACATGCATTATAATCTACAATTGTTGATTCCAGTACCATTATCTTGTAATCCCAAATATTTAAACTAGTAATAATAGTGTCAAGAAAGACATGACCTCTGGTTGACTGGTAACTTTCCACAAATAGTCCAAATGTGCCTGTCAAATTTATAAATTCTCTGTCATTGATTCTTCTTTCATCAATATACACAAGTGTATCTTATCATCACAAACTTAGCAAAAGTAAATGAAGACTAGTCATGTACACATAGAACTTAGTCAAGTTCAAGACCCAAACACTGTCAGTGCTTTAGTTTTAAAACCAGTAATGAACTGTTTAGCTGCTGTAACCAACGGAAAAATCAAAATGTTCAAGGCAGAACTGACAGTAGGAACAAAAGAGATAGTTTTTTTTTTTCCAGGGTGTTTCAAAAATACTTTTAAAACTTTGGGCAGAGTTTCCATACACCAAGACAAGAAAAGAAGGTAATACAAACAAATGTCCAAAAACCCTTCATTTTTGAGTTATTAACATTATTCTTTTGATAGAATCATGGTGAGGTTATCCTTGTAGATGTGCAAAATGGCTGGGAAACAAAGACTGAATGTATATTTTACACAACTATTTAGAGGCTAGATGGTTAGATTTAATGTTAATACCATGGATTCTAAGTGAAGTGGTCCCTAAGAATTTAGAACAAGTCAAGAATAACACTTTAGATTAAGGACAATCTCAAACCAGGAAGAAGAAGCACAATTTAATCCACAGGCCAAGTTGTAATCAAGAACAGGAGAATAATCACAAAAAGTGTTATAAAATCATCGAGTCTGTAATAAACAATATAGTATATCCTGTTCATAGTGTATTGTATACACTACGTAATTACACACGTGACTAACCATAGCACACAATAATATGTTTGACTACAGAAAACTTTTAAATGCTAATATCCTCCTCAGCCATCTCAAAGAATTGTTTAATGTCATAAAATGGATGATCTGACAGCCAGCTGTACCACTTAATTCTAAAAAAATTATATCCATAGACTGAACATGAATTGGCAGTTTATTGAACATTTTGAGCAGGTTTACTTTGTGGGAATTTCCTGTTCTTGCTAATCTGTGGTGTGGTACGTCGAAATTATCCTTAGCTCTCATGTATTTCCGCTCTGGAAATAAATTCTGAAATATTATTTTTAATATGGAGTACAGGCAGATAAATGTATAAATTAATAGTTAATGCAACAATTAAAATGTTTAAATGATGCCTTCAGTTTGCATCCATTTTTGAAAATGTATTTCCAAGAAGATTATAATCAGTTCATAGCAAAGAATAACTTAAGAAGCCATGGATTACTGCAAGCACTGAAATATCATGTAAAAGGAAAAATAAAGTTATATACTGAATGAAGAACTTCAGGTAGCCCTGATAACATAAACTTCTATGAAAGATACAGCACAATTATAATGAAAGTGACTGAAAATATTGTAGATATGCTATTCATGGACAAACCTAATAATTTGGACTTAAAAACTCAAATTTATGTATAATAAGAAGTGAAAGACACATAGCTTTGAGCAAGGGCCCCAATATCGCCCTTAATATTAAGAACAAAGAAATAAATGACACACATGGGATAACAAAGATCTTTAATTCATACTAAACAGATAGGGTGTAGTCCACTCCTGGTGAGGCAACAGATCTCCTCAAGAAACAAGTGGCTGTTACTTATGATGAAATAATTTTCTCTTGCATAACCACTAGAGAGCTCAAGACAACCTTTAATTCACTAAAAATAAATATGCATAGTAATTTGAGAATATGGATCAAGGTGTCTATCCCGACATATTGAAATACTCCACTACAAAACATCACTACAAAAAAGGGATGCTGTAAATGTGAATATTTATGGATATATTCCATTTCTGACTGTATTTTTATTATATTTGAAAAATTATTATTTGCTGGGATAGTCAAGCATAAGATAAATTTGGAATTATTAGTAAATGGCAATTTGGATTTCAAAATAATATACCAGTCTGAACAGGCAACATTATCATTATTTGTGGATAGAGTCGCTAAACAAGGACAGAAAGCAATTTTCAAAGCAGTGGACTTCAAATCAAGAATAGCTGTAGCATCAGAAAATGTAGTTACCCATCATGAAGCAATTCATGGTTCTGTCCTGAATCCCCTATCATTTTTTATCTACAGCACTGAGCTTCCTGCAGCTATGAACGTGAGTGTAAATTAATGATATTTGCAGATGAAACCATACATACTCCACAACTCACTGTTTGGTGCATGGTGGAGGGTACCTTGTATCACTAATAGTTATTTCATTTCCTGTTCCACTCACAAACATGATGAGGAAGAAACAGCTGTCGTATATACCTCTATATAAGCCCTAATTTTGTTTTCTTATCATCAAGATCCTTATGTAAAATGTATGTTGGCAGCAGAAGAATCATTCTGCAGTCAGTTTCAAATATTGATTCTCTAAAGAATATTGTCTTCCCTCCAGGGATTCCCATTTGAGCTCATGAAGCAATGCCGCAATACTCATGTGTTGATCAAACCTACCAGTAAATCCAGCAGCCTACCTCTGAATTGCTTTGATGTCTTCCTTTAATCCAACCTGGAGTGGATACGAAAAACTCAAGTGGTACTCAAGAATTGGTCAAACAAGTGTTCTATGCATGATCTTATTTGCAGATGAGATACACTGCTGTAGCCACCAGAAAGATCGCGGGAGGTGCACATTGGCATACTACAGGTGGTGTACTCATTGAACTCCTCTAAATTTTAGGTGTGTGTGAACATTATGCTTCAAACCACATTTTTTTACCTATCTCCATTTCTGAAATATATATAAGTAAAGTCATAAAGAAAAAGACAGATTTGGACTAAGCATACCTGGTGTTTGAAATGTGCCTTGTGAAAGTGATAAAAATTATGTTGATCATAGTTGGTGTTCATGACACATAATGCCATAAAAACTAAAACTAAACTCTGCTCGAAGAGGCCACGAAGGCCCGACAGTATCGACTGGCCGCCATGTCATCCTCAGCCTGCATGTGTCACTCGATGCAGATATGTAGATACAATGCCATGGGATCTAGACAAATATGCTGTGGTTAAGTACAGACATGAAAATTTTAAGACTCATCTTGATGGTAGAAAACTCTTTACCAAGCTTCATAAAACAGCTTATGGAGAACTCAACAAGTCACCATTTTTCAACAAAGACAATGGGTACTTACTTCAACATTGCTCAGTGCCCTGTGAGATAATCAGGCAACTACGCAAAGTCAAGAAAATCAATAATTTTCTGTTCAGAGAACAGTTGTTCAACCAAGAAAACTGTGGCTGCATTTTTTTTTTTCCATTTGATGTAGTTTGTTACAGAGTTATGCTTACACACAACTGGCAACACCACAGCAGTCCCCTGTCTGTTTAAGTGAATTATTCAGTTTTTTTAATGACACATTACATGTTATAGATGTTTCCTACAACTGCCAAGAAAGCACTGTGTGCAATATGATAGCAAGCTGATAACACATTTAGACCATTGCAGTAATTTTGAAATTAATCTGTGGAAGTATCTTAAAGTGGTACAGACCTAGAAGGTGCAAAATGGCTAATGTTGAATAAGTTACGGATGACAACTTTTTTTAACATTGGTGGAAGGCAGGAGTTAATCATTTCAGTACTTAAAAAGATCCATTTTAATTTCCATGGACATCTTCACACATATCATAATGATAATAGTAGGCTGGTATTAATTTACAGGATCCTTGTTTGTATCTTAGTTTAATAATACTCGCAGAAGATATTTAAAAACTGATATTAAACCAATTTCAGCATCAAAATCTATTAAATAACATGTTTCACTTATTTTGATTCATATAAACATATTCTAAAAAAATATAAACATTGCTTTTTTATTTACATCCTAAACTATATACGATAATTATAAGCACTGTGACACCAAGTAAATATCTACTATTATTATTTTCGATTATTCCCAATTAAGAGATCGTTTGAACTTGAATTCCTTTATGATGATTGTTTGTGTTTTTTCTGAGCCCAAATTTTCTTCATGTGTTCACTGTGTTGTTTCTTTCGCTCCGCTGTCCATTTGCATCCTGGTCTCTTCTGTGTTGTGGTGTCAAATTTATGTTTTTAGATGATGTTCCTGAATTCAGTTCTATTTTCTGCATCGTTTACTGTTATGTGTGCTTGTCTGAGGTCCTCTTCAACTTCTTTTATCCATTTTGTTTTTCCCCTGCCTGAGTTGATGACTTTAAGAATTCGCTTTGAAATTCTGTTTTCATTCATCCTGTGGATATGTCCATAGAACTGCATTCTTCTTTTCCTTATTGTATCTGTAATCTTGTCTGTGTATTTATATAATTCTGATGTTGGTCTCTTCTTCCAGATTCCTTGCTCTTGTATCGGGCCAAAAATTTTCCTGAGAATTTTCCTTTCTTGTTTCTCTATTTCTTTGATTTTAGTTTGCCCACCTATTTGTGTTGTTTCAGATGCATACAGTGCCTCTGGAAGTACGACAGTGTTGTAGTGCCTCAATTTTGCGTTAATGGATATGGACTTTTTGTTATAATAGTTCCACGTGAGTTTATATGCTTTCTGTAGTTTTTTAATTCTTTTCTCATTGGCCTTTAGGTTGATCCCTGATGGCTGGATGATTTCTCCCAGGTACTTAAAATGTGGTACTTGTGCGATTTTCCCATGGGTTGTCACAATAGGCAATTTGTCTTGTGGCACTCTTTCTATGTACTGGGTTTTCTCATATGAGATTTGCAGGCCAGTTCTTTGTGCAATTTTGTGTAAATATCTATGTGATAAATTTTTTTATCTCTGCTGTAAATTTTATTTACTTCTCCTAAGGAATTCTTTTAAAAAGTAGTGTGTCACATCAAGCACATACTTCCTTAAGTTATGTGTAAATAAAGGTTTATTATCTTTCACACATTTAATGATTCTAGGTAAAGAACTGCAGATTTTAGTACTAGTATATTTTACTCTCTTCATACACACACACACACACACACACACACACACACACACACACACACAGATATATATATAAAAACAAAGATGATGTGACTTACCAAACGAAAGCGCTGGCAGGTCGATAGACACACACAAACATACAAACAAAATTCTAGCTTTCGCAACCAACGGTTGCTTCGTCAGGAAAGAGGGAAGGAGAGGGAAAGACGAAAGGATGTGGATTTTAAGGGAGAGGGTAAGGAGTCATCCCAATCCTGGGAGCGGAAAGACTTACCTTAGGGGGAAAAAAGGACGGGTATACACTTGCACACACACACATATCCATCCACACATATACAGACACAAGCAGATATATCATGACATACGATATGTCCCGCGTGGAATGTTTCCCTCTATTATATATATAAAAACAAAGATGATGTGACTTACCAAATGAAAGTGCTGGTAGGTTGACAGACACACAAACAAACACAAACATACACACAAAATTCAAGCTTTCGCAACAAACTGTTGCCTCATCAGGAAAGAAGGAAGGAGAGGGAAAGACGAAAGGATGTGGGTTTTAAGGGAGAGGGTAAGGAGTCATTCCAATCCCGGGAGCGGAAAGACTTACCTTAGGGGGAAAAAAGGACGGGTATACACTCGCACACACACACATATCCATCCACACATATACAGACACAAGCAGACATATTTAAAGACAAAGAGTTTGGGCAGAGATGTCAGTCGAGGCAGAAGTGCAGGGACAAAGATGTTGTTGAATGGCAGGCGAGGTATGAGTGGCGGCAACTTGAAATTAGCGGAGATTGAGGCCTGGTGGATAACGGGAAGAGAGGATATATTGAAGAGCAAGTTCCCATCTCTGGAGTTCGGATAGGTTGGTGTTAGTGGGAAGTATCCAGATAACTCGGATGGTGTAACACTGTGCCAATATGTGCTGGCCGTGCACCAAGGCATGTTTAGCCACAGGGTGATCCTCATTACCAACAAACACTGTCTGCCTGTGTCCATTCATGCGAATGGACAGTTTGTTGCTGGTCATTCCCACATAGAATGCGTCACAGTGTAGGCAGGTCAGTTGGTAGATCACGTGGGTGCTTTCACACGTGGCTCTGCCTTTGATCGTGTACACCTTCCGGGCTACAGGACTGGAGTAGGTGGTGGTGGGAGGGTGCATGGGACAGGTTTTACACCAAGGGCGGTTACAAGGGTAGGAGCCAGAGGGTAGGGAAGGTGGTTTGGGGATTTCATAGGGATGAACTAAGAGGTTACGAAGGTTAGGTGGGTGGCGGAAAGACACTCTTGGTGGAGTGGGGAGGATTTCATGAAGGATGGATCTCATTTCAGGGCAGGATTTGAGGAAGTCGTATCCCTGCTGGAGAGCCACATTCAGAATCTGATCCAGTCCCGGAAAGTATCCTGTCACAAGTGGGGCACTTTTGTGGTTCTTCTGTGGGAGGCTCTGGGTTTGAGAGGATGAGGAAGTGGCTCTGGTTATATGGAGCACTTCCTTTCACGCCGATCACCTCCCACCCTGCCTAAAACCTCTTTCCTCATTACCTTAGCCAGCTTCATCCTGACCCACAACTTCTTCACTTTTGAAGACCAGACATACCAACAATTAAAGGGAACAGCCATGGGTACCAGGATGGCCCCTTCGTACGCCAACCTATTCATGGGTCGCTTAGAGGAAGCCTTCTTGGTTACCCAGGCCTGCCAACCCAAAGTTTGGTACAGATTTATTGATGACATCTTCATGATCTGGACTCACAGTGAAGAAGAACTCCAGAATTTCCTCTCCAACCTCAACTCCTTTGGTTCCATCAGATTCACCTGGTCCTACTCCAAATCCCATGCCACTTTCCTTGATGTTGACCTCCACCTGTCCAAGGGCCAGCTTCACACGTCCGTCCACATCAAACCCACCAACAAGCAACAGTACCTCCATTACGACAGCTGCCACCCATTCCACATCAAACGGTCCCTTCCCTACAGCCTAGGTCTTCGTGGCAAACTTATCTGCTCCAGTCCGGAATCCCTGAAGCATTACACCAACAACCTGACAACAGCTTTTGCATCCCGCAACTACCCTCCCGACCTGGTACAGAAGCAAATAACCAGAGCCACTTCCTCATCCTCTCAAACCCAGAACCTCCCACAGAAGAACCACAAAAGTGCCCCACTTGTGACAGGATACTTGTGACAGGATACACCAACCTATCCGAACTCCAGAGATGGGAACTTGCTCTTCAATATATCCTCTCTTCCCGTTATCCACCAGGCCTCAATCTCCGCTAATTTCAAGTTGCCGCCACTCATACCTCGCCTGTCATTCAACAACATCTTCGCCTCTGCACTTCTGCCTCGACTGACATCTCTGCCCAAACTCTTTGTCTTTAAATATGTCTGCTTGTGTCTGTATATGTGATGGATATGTGTGTGTGTGCGAGTGTATACCCGTCCTTTTTTCCCCCTAAGGTAAGTCTTTCCGCTCCCGGGATTGGAATGACCCCTTACCCTCTCCCTTAAAACCCACATCCTTTCGTCTTTCCCTCTCCTTCCTTCTTTCCTGATGAGGCAACAGTTTGTTGCGAAAGCTTGAATTTTGTGTGTATGTTTGTGTTTGTTTGTGTGTCTATCGACCTGCCAGCACTTTCATTTGGTAAGTCACATCATCTTTGTTTTTAGATATATTTTTCCTACGTGGAATGTTTCCCTCTATTATAACTATATATATATATATCTGTGTGTGTGTGTGTGTGTGTGTGTGTGTGTGTGAGGGGGGGGGGAGAAAGAAAGAAAGAGAGAGAGAGAGAGAGAGAGAGAGAGAGAGAGAGAGAGAGAGATTGTCTATTTTCGATAAAGGCCTTGTTGGCCAAAAGCTCATTTTGTGACAGCCTTTCTGTTGTGCCTCTCTGCAACTCAGCATCTCTGCTATATGGTGAGTAGCAACTACCCTTTTCATAATAATGCTACATTCCACCCTGGATGTTCCATTGTTCAAATTTCACAAAAGTATACATCTACAGTTAAAAGTTTGTAGCTTAAAGATGACTTTGCTAATTCACAACTGTTGCTTGACTTTGCTGCAATACAATCTTTGCAGGGACCTCGTCAACATTCCCTAATTGTAATTCAAGTACGAAACTTTGGAGCATTTCCTTCCATTACTTTTGTTTATTATGATTTCTTTAACTCCTTCATTTATTGCATGTTGACTTACATGTCAGCAAGTTTAGTCATCTGATACTGGCACTATGAGTTATGTTGTGTGAAAGTGTCTGGACGGGGTCATTCTACGGTTGGTACACCTTCTCATAAATGACTCTGTGACTTGCTGCAGTTGTGCTGTGAGCAAGTTGTATGGCAAGTGATGTACCAGTCTCAGTGCATGATTCTTGACTATGTACTCTATATGAGCAGGAGACAGGATCTGCTGCACTGCCCCTTACACAATGACAGCATAGTCAAGGTTTGGCTGGAAGACTGACTGATGAAGTATAATTGCTACCAATGTATTCTGGCAGCACTGATTAAGGGTTCAGTAGCAGGTAGAACACTTGAGGTGATCCAGTGGCTTCATCCATAGTTCCTGGCTGTTAACTAAGTGTCTAACATGATGCTGATGTGATGTGATGTGCAGTTTTGGAGTTTCATGAATGAGAACAGGCTGTTGCTTAGCTGGAATGCTCCATTTGCTGACATAAATGGTTTGGCTTTTGTCTGCATTGGAAGCCAAGTACCATTGTAGGGCCCAGAATGTTATGTGATCTATGGCGTCTTGGATTTTTTGGTGTTTGCCAAATGATCATGCTCTATTCAAAGATAGTTCTGTCATTGGCATACAGCGTGAGGTAGATGTAGTGTGTGATTAATATGTTACTGGCGACAAAATTGTCGAGGATTGGCCCCAGCACTGACCATAGCAAACTGCTAGCATACTGATACTGCAAATGCTAGCATACTGATACTGCAAATGCTAGCATACTGATACTGCAAACTGAGATGATCCCACACTGGATGTGTAGATGAAGTGGTCTTCTTCAGTGGTATATCCCAAGGTATCCCAAGGAATCCCCATTAAAACAGCATGAGAATGTCATAGTGTTACTCTGTCAGAAACATGAGACACTTCCAGGAAGACAGTCCCACAGTATTCCCAACAGTCTATTGTACCTATCACTCCCTCCACCAGCCACGAAAGTTGGATCATGAAGTGCTTGGACAGAAACTCAGACTTCTCATCACAAAAAATGAGTTTCACTTGCATGTGCTCCCATAGTTTCTGTGTGTATAGCCTCTCAAACAGCTCTGAAATGACAGGCAGATTAGTTGATAACTCTTTGGTAGCCACAGATCTTTCCCCCACTTTGTTGTAGCTACTGTCTCAAAATGTTTGCATACTTACAGTTAGTGGCCAGTATGGAGGATGTACCTGAAAGCAGCTGCAATGTAATGGGTCATATTTCAGTGCATCTACTTCAGATGTTGGTTGCTTAGCCGGCAGGTCCTAGAGCCCTTCTGGTATGAGGGCAAGCTGATAATCCACATCTTCTGGAATAATGGTGTGAATTGTGGTGCTGACAGCCTTTCCAACTAAAAAATGTGACAGTCACTCCTTAATCAGCTGGGTTCACTGGTTGTTTGATGTGGGAAGAAATTTTGTGGTGAATACATCCTTCAGAGCATTACCTTTGTATCTGTTTTTGTAATACATCATCCCGTGCCATGCTGTGGGGTCATCTTCTTGGATGTTAGGGACAGCAGAGCCAGCAGCCTGCATCTGGTATAATGGGGTTTTGCCAGTCATGGAACTGATGGATTGGTCCTTCCCTAATCTACCTTAAGTGAGGTTCAATCAGAGCCAGCTACACTGGATTAAAGTCTAGTTACTTTCCCAAGGAGGCAGGTGTTGTTGTAAATAAACTTTAGAAAAATCCGGGAAAAAGTCACATTCCAGAGAAATGCTCTCAGCAGGAGCAGGAAATGACACCTGGAAATGACAGCATTCTGCTACTTATGCTTACTGGCTGAAGGGACTGAATGTTAAAACAATTTCACTTAGCTGCTTGAAGCTGAAGCAGTGGAAGTGATGTTTTTATGAGTGTTGTGTGAACCAAGTCAAGAGCGAGTGATAATTCATGATCCATAAACTAATTTTTTGGAATACAGAAAGCTTAAAGAGTTCACAATTGCATTACCATAAATGAGCAAAGAAACTGAATTCATCATTTACCAGGTTTCGAGGTCAGTGTTGTGGGTTAATAAGAATGTAACAGCAACTAGTTCCTTTGCTGTTGACAACTATTTTGTTAATACCAACATATCATGATTATACACCTTAAACAATATTTGTAATGGTATATCTGATTGAAGTCCGCCTCCATAGCTCAGTGGTCAGCATATCTGGCTACTATGCAGAGGACGTGGGTTTGAGTCCCAGTACTGCCAGGAATTTTTCTTTAGTCATAGGACTGAAAAGGGGTGCACTCAGCCTCATGATGCCAACTGAGTAGCTCCTTGAGTGAGAAGTAGCAGCTCCAATGTCAAGAAGACCAACAATAGCCAGGAGAACAGTGTGCTGACACCACGCCCCTCCATACTGCATCCATTGACATCTTTGGCAGAGGATGATATGGCAGTCAGTTAGTCCTGCTTGGCCCATCAGAGCCAAAATGTGGAGAACCAAAATCAAATCAATATCCTATCAACACTGTTTGATAATAAATATGGCTGTGCCACACACAGATATGCAGACAGAAGAATTTCAATGTGTCTACAAATGAGCATCAGTGAGCAACAGAAATAGCATAATAACTTTTACACATTTGCTCCTTAAAGCTGACTGGAGGAGTGTTTATAGTGCCTGAGATGTTAACAGTAAGGCAGATGATTTGAAGGGTACTTTGCAGTGCTGTCATGTTGTAGCATTTTCACACACCAGACCTGGCACTCCAGATGGTATGGATTGTCCAACTCTTGCCCCAGCTACAGCTCAGAATTATTGCACACAAAAGACTCGCCCTGGCAGATAGACTGTTTCCAGTGATTCAGCACAGGTACCACATCAATTTGGGCCCCCCTGCCTCTGCCACCAGGTAAGCCAGCACACGTCCTGAAAAAACTTGTAGCCGCCTACCATTGCACAAAGCTCACATTACAGACTCTGATCCAAGCACTCAGCTGCAGAATGCACACAGCATAACACTGCCAGCAGGCAACACCTTGCCTGCAGATAACATTGCCCAAGAGTACAGCACTGTTGGTAACGTGCAGCTTGATGCTACTGTCCACAGTTGCTGGCAGCCTCGCTTGTACCAACAAATACATGCCCTAAAACGAGAAATGTCCTGCCCACTACCCTTTCCATCCCTGCCACAGTGGTATTCTGCCATCCACCAAACCTACACAATATACTTGTCCATCCCTACACAATCTCTGCTCCCAATCCCCTAGCTCATGGCTCATGTCCCTGTAATAGATCTAGATGCAAGACCTATCCACAAAGATCACCTATCCCATCAAAGGCAGGGCTGCCTGTGAAACCAGTCATGTAATCTATAAGCTAAGCTGCAACCACTGTGCTGCATTATATGTGGGCATGACAACCAATAAGCTGTCTGTCCACACAAAAGGCCACCTACAAACTGTGTCCAATAAACAAGTGGACCATTCTGTTGGTAAACACACTGGCCAACATGACATCATTCATTTTAATGACTGCTTCATAGCCTGTGCCATATGGGTCATTCCCACCAACACCAGCTTTTCTGAATTGCACAGGTGGGAACTCTCCTTGCAATATATCCTATGTTCCTGTAACCCTCCTGGTCTCAACCTTCATTAGTATTTTTTCTCACCCATCCAGCTCCTTCCCTGTTCCCCTCCAGCACTACACAGCCGTCATTCCACCAATGCTGCCAGACTTTTTACTTCTCTCCTACCTCCCCCCCCCCCCCCCCCCCCACCCCGTCTCTCCTCGGCCCTCCGTCTAACCTCCCAAATGCAACCTAGCAGCCCTACTCCAACTCATCTTTGTTTGCCACCAGTAGCACTTCACAGTCCCCAACCTCTACCCTGCTATCCCCCCCCCCCCCCCCCACTCCAGCCTCCTCCTTAACCCCACCCAGTTGCAACACCCATCATGCACTGCTGCTGTTGCTCACAGTGTGGCTTCAGCTGCCAGAGGTGCAGTCGTGTGTGTGTGTGTGTGTGTGTGTGTGTGTGTGTGTGTGTGTGTGCATTGTCTATTTTCGACAAAGGCCTTGGCGGCCGAAAGCTTAAATTGTGACAGTCTTTTTGTTGGGCCTATCTGTGACTCGGCATCTCCGCTGTATGGTGAGTAACAACTATCCTTTATGTAATATTGTTATCCACACTAATGCAGCAGAGATTGTTTACACAACATCGAATATTTCACACCCAGGAGTTCAACTGACCATCTGGCCTGTCACCGAACACTTTGTTTGGCCGCATGTCGGATGCAACTGTCATGAAAGGATGGATGCATGCCTTGATTGCCAGTGAAGCAAGGTGGGCTGACATGTGCTGTTGCCCCATGGAAGTTTCAAAATACCATGTGGGCACTTACACCATGTACTCTTTGACCTCGTGGGACATCTGCTAGAGCCAGAAGGGTACAAATGCCTTCTCTACACTGTTGATCATGTTTCATGCTGAGTGGAAACTGGTTAGCTGACATATCACGGCTGAATCCATGGCAAAGGCCTTCATAACAGCTTTGATATCAAGTTTTAGTTGCGCAGATACCATCTCCACAGATCAGTGACAGCAATTCAAATTGGCACGCTTCACCACTCTCTGCAACTTCTGTGGTATCTCCTCCCTTTGCACTATGGCTTACCATCACCAGAGCAATGGCCTGGTGGAACAATGGAACTGCATGATGAAAACAGCACTCACGTGCCATGTGGGCTCACGGACCAAGGCCCTTTTGTGGATGCTTCTCGGCATCTGCACAGCATTGTAGGATGACATGCTCGCAAACAAAGATCCTTTACCTTCTGTGGAGAGAAACTCACACTGCCAGCAGAATCTGTGTTACTGACCCCTACATCAGCCCATTGAAACTCCCTGTGATGATGCAATGGGTCAAAAACCACATTCACAATTCACTGGTGCCTCCCCCATCTGCACGTTCAGCACCAAAGCCATTCATATACAACAGACTGTATATACAACAGACTGTACATATTTGATGTTCTATAATGACACTATCTGACCAGCCTTACAGCTCCCGACAATGGAATAGTCTGAATGTTAAAATGCAGCAGCAATGCATTCAATATCAATTCAGTGGCAATTGTACGACACTCTCCATTAACAGACTAAAACCTGCATGGTCCCTCATCACCTGGGAGGATATGGATGACTTTCAGGATGAAAACAATCTAGATTATATGTAAATTGAAGGTGGAGGGGGGAGAAAGGAAAGGAAAGGAAAGGGAGTAGATTACTGATGTCAGCTACATTGGGAAATTAAGCAGAATCTGCGGTCACGAGTGAAAATGTGTGCTGTACTGGGATTCAGACCTGGATCTCCTGCTTACTATGGACATGCATTAACCACTGCACCATCCATGACACAACGTTATAGCAACTGCGTGGACTAGCTCTCCATGCCTCACAGCTGACCCACTTTCTCACCAAGTGCCACCTATCCACAGTCCCTGTCAATTTCCTCCATACTCGCTGCTCTGAGATTCCAACAGGAGGTTGGATGTACTTGTGCATCTGCAATGAAGGTGGGTCCATTTCCCAAGTACACAAATCAATTATATGAATGTGTGGTGTCTGTGCTTTCATGTAATGTCCCTGTGCAGCTGACATCAGTAATCCCCTCAGTTTCCTTTCCTATCTCCCCCTTCCACCTTCAATTTACATATAATGTATTGAGCTGTGTATTCTGTGTGGTGTTTGTTCTTTCGGACATGTCCACATGAACAGACACTATATATTCACATAAACAATTTAGATGCCTCACATTAAACCAGATCATGACCTGTCAAACCAGAAATGCTCATGGTTGATGGACCTTCCGCCTACTGACAACAGTGTATTTCGTGGCGGTGTCTTCACGAATCTCCCAGGCAGGTGAATTGATGATTAGCAAGCGAGCCTCAGATATGCCTCCGCGTCTGATATCAGTCACACATGATTCAACACTGTCACTCACATGTGATTCATCACTGTTACAACTAGAAACAGAAGTAACCCTGCCAACTCACACTACAGCTGGCCACATTGCCTTCCACCATGACTAGCGCCGTACCAACTGTGTGTGATATCTGAGTAGCCAGTGACAATGAGTGACAGACTTTGTGCCTCACATGTGCCAACTTCACACCACAGCCTCCAGATCTCTGCACTCACAGGAGGGGGGTGGGGCACTGTGAGGATATCAAGGCAAATAACATCGCTGACCAATAGAGCTGAGAGGAAGTGTGGAGCATCTACACTCTGGACAAGCACTTTGTGCTGAGTGATGTGAGAGAGAGGTGTTTCTGTATTGTGCATTCATGAATAAATCTTGGACCAAATAAAACGTGTTTTTGCATATTATTGGTATATTCTATTGTGCTATGAGGAGGAAGTCCCTACACGGTAACATACAGGATGAAAAAAGATTCTAATGTTCTGGGATGTATATTTTCTTATACATGAAAAGAAAAACTCAGCTGTTCACATAAATTCATTCATTCACATGAAATGCTTTGGAAATCCCGTCATGAAGGAAAGCTTCCAGGGATGTGGAACAAGTCAAGTTATGCATCAACTGGCAGGAGTGGCAGCATAGAGGGAAAGCTACTTCTGTAAACATTACTAATATTGAATGCTGATTAGTGGTAATCTACTTACATGAATAATAACAGAATTACACGTACATTATGAGAAAAACAGCTGCTTTGAAGACAATCACTGTTCCTTCTTTTCTACTATTCAGATTATAATTTTTAAAAAAAGAATAGTTGAAAGAAAGTATTTATGTAACTTTACACAGAATGCCATCAGCTGCCTATATACTATTTTATACAAACAGTACAGATTAGCAGAATTTACAGACTGGAGGACAGCCTGAATGGTGAATCCCTTCATCTTACTAAGCAAAATATTCATATTAAAATGTACAAAAAATGAGAGTGCGGGTTGTTGGCAGAGATGAAGTCCAGGAGGTTGTCGGAATGCAAAGATGTGTTGGAGGGCAAGTTCCAATCTCTGGAGTTCAGGAAAACTAGTATTGAGTGGGAGATACCAAATAGCCCACATGACAAGGCAAGTATTCAGGTCCCTTGAGTCATGCTGTACAGCATGTTTTCCTTTCCTACAGCCTAGGCATCTGCTTCATCATTAAATCCCCTCAATACCTACTCCGACAACCTTTCCCAGACTTTTCTCTCCTGTAACTACCCCACAGTTCTTATTCACAAACAAATTTTCTGTCAGTATCTTCCTCTCATCCTTGGACTAACACATTTCCGACTTCCATAACATTCAGGAGCAACACCTCCCACCCCCCAATGTCACCTAGTATTACTAAGGCTTTGATTGCCTCAATACTTTGCCAAGGTTATGACTCTCTCATGTCAAGCCCTGAAATGACACCCTCTCTCCCTGATACCCTTATCATATTCTGTCATTCTCCTAATTTCCATTATGTCCTAGTCAAACAAGTCATTCCCAAATCATTTTTGCCTACCTCATGACACCTACCCTCATAACTGTTGCTGCCATAAAACCTGCCCCGTGCACTCAGCCATTACCACCCTCTTCAGCTTCACCATTTGTAAATCCTATAATATCAAAGGCGGAACAACTTCTGAAATTATGCAAGTTGATAATCAACTAATCTGGGTTCACTACACAATGATTTACATCGACATGGCCACCATAAACCAACCAAATGGGCATAAAAGAACTGTTTGCCTTGGGGAACATCATCCGTTGCTGAACATGATCTGCAGCATTACTCAAGGGACCTGAGTGTTTGATACATACTACCAGTAATTCTATCTAATATTTATTAATCGCTTTGTTTCTTAATGGCAGACAAGTAGATGGCTGCTGAAAATCATAAATGATGCTTGCTATTGCTGGTGCCAGCCTACGTGGGATTGTTCCTCAATATGCTACATTTTCAGTAGCTAGATGTACAGAGAAATAAATCTCTGGTATATCAGCAAACATTACATGTTCTAGTATGTGCCTAAATTTTTGAAGTTGTTGCTATGGCATGTACATGATAATTAATGATGGTATTAATAAAATAACTTCAATTACAAAACAATAATAAAAGGCATGTCACATCATTCAGGTAAGATCCCTGTTGTACACATAGTTTCCATCAACACAAATCAGGTAAATGTAGCTTTTTCTTTCTCCAGCTGCATGAAGAGAAGTAACTTTACATACTAACACAACATGGTTGGTTAATATAAGACAACAATAAATATGCTTCCACATGACCACATTTGTCAAGTAAGACTATTTTTTACTGGTGAACAACTAACTGTAAATTAAGCATAAGTTAAGTCAGCAAATGAAAAACAACATAAAAACAATACTATGAAAAGGACAGAGTGCTATTCACCTTATACTGGAGATGTTGAATCGCAGACAGTCATAACAGAAACTCTGCTAAACAAGTAAGCTTTCGGCCAAAAGGCCTTCTTCTGAAGTAGACAAATAAAACACACGCACACACATCACGGCCGGACTGTGAGGAACAGTGCATGCTGAAAGAAGCAATCTGGGTGGTGAGGGTAAGGAAGACACTAGGGTGGGGAGGGGGAGGGACAGCAGGGTAAGGGTGGGAGACAGTGAAGTGCTACTTGGAGTATTCAAATGTGGTGGGGAGAGGGTATGGCAGCTAGGTGGAGGTGGGAAGTGAGATACAGGGTGAGAGGAGGGGAGGGAGTGGAAAAGAAGAGAAGTAAAAAGATTGTTGATGTATTGCTGGAACACAAGTCTGTGTAGTGCTTGAATTAGGACAGGGAAGGGGATCGGTAGATGGTGGGCAGTGACTAATGAAGGCAGAGACCAGGGGGGTTACAGGAATGGAGGATATGTTACAGGGAGAAATTCCATCTGTGCAATTCAGAAAAGAGGTGTTGGTAGGGAGGGTCGCTGTAACAGCAACAAGCATCAAAGTAGTCACTGACATGAAGAACATTGTATTGGGCAGCGTGCTCATCAAATGGGTGGTCCAGCTATTTCTTGGCAATAGTTTATTGGTGGCTATTCATGCTGACATACAGCTTGTTCGGTGTCATGCCCACATATTAAAGGGATACGAGCCATGAGGCAAGGGGTTGGGGCAAGTGGTGGAGTAGGGATTGATGAGGATATTGTGTAGGTTTGGTGGGTGGTGGAATACCACTATGGGAGGGGTGGGAAGGATGGTAGGTACAATATTTCTCATTTCAGGGCACGACGAGAGGCAGTTGAAACCAGGTTTCTTCAAACGACTGAAGTTTCGGCCCCTCTGCTGGGATATTCTAAAGGATTTTGTGGTGTCCCCTATAGACTGAGCACTAGCTTGCTAAAAGTGTTGGAAATGCTGCATTATCACAAATTTTGTGTGATTTGAGTCATCAAACAGCAGAACAGTCATTAAATGGACACATGTTATGACATAGACCAATATGATATTGAAGTTAGCAATTTTCTGGATAGAATTGCTATTGGGATTTAGACATAGTGAAAAAAATGGTCCCTGTAGCAGCAACATATCAATTAACCATTAAAATAAAGAAACTAAACAATTATATGTTTCAAAATCATATGTACAGTCTTTCGGGCTTTGTTACAGGCCTACTGACTTTGTTGGCACTATGTATGAGATAGTAATACTGTTATTAACATTTTGAGTAAATAATTAACAGCTAGTACACATAAACATGACAAAGACCAAACTAACACATTTTAAAACTAAAATCAAAGTCAAATAACTTCCAGACTGCCTATCCAATCAGGAGCACAGGGCATCAGATCCTATCAAATTAATGGTGCCATTTATAGACAAAGAAGAAAAAAAACCTGTTTTTAGACATAAAATACTTGGCAAACAAGTTAAACAGTTTAGTTTCAAATGGTTTTCACATTTAAAGTCTCCATTTCTCTGTCATAAGTCAAAACTCTTAAGACATACTGATTTTAAACTTCCCTTTTCGTATAGGCCTTGCCGCAGTGGTGACACTTAAGTTAAGTGCTGTCGGGCTTGGCTAGCACTAGGATGGGTGACCATCCGGTATGCTGAGCGCTCTTGGTAAGCAGGGTACACTTGCCTTTGTAAGGCAAACTGAGGAGCTACTTAATTGAGAAGTAGTGGCTCCAGTCATGAAAACTGACAATGGCCAGGAGAGTGATGTACTGACCTCATGCCCCTCCATATCCGCATCCAATGATGCCTATAGGCTGAGGATGACATGGTGGTTGGTCAGTACCATTAGGGTCTTCTGAGACCTGTTCGGACAGAGTTGGTTTTAGTTGAGTTTTTTTCATATAGATAAAGTGATATTTCTTATTCATTTTTCCAGTTTAAAGACCTGAAAATTTACACTAGGAATGCTGAGAATAAGTTTGGTAATACAGAGTCTTCCTACCTGCCTCCTCTTTCAATTATGAACTTCTCACTTTTTGTGATAAATTGTAATATGAGCGTTAGCACTGCAGTATAAAGGATGTATCATAATTAAGCTGAAGGTACACGATATAAGAAGCAAAAAAAGATCTAATAAACATGTGCACTTGTTCAGAGGAACAGATGTGTTTCACAGTAGCCAAGATAAACAAGCAGTCGTAGCTCTTAAGGTATGCACTTTAGAGCCCATGTTTACTGAACATTTTTTACTTGTTTTGGTCCATACTACCATCTCTCAAATGTGGAAAGCAAAGACTTTGCAATATAAGAGATTTGTTTCCCAGTATGAAGATGACGTAGTGCCTACAGCTCTTCGAGTATGCATTTTAGAGCCCATGTTTACTAGACATTTTCACTTGTTGTATCAAGCAATTTCAACTGTAGGCATTTATGTCATTAATTATGATACAACCTCTACATTCTTCAGTATGCTAACACAGTATGAATCAGTGTTTTGTTTGTCGAGGGTTTTCGGTCAGAAGGTTTTTTTTTTTTTTTATGTAAGTCAGTAACTTTCTCAAAAACTATTAATCCCAGACAAAGTTGTAATGTCCACTCATTTCTTTCTTCCATAATTTTGTTAACAACTTACAACTGGTCAATCATGCTATTCTTCTAAAGGCAGACTGGTCCTTTGCCAGATTATAATTGACTTTTTTTCTTTTTAACTATGTGGTTGTGAATATTTTTAGTGAATCTCTCACACAGTGCACAGAGAAGGCTGATAGATTTATAGTTTTATTTTCGTTCAGTACATTTTGACATTTAAATATTATTGGTGGTTTTTCACTAACAAATACATAGATAACCATAACAGATTTAGCATTTTAATACAAAATATTAGTTATGATTTATACAGAATAACTATTTATTCTTTCTGACAGATAACTTTAAAGTCTGGTGAGTATTTGTAAGCTAACATACCCAATTCATGTACCTTCATTGTGGAAGTACTACTTCCACACAAAAATAAATATAATGCCTCACAGATCTGACAACATATTAGTTAGTAACATGTCTACAGGGTTATTACAAATGATTGAAGCGATTTCACAGCTCTACAATAACTTTATTATTTGAGATATTTTCACAATGCTTTGCACACACATACAAAAACTCAAAAAGGTTTTTTAGGCATTCACAAATGTTCGATATGTGCCCCTTTAGTGATTCAGCAGACATCAAGCCGATAATGAAGTTCCTCCCACACTCGGCGCAGCATGTCCCCATCAATGAGTTCGAAAGCATCGTTGATGCGAGCTCGCAGTTCTGGCACGTTTCTTGGTAGAGGAGGTTTAAACACTGAATCTTTCACATAACCCCACAGAAAGAAATCGCATGGGGTTAAGTCGGGAGAGCATGGAGGTCATGACATGAATTGCTGATCATGATCTCCACCATGACCGATCCATCGGTTTTCCAATCTCCTGTTTAAGAAATGCCGAACATCATGATGGAAGTGCGGTGGAACACCATCCTGTTGAAAGATGAAGTCGGCGCTGTCGGTCTCCAGTTGTTGCATGAGCCAATTTTCCAGCATGTCCAGATACATGTGTCCTGTAACGTTTTTTTCGCAGAAGAAAAAGGGGCCGTAAACTTTAAACTGTGAGATTGCACAAAACCCGTTAACGTTTGGTGAATTGCGAATTTGCTGCACGAATGCGTGAAGATTCTCTACCGCCCAGATTCGCACATTGTGTCTGTTCACTTCACCATTAAGAAAAAATGTTGCTTCATCACTGAAAACAAGTCTCGCACTGAACGCATCCTCTTCCACGAGCTGTTGCAACCGCGCCGAAAATTCAAAGCGTTTGACTTTGTCATCGGGTGTCAGAGCTTGTAGCAATTGTAAACGGTAAGGCTTCTGCTTTAGCCTTTTCTGTAAGATTTTCCAAACCATCGGCTGTGGTACGTTTAGCTCCCTGCTTGCTTTATTCGTAGACTTCCGCGGGCTACGCGTGAAACTTGCCCGCACGCGTTCAACCATTTCTTTGCTCACTGCAGGCCGACCCATTGATTTCCCCTTACAGAGGCATCCAGAAGCTTTAAACTACACATACCATCGCCGAATGGAGTTAGCAGTTGGTGGATCTTTGTTGAACTTCGTCCTGAAGTGTCGTTGCACTGTTATGACTGACTGATGTGAGTGCATTTCAAGCACGACATACGCTTTCTCGGCTCCTGTCGCCATTTTGTCTCACTGTGCTCTCGAGCACTCTGGTGGCAGAAACCTGAAGTGCGGCTTCAGCCGAAGAAAACTTTATGAGTTTTTCTACGTATCTGTAGCGTGCCGTGACAATATGTCAATGAATGGAGCTACGGTGAATTTATGAAATCGCTTAAATCATTTGTAATAGCTCTGTATATCTAACTACATCTATTGATCTCATACAGTCGTGTCTCATCCAAAAGAATCTCATCCAAAGTGTTTTTGCCTATCAACTCCACCTCCCCCTCTCAAAAAAAGAATTGGCTTTCATTTCCACTTCCCTTTTTTCTATGGCTGACACACAAACTTCCAACCATTCGCTGCTTGTTTCTGTGAAACAGTGTTGTTCTATGTCATGTTGTGCATTGGTTTCAGTTTCACATACTGGACTCTGTGAAACCTGCACACGGGAAAGGAAAAATAGATAAGAAAATGGAAAATATAAAAAAAGGCGTATTGAAGTTAAAATGGAAGAGAAGTAGGCACAGATAATTGTCACTAGTGACAGCTGTAATGGCTATTAACAGTTTGTGTACTTCTAACAACTTGAGGATGTGAGATTAAAAACAAAGTCTTTGCTCTTGAAACACCAAAATTCGAAGCAAACTGAAGGAATACCTCATGGAAAAATCATTTTAGTCAACTGCTAAATTGGTTAGCATAAATGAGCACACTGATACATAATTTTGTCGAATCACTGTGATATTGCATTAGCACATGTACAACTAAACTGCTACAAAACAGTTTTGTACCACTTTTATATCTGCAAATAAGTGTGGGTCCATGAAGTCATGCTGAAAAGTAATGCCTCCTTTTTTATGTGAAAACTCTTACAACTTTTTAAATAAAATAAATGTTATTAAAATTCTACTGCTTTATCCTTCATGTCTATATATTTGCAGCCCTCTGCATCTAAAGGGGTCCAAACTATAGTGAGCAACATAGCGGTGTGTAACATAATTACGTCAGTGTGAGAAACAGTATGATGTAATCGACTTTCGAATTCCAAGTGTTCATCCACACATGAAGCATCCTCTCCTTCAGCATGACAATGCCAGAACCCATATGAGTGCTGTGACATCTGCAACAATCCAACACCTTGTATTCCCTCTCATTGATCATCCTCCATACAGTCCCAAGTAGGCCCCTCCTGATTTTGAACTGTTTCCTGACCTTAAATAACACCTTCCAGGACTTCATTTTGATAGTAAGTGGTGCAAGCAGAGGTGAGATTGTGGCTTCTTCAAGAAAGTGAAACATTCTGTAGTGATGATATCAACAAGCTGGTCCTTCATTGGGAGAAATGTGTTAATCAACAAGATGACTACGATTAGAAATAAATATGTAGACACAAAGAATAAAGATGTACAAAGTTAATAATGTTGGGTTTATTTAAAAAGCTTTAAAAATTTCACATAAAAAGTTCAGAAGCTTGACTTTTTAGCATGCCCTCATAAATTCAAGGGGAGCAGTGAATGAAAGAATAAGTGATCTGATGTTTTCTCAGCCTGTTTCTAACTTGTATAATTATTTGGGGTCTGCCCAGGTCACATCATAAGTTCTCTGCAATATTTTGGCAAACTGGTACCACCAGATCATGAGAACAAGTCTGTCTGCCAAAATATTGTGGAGAACTTATTATGCGACCCAGATGAACACATGAGAATCCTACAAAAGAGTAACCCTCGCCGAAACTACAAATCAAAGTGGGAGAAGGACTCCCACTCTGGAGGTTACATACAAACTTAGTTATGTATCTAGATGATCATGACAATAATAATAATAATAATAATAATAATAATAATAATAATAATAATGGCCTGGTGTAAGTGTTTCTATTGGATGTCACTTTGGTGACTTGTGTGTCCGTAACTTATCCCCATTATCCAATCAGCAGAAGGGGACCTACAGTTGAACGTGGAATCTGAACCATGTATTGTTTCTGGTGACTCTTCACATTGTTGAGAGGTGAAGGCTATGTTCAAACGAAAACCGAAAAATCTGTGGTCCACCTGAAATTCGATCCCATGATGTCTGGGTCTCCAGGCATATGCTTTACTGTTACACCATTGGAGATTGTAGTATATTCCTAGAGTCATCTTTTAAAGCCAGTCTTGAAACCTTGTTGACGGATTTTTCAGGATAGTTTATCTCTATCAGTCTTCCAGTTCAGTTCCTTCAGTATCTCTATGACACTCTCCCACAGATCAAACAAAAGTGTGACCATTTGTGCCACCCTTCTCTGCATACATTCTATATCCCGCTAGTCCTGTTTGGTATGAGTCCCGCATACTTGAGCAATATTCTAGAACTGGTCACATGAATGATTTCTAAGCAATCTCCTTTGTACATTGAGTGCACTTCCCCAGTATTCTATCAATACACTGAAGTCTACCATCTGCTTTACCCGCAACTGAGCCTATGTGATCATTCCATTCTGTTTCTCCACAAGGTGTTGCATCCAGGTATTTGTATGAGTTTGCTGATCCCAGCAGTGACTCATTGATATTACAGTCGTAGTATACTACATTTTTTTCGTTTTGTTGAGTGCACAATTTTACAGTTCTGAACATTTAAAGCAAGTTGCCAATCTTCGGACCACTTTGAAATCTTACCAAGATCTGGCTGAATATTTATGCAGCTTCTTTCAGGTACCTCATTATGTTTAAGCTCAAAATATGTTCTAAGATTCTACAACAAATCAATGTCAAGGAAATTGGGTGGTAGTTTTTTGGATCATTTCTACTACTCTTCTTGTAGATGGGTGTAACCTGTGCCTTTTTCCAAGAGCTAGGCATGGTTTTTTGTCCAAGGATCTACAATAGAGTATAGTTAGAAGAGGGGCTAACTCAGCTACCCTGGATCTTTGTTCAGTTTTAATAATTTCACTGGATCTCAACATCACTGACACTAAAACTTATTTTATTCAGCTTTTCAGTGGTATGAGATTTAAATTGGGCAATTCCCCTGGGTTTTTCTTTGTAAACAAATATTTGAAAATGGAGTTAAGCATTTCCACTTTTGCTTTGCTACCCTCAATTTCAGTTCTTGTCTTATTCACTAAGGGGTGGACATTAACTTTGGTGCCACTAGCAGCCATTACATATGGCCAGAATATCTTTGGGTTTTGTGAAATATCATTTGACAATGTTTTGTTACAGCAATCATTGAAGGCATCACGTATTGCTCTCCTGACATCCAAACATGCTTCATTCAGGATCTCTCTATCTCCAGACCTAGCTTTGTTTTATGCCTATTATCCAGTAATCTCGGTTTCTTTAGAAGTTTCTTTACAGTGACTGTACCAAGGAGGTTCCCTCCTATCATGAGCTGTTCTACTGAGTATGTATCTACCCAGCGCATGGTAAACTATTCTTTTGAATTGAGCCATAGTTCCTCTATATGCTCCTGCCCTGTGCTGAAAGTTTGACATTCTTCATTGAGATATGACTCTACTGATTTTTTATATAACTTACCGAATATACATATCTTTCTGTTCATTTTAGTTGTTCTCCATGCTCTGGTAATCATTGTTGCCACAACCGCGTCATGGTCACTGATACTGGTTTCAATGTGGACATCCTCAAGGAAGTCAGGTATATATGCTGCCATTAGATTCAATATATTTCCATAATGAGGGGTGTTCCTAGCTATATGTTCTAGGTAGTTTCAGAGAAGGAATTTATTAATGTTTCACAGGATGTGTATAACACCCACCATTAACAAAACTGTAATTTCCCCAATTAATTGCTGGATGATTAAAGTCTCCACCAATGATTGCAGTATGATTGGAGAACTTACATAAAGTGAGCTGAGGTTTTATGTAAAGTTTTCAGTTCCATCAGGAGATGAGTCTAGTGGGTGATAGAAGGATCCAGTTATCATTTTATGTCTGCCCCTGACACTGAGTCTTGCCCAGACAAACTCACATGCATCTGCACATGGATTTGTGTTTCTTGTCCGTACATTCAATGGCACTGACTTAGAAGCTTCAAAACCCAAGTCCAATGTAAGAGAGGGCCTGATGGCCCAAATCAGATCAGCTTAAATAAATAAAAAAAAAAATGAATTTTTACAACATCAAGGAACCAAAGACTAACATACATTTCAATTTGACACCTCTACTTGTTCCTGAGAAAAATATGTCTTAACAGATGGACAGGCAGATGGACAACAAAGGGCAAAAAAATATTTTGTATATGCTATAGTTATAAATGGTCCACTGCTCGTGGTCTCGCGGTAGCATTCTTGCCTCCCGAGCGCGGGGTCCTGGGTTCGATTCCCGACGGGGTCAGGTATTTTCCCTGCCTCGAGATGACTGTGTGTTGTTGTGTCGTCTTCATCATCATCATCATCATCATCATCATCATTCATCCCCATTACAGTCGGAAGGAAGGCAATGGCAAACCACCTCCACTAGGATCTTGCCTAGTACGGCGGTGCGAGTCTCTCGCATTGTTCCCCTACGCTCTGTTACGGAGTATGGGACTTCATCATCATCATCATCATCATCATCATCATCATCATCATCATCAGTTATAAATGAACAATTTTTGGATTTTTTCCTGTACTTGTACTGTGAAACGTTGCTTCTTGCAAAATTTTACAGTTCTAGTTCAACAGGAAGTACCCTATAGTTCCTGATGAGTGAAAGTGTATCAAAATATGTGACATAAATGTCTGTATCTTTTGACTGCTTTGAGTAAGAAGCTTAAATATTTTTGCATTGCCAAGAGACTACAGGCCATAGTACATGACGTAAATCACAGCTTGATACTTCTACTTGTTCTGGAGAAGATGGGCCCTTGACAGTCAGACAGAGACAAACAACAAAGTGATTCTATAAGGGTTCCTGTTTTACTGACTGAGTTGAGGAATCCTAAAAGTAACTTTACTGTCAAAAGGGAAAAATTTGCAGTCTTGTTTGGCAGTGCACATCCATGAAACCAGAATCTTCTGTTGGGTTACATCCAACACTATGTCACTCCCATTTTGTGCATCTAGTGTGTTAGTAGGGCTCCTGGACCCCATACTGCAAGTTCAACTGATGCTCTGTTGGGTTCATAACAGCAGATACTGAAGGCCATTGCACTTGATTGGTTCCTGGATCCTGGAAGAAGTTGTTCACAAGGTGGCCACACGTTATTGTCTGGAAACACAAACCCCATTGTGGGAATGTTAAGTGAAGGGGTGGACAGTAGGTTGGATGTTCCTTTACTCTAGACAGTCATGAGAAGCCAATAATTCTGTACATGATACCAGTCCAAAAACGACTTACCCACCTCCCTGCTGAATTGGTGGGACTGCATGCCTGAGACATGCAGTGGTACACTCTCGTGTCACAATCATCTGGATTCAGACAAACTTGCTCTCATCAGTGGAAAGAATGCAATGCCATTGATCTAGAATCCATTCCACGTGTTCCTTGGCCCACCTTCTTCATGCATCACTATGCTGAAGGTTGCACTGTTGCTCATAGTGGACTATTAAAGGCCAACTGATAATGTGGAGACAGTTACATGCTGTCTGGGCTGAAAGGCCTCCCATTTGCCTTCTGAAAGGCAATGCACAGCTCTTTTGCATTCTTTTCTACATGCCACAATTTGCAGGTAGCTCTTATCAGTTGGTTTTGTTGACCACAGATGCCAAATACCATACAGATCTTCAGTGTTTTATGTCTCACAATAGCAGTTAAATGTCCAAGTGTCATCGCTGCGGTGCACGCCAATTCAGAGGGCAGCTTCACGTTGTGCTAACTCTTCTAGCCATAAAGTAACATTCTGTACACAATCTTAAGCTTGAAATAATTTGTTGAGACATGTTGACAGACTAATCAATGTACACAAGCAATATTGTCTCATCCACGATTGGAGGTCATACACACTACTGAACTACACTGAGAATGCTGATTCACTTTTAGCTCCACATTGCAATTAGTATTAACAGAACGGACTATAAAAATCAAAATAAATGAACAAAAATGCCCAAGTACTATTTATGACAATACACTCTTCTGGACAATTGTTTCTATGAAGCAACTGAATATGAACAAGCAGTAACAAAAAAGGAGTTTTTTATTTACTTTCCATAACCAAATACATTCACAATGCAACCACAAAATTATCAGTATGAAGTTGAATGCTCTTACATGCAGGAAGGGAAAACAGACAGCATTATCAACCTGATCTCCTTTCCACTCAACACATCATATGATGGACCAAATGCATAGAAACCACAGGTACAATGTCTTTTCTGTATGTTTAGGTAAATGCTCAACTGTCAACAGTTATGTTAACATTGTATATTTGGAGAAGCAATACTGCTGTCAGTAAAAACAATCTTTCTGATAAGATAATTTTCCCTCAGAAGAGCTGAGCAGGTGCCACTTCCACTTTCTAACTCTAGACATGCAAAGCTGTGATTTCCCCATGGCTCCAAAAGAAAAACAAAATTATTCAAATATAAATATTTATAACTGATATAATTTTATTAAATTTCCTTGGGGCTTCCAACTGGACAAAGTGGTTCAAATTCCACAAGTCATTCTTGAGCAGTAACTACTGACTGTTGTCAGGTTGGCATAATTATCTCCTTCAGTTTTTCAATTGACTGGTAAATTAACCATATCTTTCACACTAGTCTGTTCAAGTATACCATCCTCCCTAATCATCAGAAGTTGTAGAAATACAGCCTTCCACTGTTGTACATGTTCTTTGGACCACTACTGATTATGTCTCTACCACAAAATCTCTAAACTGAGGATTTACCTTGTGCAGAAGTTTCCTGTGGGCTCATACACCTATAGTATGATCAGAGATAGCCTTAGCCTATCAGTCTTGGGTGTGACCACTATCTTGGCACCTTTACTAATGTTGAAGTAAGGTGGACTATGTGGTGCAGCCCTAGTACATATTTAGCCCCTCCCTCCCCTCCTGAAACTGGTGGGCAGGGTGCAATGCACACTTTGCACCACCACAGAGGACCACTACTGATTATGATGTACTTGCTAAGCTCATTGTTCCTCTGTAATATCTTTCTCTTTAAATATCTGTTTTCTAAGAAAATTCATATTCAATATTTGTTAGATAATGTTGTAGCCTGTAGTTGTCACAGGGTATTTTTTGTTCAATACTTATTTGGTCATTATGCAGGAGCCAATGCAACATGAAGCTGTGTTAAAAACAATGAATCACCACAGCTGTAGAAGTTTCCATGTGAAAAAGTACAATGGAAAATTTTCCACGAAAAAAAAATTGTTTAAGTAAAAGAAAAGACAATATGTTTGTAATGTTATTAATCTTTATTATACAATTCCATCACTTTGGATATCACAATGTTTTGCTTATTTGTACAGTGCACATTAAGTACTAAAATATCTCTTTGGGTCTTTATATATACTAAAGCAATACACAAAACCTAACTAACTAACTCACTCACACATCTCTCTCTCTCTCTCTCTCTCTCTCTCTCTCTCTCTCTCTCTCTCTCACACACACACACACACACACACACTATTTATTTCTATTTATTTTACACTGGGTTGCCACTTTATTGCATTTTCCTAGCAAATTAACAGATACTAATCACAAGAACTGTCAATAATTAAACACATGTATATTTTTGTCACAGAGGAAAAAAGTTTGCCAAAACTACATTGTGTGAATTATAAGGGGTTAACAATGTCATAAGTAAATAATGGTTCATCTATAAAATACACTCTTTTCCAAAGAAATAAACATTGAACACAGTAGAAAAGAAGCCATAAATCCATCTTCATTCTATGGAAATAGGGGACAGATCTTTAAATGGCAGTTTCTGGGCAAATCAGGTAATTAACCAAGTGAAAATACAAGTAACAAATTGATACAGCTCAAAAGTAATGTAACAGATACAACATTATATACAACCATGATTTCAGCTACCTAATATCTTTGCTATTATTCTCACTGAAAAATTTTCATTTTAGTTTATGTGTATTTCAATAATAAGAGATAACTGTTGAAATAACTTAATTGTGAGAAGTAATAAAGAGTTCTCAGAAAATTTAGTTATTTGTAATGGGTTAAGTGATTTTATATCTCTCTCTTCATCTTACATTGGTTAGGATTTCATATTTATTTTGTGTTTATGGCAACCCTCCTATCACAGTATGCAAATATCAACTACATGGAAGACCTAACAAAGACATAAAAATGCAAAGTATGATTTATATACCTATGGATAACAAAAATAAATGCTTTCTCTCTATGTGCAACAATAATAATGACATGTAATCTCTCTCTTCACATGAAATGTTACACTTCAAATGTAGGAAACTCATTACCAACTGAAAATATCACATTTCACCTTCAAAACTTCTACCAAATGCATTATTATTATTATTATTATTTTATGAAGAGCTTTCAGTCTAATTTAGCATTTTATGAAATATTTGCTAATATTTCATATGTCTGAATCAAGAAGACAATCATTAGAAAAATGTTTATCCAGCACACACATCTTCTTTTATACATATGAGACTTGCAAATCTCATACTAGTCAAACATTAAACATTTTTTTACAGAAAACAATATAAAAAATTCCTGGAATTATGATTAAAGAGAAGACTACAAATTTCAGTCAAGTGGGATTAATGAAATATCAAGTAAATGTTCTGAACATAAACTGTGTCACAATAATATCATCCAAATAGCAGCATCACTTTGAAGCTTTTACTGTATTAGTTACATGAGAACAAATGAACTGGGAATGACTTTAAATTTTAATACAGATAATAAAACTAAATTACCAATACGTGAGTTTTATGTCTTCGTCTGATAAATGCTTTAGGTTTGTGACAAACAAGTACTGTGTTAACAGTGTATTTCAGTATCAAAAGTTCTATTTTATTTTTAGCAACAACAAAAAGTGTAGAAAATGGTGAGTGTACATTAAACAATTGGCACATGAAAGGTACTTAAACTAGACACAAAGAAGCATGTAAGTTAATATGTAATCTCCAGCGCATTTAATTTTTAAGAATAGAACTGTACAGGTAAGAAGATTAAAAATATCAGTTAGAATAATACATGTAATACTGCTTCTCTCTGTATACAACTATATTCCAAACAGTAAATATCACCTCCCCCCCTTCCCCTACACATTCTCAGATACAATTAGAAGTACATACAATAATTCAGTAAAGAGATAGGAACATCACAGTTTCATGGAGTTACACAAAATCATTAACACAAGCCACTCAGAGACATAAAATAAATAAACAGATTAGAAGATCAACCTTAACTTAAACACTAACACACAGAAATCCCAAATATGGAATGGAAAAATGGAACAGGAGCTATTATATACACACACATATTATCTAAGGCACTTCATGATACTAAAGTTTGCAAACATAAGGACATCTCTTGTTACCTGCAATAACAATAGATTATGCCTGCTTCAGATTCACACATGAAGAAAAATATTACAGTATTTTCTATAAATCAATTTATACATTACTCTGTGTTCACCATAACAAGAACAACAATATGTAATGCAATAACTACAAAGATGTGATACCTATGGGCAGCCTTATGGGCATTCACTATTAAAGAGACAATGTTAAATCACATGTAATTATTGAAAAAAAATTCATGATTTGCAGCTTGATGAGTACTTCTACTACAAGTGAAAAACATGACGACAAAATTCAGTCTCTCTAAACAGCAAATTATTCTAGCTTTCATTATACAACCCACAATCAATTAGTATTTGATCCTCCATCATTCTGAGAGAATTCTTGTTTAAGAAGCAGTGTTGTGACTTGACTGCAGCACATTAAAAAACTAAATAGAGAACCATTTTATTCTGCAGTTAAGATATGCTTATTATCTGTAAGCGTTAGGAAACACATGACTTACAAAAATGTTTTGAAAAATTTCAGTTCCTTTATCAACACTTCCTGTGACAAAAAGTGCACCTCTCTTATTATACTTGGTGATACAAGCAACTGTGATCAAATGAGCATGCAAAGTTCTAAGGGAAAATAGCATTTCTTCCAATCTTTAACTTCATTCTGTTTCTGCAAGACAAGGCACATCTACATAGCAGCAATTATAAGACTCTAATTGGGATTAACTTCCACAGCTCCCTTACAGTTTGAATATTATTACAAATGATTTGCACTTGTCTTCACAGAGATCCTCACAAGCCAGCAATTCTGTACAGTAAAGCAAGTAACACAATCATAATCTCTCCCAGATTCTTTCTGTGGTGAAGCACCGACATAAACACGTCAAGATAGTTAACTTTGTGAAATGCTTGTTGTTGCTTTCTATGTAGATAAAGCCCACTGAGATATGATTGTCTTTACAGTTATTACATATAGTCCTTCATATAAGGCACTAAATGATCTAAAATGGGATGTAAGTTGGCCTAAGTTGATCAAATTGATCCAGTCACATACAAAATGCATAACTGTCATAGGATCACAAGATCAGCTTGACTGAGCTTTGCAACAGTTTTCCGAATTTATATACTACTCAGTTTCAGAAACAAACACACCGTGTTACAACTGTACAAGTTTTGACAGATAGACAGAAACTCTTAACTTTATTACAATCATTCCAGTGAAACAAAAACATTTGCCTTTCTGCTTGCCACTGGATATCATGAGAGGATCACAGTGGATATTCTAGTTATTTGGGAAATAATAGTCACTAAAAATGTTACACACTTATGATGCAACATATAACATGAAGATGAAATTAATTACCAATGTAAGTTAAAAAAAATTAACTTGATGAATGGTGCCATTAGATGAAACTCTCAAAGGAAACTGAGAAAACAGACACTTCTGACATTTAGACAATAGACTCCCAGTAGTAGTATATTGTTATGAAACCTAGACAAAAACGAAAGAAAGATACACTAGAATTACAGAATAGGGAACTGAAATTCCTTGGCCATATAACAGGATGCACAAGACAAGATTCAAAGAGAAATACCAATATAAGAGCATAATTAGGATTAATATATCTAAAAGAAAAAAATACAAGGACAAAGAAAGAAATGAAAAGAGCATACCAGTAAGATTGCTACAAACCAACAGGATGGAGAAACACAGGGAAACTCAAAACCAGACTGAAGGTCTTAGATTAATCTCTAGAAGTAATCATTATATATATGGAAGAAGAGGAGGAAGAAGAAGATCTTTATAACCAATTAAACAGGTAAGAGGGAAGATAGCCTGCACTATATTTAGACCTTTCTAAAAAAAAATAGTTACAACTCACAAAACAGACTGAAATTTTACAATAATCAAATCATATTGTTAACTACAATAGAACTGGTTGTCATTAATTATGCCAGAACAGACTTTCTGCGGTAGAGTTGAACCATTAGTATCAGTCTGATATGCTACATGACAATCTGGCTGTACAATAATACAAGATGTTCTGATGGAAGATAAAAGATGGCTGGGACAAGCCTCTGCTCATTTTAATGTTACGGTGTGCTCAGTGACGGTATAGATTAGAGGAAACGAATTATGGTTTTCTTTCTGATGGGACCTAATAATGTTTCACCAATGACAGTAGTAAGGAAAATTTAATTCACTAATGGTTCCCAAATGAAACTTTTTTTGGAGGTGAGAAAATTGTATGTTGACAGCTCACAGGCATCACGTCCTTCTTTCTATGGGCTCATAAATTACTGTTCACTTTCATAATTTCCTTAAATCTTTTTTCATGCTCATGTTTGAGTACTAAAGAAAACTGATGTTTATACATAAATATTTAGATAAATCTTAATTTACATTTAACATTAATCAATCTGCATGTCTGTATTTACTTATATATTTTTCATTGGGTCTAGCACTTTTTAGGTTATACAATAAACTGTTGTAACCACTGTGATGTAATGTGATCACGGACACAGAGATGCATGATTCTCTCTCCCTGTTCCACTACCTTGCTCCTCAATACTCATGAAGTATTTCCACATAAAATTCAAGTGTTCATGCAGAATTTACTTTAAATCTCTTTTCTGAAATAACTATTCACTCTTGTTATCAAAGTTATCACAACTGAAAAAGTCTCCTACTTAGCACACACTAGTACAGGGATGTTTGCTTGGAGGTACTTTGTTCAAATTCTGGCAGTGGAAACAATTTTCACAGTCAGAAAGGACCACTAAGAGGAAGAGAAATGGTAACATACAGCCCCTGATCATCAGACAGTGTACTAAAATCCCAGCTTACATTCCATGTATCATAACACTGTTTTTTGGAAGAAGACCTCAAAATTGATGGCCCACTTAGGTTTTTCAAGGGTAGAAGACTATGAACTAGCAGCAGGTTTCATCATCTACCTTCTTGCTCCTCCAACACCAACTTATACTTAAGTAACATTCATCATAAGCACTTACGCTAAGCAATAATAAGTTGACGGGTTGTATGTATAGCCTGCTGAAGTCAAACTGTTTGCAACAGTTTATGAGCCTTAACGGGCATTTTTTAATTAATTAATTAATTAATTTTTTCACTCAGCTTTCCTAAACAATGCCAAGAAAATTTTGTGGCCCTAAGACTCCATTTAAATAAGTACCTGAGAGCCATACAATAAAACCTGGAATACATTATTTACTACAACGGAGCAAAAAATGGGGATCGATATCCTGATGATAAAAAAAACTGCTATTTACATCATAAAATGATTGGGGGAAAAATAAATTTGTGCCCCAAACTAAGTATAGGAAGGAATCATTTGAGAGAACACATTCTGAGGTGTCAAGAAATCATCAAATTGGTAATGGGGAAACCAAGGCTTGAATACAATAAGCAGGTTCAAATGGACATATGCTGCAGTCATTACACAGAGATAAAGAGGCTTTCACAGGATGGACCAATGAGGAGAGCTGCATCAAACAAGTCTTACAGTGAAGACCACCAAGAAGTACATCAGTCACATCCTGTTCAAAAGAACCATTCCAGTATTTGCATTAAGCAATACCATGGAAAACCTAAACTTGTCAGCCAGGTGTATATTTGAACCCTGGTCTTCTGGGTCCAGTGCCTTAATCAGTATGCCACCTCACTTAATATAATTAAAAATGGATTCTTTTGCTTCAACTTAAGGTCACCGTCCCTAAGGGTAATCACAGGTATTATGATAGCTTTCCTTATGAATGATCCTCTTTCTGGAAGTCTTGCTGAAACATACATCTATAAGTACTGCAATGGAGGCCTACCACGTGTAAACTCACATTATATAAGAGACAGAAACTGTAAGCACTATCAAACTGTAAGAATCAAAATTTGCATTCAGTTTCTTTGCCTCACAGAAAGGTATGCAGTTACAAAGAGGAGAAGAAAGGAGACACCTTAGAAGTTTTTTTCCATGAAGTTCTGCAAATAGCAGTCAGTCCAATGGTTAGACTGCGGGGTCCCAGGTTCGATTCCTGGCTGAGTCTGTGCTGCTCTAATCACTTCATCTCACTTTCATCATAAAGATGCACACGTCACTTTAGTGGTATCAAATAGAAAGACTTGCACCAGGTGGCCGAACAATCCCATCCCAGATGGGGTCTCCTCAACAATAATGATATATGAACATTTCATTTCATTTGACAAAAGAAATAGCTGTACACAAGAAACAAACCACTGCCCTCTACTGAAACTGATGTCTAGGTCAAACACAGATGTGTACTGTCACCCCAGTTGTGCTTGAAGAATTAACATGTGCTGCCCCCCACCCCCTTTATTTTGGAAAATTCAGATGCATTTTAGGTAGAATAATACATAATTATTGTTGTTGTCTACTACTACTAGTACTAGTACTACTACTACTACTACTACTAAATGGTAAAGTCAATAATCTTTGACACAGGACCAAATTTTGAAGCAAAGACTAATCTCAAAATAACAAACTTGTGGTGCAACAAACCCTCCCAGGATAGCCCCACATAGAGACACACTTGTGTAGGCGGCCGCACAAGGCCACAAACAAAGAAAGAATCAAGTAGGAATTAATAAGCAATCATTCAGAAGATGACAAATTCCACACCATTTGCCAAAGAACAAACCACTGGTACATCCATAATTTCCCTATCACTTTTACCTCAAGTTGCTTCAAAATTCAACTTTGATTCAAACCATTAACAAAATTTAAAAAATAAAGGAATTTTCCTGACAAGTATTCCTAACATACTGAGGAACCAAAACAGAAACAGATTTTGGCAGGCACCATTCTGAGAGCAGTTGATAACTAACTCAAAATGGTGGCAACCATTAAAAACTACTCAAGATTTAATAAGTTCTTCTTCTTCATAATATAGGCATTCTGATAATGAGAACTGACTTTCTCATGGTTGGAACTGAGCCAGAATAGGAAATCTCTTTCAGCAAAAACAAATGGTCAGTTTCTACAAAGAGCAAAAGAAAATTTTCATCTGAGAGCATTACTGCAGCATATACGCAACATGGCACAACTCTGATGTGGGTATACATGCATCGAAATGTAGGCAAGGAATTAGTGTAGCATTTGTGTCTTTCCAACATGCACTTAATAAATGCAGAAATGTGAACTACGGTGACATTACTACCAAATGCATCTAAACAGGATCAACATGTTGTTATTCTTCTATTGGCTGCTGAAAGACAAACAATGGTAGACATCAATAAGGGAATGAAGAATGTCTATAGGGCTGCATATTTGTTGAAAACCACCACTGTGGAATGGTGACAAGAGTGCTGCTGCTTCATGATGACATATGTCCCCATGTATTGTAAATGTCATAACACAGATGTAACGCCAGCTCAAGTGGGAGACACTTGCCCTGTAGTCCTTACATCTCCCCATTTGATTATCACACCTTCTGTCTCTAAAAGGCCTTCAAGGATCAACGATTCCTGTTAGACAAGGACGTGTAGCAGCGTTACGGACTTCTTGTGCAGAAGGACAGAATGTTTTACTAAACAGGTATCTTCAACCTGATGCACTGGTTGGATGATTGTCTCAATGTTAACAGTGATTTTGGCTGATTAGCATACCGATTCTGGGATATACGGTCTTTGAATGGAAACTTTTTGGTCGATGTTTCAGCAGGAAGGCTTTGCTCCCTGCCCTCCCACATAACTGTCAAAGGCTCTATTTTTTTCAAGTTGGAAGCTTACAAGACTGATACCATCTAAGGCACAAAAGGTCTACCTCTTGGCACATTCTGCCCCATTCAGTTTGATCTCCGAGCAGGCCTACAGCTGCAGCGTTTTCACTCTTGCAGATGAGTCTTGGTACAGGCACTTACCGTCCTGCAGTTAGTAGTAGTTTAGCTAGTAACATCTTGAGCAGAACATAGCAACAGTGTGCGCGTACACATGCCATTCATTCACTCAGTGAATACAAGTATCTCATGCTACAAATACAAACTAAGGGTGCCAGCTGTGCGGTAAGATTCACTGGAATCTCCCCCTGTGCTATCTTGATCTGTTCTACAATAGGTTCATGACTTCAGGAAATGACACCTGTCATCAGAGGATGAATTTGCATGTCACTCTACAGTATTTAAATGTCTCTCTACAGATTGAGTGTAGTTCTGTGTAGCTAGCTATGGTTTCAATATGTGTATTCTGTCACTGCATAACATCAGTGAAGGCTGCCCTCTGCTAAATACTGTGTTTTGGTTAATTCTTATTTCAGAATACATCAATATTTTCATTACTCCTGATTTCTTTCTCACCAGAATTACAATATCCTTCCACTTTTTCCAGTACCCAACAAATTTGGTACCCCCTGCAAGTAGGAATATTACTGACGCCTTATGCGGTCAAACACTGACTGGATAACTAATCAATTTAAAATTCACATAGCCTACTAACATTTACTGTGCTCACAAACTGGGACAAACTGGGACTGCAAGGGCTGTGGAAGACAGCACGGTGAGGTAGCCACAAGCTGCCTGCTTTAAGCTTTTTTTTTTATCATTTCTACCATAGTTGTTGAGCTGTTAATACCAAGATATGAAACAATGGATGAAAGAAGAATGATTAGCAGTCAAGAAAAACTTTTGTTGAAGAAAATTCACTTCAGAAAACAATAAAATTACAAGGAGACAAAACAGCTGGTTGGTCTCTACCTTCATGGGGTGAAATTCCAATACTGCCGATAGTCACATATAAATATACAAATATATTTTCTGATTTTTGGAGCTGTTACCTCATGGTACAGGAATGAAAGTTATTAGAAGGAGCAGCAGGTGACTCAGTTCAGAAGATGAGAGGGACACATGGGTTGTGAGGATGAGCAGGAACAAAGTCTTCGTTGGCATTATTGGAATTTCTCCTAACATAATTGCTGGCCAGCTACCTTCTCTCCTTATAATTTTGTGACTTTCTTTTCATGGCTGACAGTAGGTTCATGACTTCAGGAAATGACACCTGTCATCAGAGGATGAATTTCCATGTCACTCTACAATATTTAAATGTTTTAGTGGGAGTAGCTCTAGCTTCAAAGATCCCCCCCCTACAACAACATGCTCAAACAGTTGGCAGGATGACGATATTACAGTAATACATTTTAGTGCAAGAAGACCACTGTACACCATACCAGCAACTGGCAAGGATCGCTGGACCTGTTCATAACTGTAATCCACAACCACTACATAAAACACCATATCAAAGTGACAAACTTTGTTTTCTGCAGATGCCACAATTCTTTCCATAAGAGCAAACAGTACATTACTCCCAGTGCAAAAAATTCTAAAACCATTCACTGAACTAAGTATGTTGGGATTTCAGAAAGTAAATTACATATGCTGTCCCATGCTATGATAATTGAATCACAAAAGTGGTGTATGTTCCAGCTTTCCTGTAGATACAGTTCTTCTGCTGTATGAATAACAGGTGCATCACAGTATGGGAATGAAATAGTGCAGCAAGTGGAAACATATTCCAAAGCTGAAGAATGCAGGGAAGTACAATTCTGTGGTCAAATTGTCTAAATTGCACACAGATTCACAGTCAAATTCTGGCAGCATAAGGGTCAAATGCAATGTCACATCTACGTACAGTGAAACTGAGTCAACATTTTGACCAAGGACACACAGATATGGGCAATGCTGATCAGGAAGGAAAGCAACTGACATCAACCACAGATGACAATGTCCAAGCAATCTTTTTTGGTAATATGAAATAACATTTGAGGGATAGGGGTAGGGGTAGGGGTAGGCGTGGGGGTGGGGGTAGGGATAGGGGTAGGGGTAGGGGTAGGGTTGGGGTGAGGGTAGGGATAGGGGTGTGGGGGTAGGGCTGGTGTGGGTGAAAGGGGGGGGGGGGGGGGAGGGAAGAGATTTTCCAATAACAAAGATGTTCTCACCACAGTTCTTGAGCAGTTCCATGACCAAGTAGAAGATTTTTACAGTTGAGGAATTGGAAACTGGTAAAGCATACTGACTGTTGTTTACACAGACTTGGTGACTATGCCGAAAAATTAGGTCATGTACATGTAAACTATAGTGCAGCATTCAGTAAAAGTTATTTCCCTCCGATAATAATGTGTAACTTACTTTTTAAAAGTCTCTCATAAATAGCATTGTTACAGGCACAGGAACATAACTTTATTATGATTATGTTTCAACAAAGTTGCACAACATGAAGTGGGCATTTGAAAATGATGGGTGTACTGATATCAATAAAAAAAATTCCTATTTTTCAAGACAACCCTTTTTTAAAATACACCAACTGGAGAGTGGAATGCAAAACAAACTTGCATCAAGTCATGGAGGTGTTAAAAGCAATTCAATGAATTCACCTGTGAGTTGGGCACCTCATGATGAATGTGAGTAAAGTTTAGCACCATGTTGACAATGGAAACACATGTGGTCCACCTACAGATATGAGCTTGTCCCATGTGAATCTGCCTTGTTTCGCAACTGAAGCTTCAGCTGATAGATTGGTAATATTCTGTAGATGAAAAGATCCTTAATGAATGTGATGATCAAGTTTATCTGCCAAAAGACATTTAGAAAAAAATGGTTTATGACTCATTTTGAAAGGTGATGAGATACAGTGAGTGTAGCAAAATAGTTTTGAAACATTTAATGAACAGCATTGTCTTGACAAGCTATCCAAGTGCTTATTTTTACTACCCAATAATAGATGATAGTAGTTATGAGTGATGGGCAGTGGGAAGGAAATGCGATGTGAGATGCAAATGAAAGAGCTTATACTTTTTCATAGCTAGTCATACTCTTGTACATGATGAGACTTACGATTCATTTTTGCATATTTTTTTAAATTATGATATTAGTCCAAAAAATGATTCAAATGGCTCTGAGCACTATGGGACTTAACACCTGAGGTCATTAGTCCCCTAGAACTTAGAACTACTTAAACCTAACTAACCTAAGGACATCACACACATCCATGCCCGAGGCAGGATTTGAACCTGCAGCCATAGCGGTCGTGCGGTTCCAGACTGAAGCACCTAGAACTGCTCAGCCACAATGGCCGGCAAACACTCGTCCAGTTTTGACAGAAATGAGAGACATAGTTAGCTGTGGCTTAGTTTAAGAAATTCTGACATTTATTTTGGTAGAATGAGGCAAATTGTGACAGCTAGAACTAGGATGAAGGAAGGAAGGAAAATTTGCGTTTAACATCCAGTTGACACCATTAGAGACAGAGCACCTGCTCGAAATGTTTCAAGGACGGGGAAGGAAATCAGCCATGCCCTTTCAAGTGAACCATGGTGGAATTTAGCATCTGGAGCAATTTTGGGAAAATACGGAAAACCTAAATCTCAATGGTTGGACACAGATGAGAACCACTGTCCTCCTGAATGCGAGTCCAGTAAGCTGACGAAAGGGTCATCTTGCTTGGTACAGCTAAGACGCTCACTTTAGGACTCAGGCCCAGTTCTTTCCAAATATCAGAGCAGTATATTATTACTTCACCACTGGTGCAGGTTTAGAGGACAGGTGGCTGAGAACAGAAGTTTGTATTGACATTCTATTCAAATAACCTACACAAGCAGGAATCAGTCAGGCCCTTATGGTCTGCTAAACACAATACACCAGATCAGAGGCCTCAAATTGTAGAACTGGTGGGCCAGCTTACCAACCCATCACTTACAATGCTCAATACACTAAAAGACTGAGGAACAAGCACTTTGGCATACAGAGAGAGAGAGAGAGAGAGAGAGAGAGAGAGAGAGAGAGAGAGAGAGATAGAGAGAAAAGGAGGTGGGGAAAGCCGATGCTCATAGTGATTTCAATTGTTATTCTTTACTTTTGATCCCTTTTATAACTGGATGTCCATAATTTATAGTTGGTTCGCCTTTCTATGCTTTAATTGCTGTTTTGAGACTGTGTCCGTAATGTGAAAATCTGCTGCAACTACTTTCACCTGGGCTTCTAATTTCTGTTAACTTAGATATCCAAGTATGCAGTAAAATAATGAAAAACTTATAAGCAGATTGCAAAACCTAAGAATCACAACTTAAGCTCTTATTAAATCCATACTATGTTATATGAAAGTGAGTTGCATAATGACAGCACTCCAGACCAATTTCTAGTCTGTTGTCCAAGGACATTATTATAGTGTATAAGATAGGCCACATATCCATTCACAGAAAAGCACAACCTAATATCAAGAACAAGACAGAAATTGGAAACACTATATACACTGCCATTCGAGGGTAACAGCTGGAAATCAAATGCAATTTTCGTTCAGTCTCAATGGCACTGTAATGAGGCATTTCCAGTATTACCACTTCATTTGACCAAAAGGATAAATCAAAGTTGCATTCAGTTTGATTTATACAAGCATGAGTGTAATTAGTGTACTTGAATCTAGGTTTAAACATTTCAAATACTGCATTAATAGTATTATCAACAAAATCATTATCACTATAAAATATGTAATGGTAGTAGCCATCTTCTTGTACCTTATAGTCTACGATTGTTGTATATGTCATATTACTGGCACCTTTTGTACAATTCTGAGACGGTACAAGGTCATGCTCAAATACAGTGTGTTTCCCGTAACAACGCAGCAGTTCATTTTCAAAGCTTGACTCTGATGACTCCACATCATCTTCTGGTTCTGTGTAATTAGCAGCAGTACCACCATGAGCCATACCTCCATCCAACGCATGGACGTCCCTCCGCTGTCTTTGGTACTGTCCTTCATCACCAGCAACACTCACTTCTTTGCGTCTGATATTTCGAGCTCTACTTTTGGCATGTCGCATTTTTCTTGACGAATTAGCACTTGTGTCATTACTTTGATTCAAACTAGTTAAATACATGGAATCATTTGCATGTTTCTGTAAATGAGATCTGATCACCTCTAATGCCTGAACTTCTTCAGCACCCAAACTATCATCATCACTGTTCCCTGTATCACTCTGTTTCACTTCATCCAAATTTGGGATTTTTTCAATATTTTGCTTCAGTTGTTTGGGCAGTACAGGAAGAATTACTCTGTTCGTTCCCTTTGAAAATGAGAGCGGATAATCACCTCCATCGTCTGTTTCATCTTCTCCTTCAAACTGTTCAGCAGACTGTTCTGACATACCTTGGATATGAGTATCATGCTGTGGAACACTGCGTCCTTTCTCTGTAAGACTTTGTTGCTGTTTGTTAATCTCATACACTGTGATCCCTTTATTATAGAACCTGTCTACAAGAATTCTATCAGACACCTTTCGAACACCTTGGTCAATCAGGTCGCATTTCTTGAGAGTTTTGTCTCCCTTGACAATCAACATTCGTGCTCCAGGGTTGCTGTGGAAGAAAAGCAAAATGTTATGAACTGCCTATCAAAATTAAAAACCACACATTCACAATACTCTAAAGTGAGAAACAGGTATTTCCCTAATCTTCATACAGCAAAAGAATGTTTATTTCAGCAAGCTATCAGGGAAGCATGTAGGCAACATAGTTCCATTCATATTTTTCAGGCTAAAATTACCTTAACTAAGAACTTGTTACATCTTATAGTCTGGAATCAGTCCAAGACAAATAATAGAACCAAAACTCTCAGTTTAATGCAGATGAGCACGAAAAACAAACCCATAATGTTGGGTTACAGCATTGGTAGGGTTCCTCTTGACACATTCACATTGTTAAAATATCTGCATGTAACATTGCAAAGCAATACAAAATGGAACGAGCATATGAGGATTGTTGTAGGAAAGTCAAATGGTTGACTTTCGTTTACAGGGAGAATTCTGGCAAAGTGTGGTTCACCTGTAAAGGACACCACATAAAGGATGCTAGAGTCACATATTCTTGAGTACAGCTCGAATGTTTGGGATCTATACCAGGTCAGACTAAAGGAAGACATTGAAGCAATTCAGAGACGGACTGTTAGATTTGTTTCTGGTAGGTTCAAACAACAAACAAGTGTTAGGGAAACGCTTCAGGAACGCACATGGGTATCCCTCGAGGGAAGGATGTTCTTTTTTGGTAACACTATTGAAAAAATTTAGAGAACTAGCATTTGAATCTGGCACGTAGGCAACATAGTTCTATTCATATTTTTCATGCTAAAATTACCTTAACTAAGAACTTGTTACATCTTATAGTCTGGAATCAGTCCAAGACAAATAATAGAACCAAAACTCTCAGTTTAATGCAGATGAGCAGGAAAAACAAACCCATAATGCATACTGCAGGATGATTCTGTTGCCTCCAACATGTAAGGACGAAGATAACATACAAAAAATTATGGTTCCTACAGAGGCATACAAACAGTAGTTTTTCCCTCATTCTATTTGCGAGTGGAACAGGAAAGGAAATGACTGGTAGTGGTATGGGCTACCCTCCGCATCTCGCCATAATATGGATTGCGGAGTATCGATCTAAATGTAGATAGATATTAGCAACAGTACCTCACAACAAAAATGTCACTGTAATATAAGCATGAAGTTTCATTTTTAAGTGAAAAAAAAAATTGTAATTAGTATCTGCAGTAGGTTACAAAGAAAGACCTTTGTTGGAAAAGCTATGTAATGTTATGTTACATATAATTTTCTTCGCTTTCCAGACAGCCTAAATTAATCATTGCTCAATGATCCACAATGGAATAATCACAATATTATAAAAAGGATGAATTGCTACTCACCATACAGAGGAGATGTAGAGTCGCAGACTGACACAACAAAAAGACTGTTAAACATGTGAGATGCACAGCTGCCCGCAGTCTGGACTCAGTGGCCAGAGACAGCGGTAATTTGTATATGAGCTGCGCTTGTGTGTGTTGTCTAGGAGGCCTTTTGGACAAAAGCTCACATGTTTAGCAGTCTTTCTGCAAGGCCTGTCTGCAACTCAATATCTCCTCTATATGGTGAGTAGCAAATTGCCCTTTTCGTAATATTGTCAGTGTTCAATTTAGTAATCCCGGAAGCAAACACAGTGATGGAGGCAGACAAGCTGGTGTGGATAGTGCAGTGGAATAGTGCGGAAACCTGCCATGAAGGACATACATGATGCGTATTATGGCCAGACCTGTTGACAGACGGACCTTCTGCTTTCCATAGACTGATCCACACCACGAGTTTCATTTCTTCTCATGGGGTTCTGTGGAGGAGGAGGAGGAGGAGGAGGAGGAGGAGATTAGTGTTTAACGTCCCGAAGACAATGAGGTCATTAGAGACAGAGCACAAGCTCGGATTATGGAAGGAAATTGGCTGTGACCTTTCAAAGGAACCATCCTGGCATTTGCCTGAAACGATTTAGAGAAATGATGGAAAACGTAAATCAGGATGGCCGGAGACGGGTTTGAACCGTCATCCTCCCGAATGCGAGTCCAGTGTACTAACCACTGTACCACCACACTCAGTTCAAGATCTGTTCCCCAGTTATTACTGAGCCACTGTCAGCCAGTGAAGTATCCACACTGACAGTGTAGTGTAACGGTGTTGTCATTCCTGTGGGGACAAAGGACATTGTTACTTTTTTTCTCCCCCTTTACATAGTGTTCATTTTAGACCAGCATGGACCTAGCATTTCTGTAATACTGGCTGGAACAATTGTGTCTATACAAGGAACAGCAGGAAGAGCAGATGTAGGTACTGATGAACCAGAATGTGGATTTGCTTTGTCCCCTTGTCCACTAGTGGTGGGCTAGGCACCAGTTGTGCTGTTTTCTTCCCCGCCCCTGAAGCCTTTTGTAAGTTCTGATGAGTCTATGGAGAAGTGAGACAAATCCCTGGGCCAGTTCTTGTTGCACTCCCAGGTAAGGGTCTCATTGATCCAGGGGATAAGACTGCCTTGTATTTGTCAAGCAGTATCCAATACTTGAAGCTCTTCACTGAGCCCAAGAAACTCCCCTTTGACAAGCTCTGCTTATGCAGTATTTAAGGCACCATACATGTGTGGCGGCGGCACAGTTGCAGTTTGACCAGCTCCAGAATCATCGCGGGCAGTCATACGTGGCCTGAATCACTGATCTTCAGGGCTTCTTGTGCAAATGTTGTTTTGAGTGTCCCAAATGTGCTACCTCTTACGTAGACTAGCTAATTCGGAATGTGGTTGTCCAGTCAATATATGATACTCAAGTTCAGGCTAGGGTACTGACCTTGTCCAGCCCTTCTTTAGCCAATGTTGCCCAGGTTGCGGAATTGCATGAGCTGACGGCACTGGCAATGGATGTCTTTTATGATAAATGTTAGGTTCCTCAATTAGGTATGCATGATAAACAGCTCCTAGACTCCTACTGCTCCGCAGGGTATCCCAGCTGGCCTTGCCTCCTGCTGAGTCACCATGTGTTGATGAGTCCAGTGCAATGGCATTGCAGCACTGGCAGTCTTTGCCGATGATTGTGCCCTGACTGGCACTTGCCGCACATTTAACAAGACTGCAGACACGTGGAAGCCAGGTGTGGGGTAGGCCATCAGACAGACCATTTGGCAGCTGTTGGTGACAGCTGGTGAGCCATGAGTCAGGCGTCGGACACTCTTGTGTGTTTGCAGGATGCTGAGGCTGTCTTCAATGCCTTACACGTGTCGTTTTAGTGTATTTTGCTGACACTGGTTGTGGATGGGTGACCAGTCGAATTTCAAGCAGCCAAGGGATGATCAGCCTCACTTATTTAGGAACATACAGGTTCCTGGGGTGCCCGGTGTAACAGTGGCCACTATGTCACATTACATTCTACAGTAAACAGTGCATTCCTTTGTGGGGGAGCACTTTTCCATCTCCATGTGTTATAAGAATGTGGAATGGCAATTTACATAGTTAGTGGACAATTCACTATTGGTGCAAAATACTTATGGGCTTGATGATTTTTCTGTTTTTGGCTTCCAGATAGTTGGCAAAATGCATTTACTGTCTCAACCCATTCCTTTTCATGATTCGGGGTGCTTAATACGGTCATGTGGCTTGCTGTTTAAAACTGCCTTGGGTTGGGCAGAAAATTTCGAGGCACTTTTCCTCAAGTTGTTGGCAGTACCTAAATTTTGCCCCTTCTGTCTCATTCCCTTTTCCATGAGTGGCAAAGTAAAGGCCAAGTTGCAGTGTTAGCAGGATCAAGAGATCATTGCTACTTTGTTGAATCAATGGGCCACCCAACTGGTGGTGATTCAGAAGCCCAAATGCACAGGATGCATTTGTGGCGATTTTAAACATACAGTCAATGTGCAATGTGCTGCAGATTCATATCCAATTCCATGGCTGGTGGAGTTGTTGATGAAGTTGTTGGGGGAGGTTAGTATTTTTCATGCATCAACTTAAGACATGTTTATGTGCAGCCGGCCTTGGACGCAGTTTCTCAGACTTTCATGGTCCTCGACACCTCCTTTGGGCTCTACCAATTTAACTGCTAGCCTTTTAGGATCTTGTATGCACCAGAAATTTGTCAATGGTATCTGGAGCAGTTGATTCAGGAGATTCCCTGTTCCATCAATTACCTTGATGACATCTGGGTAATTGGCCCTACACAGGAGGAGCATTTATGGAAACTTAAGTCCATCCTTAAATGTTTCCTGGAGAATGGCCTTCATTACCAGCTGGAAATGTGCAGTTTTTTTCTCCCCAAAAGAGCGTTTTTGGTGTATGTGCTTAACAAAGATGGGATCACCTCTATGGACGAACAGATCAAAGCTACTGTCAACCTGCCAGCACCCAAGAACTCGAAGGAGCTCCAGTGTTTTTGGGTTAGATTTCATATTATGTTCATTTAATTCCCTGGGCTGCACACATTTGTCATCCTCTTTATAAAAAGGACTTCAGGTTTGTCTGGTCTGTGGAATGTCAATGAGCTTCAACCTCTTAAACAATGTTAGCGCTCTGCTCCCTGCCTGTCTTCTTTTATACCATGTAAACCTTTAATTCAGCCTGTGAAACCTCCCAGTACGAAATGGTGCGGTTCTGTCCCATTGAAACTTGAATTGCACCAAACAACCCAATGCTTAGGCATCAAAGATGTCCTCTGTGCAACATAATTATTCACATGGGGAAAAGGAGTCACTTTGCTATTATGTTTGGAGTTAAAAAAATGTCATGTTTTCTTGTACAGGGTAGGGTTCCTTCTTGTCACCAACTACAAGCCATTGGTTTCCTTATCTGGTCCTTAATCCAAGCTCCCAGATAACAGCAAATGTGGACCCTCTTTCTCAGTAACTAGTGCTCCATCACCAAACATGCCAGTGTTGATGCATTTGTGTGGCTATCAGTAGGTCCGGATTTGCAGTTCGATCATTAGGTGGCTCTGGTTCACGGTGGGTGATACCTTGCAGCAAACCGTCGGATTTTCCGTTGACAGTATGAGAGGCCATTATCACTATGGCTGCTGACCTGCTTTTCTGAAAAATCATTTCAGCTGTCGATGTGGATTGGCTGGAGCGCATCTCTTTGGGGGCACATATGGAATGCCATACGTTTTCCCCTCTTGTATGATTCAATCAACATTGTCCAGGGGTCTCGCAGCTCTGTGTCCTTACATACTCTACTTGCGCAGGGGTATTACTTGTATGAATGCACTGGCACACTATCACACCCACTGGCTGATAATCCATCATGACGTGGAACATCTGGTGTGGCCTTTTGGGACTTGTGCACAGAACTTGGCTGTACTGGTGTGCCAGTTTTCTTCTCGGCTGGTTCCAGAGCACCCTTAGGGCAGGGTGCATGTCAATTTTGCGGATCTATTTTTGGGCGATATGTGATTGTTGGTGGTTGATGCATTGTCAAATTTCCTGTATGTAGATAAGCTGTTCTCCACATCACTGACTCCCACTATTTGCATGTTGTTAGTTATTTTTGGCATCAAGGGACCCCTCAGGACTCTTTCATTCAATAACAGTAATAAATTTGTGTCAGGTGTTGGAAGAATTATGTGTTTGCAACATTATCCAGAATCTGACTGCTGCCATGTTTCACCTGGCCTCTAAATCACATGTGGAGCAGTAAGGGAATACATTTGAGATACACATGAAGAAGTCTGTTCTGCCTCTTCCCACAAAGGTGCATTGTCCAGTTTTCTGGCTACGTACAAGGCAACACTGGTCAATGAGTGCAGTCTGGTGGAACATTTTCAGGGGTGGGGAGTCTTGGATTTGTTGTATGTTGAGCCATGTTCCCTTGACCAGTGTAGTCTACCATGTTTTCTTCTCATGGCAACTGTTTGGGCCTACTCCTTTGGCCTGTGGCAGGGGTAGCTGCCAGGTGTCATGGTAGGCCACAACTCTCAGCAGTTGTTTATGGTAGATGTCAACAGAGAGCAGCTGACCCGTCATGCAAATCAGTCATGCTTGCGCCCCGTTGGGGCATTGCCGCCATGGCCTTCTGCTCATCTGAGTGGCAGTCCACCAATGGACTTCACTATAATTATTCCAGAACTGCCCAGTTTGAATTACATCTTAAGATTATTGTAGGTTCATTAATTAAATATTTTGTAGTGCTATCATATCAACATGAGTAACATGAATGTAACCAAGAATTCATCTCCATTCTGGAAACCAATTCTTTGCTTCTAAGTGTACCAGCCTCTTATATCAACATTTTAGCTACGTTATTGTGCTAGAAAATAGGCTATAATAAGGTGAAACATAGGTCACACTGTGGGTAAAACCGGTTTGTGGACCATACACTACAGAACTTTTCCCTCTATCATCTTCAAAGTAACCTCTCATGCTTGAATACAATAGCTACAATGATTTTTTCATTTGAAGAAGTGCTGCAAGTCAACTGTCAGTAATGTGTTCATTAACTGTTGATTCTGCTTGAATGTATCTAACAGAATGTAAACTTGAACTAGGCTTCGGATCAAGGTGAGAGAGAGAAAAGTGCATTGACTAGGCAATATGAAGAAGGACCTACAGGGAGGGAGATAATAGTTACATTTCTCTTTGTTGTGAAATCCTTCACAACAAACAAGCTAAGTGAAGGAATGTTGTCAGAATGAAATATTTAGGTGTCCTCAGGTATTTTGTGACCTTGAGATACAATTTTCTTTGGTCTGAAATATGAGGTCTGTTCAAAAATTTCCGGGTCATTCATAATTTCATGCCAATGGTGTATTGGAGCAAAATGTGGTTGGCATCCCTACACACATACCATTTGTTTAATGTGTAACTTCCAGAAGTTTCATTGTTGTAGGTCTGTTATTTATTGTTCTGTGCTGGATTGCGTATAATGTTGTGTCATACATTTACAAATTTCAAGATAAGATGGCAGAGTTAGAGGAGCAATGTGTTTGCATTAAATTTTACATGAAACTCAAGAAAACCTTTACAGAGACACGCCAAATGATGCAGGAAGCCTACACTGATGATTGCTTAAGCCATCCTCAGTGTTACGAATGGTTCACATGGTTTAAAAATGGCTGCATGGAAGTTAACGATGACCCTTGTTCAGGATACCCTTTGACATCTATTGATGACACTTATGCCAAGAACGTCAATGAAATTGTGTATGCCAATCAAAGACTGACTGTCCAAGAGATTGCAGAAGAAAGTGCCATTTCAGTTGTACCACGTCGTGAAATCCCAATGCAGTATCTTGGAATGTACTGTGTTGCCACCACGTTCTTCGCACAGCTCATGTCAATGCCAGAAAGACTTCACCTTGCAGTCTGCAAAGAGCTATTGCATCAAGCAAATGAGAGCGAGATGTTCCTTAAGAGAATCATAACTGGTGATGAGACATGGGTCTATGGCTATGATGTTGAGACCGCGATTCAGTCTTCACAATTGGTCAGGAAATGTTCTCCAAGACCAAGGAAAGCTCATGAGATCAGGTCAAATGTCAAAGCCATGCTTATAGTTTTCTTTGATTTTCAAGGATTAGTTCATCATGAATTCTTGCCACAGTGTCAAACTGTTAATACTGTCAATCAATGGTACTACTGGAACATGTAGCAACACTTGTGAGAAAATGTGAGAAGGAAATGGCCAGAAATGTGCAAGACAATTCATGTATCTTGGACCATGATAACACACCTTCTTATTCACCCCTGTTGGTGCGTGACTATTGCACAGAAAACGATATCACTGTGCTGCCTCATCTTTTTTTTTATTTCCAAAGTAGAAAACCCCATTGCAAGGATCCACATTTGCGATGACAGACAAGATGAAAGGAAATTTGCAGACTGAATTTCATACAACAAGACTGCTTCCGGAAATGGAAACAAGTGTTGGAAGACGTATATCAATTGTGGAGGAGAGTATTTTAATGGAGACCATGCAAAATGAGTAAAACATAAATGTACAAAAATTTTGTGGACAAAGTTCTGGAATTGTTTGAATAGACCTCGTAAAATGTAATAAAGATTCTTTGCTGGTTCAAGCCAGCCATTTCAAAAATTATAGTTGTACAAGGTGCAAAAAGATCAGAAATAATTAATACTATAATACTGCAAATAGAAGGATTGAAAAACAAACAAAAATGAGGACAGGCAACTACTTATCTATATAGCTGACTGATGCATGTTGCATAAACTCACACAATAGTAGAGAATTTTCAATACCTTTTGAGCAGCTACTCTGTGTTTCTTTTCAGTTCAACTTCACACATACTCAAAAAATGGACCCCATCTACAGTCACACTATTATGTATGTCTAAGTTCTCATTAAAGGTAAGTGGCTCCCTATCCTTGTTTACATTTATCAACAAGAAGTAAAACACGCATACAATCAGAAAAATGTCTGTGACCAACTGAGAGGGGGAATATTTAGAATCAGATATCTAATGCAAAAACTAACTACTGCTAGTGGTTTGAACAGAACATTCAATTTCTTGAAGATTATAAGATGTACCTCATAAAATGTTATTGATAAAGTCACTTAAGTGAAAAGACAATAGACAGTATATATGATAAGGTTGTTACATATGCAACAAAACTGAAGCAAAACGAAGAAAGAAGTTACAGCAGAAAGTATCTTTACAAAATTCTATAAGACGGCTCAGGTAGGATCTTGTGTCGCGATATTAAGGGGAGGTTTACTATCTTTTGGTTCAAAAAATCAATTTCTTTTTTAAATTGCATTTTTGGATCCATAAAAGTGTTTAGAATCCACCCCTGAAACGGTTTTTTTCAATACGGAATGGAAATGTTTGTTATTCATGGATGGAAAAAAAAAAAAGCACCTACCTGACATCGGCCTTTTTCACGCACCAGTTTTTTTTCTTTAGGAGGACAATTTATTGTACCAGTGCTTGGGAGGAAACACACAAAATTCAAATGAAAGTTTGAATGCGTGTGTTTGGAAGTTACCCACAAGTGATTGCATGAGTGCATTCTCATGCGAAGACTGTGGAGATTGAGATTTTCCTGCCAGTGAGCAGCTTCAACGGAGGGTATTCAGCAATTCTGAAGACCATGACAATAATGGATGTCACCCTGGGACTCTATTCGACGCAGTTCGCCAAGCGTTCGGATGACCACCAGATTCAAGCGCCCGAAAACCGCTTGTCACCAGCCGTACGAGCGGCTCTGGAGCAGCGCAGGATGGCCCAGATCGAGCAGAATACCCTCTATGAGGAAAAGGAAGAACTAGTTTATGGACCCGGAATAGCAGATTGTAAGTACGTTGCATAATATTGCATTTATACGTAGTCAAAACTGCAACGCATTTTTCTCAAAATGACTTTTTTTTATTGTATGGTATGGTAACTTCAAATCTACTGAACCGATTGGCATGATTCTTTGTTTCCGATGAAACTAATTAAATTGTCTAGGAGTTGTACCACCTTTACTCCGACCCATCAATTATAAATATTTTTACATGGCCGACGAAGTTGATAAATCAATGGAAAAAATAAATAAATAAATAGATAAAAACCCTTTTTTTTCAAATGGCCACCAGTTTGTTTCCTATGGTCCAAATAACTTAAGCGACGTACAACTCCTAAAGAATCTTATATACTTCACTAACGTCAACTCAGTTTTGATTTCAGATGAGCCGCCTGACCTGTGACATACTGCACATGGAGGTCTACATCGAAATTTCGTTTCGTTCTGATGGCACTTCCGCCTTCTTTGACATTTCCAGTCCAAAAAATTCCAGTTTGTGGAGGAAATATCAATAAACATTTTGACCGAATTTGACATTGATATCTATAACACATCCAGAGAAAAAAATTCTCAAACATGATTTTTTCAGGCCAAAGACAGTAAACCTCCCCTTAATAGTACCCTCAGAATTCTTGCAGATGATATTGTTATCTATAAAGGAGTACTATCAGAAAAAAAGTTGCACAAATGTCCAGTCAGGGCATGATAAAATTTCAGTCAGGTACAGAGAATGGCAACATGTGTTAAATGTTCAGAAACGAAAAATTGTCCACTTCACAAATGTGAAGAAACCCTATTATATCATTTAGTGGGAATTACCTTCTTCTATGCACTTCACAATGGTTTGCAGATTATCGAGGTACATTATGTTTAAATGGAGCTTCTTTAGCAGTTTAGGTTCTCATTCTGTTGGTCAAGTTTTACACTGGTGTCAAAAAGTTAAGTCCAATTAAGGACAGAAGCAAATAAAGAAGTTATCAATCACTATAAATGTCAGTCATGATTCTCCCCCAAAACATAACTGTCATCTATACAGGGGGCAGTTAATCACAATTTTGTATACACATACAATTCATAAACAACAGAAAGTAGTGCATAAGGAAAGAGGAAATATTCTCTTCACAATGAATTCTGTTCCATTTTGTATTTGTCCCGAGCACAAGATGTAGCCTGCATAATCATAGTAACACCATGGGAAGAGAGCAGTTGGTAATGATGGGTGTCATTTTGTGAGGAGGTTTTACAACAGACTGACATAAGAGAGTTTCACACTTTTTTTAGTGGTTGCATGAATATTGTTCATGGCACAAAGCACAGAGGTGAGATACTGCAATGACATATGCGACTTTTTGGCAGCTGTTGCAGTCTTCTTCTTCAAGGACAATAGTGCCTATCCAGAGAAGTGTTACACTGGGAGACACTTCCTTGTAGCTGAAGATTCCACTGCATGGACTGGCCACTGCATCTGCAGGTGTGAATCGTATAGAACATGTCTACAGTGCATTGGAAATTGTTATTAGCTGCCATCAAGGCTCTTCCCAACCTCTGGATTGCTCTTACACAGGAATGGAACTGCCTGTGAATATAGCTCTTGAACTACCTTATAGGGAGCATGTGCATCACCAAGAAAATACACAGAATCTGAGCAAGGAGTGGCAAAACAATGTTGAAATTTCACAACACGTGGCTCTGGTTACACTTGCTTCTAGTTAGCATGTTATTATGTTCTTAAGCAACTGATTTTTGGATTGTATGACATCAAACACAGGCACTTCTTACAAGATTTCTGCACAATAAACCTCAATAAAACACCAACAAGCCATCACCAACTCTAGCAACTATGTACCTATATGAATCAAGCACTTTTACACAGTTGAGTTAAATTGGCCAAAACTATCATCAATGTGGAGAAGCTGCTGAGCCTGACGAAGGAACAATATGATCTTGTTGTCACTTATATTATAAACTGATTAATGTAAATAAAGAATATGCCGGATAGGAAATCTATTAAATACAATAAAATCATTAGAAGCTGACAAGGTCCTAGTGTTACTGCATTAAATTAAAAGTGTGATGTTTTTCCAGTACTTTAAGGTTGAATAACAAGTACAGTACTTTTGTTCTACTGATTTTTGTTTATTTCAAACTAGTTTTTGGCTTATTAGACCATCGATAGGACACAACTGACTGGTGACTGAAACAGACACTAGTTCTTATGTAACCAAACATTATAAGTCTCTTAATGTTGAATTATGCTTTGCACAATGGACAATAATAAGTGCAATATATAATTAAACTACACAGTACTACAGGTTAAATAGTTACAAAGCTAAATTTAGTGAGGTCTTGACATTGGCTGGTAAACTGTTAAACTGAACACTCTTCATCCATGTTGTGCAACAAACATGCTTTTTAACATTATAAAATAAACTTTTGGCAATGGGTAGTATTACACACAATAATCAAAATACATAAACTAAGAGTGTTACTGCAACTCAGCATCTCCGCTATATGGTGAGTAGCAACTTTCCTTCTCATAATAGTGTTACCGGTTACGTGGTTATGATTCCATAGTTTGTGAGGTCGTGACATTGGTTGAGAAGTATATAAATGAGCACTAGTAACTTATGTTGTGCAAAAACCAAGATTTACATTGCAAATAATATTTTTACACAATGGGCAATATTAAACAAAGTACATGGTTAAAACACAAAATATTAAAATATTACAAGTTATATAGCTGAAGTTTCCGGGATAAGCAACGTTGTTGTTGTTGTTGTTGTTGTTGTGGTCTTCAGTCCTGAGACTGGTTTGACGCAGCTCTCCATGCTACTCTATTCTGCGCAAGCTTCTTCATCTCCCAGTACCTACTGCAACCTACATCCTTCTGAATCTGCTTAGTGTAGTCATCTCTTGGTCTCCCTCTACGATTTTTACCCTCCACGCTGCCCTCCAATGCTAAATTTGTGATCCCTTGATGCCTCAAAATATGTCCTACCAACCGATCCCTTCTTCTAGTCAAGTTGTGCCACAAACTTCTTTTCTCCCCAATCCTATTCAATACCTCCTCTTTAGTTATGTGATCTACCCACCTTATCTTCAGCATTCTTCTGTAGCACCACATTTCGAAAGCTTCTATTCTCTTCTTGTCCAAACTAGTTATCGTCCATGTTTCACTTCCATACATGGCTACACTCCATACAAATATTTTCAGAAACGACTTTCTGACACTTAAATCCATACTCGATGTTAACAAATTTCTCTTCTTCAGAAACGATTTCCTTGCCATTGCCAGTCTACATTTTATATCCTCTCTACTTCGACCATCATCAGTTATATTACTCCCTAAATAGCAAAATTCCTTTACTACTTCAAGTGTCTCATTTCCTAATTTAATTCCCTCAGCATCACCCGATTTAATTTGACTACATTCCATTATCCTTGTTTTACTTTTGTTGATGTTCATCTTATATCCTCCTTTCAAGACACTGTCCATTCCATTCAACTGCTCTCCAAGTCCTATGCTGTCTCTGACAGAATTACAATGTCATCGGCGAACCTCAAAGTTTTTACTTCTTCTCCATGAATTTTAATACCTACTCCGAATTTTTCTTTTGTTTCCTTTACTGCTTGCTCAATATACAGATTGAATAACATCGGGGACAGGCTACAACCCTGTCTCACTCCTTTCCCAACCACTGCTTCCCTTTCATGCCCCTCGACTCTTATAACTGCCATCTGGTTTCTGTACAAATTGTAAGTAGCCTTTCGCTCTCTGTATTTTACACCTGTCACCTTCAGAATTTGAAAGAGAGTATTCCAGTTAACGATGTCAAAAGCTTTCTCTAAGTCTACAAATGCTAGAAACATAGGTTTGCCTTTTCTTAATCTTTCTTCTAAGATAAGTAGTAAGGTTAGTATTGCCTCACGTGTTCCAACATATGTTACCAAGTCCATGCGGAAGTCCTACATATAGCTGACAAAGGAAGAAAACTAAGCCTTTTAGAAGCACTTGAGATAAACAGATATTAGCTCAAAAACTCTAACTGGTTCTAAATGATTAATTGCAGCTGAGTACATATCCCCCTTTTAAGCTTCACAATGGTAACATAAGCAATGTAAGGAATAGGAAATTGTGTTGTGTTTTGATTTTTGTAGCAGTATGTGTCAGTGTGTTGGTATGCGACTGGTTGATTGCATCATGTGAAGCTTAAAAGGGGGATATGTACTCAGCTGCAATTTATCATTTAGAACCAGTTAGAGTTTTTGAGCTAATATCTGTTTATCTCAAGTGCTTCTAAAAGGCTTAGTTTTCTTACTTTGTCAGCTATATGTAGGACTTCCGAATGGACTTGGTAACAGTGTCTGACTTATGTAATCTCCAGCTGCATTTGTGTTCAATCAGCCTAGTTGTTTTGGCCTTGCCTGTCTGTTCAATATACAGTTTGTTGCAGCCATTCCCAATCAATCAGCCTAGCTGTTATGGCCTTTTCTGTCTGACCAATATACAGTTTGTTGCAATCATTTCCAATAACGTTAAACCTGGGAGACAGTAGTTCTCTCTCTCTCTCTCTCTCTCTCTCTCTCTCTCTCTGTGCGTGTGTGTGTGTGTGTGTGTGTGTGTGTGTGTGTGTGTGTGTGAGAGAGAGAGAGAGAGAGAGAGAGAGAGAGAGAGAGAGAGAGAGAGAGAGCGGGGGTTAGATTTACAGAAGTTGTATAAGCTAATCAGTTGATCATCCTTTATACCAGTCTGTTCACTGCTCAGTGTCTCTTCTATTCTCTGATCTATCCTCACTCACATACCACATGTCATTACACCTGCTATGTACAAGTGCTCAAATGCCTCAAATGCCTGATCACTACTTGTCTGTGATAGTTTCTGCAAATACTATAAAATACATTTGTTAATTACACACTAACCAACTTTCCTCAAAAGGCACAAAATAGGTCATCAGTGATACCACATTATCATAGTTGTGTAACATACACAATTACGCATGGAACAAGTAAAAAATCCATCAAATGTACATACTTAATAATACCACAACAGAAGAATGAGTATTAATGAATGAAATACTCAACATAGCTGAAAACTGCACAGCTCTCCAGCTAAATGACTGTGAAATGCAACAAGGGTGTCACATATTCAAGGAAGTGTATGCTTTTTGTAAGGTGTAGTTCTAATTGAAGGTAAATGAATATGCATATCTGTTCACTGTGTCTTTATTGCTCTTATTAATACACAGCAATGTCTGAAGTTTAATCTCCCGCTGTTGAAGACATCCTGAGGGACTATGGAGACAGCTGATTGATTCATTCGCCAATATTTTTATCAACGCAATAAAATCTACAATTTACCCACTTAGCCTGCTTAAAAAGCTGAACTATTAGTCGTAACCAAGCAATGGATATTATGACATGACATAATCCAAATACTGCTAGAGTCCAATGAATCACATTGATGTATGCCGTGAACTTCATTTGGCAAAAAGAGTTCAAAGTTTCCCTCCTGTTCAGCTCTATAGCTCATTATCCATAAAATTTATGCCTTTCCCTTTTTAATGTCACTCTTGTGTTTTTGAATATCAATGGCAACTCTATACATTCTATCATATTAGTGGTTGTACATCAACAGAAGATTAAATGTTAGATGAACAAGTTTCATTACTCCCTAGTCTCAGGGTGTGATCTACTACTGCTGATTTTTGTCCCTGTTGGCCAAATGATAATTGCCCTTGTGTTTCTTGAGCCTTTGTACACCATACTCATGTTGTGGGTGGTGGAGAACACTGTCCTTACTGGAATTCAGGTGTTGACTTGTATGTTTTGTTGATTTGAACATTGTGTCACTATCATGTTTTCTTAGCATTCTACTGATACAATCTATGATTATTTTAACAAAAGGATGAAAACTTTCCCTTGAACTTGTTGTGTTGCACTATATGCTATAGATTTAAGGACATAGTACTCTATTTATGTACATTTATGTACAACTGATGGATTTTTTTACTTGTCCCATGCATAATTGTGTATATTACACAACTGTGATAATGTGGTGTCACTGACAACCTATCTTGTGCCATTTATGTGAAAGTAGTTATCAAATGGTTTAGCTGCTGCTTCATATAATGTGGCAAAATGTAAAGAAGAAAGAGGAATACTGCACTAAAATCCAAGACATATTACAACTACAAAGAAGAAAAGAGAGGTTAAAATAGATCTCACAACTGCAATACTTAGGGCAATGAACAAGCTAATAAAAGTTCCTTTCTTCCATAAGTAAAAAATGTCTCATCAAATCACAGAAACTGCCAAAAATTCACAAATTAGGCATTTCATTGAGAATTACTGTCAATTCTATTGCATATACAACCTACAGGATTGCCAACACTTGACCACTATGATGCATAATTTCTCATCACTTTGGGGGAAAAATTATAAAAACCCTTAAATTAAGCGTAGGAAATATTATAAACCATTCTGAAATTTTCTGCGTCTCTTTAAAAAGTGTTTCACATCACACTTCTTTCAAAGGCCTGACAAATTCTATGAGCAAACTGACATTTTGGATATGTGGAACTCACTCAGTGCAGTTGCAACTGAATTTATATATACTAAATTTTAAAGTAGTTGCTTTTTGTACAGAAAAAAATGACCAACAAGTGGGTTTTGGTTCATGCATGACACATGGCCGAAAGAGAAAATGAGCACAGTGTTACATTTTCTGAATCGTATTAATTCCTAGATAAGTTTACAATGGAAAAGAGAGAAGGCACAGATTTGAATTTTGAGAACACAACTACCAAGGAGAAAAGATGAACTAAAGCACACAAAATGTATAGAACGTCTGCTCACACAGACTGACACCTTCACAAATCACCATTACTGAAAGAAGAATACAATAATTGAGGCACTTATGAACTGTGTGAGAGGAAAATGTGAGCCACAATAACTGGAGGAAGAATGGTCCCACTTGAAAAATATTTTTAGAAGTAATACCCATTCTGTCAAAGAAATAAATATAGCAGTACATCCTGGAAAATATGAAGCATGTATTGGAGAGTAACCAGCTACAGGAAAAGCTTTTGCCTGTTGTTAAAATGATAATTGATTATAACAGAAGTTTACTAGGAACAGGAAGACTGAGACAAATTGCATCCTCCACTAACAGACACTGGAGTATACAAAATGCATGGCATATGTGCATACACAGAGACAACATAAAAGAAGCATCCAAAATCAGTTTAAGCAACATAAAATAAACAACAATGGGGCAAACTCTGATAAATTGTGAGTACAACTGAAACTGAGAGGCCACCAAATTAGTTTCTCTGACAATGCTGTCCATACACTGTCGTTACTATGTTGCGTTTGTAGAGGGGACACTGAAACGCAAAAACAGGAGAATGACTTTAATAAAAAAATGTGGAAGGACTTAAATTACACAGATTATAGGCCAAGGTGATATATAAAACAGATAGTGCTAATTCCACTGAAACTTCTATGGATATACATTAGTTTGACCTGGTGATCTTTGGTAATGCTCAAATCGTATCATAACATGATGAATATACCACAGTTATGAATAACACACCAGATGTTTCAGCAAGATGAGTGAAAGAAGTGCACACTGAACTGCCTTACTGCGGCATTTAACACTGGAGAATCAACCAGCTAACTTCAGAACCAGGTAAATCCAGTCGTCCCAGCTTTCAGACTTGCTCGTAAGCTCATCGCCGCTCAGTAGCACACTTGTAGCCATCAATGTCAGTAGGAAGCACTATGGCGCAAAAGCTGACAACTGATATGTGCCCCAGCAAGCATGCGAGTTTCCACTACACTCCTAGAGATTGTGACTCATTCACACTCGAGTGTCATTTGTCACAGAGATGTGGAAATGAAGAAGGACCTTTCAGAAATGTTAGCAAAGTGAGCATACATTCTCCTGGACAGACCGGGAATAAGTCAGAGCAGGTCCCCACCTAGAATAATTTCCATCTAAGAGTCGTTTAATTTGATTAGGAATGTGTATCATTTAATGTCAGATAAACGAAGTGTCCAAGTCAATGTTATCATGTTTTCTTGAAGTTCTTTTTGCTTACAAACACCGTAAACGAGAGAACCTCAGCCTACTTTCACATCTCTTATACACTGCCGTGTAAAACTTATGGACAAGGTGGATAAAGTAACACAACATATTAACAACATGGTGGAAATGAATGTAAGTGCAGAAGCATGTTGCCAGAGGTCCCCCAGTCATGCACAGAAAGCTGGATGGCATGTGATGTGAAGTCAGTGTGACTACACTGCCAAATGGGGCTGACCTTGCAGCAGGAGGCAACTGAAAAAACAGGAAAAGACGCAGTGTGTCAATAAGTAAGCAGTTACCATGCACAATGGCAGTGATCTTCATTACAACATGCCCCAGAGACAACATTTGGATGACTTCAGATGGGGAAGAATCATTGGGAAAATGGAAGGAGGATGAGGTGTGATGAGTGTAACCCAAGAGTGTGGTAGTGCTCACAGCACTGTTTCATGTGCATGGGGAGCATTCTGAACCACAGACACTGCTATCCAAAACAGAGGAGTTGGTTGAGCATGGTCAATTACAGCAACAGATGGTGCATTGTGCAACTAGCAAGAAGGGACCCCACATCAAACGGCGTGTGGAAACGCAACAGGACTGCAAAGTATGCCATATGGCGAGAGATGGTAACATGTAATGCACCCAGGAACATTGTTGAATGTGATAGTTTTGGTGGGCCAGGTGCAGGAGTAACGGGTCAACGTTATTGTGACACTGTACTCCTTCCTTTTGTGTGTATTTCAAGGGTGCATTTGGCCTCGACTCCATTTTCATTGATGACAACATGCGAATGCATTAAAAAGTGAAGGTGGAGAAGCTCTTGTAATGAGAGGGTATTCAGCAAATGGACAGGCCTGCTTGTTCCCATGATTTAAATCCCACTGAGCATCTGTGGGATGCATTGGGATGATGTACTGCAGCATGTCTACATGCACCAACCACAACCCAGCAGTTGTCAACCATACTGGTGGAGGAATGGAATGCTCTACCACATGAACTCCTTACCAATCTTACTGCCAGCATTGTAATCACCACATCCTGCCTATTGCAATGTTCAGGGAAGCTTCATAAATTGCGGTGACTTCAATGTAATTATTGTCTTTGAATAAGAGTGTCATTACTGTTCTTCCCATTGTGTACTTCTTTCAGTAATTGTCTTTAGAATCTGTAGCAGTTCTTTCTATGTAAGGTGCAAGTTTCATCGAGCTATGTTAACTGGCAGTGACACATCACGCAAAAGTTATTTTTGGTTCTTAATTTTAAAGTAGCATACCAGAATTAGAAAAACTAATGCATTTCTTTTGCTCATTATCTTATTTAAGACAAATGACATTCATTCAACATAAAGCTAAAAAGAATTCATTTAAAGAGGAAGGTTTGGGATCACCACATGTCAAACCAGAAAAAGCTAAAAAGGAAGCTGGAATGTAAAATAAATTTTGACAATGTATTTAGAAAAAATGTTCCTTTGCTTTTGCTGAAAAATGTGAGTAATGTTTCTTATGCACCAAAGCAGTTACACACTAAGTTTGTGCTTGTGAACATTAT